>NC_092066.1:26832500-27498750 GCF_039877785.1 Chaetodon trifascialis
TATGCCACGAATAGTAACAGCAACAGCAACCACAATAAAATACAACATCACAACCATTAAAAGTAGTTACATGTTGTTTTAAGAAGACAAAATATGGAATTCTTGAAAAAGCTAAATGAATTGATTGTGCGTATATTGTTGGATAGAGAGTTCCAATCTGATGGGGCTTTAAATTTGAAAGCACGTCTGCCAAATTCTTTATTAGTTTTAGGAACAAAGAAAAAGAGTTGCTGAGTGTGTCTGAGAGGGTATGGTGATGTGAATGGGATTAGGTATTGTTTTAAATAGGACAGACAGTTGAAGTGAATGCATTTGAAAATAAATAGGAGCCAATGGTAATGTCTTCTTCTATTGAGAGGTAAGCAGTTCAAAGATTCATACATGGGGCAGTGATGAGTTCGATATGGGCACCTTAAAATAAATCTGCATAGACTATTGTAAATGACATTGAGAGGTTGGAGATGTGTTTCAAAGGTGTTCTGATAAACAATGTCAGCCTAGTCCAGAATAGGAAGTAATAACTGAGTGACAATTCTTTTCCTGATCTGAAGGGTAAAACAGTTTATGGAACGGTAGAGTATGGCTAGGTTACGACTTAATTTGTTTGTGATGGATTCAATGTGACATTCAAAAGAAAGCAAAGGATCAATCCAGAGGCCAAGATATTTAAATGAGGTGACTTGTCTAAGTGGTAAGCCATCAGTATAGGAAATGGTCAGATCTGAGGCATCACCAAGACCTGGTCTGGTGCCAAACAACATACAACATGATTTCTTTTTGTTCAGAATTAGTTTGATGAAAACCACCTTTGAACTGAGGCAAACTGATGTTGCAAAGTATTTTCAATGATAGATTTATTGGCACTGGATGAATATATTACGGCGTCATATTTTTGGGAGATTGTTAATGAATATGGAAAAGAGAAGTGGTCCTAGAGATGAGCCTTGTGGTACTCCCTTCATGAGAATTGCATAATCAGAGTTATTGCCATTAAGACGTACACACTGTCGTCTATTATGAAGATATGAATTGAACCAGAGTAAGCTATTTTGAGAGACACCAATTGAATAGAGTTTATCAAGTAGTAAATAGTAGTCAACAATGTCAAATGCCTTAGTTAGGTCAAGAAATATCGTGCCAGTGAGTTCGCTGTGTTCAGAGGAAGTGTACACATCATTAGTGAACTTTAACAGAGCTGTAGTTGTTGAAAAATTGGGTCTGAAACCAGATTGGCATGGGGATAAAATATTGTAGTGAGTGATATATTGTGATAGTTGATTAATAAATTATTTTTCAAATATTTTTATTATAGAATTAATAATGGAAATTGGACGGTAATTGTTGATATCATGTGGGTCTCCTCCCTTATGGAGTGGAGTGACAGTGGCACGTTTCCAGGCAGAGGGGAGGGTACAGGTTGAGAGTGACAGATTGAACACATCACAAAGTGGGTACATTAAAATATTTGCTGCAAGTTTAATAAATTTTTTCTCGATGCCATCTGGTCCAGGTCCACAATCATCCTTGAGTTCATTAATTATCCACTGAACTTCAGCAGGCAGTATTTTACAAAAAGAAAATGAACTGTTACAGGAAGAGCTAGGAGAAGAAGCATATGCTGGAGATGAGTCAAACACATAGGAGCTACCAGCAGATGTAAAGTGCTGGTTAAAGATGTTTGAAATACCTGATGGGTCCTGAATGATAGTATTGTGAAAGCGAATCTGGCTACTAGTGCTTTTGTTCGATTTTGTAGCAGAACCGGCCTTTAACTGACCCCTTCTTTCCCTCCTTTTCTGGTGATACTCAAGGGAAATGGAAGTGTAAACCCGCCAACCGATTGAATTATAGACCGCCTGGTTTACCTATAATGCAATCTGATTTCGAAGAGAGACAGGAAGTCTGGTTCAGTAAACTACTTTACTCACACACTGACGCTATGCTAATTACTTCCCCAATAGCCCGAGGACTCCATACAACAAGACTGCCTGAAGAGACAAATAGCAGGCCTCAGAGGAATCCACAGACATCAGCAAATGCTGATGGGTCGTAAACCGGATATCCCTTGAAGCAACTAGTGACTCATGTTTGTGTGCTTTTTCCCAATACCCCAAGATAACCAGACTTTTATGTTAAACTTCACTTTTCATGTTTTCAACTTGCAGGACTCGGGGTACGCATAATATTGATGTTTTTCCCGTATCTCTGACCCAAAGTATGACTAAGTTGTGATTTTAACGGTTTTATAAAAGTTGTATGAACTGTCACCACAAACTATACTACCATCCAGAGTTTCCTAACCGTCAGATTGAATATGCTTGACTTGGTACATTTATCGATAAGTAACCGTTATCGTGATAATCAATTTTTGACAAATATAATCTGCCTCTCTTTATTCCTACCTTTATTTTTGTATTAGTTATTCATTGAGTTATTATACCTGTTGGGATAAAACTGTACCATGATTATCATTTAATGTTTTCACCCAACCATAGAAAGTGTCTAATGCATGCTGTAAACAATGTTGAAGTGCCATTGAAAATTGGTCACTGAAATTATATGTGATTGACCATAGTGAGAAGCAGATGAGCCCCTCGTATGATTCTTTGATTAGTTCAGCTCCATGAGGCGAGATTACACCGCGCGTCACAAAGAGTCTCCCGTGATTCGATGGCCTGCCTTTCGACACGCCCCGGAGCGACCTTTAAAAACTGCGTGTAGTGCGCGTTTCATTAGTAGATTTTGTAGTAGATTAGTAGATTAGTAGCTTTTTGTAGAGTTTTAGTTTTTGTTTTTTTTTGTTCCGTCTAAGTTTTGTTAAAGTTTTTCTTTTCACGTCTAGTTACTCTCAGCTGAGTTATTTTCTTTGCTTTTGTCTTAAGTTTTGCACAGCTGTTTTGCTCCTTAAGTTTTCGTCTTCGAGCTACTCCAAGCCATTCCGAGTAGCGTAAATAATTTTCAGAAGACGTATTCTTATAATTTGCTGTAAACTGCAAAGTTAACTTCCTCTTTAGCCCAACGTTTTGTTTTGTTTTCATTAGTGAATTTAGGCAAGTAGTACTAATTTTGTAGCCTTCTTCGACCGGCCATCGAAGAGACTCTTAATTTGCACTATCAGTCTAAAATAATCCGTCACGGACTCAACCGAACCAAACCCTGCGGCCAGCTGTTGATCCTTGGTCCGGTTCACAACCATCCGGAGCAGTCCATCATCTGTAACCGACCGCCAAACCAGTTCCAGAGACGCCCCGTTCCGCACCAGTTTGTCATCTTGGAGGTCTGGGCCTTCCACTAGACCACCAAGTAGATCGAGCCGCGGACGAACATCTGGAACGTCTTCGAGCCAGTTCGGAGCAGAGCACAACGGGACGCCAGCAACCAAGTAGGCACGCTAAGCGGGTTTGAATAAGAGTTGGTCCGTGAGGTTAAGATTAGGTCAATTCGTCCAAATTCTCTCCATTAATCGTTCTTTCCCTTAACTCCGCGTTCGCGTCCCCATTACTCCTTTTAGACTGCCTCTCACTATCGCCAATTTATTTACCCTTGTGTTGCCATAAGTTTCTTGTGTGTTCTGTCATATCACCTCCCATCTTCTGTCTTATTGTTCATGGTACATTACCCATTATCCACAATTCTGCTTAATAAATGATATGTTGATTTAAGTCCTGGTTAGACGGTGTCCTTTTGAACTGAATATTTACGATCCCTGTATCCAGAATTTACACTTCAGGTTATCAGACTGGTTTACCGTTAGTTCATTCGTTAGTATTTATCAGCGTTATAGCAGTTAATTTCTGCAGTCCTTCTTAGCTGAGGAAGGTGGTGCCCCGACATTTTATCAACGAATGCAACATCAAATTAAGGTAGTACACACTACAATTTGTTGAGGATATTATTCATGTTTTTCCAGAACTGTTTTGGGTTGTGGATATTTTCAGATAGTTGGTTTTTATAAAAGTCTGATTTAGCATTACGTGTTTTGGTTTTGCATAAATTCCTTAATGATCTATATTTTTCCCAGTCAGCAGCATCCTTACGTACTCTATAGCACTTCCAAGCTTTATCCCGTTGTTTGAAGAGGTTGATCAGATCAGAGCTGATCCATGGCAAGTGTTTTCCTTTGACCTTAATTTCTTTCCAAGGGGCGTGTTTGTCAATAACATGTGTGATTTCAGCATAAAAATAGTTCCAGGCGTCTTCAATATATGGTATGAGTTGGAATCTGTCCCAGTTTATTGCAATCAAATCATAAATGAAATTATCAAAATTAATATCCTTGCATTGTCTTTAATGCATTTTGGAGGTAGACGAGGAGATTTCATTTTCCATACACAGAAGATGGTTGAGTGATCACTGAAGCAGTCAGAGAGAACGCCAGATCCAATAATTCTGTGAGGGTGAGTAACAAGGATCCAGTCTAGCAATGATTTAGATCTGGCGTCGACTCTGGTGGGCTCATTGATCAGCTGAGTCAAATGTATACTTTTAAGTAGATTTTTGTCATTAGATGAAGAGCGGTCAAGCCAGTTGGTGTTGAAGTCGCCTAGAATAATCATTTCATGCAGATGTTCAAATGAGGTGAGAGTGGATAAAATGCATTTGGTTGAATCAGGGTGGACAGGTGGAGGTCTATAAATACTACCTATAATGAGACGCTTATTTTCATGGAGTTTTAACTTGACAAAAAGACATTCAAAGAGAGATGGAAGTACTTTTGGAGTGACAGTATCAGAGATAAAGTGCAAGGAAATATAAATAGCCACACCTCCTCCTCTAGCGCATGCAGTACATTTCTACCTGTCTGCAAACATGGAACAATGTTTCCAGCCGCATTTCAACCTAAGCCACGGAAATCGTCACTGGGGCTGCACGACGCAGTGCACCTCCGCACAGCCTCAGACGGGTAGGCCTCTGCGTCACCAGAGGTTTGAGCTTTATTCCCGGCCACTTATTTCTTCCTGGCCACACAAAATTAGAAAAAATAGCCATAATGATTTGCTTCGACAACACGCTGTCTCAATCGAAGGATGGCTAGCTGGCGGCTTTGTGGCCGTTGCGAGCAGAGTAAGCATCATCGCTCAGCGGATATAGAACACCGGAGATGACGTCTGTGTGTCGGGGAAAAGTTTCTTTCGCTCCGTAAACATGGACTACAACAGAAACAAAGGCGGTGTCGATAATCTTGAAAAGGTAGGCACCAGTGGTACAGTGGCAACACTGTCGCCTCACAGCTAGAAGGTCCCAGTTTCAATTCTCGTCTGCGGCGCTCTGGGCGCTGGGGGCATATCTTTCACCATGCCTTCGGTGCGTGCTACCCCGTATCTTGAGGAGAAGTGGTTTGCATGTTCTCCCCATGTTCACCTGGGGTATCCTCCATAAAAAAAAAACAAAAAACAAAAAAAAACACTAAAAACATGCAAGATCACCACCTCACCAATGGTGACAAAAGGAACTGCACTGGAGCTTCCAGGGGGAAGGCTGGGGTGCCATACCGGCATTAGAGGCTCTAGAGCCCAGTAGAAAAAAAAGCCCTCTTCGTCATCCCTGGGACAGAAAAAGCCGAAATGTCCTATTCGGTTGCCTATTTCTTGCATCCTTAGAAAGAATGAATGATATATTTGAGTATGATGAAGAAAAATAAGTATTCTTTTTTCACCGTTTGGTGGCCTAATGCAGCAGTGGCACAGTCGTCTCCCGAAATCGAAGCACCTTGCTCTGGTGAATGCAGCCCAGACAGACCTTACAGAACGATCTGACCATGGACTCAGCTGAGGCTCAGCAGGGGAAGTGGTATTCTGCTGTTCTTCCCATCCTACAGAGACAGGGCATTCTGTTTGGTTAACATGACCAGCTGTTGAAGTCTTTGTTTGATGACAAAAAGCAAATCCTCCAGCAGGGGTCCCAACGAACTACATTAGTTTTGAGAGTTTCCACACCAGCTCCTCCTTCTGTTCCTGCTTCCTCCCCCATGTCTCCGCCGATGGCGTCGGCCTCTTTTTCCTAAAAGCTAAATGCTATGTTTTTTTGTTGCAGTGTCACTTAGTTTTTTCTCAGTGACCTCAGGCTTTTAGTTTGGATCAAGCTAAAATTTTCTTTTTACTCAGGCTACTTAGGGGCAAAGAGCTCGTGTGGGCAGAGGACAATTGCTCCAATCAGGCATTAGAGAGTATGTCTTTTGATTCATTCACTGCTAGACTGAGGTCCGTGTTTGATCACCCAGAACAATGCTATGCTGGAATGCTAAAGATGAGTTGACCTGGATGCTTTGATTTCATTTGATCACCACCTGCAGGAGCATCAACAGGAGAGGTGCAGCCTCTGTCCACAGTGCCAGCTGGGAACTCCCCACTGGATGGCAGCACCGTCTGCGCTCTGGTGTTTGTCTTTACTGCAGTGAGAAAGCCCACTTTAATGCTCATTGCCCTAAGCAGCCAAAATAGCAGGCTCTGCAGTAAGTGTAAGCATACTGTCGAGCCAAACACAGATTTTCTTGCCCATGCCCCCTTGTGTCCAGTTTCATGCCACCGTTTTTCGGGTCAGTTGTTACCCCTGTTAGCTCTTACTGATTCTGGCTCGGAAGATAACTTTCTTGATGTAGAAGTTGCTAAACAGCAAGCATTTCCCTCGTCTCCCTCGATTCCACAGTTCCTGTTGGCACGTTAGATGGGAAGCAACTAACTAACATCACCCATCAAACTGCTCCTCTCACTCTGGTTCTCTCAGGTAATCAAGCTCAACCCTATTGAGCTGTTGAACTGTGTGAGCAGCTTGACTGTATGGTACGTAAGAAGTGCCCATCAAGCCAATCCAACTTGTGGGAGGTGCTTCAGGAAGCGTGGGGTGAAATTTCTTCACATTATCTCAACAAATTGCTAGAATACCAAAGGTCTGCAAAGCTGTAATTGCTGCAAATGGAGAATTCTTTGACGAAAGCAAAGACTGAAGGAGAAATGTATTATTTAAAATAAAAATCATTATTTCTAACCTCGTCAATGTCTTGACTATATTTCTATTCAATTTGCAACGCATTTGATGAATAAAAGTGTGAGTTTTCATGGAAAACATGAAATTGTCTGGGTGACTCCAAACTTTTGAATGGTAGTGTACACATAAACATAATATATATTCAATAAAGAAGAACAAGAATGAGAATAGAACTAAGATCATTATCACTGTTTTGGTACCTCTTTTTTAATTATTATTTTTGGTGCTGTTTTGGTTTGTTCTTGTAATACAGTTCAATTCTAATTTGCATTTTGCATTGCTGTATAAAAGAGGATCCCAGGAAGACCAGTGTCCACTTTGTGGAAGCTAATAGGAATACAATAAACAATAGAGAACAGTTCATTTGTTATTTTTCTTCTCTCACTTGTACGTGTGTTAAATATCAGTGGATCTGCTTCTTTTTTAAAAAAAGCAGTCATAGCAGTCTGACCATGGAGAACAGTCAGTCATTTAACAAATCTCATTAAAAACAAATCACATCAAAACATTTTTCATAGGTTTTTAATTAATGAATGAACATTGTATTTGAATCACCTTTACAAATAATACTAAAAACCACCCCATATTACAAATACAATATCAATGCATCCTATAAAAATTAACAGATCATATACCAGGCTGTGAAAATTGTTGGAAACTGTGTTTCAAAACATTGGCTTACATTGAAAAAGACATCATCTTTTTGATATTTCTGCTGTGGTATACTTTGGCCACATTGCAGATCTGAGTTGTAAATGTAAATCTGCCTCTAGCATTATTTGATGAATTTCGTCTGTCACATCAGAAATACAGAACAACATAAAAAAAAAAACAACTGAGACGTCGTGACTTTTTTCGTCCCTCGAGGGGAAATTCCGAATTTCACAGCAGCATCAATAACAGAATAGACATTATTATATTGTATATTGACTAAATAATGCAGTCATAAGTGGACAGTGGTACTATGATGTAGTAGAAAACATAAATAAAACAGTATGTGATCATTTGCTAATCCTTTTTGACATATTCTCACTTGAAAACAGTACAAAGACACTATAATTAATGTTTTATGTCATCAACTTCATTGAGTTTGTGGTTATTCTGAATTTGATGCAGCAGCATGTTTCAAACAATTTGGGGCAGGAGGAACAAAGACACCTGTTTCAAACATTCCACAGGTAAACAGGTTCATTGGTAATAGGTGATAGTATCATGATTGGGTATGAAAGGGGCATCCTGGAAAGGATCAGTCATTCACAAACAAAGATGGAGCGAGGTTCACCGCTTTGGAACCACACTATTGGATAAAGGATATTACCACATGGGCTCAAAAATGTTTATGGTAAACACAGTTCAGTTGCAAATGATTGCATTATGTTTTTATAATGTTTTTATGTTTTACACAGTGTTCCACCTATTTTTGGAAATCGGGATTATCCAAATCATGTGGAACAAAAGTGAAGGGTTTCACAATTATAGCTTGAGCCTCTATTGATTGGAAGCATTCAAGTATAGAATTACAGTACCATGAGTATGTTCATTTTGGATATGGGTGGTTGTCCAACATCCAACTCCACACTGTGAGGTGATTTTGTGTGGTTTTTGTTTCAATTTAATCTCTTGGTATAGGCCACACTAACTTACTGACTACTGATTTTCACAAACTGAAGGGTTTTTTTTGTTTTTTGTTTTTTTTTTAACATTTATCCAACACACACAACAATAAAAAAATATTGAAAAAAAGAAAAAATAATAATAAATAATAAAAAGAGTTTTTTTTGGTTGTTGTTAATTACACTGAATCTTAAAACAAAACAAAGTTCTCACTTGGGAGCTTACTTCTAAGGATCCTGTCAAACCATGAATGGCAAAACACAAGTTTCCTCCATTATTTGGTAATGCTGTTACTGCATTGGTGCAGCTGGGTGCCACCGAATTTGTTCAGTGTGGGGACCTTGACATCTCTTGGAATTGGCCAGGGGATGTGTTTCCAGGACAGTTTGTCTCTCACAGATTCATAAAGACTCACAAGACTGGCTGCTGATGCAGTGGATTGGAGGACGGGATATCAATGCAACTGAATGGATTTTCCCAGAATTCTGTGCAGCTCTGGTGACATGAGGAAAGGTTTTTCTGAACTACCATCATTCCTCTCCAAGTCATCACCTAGTTGGACCAACAGATGGATGGATGCAAGAAGGGGAAGCATGGGAAGAAAAGCACATATGGATGAATGATGTGTCGATGGAATAAAGTAAATTCATGTAGAGATGAACGATATATGTGTAGATGAATGAGTATGATGGAGATGGAGTGAGTCAAGAATGGAATTCAAGTATGAGGGCAAAGGTCAAATCAAGATGTGTGGATGTGAAGTAGAACAGGAGAATAGCATGGTGCATAAAAACAAAAAGACAAAAAGAAGTCAGTCAGTTTGTTAAATAGACACATGCAAAAAAGATGATCACTCGATTAAACGCTACATGATTCACTCAAATCAGTGTAGCCTCTGGGAAGGTTTTTCTAAATTTGAGACTTGTTTAAATGGAGCCTTGACATGGTTGAAACATACTATTGGAAGGATGACTCTATCAAAAGCTTTAAGAATACCTAAGTTAAGTCACTCAGGAATGCAAACTAGTGCATTAGTGGCATTACCTATTTTTCAGGACAGTTTTAATTAAAACAATGTGAAAATTTGAAATTGTTTGTCTTTTGTTTGTATCTCCACAATTTTCCTCACATGGCAAATTAGTAGATCAGTACATTAATGGATTTCAGGCATAAAAGAGTCATGTTGATATGAGCATTAGAAATGTTCCTGTTTGACATGCAGACAACAATCACTGGATTACTTCCACTGAGAGCATGTAGCACAAATTCAAGTAGTATGTATGTATATGACCCCTGTGTATTCTGATCTGACAAAGTTATGGCTGTGAGAAGGGGTAATATTTAACATAAAATGCATCAACCAAATTCTGTGGCTTAATATACAGAACCTGTTTGTGCACAGTATCAATATGCATATTATTGCATATCTGAAAATTTAACAGATATTCCTTTTTGAAGTGTTCCACAGTTTATTTGCTGACTAAGAATAACTGTCATTCTTACTAAGTCTGTCTTAAAAACAAATAATTTAAAACATAATAATGCATACTGTTTTTTATAAACGTTGGGCCATTATGACCATTGGAGACTGTCAAACCAGTTTATTTTCAGTACGGAGCACCCCATTCTAAAATCAATCACATTGCACTTACAGAAGCAGAGGAAGAGCGTATCAACACATATGGCGTAGACGCTGAAGAAACCATGAGCAATCAGGTAGGCACCTATCATCACTGTCTGATGTGAAAAACACAGAGGTTCAAAAACAGCAGGGTTATACATGGCAAGAAAGACATAAGATGTCTGATGTAATTCACCTCGTACGTGTTCAACAATCTACTGCATATATTTTATACATGTCTTTGTATTTCCATGTCCAGTTCATTGCTTCTTGGGATATATATTCTATATTATATAATCCTGTTGATCAGTGGTAAAGGTAGATGTTATGCAGATTAAGGGTGTCTCTCTGACACAAGCTACATATTCCTACATATTAGTAGGTGCTGCAATTAAAAAAAGGCTGGACAATTGTGGTGTAATTCCTACTATGATTCATAAGTCCTTCCTACGACTGTTACTTTATAGGCAAGCTGAACAATGAGGCCAAAAGATTTTAATTATGTATGTGCATGCATGTACAGTATGATCAGTTCTTGTCTGTGATTGTGTTTGTGACTCTGACCAATAGGGGGACCCAGTAGTAGTTGAGATTGGGCACTTCCTCCTGCATAACAGGGATCTTCCGGGTGAAGAAGAAGAATGCAATAACTCCTGAAACAAACAAACAAACACACACACACACACACACACACACACACACACACACACACACACACACACACACACACTGTCTATATGTTTTCTGATTGCCACATATTTTTTTCTGAAACATAGAATTATTTTTAAAAATAAATTTAGGGGACATGAACAACAACGACATGAACATGAAAGTGGTTCGACCAATGTAAGACTTCCACCTTACAATGTCACTTACCAACTCCTCCTGCTATCAGCACTTTGCCCAGAAACAACAGAAAGTCTGTCACTCTGTCCAGAACTGTAACCCTATAGATACAGAGTCAGAAATTGAGAGATTGAGCCTTGCCACTCATCTTACACAGGTCAGTTCAAAATAGAGTGCCAGGATGCTGCTTGCAGTCACAGCCAGAGAAAAAGGTAACTTGACCTGATTGACCGGCTATGTGTACTGTATTCTGTGAGTATGCTGCTCTGCAGAGGATATTAGCTATGTCTAGAAGAAGAAGAAGAAGAAGAAGAAGAATCTGAGGGACAATCCCCTTTATTTGTCCCACAATTTTTTCATGCACATGCACACACGACATGCAATTGGTGAAACTTGTCCTCCGCATTTATCCCATCCTGGTCGTCCTTCCTCCACGGCAGACCAGGAGCGGTATGGAGTATGAAGTGTGTTCACAGGGGTTTAAACATGATAAATAGCCTCTCTTATAAAGACTAAAATAGCCTCACAAAAATATTTTTTTTTAATATCAGAAAATGTTCACTCTGATCCTCCAAAATGGGTCTTTCTGAGACCCCATAAATTCAAAATTCAAATGACCAAAGGCTTAATATATCCATCCATTATCTATACCGCATATCCCTTTCGGGGTTGTGGGGGGGCTGGAGCCTATCCCAGCTACAATGGGCGAGAGGCGGGGTACACCCTGAACCGCCAGCCGATTGCAGGGCCACATACAAGGACAAACAAACATTCACACTCACACTCACACCTACGGACAATTTAGAGTCATCAATTAACCTAATGAGCATGTTTTTGGTCTGTGGGAGGAAGCCGGAGTACCCGGAGAGAACCCACGCATGCACAGGAAGAACATGCAAACTTCACACAGAAAGGCCCCGCCTGACCCGGGGATCAAACCGGCAACCTTCTTGCTGTGAGGCACGCGCACTACCTGCTGCGCACCGTGCAGCCGGCTTAATATATAAAAGGCTTAATATTATATAAAATTTAAGACATTGTAAGATTTTTTTAAAAGACTGCAAGAGGACAGACAATGCTTCAGCAACACGTTTGCATGTTTCACAATGTCTTATAAACTTCAACATTGTCACAAGTCATTGCAAGATCTGTTGAGGAGTCTACTGACGTTCTTGTGAAGGACATCTGTACATATGCCAGATAAATTTAACCTTTTTTTAGATATCATTCTAGCCAGCTTATGCTTGCTTCCTGATGTTAAGTCTGGCAGCTTATGCTAACATTACAAGGCAGCACTTTTTCTGGAGTCTATAACCTAGATTGCATTAGCATTAGCTCAATCTTGGGATTTCTTTTAAACATGGCATTACATATCACTTTCTCATCTCCCCTGAGTTCTTTGTCTTCTCTGCCCAAGGGGGTCTATTTACAGACACACAGTGGCTACAGGGGGTGTGTCAAGTTGTAAAGTGGGTGTCTCATGCATGTGTGTTGTGTAGTCTATGACACTGCAGAAAGATCATATTTATGAATTGTACTATGGAGAAGTGATGTCCCACCCTACTCTGCCTCAGTGGCTTACCCTGATATTCTTTCTTCAACCTTAACTGATTATTACTTCTAATGCCTAAAGCTAATCAACCCAACTAAATGCAATCACTAGCCAGTAGTGATGGGAATTCCGGCTCTTTTAAGAGAGCCAGATCTCAGAAAGAAAATACGATTTTCACAATTAAGGTCCCATATTATGAAAAACTCACTTTTTTGGGTCTCTGGTGCTGCCACACACATACAAAGTGTGACCGTCCGCACTTTTTTGAGTGAGATACGGATCTCTGTAAGCACCCTGTCTACAGCTTCCACACAAGCCCACGTAAGAAGGGGGCACATTTGTATATTCCCACCCACCATCCACCACCACCACCCTCCCCGTGGAGATTCAGTCATTATTTTGAATATGTTCAACGGAAGGAAAATAACTTGATGGTGAAGTGCACACTCTGCCCGGGTAACCACCCACCGCTGGTAACTATACCTCCAATTTGAAGAAGCACCTGGAGCGACAGCACAGACACATCAAGCCTGTTGTGAAGCAAAGGAGTGACATGAACAAGCAGCCCCGCAAGCAGCAAAAACTTTCATTTGAGCATAAAGTGCTACCAACATCAAAATCCGAGATAAATAAGCTTGTTGCCTTGTAGGTAGTAGAAGAAATGTTACCTCTTTCTACCATCGAATCGCTGTCTTTTCAAAAGATAATCGGCAAAATACCGATAGCAGGGGGAGACCAGCCATTTCAGGAAAACCTTCACAGTGTACCTAGATAAATGTTATGCCATGATGGAAAGTGACATGATAGACATGATAGACAGTGCCAGTCTGTTGTTGGTGTAATAAAGACCCTAAAGAACACTCCTACTTTGTCTGTTCTCCCTCCATCTGATGCATCTCAGGCAATTATAGAGTAATAATGTAAAAAATGTAACTAGTAATATAACTAGTTACTTTCTCCAGGGAGTAATAAAGTAAAGTAAGGCATTACTATTTTTGAGAGTAATGTGTAATATGCAATATATTACTTTTTTGAGTAAGTAGCCCCAACACTGCTCTCCACCCACCAGATACAGCGTCACCTTCTCACAGATCCACTGTTACATTATCGAAAGCACCGTGCTATGAATCATGTCCAGGCGCCACAGGCATTGTTCTGTTGTTGGCTGTAAAGAGGAGCACAAATCGCTCCATCGGCTCCCAGCCGCAGAGGACAGAAGAGCACCATGGACTAAATTCTTTTTTGAAGGCAACGTCCCCATTACAATTGACAAAAACCTGTTGGTGTGTGCTAACCACTTCGAGGCTGTTTCTCCAACCTCGGTCAGTACGAGGCAGGATTAGCCGGGAGGCTTTTTCTAAAGTAAGGGTCACTTCCAGCTTTGCGTGGAATACCTGCAGACGAGGGACATATCAGTACACAGATAATTAGCTGTGTGTTTCTTTTGTAGATTAGCGCGAACTCTTGCATGTTGTAGCGTGTCTTTTGCCATTGAGAACTATGTCAGGCTAACCGCTAGCTTCAAGACTAACTTCAGTTATCAAAGGTTAGCTCGCTGCTACCGTAGCTTTTGGTACATAACACCACAAGTTAGAGTAGAACCCAAACATTCTGTGTAATACTTTTCTGACTTGCAAATGATTTAGTGTATGTTCAAGGGAGATGCCAGCATTTACAAATATTTAGCTGTGTTCATTTTGCAGTTTTACACGAACCAACCAAGAAGTGTTTTGCCACATAGCACAAGCTAAGGCTAACCGCTAGCTTCTAGTTAGCAATCAGCACGGTCTCCATATGCAAACCCAGCGACCCGGACGGTCAAGCAATACATACACAGATGCTCCGCTGGGTCTAAGCTTTGGGAATTTGTGAAAATAATGGATTTGGAAATATTTTCTAAACTGGAGTATGTTAGAAAAGCCCAGGGCAAAACGAGTGTATGGTTGAGACTGCTACATCACACCACAACTTACACTCCAGGCCAACAACTTTGTGCAATGAGTTTCTTCTCTTAGAGTTTATTTATGAGTGATCCTTTTTTACACTGTATGTAGCTGTTGGCATAGCTATGTAGCCTATGCACTATGCACTATACGATGTGGCTTTCTTTGTGAATGATAATTATTATTAATGTACCGGTAGCAATGTTATAGTTGTATGTAGCCTATGCATCTGGCTCAGTTTTGAAGCAGATGAAATGTATAAACTACAAAATAAGTAGGCTAATAAAGAGAACTTTATGAATACAGTTTCATGTGTGATGTGATGTCCCTTTAGTGGTGCTTCTGGATAAAAACGATACAGGTAGTGCAAAAAGGAGGTGCATGCCATGAACTCTTTTTGGAGTTTAAAATATAGCTATTCATTAATAGTAAAGGTGCATATACTGCATTCACATGTGTTTCATCCAGTTTAACCATCCACTTCGTTCGTGTCAGACAAGAAGATTGCTCTTCCTTCCTTCAAACTCCATTTAAATTGCATGTTTAACAACCCAGTTTTAATAATAATAATAATAATAATCGGGGATTAATCCCCAAACCCCCTATTTGGTAGGTACTGATTAACACATCTGAACACTTTCTACCACAATATAGACCTTATCAATTTTGCTAAAGTGGTGATCAGGCCCACCCAGACTTAATCCACGCCCACCCATCTGTCACGTTCTGCGTCCACCACTGCTTTATCAAACTTTACTGCATTTGCAGTCACTCATCTTCTCACCTTTCTAGTGTTTTGTCTGTCACGGCTCTGTGTGTGTGTGTGTGTGTGTGTGTGTGTGTGTGTGTGTGTGTGTGTGTGTGTGTACGCACGTGCGCTGTGTCTGTAACCCCTGCTCCTCCCCCTCCTGCACAGTGCGTACACACTGAAGCCATCACACATCATGTAGTTGACCAATCACGTGCGGCTTGAATGGAAAAAAGGCAAGGAGAAAAAAACAAAAACCCCAAAGCGGCTCCCACTCCGGCTATCACCTCCGATCATTCACTTCAAAGAGCCAGCTCTAAGAGACATTTCGTTCACGACCGACACATCACTACTAGTCAGTGAGAGGCAAAGTAGGGTGGGTCATCCCTTTGCTAGAGAAAGATTTATAATGTTGCCTCTGTCTCTGTCTGCTGTCACTGAACAGTGCACAGTGTGGCAACATGACAAAGAAGCAGAACCTGCTCCTTGGTCCTCTTGTGTTCACTTGAAGTACTGATTGGCTAACAAGTAGAACCTTTTAGAACCAAGTTAGACTTTGGAGAAGCTTTTTGTTCTCTAAATAACCCTAAAATGCATACAACATAACGTTTACTCGTTACAACATAACGTTTACTCGTGCTGACGTGCTGACGTAAGCGTATCGTCTCACTTCCTGTTTCTGGTTGCTGCCTTACGAGTAGTGTGCGTTTGTCGCTCTTGTTCCTCTGAGTGTAATTTGCTCTGTGTTTTGTTACAGCGGCCTTTTATCCGCGCTCTAGAGTAACATTAGTTCTGCTCAAGCACCCATAAGTCTGTTTATTTAGCGACCGTCAATTTTATTTGTCTACGCGCTTGTCTGCTCTGCTAGCTATACCAACTTAGCCTAGCAGCTAGCGATGGCTTCTCTCTGTCCCTCTCCAGCTCTCTCCTGCTTGGTGTGTCACATGTTTAGCTACTCCTCTGCCTCCTTTAGTGATACTGGTACGTGTAATAAATGTAGTTTATTTGGTGAGTTGGAGGCGAGGCTTAGTGAATTGGAAGTGCGGCTCCGCACCATGGAAACAAAACCATTAGCCATAGTTAGCCAGGCCCCCGTAGTCGGTGCGGACCGACCAAGTGCAGCTCCGGCTAGCCGTCCCTCGACAGCTCCCGAGCAGCCGGGAAACCAGGGAGGCTGGGTGACTGTTCGAAGGAAGCATAGTCCCAAGCTGAAGCCCACAGGTCACCACCAACCGCTTCATGTTTCTAACAGGTTCTCCCCACTCGGCGACACACCCGCTGAGAAACCAACTCTGATTATTGGCAGCTCCATTTTGAGAAATGTGAAGTTAGCGACACCAGCGACCATAGTCAAATGCCTGCCGGGGGCCAGAGCGGGCGACGTCGAATCAAATTTGAAACTGCTGGCTAAGGATAAGCGTAAATACCGTAAGATTGTTATTCACGTCGGCGGTAATGACACCCGGTTACGCCAATCGGAGGTCACTAAAATTAATGTGGAATCGGTGTGTACATATGCTAAAACGATGTCGGACTCCGTAGTTTTCTCTGGACCCCTGCCAAATCTGACCAGTGATGATATGTTTAGCCGCATGTCATCGTTCAATCGCTGGCTGTCGAGGTGGTGTCCAGCAAACGGTGTGGGCTTCATTGATAATTGGCAGACTTTCTGGGGAAGACCTGGTCTGATTAGGAGAGACGACATCCATCCCACTTTGGAGGGAGCAGCTCTCATCTCTAGAAATCTGACCGATTTTATTTATGAACCTAACCCCTGACAACTCAGAGTTGAGACCAGGAGGCAGAGCTGCAGTCCTACACGCTTCTCTGCGCCTCCATTAGAGCAGTTACCCACCCAACACTCCATAGAGACTGTGTCTGCCCCCCGACCACGTAAACTAAGTAAACCAAAAGTACAGAGAAGAGGAGTTAAACATAAGAATCTAATTAAAATTAGAACAACCTCTGCAATAGTACAACAAGATAGGAGAATTAAATGTGGACTCCTTAACATCAGATCTCTGTCCTCTAAAGCTGTTCTAGTAAATGAGTTAATATCAGACCATAATGTTGATTTATTTTGTCTGACTGAAACCTGGCTGTGTCCTGAAGAGTATGTGAGCCTAAATGAAGCTACTCCTCCGAGCCATATTAATACTCACATTCCTCGAGGCAGCGGCAGAGGAGGTGGAGTTGCAGCCATTTTTGACTCAAGCCTTTTGATCAACCCTAAACCTAAACTCAACTATAACTCATTTGAAAGCCTTGTTCTCACTCTTTCTCATGAGAAATGGAAAACAGTGCAGCCACTTTTATTTGTTGTAGTATACCGCTCTCCTGGTCCTTACTCCGAATTTATAGCTGAGTTCTCAGAGTTTCTATCAAGTTTAGTTCTTGAAGCAGATAAAGTAATTATTGTAGGTGACTTTAATGTACATGTCGACGTTGATAATGACAGCCTTAGCACTGCGTTTATCTCAATATTAGACTCAGTTGGCTTCCGCCAGAATGTACATGAACCGACTCACTGTTTTAACCACACCCTCGACCTTGTTCTGACATATGGCATTGAAATCGAAGACTTAATAGTCTCCTCACAGAATCCTCTTTTATCAGACCATCATTTAATAACTTTCGAATTCATATTACCAGACTACCAGCCAGTAGGCAAAAATTCTTATACCAGACTCCTGTCTGATAGTGCTGTAGCTAAATTTAAGGATATGATCCCATCAGTATTTAATTCAATGCCATGTCTCAATACAACAGAGGAGTCTTATGCTAACGTTAGTCCCTCCCAGACTGACTTCCTGGTTGATAGTGCTACAGGATCGTTGCGTATGACACTTGACTCTGTTGCTCCCCTAAAAAAGAAGAAAATTAAACAGAGGAGGTTAGCTCCATGGTATACTCCTCAAACCCGCAAATTAAAGCAAACTTCACGGAAAATAGAAAGGAAATGGCGTTCTACCAATTTGGAAGAATTTCGGTCCGCCTGGCAAGACAGTCTTAAAATATACAGGAAAGCCCTCCGCAGTGCCAGGGCAGCCTATTACTCTGCACTAATAGAGGAAAATAAGAACAATCCCAGGTTTCTCTTCAGCACTGTAGCCAGGCTGACAGAGAGCCATAATTCTATTGAACCATGTATTCCTTTAGCTCTGAACAGTAATGACTTCATGAGCTTCTTTAATGATAAAATTCTAACTATTAGAGACAGAATTCATCGACTCCTGCCGTTAACAGGTACTGTTTTGTCTTCAAACGCAGAAATCGTAGAAACTGTTCTTGTTCTTTTACTCCTGTTGACCTTCACCAACTAATTTCAATAATTTCATCATCAAAATCATCTACCTGTATTTTAGATCCTATCCCGACTAAGCTGTTTAAAGAAGTATTACCTCTAATTGACTCTTCAGTTTTAGACATGATCAATCTCTCTTTATCAACAGGCTACGTACCACAGTCCTTTAAAGTAGCTGTGATAAAACCGCTACTGAAAAAGCCTACTCTTGATCCAGGGGTTTTAGCCAACTATAGACCGATATCCAACCTTCCCTTTCTCTCAAAAACTCTTGAGAAAGCAGTTGCCAATCAGCTGTGCGACTTTCTAAACAATAATAGTTTATTCGAGAATTTCCAGTCAGGATTTAGACAGCACTGGTTAAAGTTACAAATGACCTTCTAATTGCATCTGATAAAGGATTTGTCTCTGTACTAGTCTTATTGGATCTTAGTGCTGCATTTAACACCATTGACCATGGCATCCTATTGCAGACACTGGAACATTTCATTGGCATTAAGGGAACTGCGCTAAGCTGGTTTAAATCCTACCTGTCAGATCGCTCTCAGTTTGTACGCGTTAATGACGACTCCTCTGTGCTCACTAAAGTCAGCTATGGAGTTCCGCAGGGTTCTGTGCTTGGACCAATTCTATTCACCTTATATATGCTTCCTTTAGGTAAGATTATCAGGAAGCACTCAATAAATTTTCATTGCTATGTAGATGATACCCAGCTATATTTATCAATGAAACCGGAAGAAACCAGTCAGTTAACTAGACTACAAGCATGTCTTCATGACATAAAGACCTGGATGACCTGCAATTTTCTGATGCTAAACTCGGACAAAACTGAAGTTATAGTAGTAGGCCCTAAACATCTTAGAAAGTCACTTTCTGATGACATAGCAGCTATGGATGGCATTGCGCTGGCCTCCAGCACCACTGTAAAGAATCTGGGAGTCATCTTTGACCAAGACATGTCCTTTCACTCCCATGTAAAACAAATTTCAAGGACTGCCTTTTTTCACCTACGTAATATCGCAAAAATCCGGCATATTTTGTCTCAAAATGATGCAGAAAAACTAGTCCATGCATTCGTAACTTCCAGGCTGGATTATTGCAATTCTTTACTATCAGGCTGCCCAAATTCGTTGCTTAATATTCTCCAGTTGCTCCAGAACGCTGCAGCACGTGTTCTGACAAAAACCAGGAAGCGAGATCATATTTCTCCAATACTCGCCACTTTGCACTGGCTCCCTGTTAAGTTTAGAATAGAGTTTAAAATTCTCCTCCTTACTTACAAAACCATAAATGGCCAGGCACCTTCTTATCTTAAAGAGCTCATAGTACCTTATTGCCCTACTCGAACACTGCGTTCCCAGAACGCAGGTCTACTTATGGTTCCTAAAGTCTCAAAAAGCAGAACAGGAGTCAGAGCATTTAGCTATCAAGCTCCTCTCCTGTGGAACCATCTTCCAGTCTTTGTCCGGGATGCAGACACTGTCTCTACATTTAAGAGTAGGCTTAAAACTTTCCTTTTTGATAAAGCTTATAGTTAGGGCTGGCTCAGGCTTGTCCTGGACCAGCCCCTAGTTATGCTGCTATAGGATTAGACTGTCGGGGGACCTCCAAAGATACACCGAGCTCCTCTGTCCTTCTGTCCCTCTCCATCTGCACGCTTTCATGTCCTACCACGGCGTGTTACTAACTTAGCTCCTTCCCCGGAGTCTCTGTGCTTTGTCGTCTTGCAGGTTCCCATGGACAGTGGCTGAATCTGGATTGTGGATTTCAGCTGCATCTCCTGCCTTGGCCCTGCCTGACATCCACTGCAACTGCTACTGCTGTTATTACATCCACTGTCACTGTTACTGTGACTGCATGTCTGTCTCTCTGTCTCTGTCTCTCTCTCTCTCTCTCTGACTGCATTTCTGTCTGTCTGTCTGTCTGTCTGTCTCACTCTCCCTCTCTTGCTCTTCCTCTCTCACCCAACCGGTCGAGGCAGATGGCCGCCCACCCAGAGTCTGGTTCTGCTCGAGGTTTCTGCCTGTTAAAAGGAAGTTTTTCCTCGCCACTGTCGCCAAGTGCTTGCTCATGGGGGAATTGTTGGTTTGTAGATAAAAGAGCTTGGTCTGTACCAGCTCTATATGGAAAGTGTCCTGAGACAACTTCTGTTGTGATTTGGCGCTATACAAATAAAATTGAATTGAATTGAACATAAAAAAAAAAAAAAAAAAAAAAAAAATCCCATATAAGTTGTGACAGAATAAGAGTATGAGAAAAACAGTGCCTTTAAAAGACCCAGAATTAGTGGACCACTAAACTAGTCTGAAAAGCATTGAGCCTCCTTACCTGACTACATTCCTCATCAGTAGGAAGAAGGCTTCTCTGGCTGAGGTGCATAAGTTCTTACCGTAAATTGCCACCTGGTGGAGAGAGATAAAAATCTCAATATCACAAGGTTGTTGAATGAATGAATGGTGGATAGGTAGTATTCATACTACTCATGCTAAAAAGCACTACTTTACTCAACTCACCATGATATAAGCATTATGGTTCATGTAGCGTATTAATTTCTCCAAACACCAGAAACAGCATTTCAGACAATGCATTATGAACTTGGACAGGCTGTTGTCAACACCTATATGGATAAACATGTTCAAGATCAGTATAGTGATAATGAAAGCAATTATAGGAGTAGAGAGGAACTGTATATGTGTTACTGTGAATGTGTATACCTTTTAGTTTCTGCTCCAAGTATTCCAGTATTATCCGGACAAATTGGACAACTGAAAGAATTAGGGCTCCAAATGCCAAAGACCCTGTGTGATACCTGAAGATTGTTACACACAAGACTGTCTGTTATTTTACCTTACATTATCAATTTGGGATTAAAAATGAAAGAGTACCAATTTTACATGCTTGTATATACTTCGAAAAATGATGAATCGCAGGCTTGGTCTTCTGAGTGTGTCCTGACCTGATAGCCCTGCTGAATGATGATAAGAGTGGACATGGTGGAATATCTTGAGGCTTCCTCTTGGCCCAGTAGTAGCTTGCAAATGTCCCAGCCAGGGTGCACTGCTCCAAGGCCAAGCTGAAGTTGACCAGCCAGAGGAAGACCAATAGGTTGGACAGCTGTAGCAGGAAGAGGTAGCGGTGGTAGAATGTCTCCCCGCCATAGAAGGCAAACAGACACTGAGAACCCTGACACAGCTCTACTTTGGAGATGTCGGTTCTGTTGAAGGTCTGACAGTGACATGAGGGGGAAAACAGAGAGAGTTATTTACTAGGGTTGTGCAATATGAATTTTATTCATTAATTTCTGGTGTATTTTAATACAGAATTTATAAGTTTTCAAATATGTTGGTTACGTGTAATTGTTGTAATTATTTTTTTCTTAGAAATGTACATTCACATTGAGTCAAACCTAAATTTCCAAAAAGTGCAAAAAAATCTTTTTATATTTTTTATGTAAAAAGTGAAAGTGAAAGGTTACCTGATGCGATACAAGATGCTAGTTAAATATGTAAAGAGGTGAAACAGTGCTACAAAGAATTTCTTATTTCTATATTTTAATTTATTTTCAGGCCATTTAGTGGGTAGCAGACAGTAGAAAGATGCCAAATTGAGAGATTTTGTCAATCAAGTAAAGTCAACAAAATTTAACTACTATTACTAACCTAAGAATATGTTTGTATGACAAAAGTCCTAATGTGTATTTTGTGAATGAAACTTAAATGGTGACAGTATGTGTTAAAAAAGTGCTTGTCAAGTCCTCAAACAGCATCTGAAACCCCTTCCCCCATCACTTTTTCAATGCCAGGACAAGACCAGACTACAATGGACAGTTCAGATTACAAAAAAAAATCATTGGTGCCAACCTGCCTGTCTCTGGGTCTGGTAGGCACAAGGGGTATCAATTAATATTCTAAATTCCAATTTATATTTCAATTGTGCAATAATTCATACATTCCATTGTGAAAATTAATATTTGATTGTAGGAACAAGAAAGCAGTGGCACCAGCACTGAATGCAGCACATGATGATGGAAAGGAAACACAAAACAGTTTCTGCTGTCTTGTAATTAGTCTAAATGTACTGGGCTGTTTAAGTTCGACATACTTAAGTCTCTCCATTCATAAAAAAAAAAAAAAAAAAAAAAAAAAAGTTAGATGTGAAAATATTCTGGCTCCATACAGTTTTACCCTGCTCCTCCTCTGTCTCCCTCCTCTCCTGACTCGGTGACTTAAGAGTTTGTTTAAACCAATCCAGAATTGGTGATGTTGGAACAGTGAAAAATGAACCAAAAAGGTTTTGGTGAGATTTGTATTGTTTCTGTTGCATTTGAATGAATGAAGTCTGGTGGCTTTGGTGATATATCAGGTGTTTGTAGTTAAACAAAAAGGATCTCACTCTTTGACAAAAAGGTACTTCCATGGGGATACTTTTGATAATGTTGTTGTCCACCAGACCTGCCAACCTCAGACCTGCCAACTTGTACTCATTTTGCGTAGCAAGTACGCAACACGTTCATTGAACGATAGTTCATGAACTCATTTATATTTTGGGCCAACTTGAACTGAACGTACTGGGCAGGGAGGAAGGGGCGGGGATGTTACGCAATAGGTTCGGCAGGCTCGTTATTCTCCACTTTTCTACAGTGATTGGCTGAAACTGCTTCACCACGCTGCTGCATTGTGTTGTCAGACATGAGTACCGCACATGCACATTTGCCACAGAACTCACATGTCCGCAGCTTTTTGCATAGTTTCGGGGGGCGAGTCATACCAGCATATTTAGATGTCAAATTGCATACTTGCTGTGCAAAATGCATACAGGTTGGCAGGTCTGGTCCACTGTTAGTGGATGTTCATTGATGCTGCACAGATGCACAGGCAGAAGTTAAATAAGTAAAGGATTTTTAAAGTTTATTATATATTGTTATGTTAGACAATATGTTATGCATTATTATTATGTAATGTGTGGGTATGTAGATCTTGTAGTACATCTACTTTCTCCTGTCTTTGAGGAAGGCAGAAGAAGAAGAAGATGATGATGAAGAAGAAGAAGAAGAAGAAGAAGAAGAAGAAGAAGAAAAGAAGAAGAAGAAGAATCAGGGGGACAATCCCCTTTATTTGTCACACATTTTACAGACACGCTGAACACGCCATGCAAATTGGTGAAGTTTGTCTTCCGCTTTTATCCCATCCTGGTTGTCCTTCCTCCGCGGCAGACCAGGAGTGGTGGGCTGCTATCCAACCAGCGCCCGGGGACCCAGTTTCGTTCATCACCATTGGTCAGGTGGTTTGTTTTTAGTTGTTTTTAGTGGGGTTTTTTTTTTTTTTAAGGAGGAAACCCCAGGTGAACATGGGGAGAACATGCAAACTCCACATAGAAAGGCCCCCTTTTTCCTCGCGCAGGCACCGAAGGCATAGTGGAGGACATACCACCAGGGCCCACAGCGGGATTTGAACTGGGACCTTCTAGCTGTGAGGCGAAGTGGGTGGTACCTACATGCATTCCGAGGGTGGTGCAAGTCCTTTTATCCTTTCATTACAAGCTGTGATCAATTTTCTGGTTAAACATGTACATATTAACAATTTTAGCTACTCCACACAGTCTAAATACACCACATTCACCACCACCTCACATTCCATTGTCCCCTCACTTGTGAACAAGACCCCTAGGTACTTGAACTGCTTCACTTGGGTCAAGGACTCATTCCCTACCCGGAGTAGGCATCGGTTTCCTGCTGAGAACCATGACCTCAGATTCAGATTCAGATTCAGAGCTGCGAACTGATCCAGTGAGTGCTGGAGGTCATAGACCGATGATGCCAACAGGACCACATCATCTGCAAAAAAGCACTGATGAGACCCTCAGCACACCAAACTGCAGACCCTCCTCCCCCCGACTACACCTTGATATCCTGTCCATGAATATCACAAACAGGATTGGTGACAAGGCACAGCCCTGACAGAGGCCAATCCCCACTGGAAACAAGTCCGGCTTACTGCCGAGTACCCGAACACAGCTCTTGCTTTGGGCATATAAAGATTGGATGGCCCTGAGAAGTGATCCCCTCACCCCATACGCCCGCAGCACCTCCCACAATATCTCCTGGGGGAACCGGTCATATGCCCTCTCCAAGTCCACAAAACACATGTAGATGAGATGGGCATACTCCCAGGCCCCCTCCAGGATCCTTGCGTGAGTAAAGAGCTGGACCGTTGTTCCACGGCCAGGACGGAATCCACATTGTTCCTCTTCAATCTGAGGTTCGACTATCGGTCGAATCCTCCTTTCCAACACCTTGGAGTAGACTTTACCAGGGAGGCTGAGTAGTGTGATGCGCCTGTAATTGGCACACACTCTCTGGTCCCCTTTTTTAAACAAGGGGACCACTAACCCAATTTGCCACTCCCTAGGCACTGTCCCAGACTTCCACGCAATGTTGAAGAGACATGCCATCCAAGACAGCCCCTCAACACCCAGAGCCTTCATCATTTCTGGACAGATCTCATCAAGTGTGATTTTTTTTATATATATATATATATATATATATATATATATATATATATATATATAAATCACACTTACCAGAATAAATATAGTAACCTTTAGACATGTTTGAAGTTAAGCACAAACAGAATATTCTTGGGAATATATCACTGGGCTTGAAGCAAGAACCCACATTAATGAAACAGTTTTTCAATTTATCAAAAAATCACTTATTACAGTCAACAGTGTCACATTGGTTTGTCAACTGCAACAAAATGGTGATCCATTATATATATATATATATATATATATATATATATATATATATATATATATCTCATACACTGATCTTGCACGGAGACTATGGTGGTGCCCTGCCTATTACTTTCACTGTAGCTGCTGCTTCTAGCTCTTTATGGGGTTTTTTTTTCCATCTGGTTCTTGTGGTCCTCGGCTCTTGGGCTACTCTTCTGACTAACTTTCTGACTGCCCAGCTGTAAATCTAGCAAGGAGCTCCTGCTGCCAATTGATGATGGAGTGATGTTCCCGCCTCTTGCAGACAATGAGCCCAAATGCTCACATAAGAATATTTAGGAGCTGACAAATCTGCCACTAACCAGTGCCATCGCTATGTTGCTTAAAAACATTGAGAATGTCTTGGGAAAGCTCTTTGCCTCTACCCATCATGAGATGAGTCTTGCATGACAGTTTGGTGACAAACAAGACCTGACGTAATTTGTTTAGTAACTTTCAGAGGTAGAAGAGTGGAAGTTTACTTCTGACTGGCATAATCACTGGCTGCTGAAACAGAATGCAGAGGCCCCCTCAGCAAGTCTGGAGTAAGGCAACCTCCCATCAGTGACAACAACAGCTGTACCGGGAGCTAGGTGGATCCTCCAGGGGTTGGAGAGGCTCATGACATGAGCATGCATGAGTTTAAACCTGCAAGGTCCAGATTCTTGGTTCTAAAGAAGGGGAAGGTCACAGACGAATTCCGCTTCCAGCTGGGAGAACACCAGATCCCATCTGTCACTGAGAAGCCAGTGAAGAGCCTGGGGAAGGTCTTCAACTGCAGTCTGAATGAGAGAAATTCAATCAAGGCAACCAGTGCAGAACTGGAGTGCTGGTTGAGAACAGTGGACAAGTCTGGGCTCCCTGAAAGATTCAAGGCCTGGGTCTATCAGCATGGAATCCTCCCAAGAATCCTCTGGCCTCTGCTCATCTAAGAGGTCCCCATGACTGTGATGGAAGGCTTCGAGCAAAGGGTGAGCAGCTATCTATGCAGAAGGCTGGGATTGCCGTGTAGCCTACGTAATGTTGCGCTGTATGGGAACACCAACAAGCTCAGGCTCCCTTTCAGCTCAGTCACGGAGGAGTGCATCATGGCACAGTTGTTTGAACATCTGCAGTACTCTGGATCAAGAGATGCCAGAGTGTCTGGGGCAGGGAATGTTGTGAGGACAGGGAGGGAGTGGAGGGCAGCCGAGACAGTCCAGCAAGCTGAAACTTGAGTGAAGCTTGAGTCGAGGAAGAGCGAACCAGCAGAGCAGTGGCCATTGGGCAGCAGGGTGCATGGATGAAGTGGGAGCAGGCGATTTAACGGAGTGTCACCTGGAAGGATATCTGGAAGTGGAACCCCCAGAGGATCAAGTTCTTGATTCAGGGGGTCTACAATGTCCTCCCAAGTCCACCCAACCTGTGCAGATGGGGCAAAATTGAAACACCTGCATGCACCCTGTGTTCCAAAATAAGGACATAATAAGGAGCAGCTGCTCCAAGGCACTGGGTGAGGGCTGGTATCAATGGAGGCATGACCAGGTCCTCAAATCCTTTGCTGAAGCAATCAGCAAGGGGATCAAGGGAAGCCGATACACCCAAGTCACAGCAAAGGCCATTTACTTTGTCAAGGAAGGACAAAGGCTGGAGAAAACATCAAAGAACTGTTCTGCTGGTTTGCTCTCTACAGCCCAAGACTGGGTGATGACAGTTGACCTGGAGAGGCAGCTGAAAATTCCACCACACATCACCCAGTCCCGTTAGAGACCTGACATCATTGTGGTCTCAGAGGCCAAAAAACAACTCATCTTGCTTGGATGAGAGGATGGAGGAGGCACATGAAAGAAAGAGGTAGAAGTACCAGGAGCTGGTGGAGGATTGTTGGAAGAACGGGTGGAGGGCCAGATGTATGCCAGTGGATGTGGGCAGTCAGGGATTTGCCAGTCATTCCCTGAGCAAGGCCTATGGTATACTGGGCATAATAGGTGCCAACCAAAGAAGAGCCATAAGCAACAATGTGGAGGCAGCAGTCAGCAGGGGTGACCAGTGGGGACAGTAGCAAAGCATGCCACTTGGACACAGGCCGGGGTCTGATCAGCCTCAGTCGGGTCAACTACGAGGAGGGTATCTACACCCAGTGACTCCAGGAACACTGATGATGTGTCCAAGGTTGTGAATCAGTAGATGTATTATTAATGGACCCCAAATTTCTACCAATGTTGTGCCATCAGTGTGTGATTGTGCATGTGCCCCCAAAAAGACCTTAGACAATACACTCACTCATAAATATGCATGACATTTTATAACTTCAAAAAGCAGAAAGACAAAGAAATCAAATTAAAGATAATATACTGCACCTCAGGTTTGCAGGTACTGTTGGCATAAGGGCAGCTCTCATCAGGAGACATAACTTTGTAGATGGCTTCACCTGAGGATGCTAGGTAACTGGTTTTACAGTGCAGGTTAAAGATACATCTAACAAGCTTGTTTGAATGCTAATGAAGAAGAAAATTAATTTTCTACCTTACTGAAAAGATTAAAAAATAATAATTTTTGACATTAGTACATGAATCTAGAAAAGGTTAACATAAAATGTGTTTCTCCTTGCATTCTTCCTGCTGTTGCTTGTGACCACTCTGAAGGATACATAGCTGTAATCACCCAGTAGAACATGCAAACAGTCAACAAGAGAAAGGTGATGACTGGAAAGAATAGCGTGGACATGATGTGACCAATGGCTCTGCAACAACAGAGAAAACATAGGGCCAGGAAAACAACTCATTAAACAGTATAGTTTCTTTATTTTAAGACCCATAATTTGAAGAACATTCAGGCATCTAATTTCTGTGATTTTCTCTTAATATGTTTAGAGTTCATACTTGCTTGCCTCTCTTAGCAGGGCGATAGCCACTCGGACTCTTCTTCTTAGAAAGATCAACATCAGCAAGATGGAAGCTTCTGTCACTCCCAGAGACACCACTGACAAATGCAAACAACAGTTTATGCTGTTGATAT
This sequence comes from Chaetodon trifascialis, assembly GCF_039877785.1. Lineage (NCBI taxonomy): Eukaryota > Metazoa > Chordata > Actinopteri > Chaetodontiformes > Chaetodontidae > Chaetodon > Chaetodon trifascialis. The sequence continues at coordinate 26,860,884 of NC_092066.1, forward strand.
TTTCAAAGGCAACGTAGTTGCATAGTTTCCTATCTTAATCTGAAATACAAAATTAAGCAGCAGAGATACAGCAGGGATTTATGAATAACTGGTTGATTTACACCCATAGATATGAATATAATCTGACATTTTATTGGACATGCAAATTGTTGACTTGCATCGAAAAGAATTTGCTTATTCAATCACAGCCATTTTTAGGGCGGCTGTGGCTGTCCACCAATCAGGAGGTTGGTGGTTCGATCCCTGGCCTCAGCAGTCCACATGCCGAAGTATCCTTGGGCAAGATACTAAACCCCAAAACTGCCCCCGATGCTGTGCCATTGTTGGGTGAATTCATATGCATGTCGCTATAGATAAAAGCGTCTGCTAAATGACTTATTGTAATTGTACTTTAGCATGCAAGTTACAAAAATGCTATCTGGGACTGTTGTTTTTGACTCAAGCCTATTAGTCAACCCCAAATCTAGCCTTGTTCTTAGTCTTTCACATCAAACCTGGAAAACAGTGCAGCCAGTTTTATTTGTTGTAGCGTACTGCTCTCCTGGTCCTTATTCCCAAATTATATCTGAGTTCTCTGAGTGTCAATCAGGTTTAGTCCAAAAAACAGTCATTATTGTAGGTGATTTTAATGTACATGTGGACGTCTATAATGACAGCCTTAGTACAGTGTTTATCTCATTATTAGACTCAGTTGACTTCTGTTTGTCATGAACTCAAGGCACAGAAATGGGTGGACACAAATGCATGACTCGGATAGGGTTCAGGCAAGAGACGAGTTTATTTCCAGTCAGAGGTGGGTACACAGGAGATCGAAACAACAGGCAGAGGTATCTAGGAACGAGAGGCTAAAGGCAAGGTCTAAGGCAAAAAACAAGGTCATATACGAAACAGACTATGATAATCAACGCTGGAACGAGGACTATGAAGTGCAACGAACTGGCGACTGTGAGACACACAGGGTAAAATACAAGAGGTAATCAGGGGAGATGGGAAACAGGTGGGGAGAACAATCAGGGAGCAGGTGTGACGAGACAGGGGAAAGGCGTGCAGGAAGTGAACCTAAAACAGAAACACAAAATGAATGATACCAAAAATAAAACAGGAGGGACAAGACATGGAATGTGCTCAAAATAATACAGAGACTTGACAGACATGACACTGTCAGAATGTATATGAACCTACTCACCTTTGACCTTGTTCTGACTTATGGCATTGAAATTAAACACTTAATAGTCTCCTCACAGAATCCTTTTTTATCAGACCATCTTCTAATAACTTCTGAATTCATACTACCAGACTACCTGCCATTAGGCAAAAATTTCTACACCAAATGCCTATCGGATAGTGCTGTAGCTCAGTGTTTCCCAACCTTTTTGAGCGACGGCACATATTTTACATTAGAAAAATCACAAGGCACACCACCAAACAAAAATGTCACAAAAAGTGTATTTATTGAAATATAATGAAAATCTAGTCTCAATTTACTTACTCAGTGTGAAACCTGGGCCTGTTTAGTTGAACACAAAGCTGATATTTTTGTGGGAATTGAAGAAAGACACACACAGGGCTCTCAAGTTTTGAACTGAGCTCAGAGTGAGATTTTTGCGGCGGCGGTGAGGGTTTTGGGGGGGGGGGGGGTCTGATCTGATAAATGACACATAAATTTGTAAAAATATAAATATTTATTCAATTCAGCATTTCTTAGAGCAGGCGTGCGTGTGTGGCTGTGTCTGTTACCCCCACCCCTCCCCCTCTGTGCCTACACACAGAAGCCACCACACATCATGTAGTTCACCAATCACATGTGGCTTCAACAGCTTCCTAGGCAGTAGCCGGCTCCGATCGTTTACTTCAAAGACCCAGCTCTAAGAGCTATTTCGTTTGCGACCGACACATCACTAATTCCTCTACCTGTTCCACTGTTATAAAAAATAGTGGTGCAACTTGGTGGGTGTTATCCTGGTAATTTCTCTGTGTGAGAAATACAAGATATGGCATGTGAGCAAACAGGAAAATTTCACCTGATTGGTGCTCTAAGCCTTAGACTGAGTCTCTGAAAAGGAAGATAAAAAAAAAAGTACAGAGGAGGTTGGCTTCATGGTATACCCCCCCAAACTGCAAATTAATGCAAACTTCTCAAAAAGTAGAAATGAAATGGCCTTTCACCAATTTAGAAGAATTTCGTTTTCCCTGGGAAGACAGTCTTAGAAAGTACTCTGCAATGCTAGGGCAACCTATTGCTCTTCACTAATAGACGGAAATAAGAACAATCCCAGGTTCTCTTCAGCAATGTAGCCAGGCTGACAGAGAGCTGTAATTTCATTGAAACATGTATTTGTTTAGCCCTCAGTAGCAATGACTTCTCCTTTTTAGTGACAGAATTTGTCACCGACTGCCCTCAATAGGTACTGATTTATTTTAAATTACAATTAGTCATTTGGCAGATGCTTTTATCCAAAACAACATACATACACACACCGATGGCACAGCATCAGGGGCAGTTCTGGGGTTCAGTTTTTAGAAACCATCTCAACTTAGCTGCTTAAAGAAGTTTTTCCTTGAGAGTTGGCTGTTCTTTATTAGATATGATCAACCTGTTTTTATCAACAGGCTACATACCACATTCTTTTAAAGCAGCTGTGATAAAACCTCTTCTTAAAAAGCCTACTTTTGATCCAGGGGTTTTAACCAACTATAGAGCTATATCTAACCTCCCCTTTCTCTCAAAAAATCTTGGGAAAACAGTTGCTAATCAGCTGTGTGACTCTACACAACAACAGTAAAGATTTCCAGTCAGGATTTAGAGTGCATCATAGCATGGAGACAGCACTGGTTAAAGTTATAAATGACCTTCGAATTGCATCAGACAAAGGACTTGTCTCTGTACTAGTCTTACTAGATCTTAGTGCTGTATTCAACACCATTGGAATGCTTCATTGGCATTAAATATGCTGCACTTGGCTGGTTTAAGTCCTATATTTCAGATGCTCTCAGTTTGTACACATTAATGATGACTCCTCTGTGCATGCTAAAGCCAGTAACGGAGTTCTGCAGGGAACATTGTCAGGAAACACTCCATAACTCTTTGTTACTATGCAGATGATACCCAGCTATATTTATCAATGAAGCCAAAAGAAACCATTAAGCTAACTAGACTGCAAGTATGTCTTCAGGACTTAAAGACCTGGATGACCTGCAGTTTTTTTTTGCTGCTTAACTCAGACAAAACTTAGTTATAGTAAGTTATAGTAGTAGGCACAAAACACCTTAGAAACTCACTTTCTGATGATAAAGTAGTTATGGGTGGCATTGTGCTGGCTTCCAGCACCACTGTAAAGAATCTGGGAGTTATCTTTGTTCAGAATATGTCCTTTCACTCCCATGTATGTCCCTGTCCAATGGTGCATTTTTTCTTCTACATAGCCTTGCAAAAATCAGGCACATCCTGTCTCAAAACGATGCAGAAAAACTAGTCCATGCATTCAAAACTTCCAGGTTGGATTATTGCAATTCCTTAATATCAGGCTGCCCAAATTTGTTGCTAAATATACTCCAGTTGCTCTAGAACACTGCAGCACGTGTTCTACCAAAAACAAGGGAGATCATATTTCTTCAATATTAGCCACTCTACACTGGCTCCCAATAAAATTCTGAACAGAATTATAATCTTTCTCCTTACTTACAAAGCCCTAAATGGTCAGACACCAGCTTATCTTAAAGAGCTCATAGTACCTTATTATCCCAATAGAACACTGCGCTCCCAGAATGCAGGCTTACTTATGGTTCCTCAAGTTTCCAAATGCAGAATGGGAGCCAGAGCCTTTAGCTATCAAGCTCCTCTTCTGTGTGTGTGTGTGTGTGTGTGTGTGTGTGTGTGTGTGTGTGTGTGTGTGTGTGTGTGTGTGTGTGTGTGTGTGTCTCTCTCTCTCTCTCTCTAACCCTCACCCACCCAGATCCTCATTCTGTCTAAAAAAAGGAAAAGAAAACCACCCACGGGGAGCTCATCTGCACTGCGAAGGATCACTGGCCGTGGCCACAGGGAGCGCCGCCGCAACAGAGACCCCCAACCCAGACAAACCGGGGTGGACTCTACACGCAGGGCAGAGCCCCCCAGTCCTCTGGGCCCGAGGGGTCCCCAGGACGACGCCCCGGTGGGCAGACCAGACACCCCTCCCAGTGCAGAGGCCCCCCATGAGGAAGCACTGGAGCTAAAACCTAAAAGACAATAGAATTAAAAGACCTAGAACCTAAAAGACAATAGAATAAAGGACCTAAAACCTAAAATTGAATAAAATAAAAGGACCTAAGAGCTAAAAGACAAAGTACTCGGATAAAACATGTCTGAATTAAAAGAGTATAAGAAATCAATTGAAAGCTAAACTAAAAAGGTGAGTCTTGAGCCTTCTTTTAAAAACATCAACAGTCTCTGCGGTCCTGATGCACTCTGACAGGCTGTTCCAAAGCTTCGGACCATAGTGGCTGAATGCTGCCTCCCCGTGGGCTTTGGTCCGAACCCTTGGAACAATCAAAAGGCCGGTGCCAGAGGACCTCAGGATCCGCGAGGGCTGATATGATAAAAACAGGTCAGATAAATAAGATGGCCCAAGACCGTTGAGACACTTAAAAACTAATAAAAGCACCTTAAAGTCGATCCTGAAACACACGAGACAACTCTAATTGAAACTGTTTACAATGTTTTAGCAATGTTTTACAATTATTTTAGCAATTTCTATTTTTGCTGTGTGTGTGTGTGTGTGTGTGTGTGTGTGTGTGTGTGTGTGTGTGTGTGTGTGTGTGTGTGTGTGTGTGTACTTCTGAACTTCAGTCCCTCTCTGCAGTCCTATCCAGCATCTTGGTTGAACTAGAAATGCATGGAGGAATGTAGGAAGGTAGGTTTGATGGCAAAATCAAAATGTATTTTAATTTGTAACACTATCAGGTGATTAGAGTGATATAACTCCACTCCTAGATTGGAAATCGCTGCATTATCAGTCTAATACAGAGCACATACACTTCTCTTAAGTGCTTAAAAGGAAGGTTTTTCTTGCAAGTGCTACCTGAGTCATGTGAAGTTGCACTTAACATCACTGTTAAATAGAACTTGTCGCTGCCTTTTGAATGTTACAGAATTCTGAATTTAAGAACACTGACACTAAATATCCAAAGGTAAGAATCAAACAAAACAGAAAAAAACTTACTTAATATGATCCATGTCTGTGTGAGTTGTAGATAGACCTGCAGGTCAGTCTGGAGGCCGACTTCTACAATGGGAACATCAGAGCCTGCTCTGTGTCTGAGCTGGGACAACTCATCAGAGCAGTACCACATGCCTACACACACATACAAACACACAGATACACATTCAGTGAGGAATTTGAAGAAAGCTAATATATTTCTGAAACATTTCCATTGCTTTTCCAAGTGTTTCTTTGGTCACTTGATGACATGACTGAGTTGAAGTTCAAGAGTTGTTCTTGAGAAGTCAGATCTCTGTTGTCACCTTCATAGTACCTGAGAGCAGTAGAAGAGGAGCTAAACTTTGAAGACAGATTATGACGTGTCCTAAGATTCAGGAGATGTAAAGCCCTGAGTACACACCATATGCCAGCAGCAGTATGACAGTGATGATGGAAGTCCACAGTAGCAACCCAGCTGTGAACCTCAGCAACAGGATGAAGATCAAACTAACAATGAAGGACAACAGCAGACCTCTGTAAGATAATGCACAGATACAAGGGATGATTAAAATCATTCTATCAAAATATAAGGTTCTGTACATAGTTCTTCTCGGAACATGCAAAAATGCAACATTTGCTAAAATTATCTTACAACCGTAGTCCGTAAACATCAACAACAGGCTGGCACCCACCACAATACATAGTCTAAAACAATGTCCAAAATAATGTGTGAAATATATTGTGATATCTTGTTTTAAACAGGCTAATGTTTGCTAAATTGAGCTAAATTGCTAGCTAGCTAACGTGGCAAATACTGTCTTGTGTAGGTAACGTAAGCGAGCCTAATTCATCTAGACTCCTATCTGATCTGGTTGATAAATTGAACAGCTTGTCATTTGCAAATTACTTTATATGCTGACAATACAAAGCATCAAAGACAGTAACATTCTAGTTACGACTGTAATTTATTTTCCATTGTTCATCAAGATTCAGCCTCATGAAGCATAATGCCATGTCACTGTTTTGGCCAGTGCCTTGGGTGATGCTTGCTTGTCGATAAAGAGCGCGAGCAACAGGATGGTGAATGCAGTTCATTTAACGGCCATCAGTGTCATTAATAACAATGATTTTCTGAGTGTTTTTTCAACTTGTAACTTGTGACACACTTGTGAGGCACTGTGACAAATTTGTTTAATAGAATAAACTTTGAACATCAGTGGATGATGAACCAAGAACATTTACTCTGGATATTATTCAAAAGTGATGTGAAGTAAGGGGTCACTACATAGAATCTCTGACTCTGAAACTGAAACTTTTAAAAACCTTGGAAGGATAGTAGATATAAGCACAATTGCTAATGATCCTTGTCCGTAGTCACACACCATTCTGATGAACAGTTTTGGCAAAATGGTAAGTGGGGACTAAATATCATGTTGTGGGTTTACACAATAGCTGCTTTAACTGTGGGTTGCTTCTGTATTTACACAAGTATCCATGCCCATGATTTGGCATAATCTTCGACAATCTTCATGCCATGCTCCGCAGTGTCCACTCCTCCTGTTATACCCCTGCATGGAGGTGAGACAAATGAATGTCAACATCCAGACAAAGGTGGGAATCTAACAAGAAATTGAGAGCATTCTTAACAGAGAAGTGGTCCCCTTGATGTCATATCAAAGACTAACACATTAAGAAGATATAAAGAAATGCCATCTTTTTAGGATCTATGTCAGCTAGACACTAACTACTTTTGCATTCCAGGTCTTGGTGAGCTATCTTTCAGAAAATATCTGGCCTCATACAATGGAATTTATAATTGTAAAAGAATATTCACACAATATTTTTTTTCTAGTGTCAATACCTTGAAGCTATGCGCTCCAATCATTGATCACATCCCTTCACTGCCTAAGAAGTAATGAAATGTATTTTTGCTATAACACAGACAAGATTGCACACTAGAAAACTACAGAAAAATCATGAAAACTAAGTCACCCAGAGAGTCTTCTGAGTTTAGGGAGTTCTAAGTGCTGTTGAGTGATCATTGTCTTTGTGTAAATAATAGATAAAAAAAAAGAAGTTACAGTACTTTGCAGCATGTTGGAGTTCAGTAACATTGCGTGTCACTTCGAGAGCATCTTTAAAATTGGTTCTATTCGCTACAGTCACAGTCCCATTCAGAGTGATGAAGTGTGGTAGACATCTCTGGAAAACTGATACAATCACACACACACACACACACACGCACACACACACACACACACACACACACACGTGCACAAGTTCTTTATTACATTCTCATAAGGGAACATGACATTTTCAGAGCTGATACTAACACTTCAAACAAATAATATTCCACTATTTTTAGGATATGTCTATGTACACTCATTTCTTAAGACACTGGCCAATTAAAAAAACAATCAATAAAAGTGTTTGGGTGTTCATCCAAACACCTTTCTTGGTCGTAAAGTAAAAGGAAGTAATACACAGAAATACACATAAAGAAGGCACGTGATCAGCATCACTCTGAGATGTAAAAGTCACATGGCTACTATAATGTCACTGAAATGTGCTTGTCTCAGGAGATGGTATTTCCAAAAGCTTGTGGTAGTGCTCTTCCCTTCCCTTGTGAGGTGGAGCAAGCTGGTTCATCCACAAAATATCAAGGTGTAATTTGTGTTTTAGTACAGCATCATAAGCTGAGGACAGGTCACTGCATGAAAAGTAGCATTTCCGTCAATCATCGTCACTGTATATTGTATATATCTCTCAGCCCCTGTGACTGTGAGGTGTTAAAATGCAAATGTAAATGCTGCAAGCTTCACAAATGTAAATTGTGTGTGTGTGTGTGTGTGTGTGTGTGTGTGTGTGTGTGTGTGTGTGTGTGTGTGTGTGCACTTACCAACCCAGCTAAGTATGGACTTGGGCATCGGTTTAGGTCCCCTCTTGGACATGCCTTAAATCAGCCTAAAATCATGTCTAACATGCTCTGGTAAGGTTTATTCACTTTTTTCCAAGAGGTCCACAGTTGGTGTGTGAGTATTTAAGTACCTACTCATGAGTGCCTCTACTGGTTTGAACAATGAATTTCAACGACCCATTACACACACGTCGCTTTTCACACTCCTCAAGCTGTGTAATGGGTCGTTGAAATTCATTGTTCAAACCAGTAAAGGCACTCATGAGTAGGTTCTTAAACACTCACACACCCAAGTCCACACTTAGCTGGGTTTGTTAAGTGCAGCTTTAATGGTCAACTTAGATTTCACCGTATTAAAATAAAGGGTTACCCAGAATGCAGCATATAAATGAATGTTTTAGAATCGAAAAAGGAGGGGAAAAAAATTGAAATAAAATTTTCAGCAGTAAGACACTATTTTAGTTTAAATGAAACACAAAAAATAAATTGATGTTCCCAAAATGCTGTTCTGACCACATTTCACAATTGCAGGATTTTTTTTTTTTAACTTTTTTTTTAGCCCTAACCCTATGTACTCAGTCTAGACTGAGGCGGAATTCAAGGAGTTTAAAGACATTTTAAAATAGTCAAATTAACCAGAATACAAAGACATAAAATGAAAAAGACAGTGTTAAGATTACTTATTTTAAGTTCATCTGATTTTTACTAGACCTAAAAAAATACTGTTTTAATCAATTTATGTATGTAATTGTATCCCCAAGGTTCTCAAAAAGGTCCACACTTGCACTGTACCAAATGACACTGGTCCCCTGTTATATGGCTCATAATGACACAAGTGCATCATGGAGTGTAAGATTAGTGTTAAGGGTTACATACAGGATAAGTGTCCTGACTCTCAAAAGCCTTTCATTTTCCACTTAAATTGCTAAATCAAACTGTGAAAATTAAAGCATTTACAGTTATTGGACACACCACAACACCAGAAGAAAAATGGTTGCGTGATTAGCTTGCAAAATTCCAGCAGGGTAAGTCCACTGCTGATTCTTCAAGTTGGAATAAAAAGGGAGCACGCAAAAGTAACTTTTCTTTTTTTAAATTTTCGATGATTTCAGTTTAAAGAAGTTTACATGTTTTATAAAATATGCAGGCACAAAAAAAGAAAATCAAAATACCTAGCAAAATCACAGCATGTTTTTCTTTCTACGCAACAAAAATTGTCTTGTGAGAAATTCCTAGAGTGCGACCTCGCATATGATTGGACGCCTCCTCTGACGCAATGATGTCGGCAGAAAACGACCTCGGCACGTCTGTGAAAGCGAATGGAGTTTGGATCAGAAAAGTTAAGTTTCGGGTCCTGCTAAACTTTAACTTTCTTCATACAATGGCCGGACGTCGTCTTCAGTTCACCCCAGAGGGCACTCTTCTGTGACGAGTAGACGGCCTGGCTGCGGAGCGACCATATCCAGAAAGTCCAAACAATTTAGAGAAGAAACTGCTGAGCGCCTTCAGTGGATTGTCTCGGCTGGTAACGCAGCTGATCGCGCAATTGGCGAATAGAAATGGCCGAGATAAAACTGCTCGCTCTGGAGCAGCAGCTCGACTGAACTGCAGCTGTGGAGATGAAGAGACAGGTGCATAAGTTGCAGTAACGTTAGCATTTACTTTGTGCAGTTTTTAGGCCACCAAACCTTTATTACTCTTATTGCACTACGTTCCGAATGTTTGGTAACCGTTCACGTTACATTTAACATTACAATGTATTTTGTATTTTAAGGGAAAAGGTGCGGCGTCTGCACAATAGTGAGGGAAACAACAGGCGATATGAACCTGAGCAGGGGTAAGTTAATAAAATACACAGAAATACACAGGAAATATTCTGCAGAATATAAGTAAATGTAAACAATGCATGACCTGTTTGTATTTTTTGTGTTTTACAGACTGAACTCGTCCCACAACAAAGCGGTGACGTCACACTTGATGGCAACTTTAACTGGGAGTCCAGACATGGATGGTATGGAAAAAGGAGTCCTTTTATGTAAGTTTTTTTTTTTAACCCCTTTCTGTTGTTTCTTGTTGTTGTTTTTTTACTGAAGCCCGTCTTAATAATTTCAAACTAGTGCTGTCAATCGATTAAAATATTTAATCGCTATTAATCGCACAAATGTCATAGTTAACTAGATAGGACAGCTCTAGTCCAATGAAATGGTGTTCGGTTCAAGTATTTATCCTCTGAGTGACGCAATGAATACTTGAACCTAACACCATTTCATTGGACTAGAGCTGTCCTATCTAGTCCGGTGCGCATGCACTGATGAAGCCTGCTCGGATGAGAGGCGAAACGTCTTCCAAGACAAACTGACAAAGTCCAGTTGCGATCGATTGAATGCCCTGAAGCTTACAATGACCTGGATGAATGAGAATATTCACAGGCATTTCAATAATGTTATCAACATGGAAAAGTGGATAGGCTTGCTTTGTGCAAGTGTTTTTTATTGAAAACAATGTGTAGTGTTTTATTTCACACTAACATTCTCACTTTGAGCGGTCATTCACATTTGAATGAATCAAATCTCACACAATTTAACACTGTCAATAAACAGATGACAAAAAAATAAATGCTTGGTTACAAAAAAGTCCCTTCAACAACCCTTTCTAAGGGATCAAAACAGGGTGATACAAGATAAAGTGCACATCATTGCAGTTAAACCATGGCTTAAACTTTCCTTTCTTAAGTTTCCTTTGAACATATAAGCAGTCAGACTATGATGCTCTTCTGTTTATTCACAGGAGGCTTATCAACGCAGCCTATTATTTCTCTCCAGAAAGAATGAACATTACTTGGCTATGGCTGCAGTAAGCTTGTTTTTAGTTGCGGTATCCATATGCCTCTGTCCAAACTTTGATCTTGTCAGTCGACCCATTTGGCAACTTTTTGAAACTAAACTTTCTATTCAGAATCTTCTTCACATCCATTTCAGAATTTCTGGCTTGACATCCGCCTACACTTTCACAGCTAGCGAGCAGGCAAGACCAAAACATGCATGGGACGTGCCTATTGTTTTGTTTCCGGTTTACAATTGGATCCTGTACTTTTTGTAACGTTACTAGCAGTGGCCACAGCTTATAAAAAACTACAAGTTCACTGGGTCACAAAGAACGTTAATCGCGCAATAAAAAAAATGACGCATGATGATGATGCTGCGAAATGTTTAAATCTGGACAGTCAGGCACCAGATCCTTCACCCTTTTCTTGTCCACATCCAACCAACGAAAAAATGGAGTTTCACGTAGACAAACAATCGAGTTTTCCTCACCACAGTCGCCATCCTTCCTTCACATTCTCCGCTAAATAGAATTTAAGCTAAACAACAAATTGGAAACTTACCATGTGGAGTGTGGTAAAACCAAGGGCTGTATTTATGGTTATTAAACTATTTGGGATCCCAGCCAGATGTTCTGTGTTTAGCTGTATTTTTTATTTTTTTTTGACTGGGTTACCAGTCGGACCGGGCCCATGGTCACCCGTGGGATCGCGGCCGGCAGTCGGAGCAGGGTCACCCGTGGGATCGCGGCCGGCAGTCGGAGCAGGGTCACCCGTGGGATCGCGGCCGGCAGTCGGAGCGGGGTCACCCATCGGACAGGTGTCAGCGGCTGTAATGGTCCTCAAGCAGCCCCCCTCTCCACTGCAATCTGCCCCCCTTTCTTCCGTCTCACCTGCACCTGTCATTTTTTTTAGAGTTGCGTCTGATACTCTCCCTTCATCTATTTTCCTTGGCTCCGGAGTCTGGCAGAAAAATTTCTTTATATTAAGTTGTCTGTCGCCCGCAATATTTTTTCTTTTCTTCTACAACCCTGAAACATCCCATAAAATAAGCCCGCGCTCTCAGCAGCGGTACTTGCATCGTTACTAGGCAACGAAACAGGTTGACTCACATTGCGCTGCACAGACGTGCTCCTAAATGTAAATGATTATTGATTTATGAATGAATGGAAAGGTGGCTTATTTTTGGCATATTGATTTTTTTTATTTATTTATTTTGCCTGTCGGGGGGTCTCCTTGGCCTGGCGGCCCACCTGGCCTGTACAATGGTAGGGGAAACACTGATATATGAGAAATGTGTTTGGATGGTGGTTTGGTTTGGTAATTGTTATTGTTAACTGTCCAGTGTTTGCTTGTTTGTTTTTTAGTTTTACTTTTTTAAAAACTTAAAAACTTTAGAGTGATGAAATTTTTATTCTACTTTTAAATTAAAACACATCAGACATCAGACATAATTAGTTGAAATTTTAGGGAGAGGGGTGTTACATGGTCCTTACATGGTCTGCTCGGCACAATCATGGAGGGACAGTCCTCATCCCGTAGAACCTGAGATACTGGCTGAAAGAAACAGAGGAGAGGCAAGAGGCTTAGAATAATATGTATGTGCGCACATACTTGGACACTCTCCAGTCCTTGGCTACATCAGGTTTGTGTCCATTAAAATTTTAAACAGGATCAACTTGATTCACAATATTTTATTATTACACTCTATGCTGTACGTGATTGTTTTCATTTAACCACAGCTTATCAATCCACATAAAATAAAGTAATTCCTGTTAAGTGTTAACATGTCTCTAAATAATTAATGTATTTCATATGTCACTACTGGTACCTTGCCAGGGTTATTAAAGCCAGGTTTACAGAACTGTCTGTAATATTCCCAGTAACTCTTGCTGAGTTTGTGTTGGAGTTGCATCTCAGAGTAGGTGGCAAACTTGTCTGGGCACTTTGACACGCACATCTGGAAGAATATTGATATAGAGAGTACACTGTTAATTTATTGAGGAAAGATATTGATACCTTTAAAATAAGGTTCAAGAATTAAAAATAGTAAATGCAGTACTAAGCATGAACAAATAATGTTGTAATTAATTTTTAGTTAACTAGTTAACAATAGGGCTGCACGGAGCTGCAGCAGGTAGTGCGCGTGCCTCACAGCAAGAAGGTCAGTTCGATTCCCGGGTCGGACGGGGCCTTTTTGTGTGAAGCTTGCATATTCTTCCTGTGCATGCGTGGGTTCTCTCCGGGTACGCTGGCTTCCTCCCACAGACCAAAAACATGCTCATTAGGTTAATTGGTGACTCTAAATTGTCCTTAGGTGTGAGTGTGAGCGTGAATGGTTGTCTGTCTTGTGTGTTGCCCTGCAATCGACTGGCGACCCCGCCTCTCACCCGTTGACAGCTGGGATAGGCTCCAGCCCCTCCGCAACCCCGAAAGGGATAGGCAGTATAGAAAATGGATGGATGGATAGTTAACAATAGTCAACTATTGGGTTTCGTAACCATTAACTAATGGTGTTCATGTTAATGACTGTATTGATTTGTACAATATTCAATAGTTTACAAAGATTTCATAAAATTAAGAGTTAAGCTAATTCATAGAATGAGAAGTAGTAGTAGTAACTATGTAACTGTTAACAAATGTTTTTAATATTACATGTTCCCATATAACATGCACAATTATTAATAACTTAGTCTATAAATAAAGGAATGTCTGCATGAAGATAAAGGAGCAAACAAACCCCTACATGAAGAACGTTAAATCACTGATCTTTACCAAAAATAAGTCATAAGTTAGAGGATGGACAAGAAATGTAAGTTGATAAACATTATTCTTACACAAACATTTATCAAAACATTTATCTCTTAATAAATTGGCCTAGCAGTGAACTTCATGACATAACAAGAGACTGTGTTAATGGCATCTTTACAAACTATCAAATAATGTATAAGTTAATACCTTAGTTATCCTGAACACCATTAGTAAACTGTTGCTGTCATATGGAAACTGTGGATGTCCAAAACCGTTACTTTTCAGGAAATTTAAAAAAAGTAAATAATTGAACATCATGTCAGTAAGGTCAGTATTGTGCCTTCATATATGCTCAGATACTTGTATGTGTCATTGTATTATTAATATTTTACCAAAATCAAGCGGAAATGGAGTTATGAGGTTTTTGACAACTGAATGTCGAGGTATGTGTTTTGTCTATCACAGCCACATCTGAGGCAGTTACTGAATTGCATTACGTTATCATCAGCTTCTAGGTTTATTGTAGCTAGGTGTCACACACTACCAAAGACAGTATTGGCTATGACTAGATGTCAGTTGCTAGACTAAACTGCACTCAAACTGACAGCCTGCTCTCTCTGCACCCAAGACTCAGTCCTCAAAACATTAACCATAACAGACTTAGTGTTTCTTGAGTAAATGCCATATTTAGTCGAACAACCAGTTCTTTCTTTAGCCTTGCAATACACTTCTTGCACTGCAAACATCTAGAGACTGACTTCAGGCTGCTGCCTACTACTGCTGTGTATTCTTCAACAGTTGAGTGAAGCAACGACCAACAGTTCTGGCTCAATACTGCTGCCTACTGGAAGGTGCACAAAAAGAATGCAAGACTATGAGAATAATACCATTTAAAATAAGAAACAATCCTAAACTAAAAATAAAATAAGAACAACCCTAAATAAGAACAACCCTACCCTTACAGAAAAACCACATGAATGTCACATGTGCAAATCACATGTGGTCACATGTGATTATATGGACATGTGATTTTTTTAACATGTGAAAACATGTTAAATCCACATGTGAAAAATGTGGAACATGTGATTTGCACACGTTAATCATGGGAAACGTGGTTTTGGAACATTTTTCATGGTGTAATGTGTGTAACCCATATAGACTCCCATGTGAAACCCATGTGATTACATGTGAAACCCATGCAAATTCCTATGTGAAACCCATTGGATTCCATGTGAAACCCATGTAAATTCCTATGAGAAACCCAAGCAAATTCCTGTGTGAAACCCATGGGATTCCATGTGAAACTCATGTTTTTACATGTGTAACCCTTATAAACTCCCATGTGAAACCAGTTCAAATACCCATGTGAAATCAAGTGGGTTTCAAAATAGTCTTAGTACTTACATTTTCTATATAAAATTTAAACCAACAAAAAACAAATCTAAACTAGGAATGCAAGCAGTCTTGGATGTGCCTGGCAGATGTCATCTAAGAGGAAAATGAGGGTGCACAATAAGATCTGTCCATCCATACAAAGGCAGACTTCAAACCAGTGTTTAATATTCAGTTTAATAATTTTACAAGAAATAAAGTAGTTAAGACAAATATAACTGATACAAATACTGTTTGCAAACATGCAATGAAAAGTGAGAACAGAACTGTCCATAAAAAAGAATAAAAATCAAAATCAAAATGCCCCTAAAAAATGTCTTCTGGGGAAAGAGTATGTGTGTGTTGTGTGTTTGTGTTGTCTCAGTTCTCTGGGTATCCTCCAGCAGGCTCCCTGTTTGGGATTGAAAGACAAAATCAAAGATTAGGGCAGTACAAACACCAGTCTATTCTATTAAAGTAAAGGTTAATTTCTTTTCTATCTGCATTACAGGATTGGTTCTTTTATTTTCAAGTGATGACTGGTCTATGTAGAGTAGTCAAATATATAAACAAGCACAGATCCTGTGCAGACCCACAGCAGGCCCCTTAGAAGCCATCCAAAACTGGATTCTACGAATCAAAGTATCATAGGTTATCCTGTTTCCCTCTCAGCTTGTCTCCTGGTGTCTTTTAATTTTTGTGCCACGCAGGCTTTGATTTCAGTGTGTCCGATGGCTCCGTGAACTTTTTTGACATGGTCTGTAAGAAATGAAATGCTACTAAATTTACTCGGGGTTCACCAATTAATTCATGTTGTGTAAGATAGGTGTCAATGAGGATGCTAATGAAAATAATTGAAAAAGAGCAATATTTTTGTGTGTTAACAAGCTGATACAATTTCTCCCCTATAATCCCCTTTTTACCTGTGACAGAGCACGTCGCCATCTCTTCCACAGTGAAGGTGGAGTCCATCACAGTCCTGCTTCTTGTAGCCATCACACCTTTGAGCATAATCCAAGGTGGTTCAATTCATTAAATCCATTACAGACTCGTTCTGCAAAGATGAAGAAATATTAGAATACATCCATGTACTCCCATAATGCAAAAAAGTCCAGTTCTCAAAGACGTGGCATGGGTGCTGGTGAGAAAAAAAGATTTGACTGAACTTTTTTTTTTACTGGGGTTCAGGTTGTGTGGTCTTAAAAATATAGGAATTATTTGAAATCATCCTTTTGGCACAAATAGTCGATGTAGTATTACTGCGTGGTGATGAATGAGTGTGTGCTCAGTCTATTCAAAACAGGGTTAGAATTTATTTATATTTTAAATATAACTAAATGTTGTTTCTAGAGCAGCAACAGTAACGTTTACAACAGCAAAGTTAATAGTTAAAACAGCATATTTAGATAACGCAAAGCCTTGTTGTAAACATGTAATATGTAAATATGTGGATTGAAGGGCATCGTATATTTCACTATGAACTCTGCTGTCTCCAGGGTCATTTCACGGTCACAGGAGATGTTATCATCTCAAGGTTCACGGTGTCGTTTTGAATCTCATTCAAAAAGAGTTCTGCTCTCTAACATTTCTGTCAAGACAGGTTTTTAGCGATGCAATCGTCACACATGGCCTTGTGATACTTTTTAAAGCTACAGTAGAAAGGGCCGTTCTACACAATACGTGACTGTCAAAACAGGTCCAGACAACCACCGCTGTTCCTCTTTGACACGAAAGTCACCTCTGGCTCTTTGGTGTTCAGTTCTGGGGGGAGGGGAGCTGGCAACTAGTGTGCCATCACCAAACATTAATTAGAAGAAATGAAAAGACAGCAGAATTTAAGTATAGATGATCAATTCATTGCTTACAAGAGGATTTGGGCAGGCGATATATAATGAATGTATGGGAAACACTGCATGGTCCACAAATGAAATCACTTTTCCTGACTATGTAAGTGATACCTTTGTCTCTCCTATTTGGTTGTGAAGAGGGGCTGGGTGGCTGCTAGAAGGCACCGGGTGGCTGGGGGCAAGCTGAGCTGCCTGTATAGCGTCTTTCACAGTTTTTGTGATTGTATCTGCTAGCCGTACAATTAAATCAAAGAGGGAACACTCATTTATTCAAAATCACTGATTGAGTTTTCACTTATTATAGTTGTAGCATTATTATTATAATATTGTCATGGAAATAGGTTCAAGGTTACTGCAAGGGCTCCCCTCCATACTTGTGTTGCAGTTGAAGGTTCAACCTTCGCAACCGCCTGATCTCCTTATCCTTGTCATTTATCCTCTCCTCAAGCTCCTTTAGGTCATTTTTGTAGTCCCTCTATCAGGTGAGAAAGAGAAGATAAAGAAAGAAGAGGCTTAAATGGATGGAGAACTTTGGTAGTATCTGGTGATATACTGTAAGCCCAAAACCTGTGACTCTCTGTTATCTGTTGCTCTGGTTGGTACAAGTGGAGAAGGTGTGTTGTAATCCTGCTGAAATGTTTTCATTTTCTGAAAAATTGCACACTTGTTCATTCAAACTGGATGGAAACCTGAACTTTGGCAAACATTACTGATGACAGGAAGATCATTGAGTGAATATACTAATATTTTTGGAATCTGCAGACTTCAGAGGATGAGCAACATGTTTTGTGTTGGGCTGGGACCACTTATGGCACTACCAATTAATTTAATAACTATTGATGATAACAGGCAGAAAATCAGTAAGTAAACATTTTTTTGGTTTTCCCTTAATTGCTGATTCTGCCTTTATTTGCTGCCTAGTTTTCTTAATATGAACTGTTATATTTACCTTTGGTCATTTTGGAGTCCTGTATGGGTCCTCCTGAAAAGTCTGAAAAACAAGTGTGGGGGAAGGGTATAAAAGGTCAGCAGTTATGGTGATAAGACTGAATAGTAACGTGTATTGCCCAAAAGTTGTATACATACTCAGGTTTGTAAAAGCATAATGATAAATGTATGACATAGACAACAAATCATCAGTAAATTATGTCACAACTGAAGCAATCCAAATAATTAAAATAAAAGGTAACTAAAAAAAAGTAACAAGAACATGAACATATGTTTGCATTTCTGTACCTTCTGGCGTTGAGGTGTGTCATCCTCATCATCAGAGTGACCATTTTCCTCAGTGGCAATTGTAGTCTGACAAAACAGCAAGCGAATTGCAAGGGAAAGGTGGACACGCTGTAGATGACAGTGATGAGGAACAGGGGAGGATGGGCAATGAACCTGAAAAAGTAGGTTCACTCATTCTTTATTTCATGTGTATTCTCATAATGATTAAGACTTAGCCCCACTTTGAAATAATGCTACCTATTGTCTCCTCCTAGCAGTCCCTTGATGACCACACGGACAGAAACAGCAATGGCACAGGCGCAAGTTTGGACTCTGACTTCGAGGTGAATTTGCATTTTAAGTTTTCACTTTCAAAGCGGAGTAATCAAACATGATGTTCTGGGGGACCTCTCAGAACCAAGGACAGAAAACATGAGTAGTAGTTGTGCTAACGAGTCCAGAAATTGATTTACAGTATTTATTCATCATCATCATCATCATTATCAACATGATGATTTTGTATAAATACTGTATATCAACTTCTAAATCCTTTCCCTTTCACAGAAACTGATTTAACACAACAATTTAAATCCAGCACTTCTCTTAACTAATAATAGCTATAAGTGTCTCTCCTCTCTGTAGCACCTTCTCAACAGTAACACGGATGACGATGGTGGTGGTGATGGTGATGATGGTGGTGAGAACGGCTCAACTTCTGATTCTGAACACATGGTAGGATCATTTTTGATACAAACCAGTCTGATTAGAGATATGAATCAAATCCTTGTTGAAGTTCAATCACTTCCTGTAAAATATGAGCTGTTATGGTTCACACTACATGCAGTTGGATAATCTTTACTATAATATATATCCCAAATTTGCACAGTAGAGCCATCAGACATTTTGTCCTTGTACCATAGTTAGCTTGGAATGGGCACTGGGAATGGCTGAGCAGGATTCCAAATAATGACAATTTCTGATAATGCACTAATAACTCATAACACTCATAACAACCAGTGGTTCTGAATATCGTGCCATCTTAGAGCCAATGGTCAATATTTAGTCAATATTTTACGGCAGCCCCCTGACACTTCACAGCTGGAATCCAGATTCTTGATTCTTCTGCCAATAGCAAGCAGTTTAATTTATGATGTCACAACATTTCATACTGTCTCTGAAAGAGGGTGGGGGTGCCTCTGCTGCCAAGAGGCCAAATGGTTCGATCACATCTCCTACTTTAACCACATTACAGGAGCTATAACTAATAGGGATCCTGTTTTTTATTCCAGGTTAATGATGACATAATGAGGTCCCCACTGTACAGAGGAGCATCTGTTACTCTTGGACAAACCATCCTACTTTTGATGGCTTTCGATGGAGCAGTGGGATTGACACAAGATGGTCTGCAAACACTTCACTCCAAATTGTGATACTTCTTCTACCATAAACTTTCCTCTTGCCATCCACCAAATATCTGCTCAAAAAACTTTTCAAAACAGGGAGATATGATTTTCATGTATATTGGCCCAACTGCTTTTGTGCTTTGGAAAACAATGCATGCAAGACTTGCCATCAGGTATTTGACAAAAATGAACTAATGAAAAACGGTAACTTTGTCTATAACCGTACGCCTTGTCGGCCAACTGAAATATGTCCTAGAAACTCTAAATCTTGGAGAGTTCTTTCAATACATACAGTACTGCATTACTTTCAAGACTACATCTGGTGTCATTATTTCATACTTTAGTCCAGCTTCACTAACTTATTCAGTCAAAATAAAATACTTTTAAATGCCTACCATCTTTGTAGTGTATGTATCGACGTTATACAGATTCTGTATGTATTTATCATTTTTCAGTATTGCTGAACCTTTGTGTTTGTCAGTACTCAAATTACTGCACTTGTTTAAAATGTTATGGTGAAACCTTGAAAATGTGCAGTATTTCTCACATATGTGACCTGCCATGAAAAGAACCAGCAACAAGTCAGCCCGGTGCAAGTTGTGTAAACAAAGAAAAAATGATTTTTTTTAAACAATAAGTGATTTTCGTTTTTTTGCAGAATATGTAAGTTGAAATCCTGAAGAAGCCACTCCATGTTTCAAGTAACAGTATTGGGGGCCTTAAAACCATAAGCTTTGTATATGAATTTGGGTTGTTTTAGAGGAAATTGTTGGTCCTAGTTGGGGGTGTGGCGATGGTATGGTATGGTATGGTATGGTATGGTATGGTATGGTATGGTATGGTAACATGATTTCCACATGTGCTCCATATGTTGCAACATGGTAAAATGTTTGCTACATGCACTCCAAATTACCACATATTAACAACAAGTGGAAACACATTTTCCAAATGTGCTCTATATGGTACCACATGTTACCATGTGCCTCTGTGGGAAAAACACATTTAAGGTATGTCAGCATCTCATCAAGCTCACGTCTGCATTTTGACCCACACACGCACACACACGTTACTATATGTGATAACATGTGGTATCATGTTATCATGGTATATGGGTACCATGTTATCACGTGATAACATGTGGTACCACATGGGTACCATGTTATCACATGTGGACACAAGTGGACACATGGGAATTCATGTGGTTTTTCTGTAAGGGTAAACAGACACATGACAAAAAACAACAACAACAACATAAAGGATGCATTATTCAAAGTAATAATGTGGTGTGTGTGTGTGTGTGTGTGTGTGTGTGTGTGTGTGTGTGTGTGTGTGTGTGTGTACTGTGTTGATGGGATGATGTAGAGAGAGTGGGCCTATAGGGAATAAATCAAAACTTGAATGAAAATAAAATAAAATGATTTTTAGAGAAAAAAAACAATAAATGAATGCTGATAATACTAACAAAGTCAATAAATAGATCATTGATAACAGATACTGCAATGGTGTTCATGTGGTGTGTATGTGTATGTGTATGTGTATGTGTATGTGCGTTGCATGTGCGTGTCCGTGCATATCTGTGTGTCTGTGTGTTTTGTTTGTGTGTGTGTGTGTGCATGTGTGTGTGTTTGTATGTGAGTGAATGTATCTGTGATCGTATGGCATTGATGGTGTCAGCAGGAGTTGGGGGAACAAGAGGGGGGAAGCAAGTTAAAGAAAAGTAAATAAGCGGAGGAGCAAACATGAATGAGGTTGTAGTTGAGTGAGATTGTCAGGGATTCGTGTTGGTAAATTTTCTGATAAAAGCTACACAATTTTTATTGAAGCGGGGTGTGGTATGATTGAGTGAGGCCGAGATTTTTTCCAGTGACAATTGATCTGTTCTTCCAATGGATGAGGTTTAATTGATCTCTTGTTTTCCAATTTAGGAGGATTGTTTTCTTGGTGACAGCCAGGGCTGTGAACAAAGTGGTTTTATTGTGATTGTGTAATTGTACAGTTGACATGTGTCCTAAAATGCAGAGTTGTGGGGTTAAAGGGATACGACAGCCTAGAGTGTGTGATAGGTGATCTGTGACTTGTGTCCAGAATTGTCTAACTGAGGTGCAGTGCCAGAGTGCATGCATATAAGATAAGATTTTTACTTTATTAATCACTGCTACACATATGCTACAGGGAGAAGACTGCACACACGTCATGCTTCGTGAAATTTTTTTTCTCTGCATTTGACCCATCCTGGTCTGTCGTTCCTCCGCGGCAGACCAGCCAATGCCGGTGCCCGGGGACCCATCCTTCTTCGTCAGGTGGTGATCTTTTTGCATGTTTTTAGTGGCTGTTATTAAGGAGGAAACCCCGGGTGAACACGGGGAGAACATGCAAACTCCACACAGAAAGACCCCTTCTCTCCTCAAGCGGCAGGCACCGAAGACATGGTGGAGAACACGCCACCAGTGCCCACAGCAGGATTCGAACCGGGGACTTTCTAGCTGTGAGGCGACAGTGTTGCCACTTGTGCCACCGTGCTACCCATAAGTGTCTGTGCTGTGTTGTATGCACTGATCTGAAATGATGATACCATTTATATAATCTCTCACCCGTGTAGTGTGTCCTTGGTTGACTTTTAATTGAATGAGTTGTAAATTTGGACTGTGGCAATGAGAATTTTTGCATATTTGAGCCCAGAAAGCCGGATAAGTTGTGATGGACAGATCTTGTTCCCATTTTGAGATTGGGAGATGGATTGTGATGTCTGAGTTGTTTAGGAATGAGTATATATTGGGGAGTGATTTAGCAGGGCCAGTGATCTTCATGAAGTCTTTGGTGATGATTGCTTGATCTTACATGTTAGATGTGTTGTTGTGTTTGGGAAGAATAGTGGATTTGAGTTGTAGGTATTGCAGATAGTGGTTACTACTTATCTCAAACTTTTGGATTAGTTGTTGAAAGTGAATTAGTCTTGAGTTGTGGAGAATATGGTGAAGATGTGTGATGCCTTTATGTTTCCATGATGTGAAGCGTAATGGTTTCCTTTTCCTTTGATTGTGAAATCAGGGTTTTTCCAGATTGGTGAGCAAGTGGATGGTGCAGCCATGGAGCCCTTGATACGGAGTGTCTTCCACCAAGCTGTCAGAGCTGAGGCTATGGAGATATTTAGAAAGCAGTTGTTGTGTTTAATTGTTTCGCTGATGAATGGGAGATCTGACAGTTTGATATCTTTACATAGTGCCTGTTGCGTCTCTAGCCAGTCAGAATCTGGATCTGAAGGGTTGAGCCATTGTTTTAGATATTTTAGCTGACTTGACAGGTGGTAAATTTGGTGCCTCTAAACTGTCTTGAGATTTGGATTTTTGTAATGTTTGAAGTTTTATACGGGGTGGTTTGTTTTTCCAGTATTTTTATTTTATTTTATTTTATTTTTAGCTGTTTTTAGCCTCTGTGAGGCAATTTGTGTTGCTTTTAAGTATGAAAAGTGCCATATAAATAAAGTTTGATTTGATTTGATTTGATTTGATTTGATTTGATTTGATTTGATTTGATTTGATTTGATTTGATATTGCTGTGTTCAGGGAATTGAACCAGGATGGAGTTGGGATTGAAGGGATCATATTGCATAAGTCAATAATTTTGGGAAGGACTGACATTTTAATCATGGATATTCTTTCATAGAGTGAGAGTGGCAAATGTGCCCAGCGATTGAGGTTGTCTTGTATTGATATGAGTAATGGTGTGAAATTCAGAGTCATCAGCTCTGACAGCTTGGCAGAAATGTGGATACCTAAATATTTGATATTACTTTCCTATGGGTAGGTGAAATTGTGAGGTGAGAGCTGCCGCATTCCTTGGGCCCATGTAAAGTGGTAGGACAGTGGATGTTGATAGGTTGATAGAGTAGTTGGAGAGAGATGAGAAGAAGGTAATAACTGACATACATTAATGATGAATGGGGTTCTTGTAGGAGGATCAACACATCGTCTGCGTAGAGGATTATTTTGTGTTCCTTGGATAAAGATACAATGCCTTTGATGTTATTGTTTTGGCGTATACTAGCTGCGAGTGATTCTAGGAAGATTGCAAAAAGTGATGGAGAGAGTGGGCATCCTTGTCTAGTGCCGTTGTGAAGTGTGAATTGTTGTGAGGTCAACCCATTAGTTGTGACGGTGGCTGTTGGTGCGGTGTAGAATGCCCTAATCCAGTTAATAAATGACTCTCCAAATCCAAATCTGTGTAGTGTTGCAAACAGGAAAGAACAGCAAACTCTGTCAAAGGCCTTTTGTGCATCTAGGGAAACTATGATGGTCTCCATTTCCCGATTGTTAGAAAGCTGTATTAAGTTGAACAATTTCCTTGTGCTGTGGGATGACTGTCTTACTTTGATAAAGCTGGTTTGATCTGGATGTATAGTGGAGGGAATGACTTTTTCAATTCTGTTAGTCAGTGTTTTACTTATGATTTTAATGTCTGTATTTATTAAGGAGAGAGTCGATAATTGGACAGATGAGTTGAGTCTTTACCAGGTTTTAAAGGCAGAGTGATTGAGGCTGTAGTCATTGTGGATGGTATGGTGTTGGATGTGTGGCATTCGTCGATCATTCTGAGAAAGAGAGGTGAGATGGTAGACCAGAAATGTTTCTAGAATTCGGCAGGGAAGCCATCGGGATCAGGTGCTTTGTTGTTTTGCATTTTATTGAGTGCACTATGCAATTCTTCTGCGGTTAACGGCCGATCTAGTTGATTGGACTGATCTGGTGTTAATTGGGGTAGATTGATGCTATTTAGGAATGTATGTATATCAGAGGCATTTGGGTTGTGAGAGGATGTGTAAAGATCTTGGTAGTAGTTCTTGAAGACTTCATTGATATTTTCTGGGTTATGGTGTGGTTTCCCTGCTGGATCCCTGATTTCTGTAATAGTTGTTCTCTCTATTCTGTTTAATCTTATTTGCCAGATAACTTGTTGGTTTGGTGCTGTACTGGGATGTGTTCAATCTTAGTCTTTCAATCAGGAATTATTTTTTTTTATTTAACAGATCATTTAGTTCCATTCTGTATTTCTGTATTTGACAATAAATATTATCAGTGGGGTGTGTTGCATAAGTGTTTTCGAGTTCTTTAATTTTCTCTTCCAATCTCAGTTGTAGTTCTGTGTTTTCTGTTTTTCCAGAGAAGAGTTGCGGAGGTATTCGGAGAGTCATTCATTTCCATAAAGAGTGCCCACTCTCTCTTAAAAAAACTGTCAAATTCACGGTCCTCTAACAGTGATGTGTTGAACCTCCATCTGGATGATGTACTTGAGGTTATTTTTGTGTGCAGTTTAAAGGAGATTGATGCATGGTCACTAATTGTGTTTGAGTGAATTTGTGTTTCAGATGGAGTGTAATGAGTTGGAGATGGGGAAGTAATTGATTCTGGAGAATGTGTGATGAACTTTTGAGAAGTGGGTGTATTCTCTGTCAGTGGGATGATTTAGCCTCCAGCTGTTGCAAAGACCACAATCCTCCATATACTGTTTTAGGACTACAGTAGATTTATGTATCCGGATATTTCCTGTTACGTTTGATTTATCAAGTGTTGGGTCAAGTGTGGTGTTGAAGTCACCACCTATGATTATATCTGAGCTGGGCAGACTCTTAGGAATAGAAAAGAAACTGTGAAAGAAGGAAGGGTCATCATTATTAGGACCATAGAGACTGGCTATTGTGAAAGGGTTGTTTCCTATGGAGATGTTGATGATGATATATCATCCTCCTGGATCTGAAATTGATTTGTTATGACTGAATGTAATTTTTTTAATTAATCATGATTGCTACTCCTGTTTTTCTTGAACTGTAATCTGCAGTGAAAACATGAGGAAACGTTGTTGATTTTAAAATGGTGCGCCTTGTATCGGTTAGATGAGTTTCTTGCAACAGACAAATGTCTGCTTGTATCCTGAGAATATGATTAATTACTCTTAGCTGTTTTGCCTGACTCCCAATTCCACATATGTTCAAGCTTACAAATTTTATTGTAGCCATGATTTAATTAACGAGGATATTTGCTTTGTTTGTTTTCCTTTCTCCCGTGCCCCCCCCTTTTATTTGTGGGAGATATGGCGTGTTTCTTGGTTTGACGAGTTTGTGTCTGGATGTGACTGCGAGTGCATGTTACCAACATATTTACTTGATATCCGCTCAAAACTTCCCACATTTACCCTTAAGTCCCTCCCCCATGTTCCCCACGCCCTATTATAGTAGGAAAACACATAACATATCCAAAAGCATCCAAATCATCAGAATCAGAAAAATCAGAATCAGCTTTATTGCCAAGTGCGATTTTACACATACGAGGAATTTGCTTTGGTGAGGTTGGTGCATGACACATCTATTAAAAAGAAGCTATCAGAAAAGTAAAAAATATAACAGTAAGTAAAGTAAGTAAATGTAAAAATAAGTAAAAGATATAACAATATTAGAAACTGTAACAGTAAGTAAAAAATCTAACAATATAAATATATGTGGGCAGCACGGTGGCGCAGCAGGTAGTGCGCGTGCCTCACAGCAAGAAGGTTGCCGGTTTGATCCCCGGGCGGGGCCTTCTGTGCGAAGTTTGCATGTTCTTCCCGTGCATGCGTGGGTTCCTCTCGCAGACCAAAAACATGCTCATTAGGTTAATTGGTGATTCTAAAATTGCCCCTAGGTGTGAGTGTGTGTGTGAATGGTTGTTTGCCTTGTGTGTTGCCCTGCGATCGACTGGCGACCGGTCCAGGGTGTACCCCGCCTCTCACCCATTGACAGCTGGGATAGGCTCCAGCCCCCCCGCAACCCCGAAAGGGATAGGCGGTATAGAAAATGGATGGATGGATTGATAAATATATGTACACAAGTCAGTTGTTTTATTTTTGTTTTTTCGAAAGGAAGTCCAAGCAGAGCGTTAATTTAACGCATATAGTTATGGCAATGTCAATGACAAGTAGAGTCAGAGGTGGAGTGTGAAGAGTGTCAGGGGGGTTTCCGGGCCTTGTTAATAAGGCTGTCCAGGGTGGGAGGGATCTCCATCTAACCATCTCAACTGTCTTTAGAGCGTTGAGCTCTAGGTTGTTCAGGTTGCACCAGGTCACCAGATGGTCAACCTCCCACCTGTAGGCAGACTCGTCGCCATCCGAGATGAGTCCGATGAGGGTGGTGTCGTCTGCAAACTTCAGGAGCTTGACAGACTGGTGACTGGAGGTGCAGCTGTTGGTGTACAGGGCATGTTCAGAGAAGCAGAGGAGAAAGAACACAGGAGAGGGTCGGTGATGTCCTTGAGGTGTGAGAGCACAAGGCGCTCAAAGGACTTCATGACCACAGAGGTCAGGGCGACGGGTCTGAAGTCATTAAGTCCTGTGGTCTCTGGCTTCTTCGGAACAGAGATGATGGTAGAAGACTTAAAGCAGGCTGGCACGTGACATGTCTCCAGTGAGGTGTTAAAAATGTCTGTGAACACTGGAGACAGCTGATCAGTGCAGTGCTTCAAGGCGGGTGGGGAGACAGAATCTGGTCCAGCTGCTTTTCGGGGGTTCTGTCTCTTGAAGAGTTTGTTGACGTCCCTCTTATGAATGGAAAGAGTTGTCACTGAGGTGGGGGGGGGGGGGACCTTTAAAGTAGGAAATGGTGGAGGTGACTGGAACTGGAGCTGTTGGGAGGTTAGCCTCTTTCACTGCCTTGCTAAACTTGTACTTCGCCTCTTTGAATCTGTCCTTGTGTCCTGAAGGCCTCTTCCTTTGCCAACCTTAGCTGTCTGAGTTTGGTTGTGAACCAGGGTTTGTCATTGTTGTAACTCACCCTGGTGTGTGATGGAACACAGCAGTCCTCACAGAAGCTGATGTAGGACGTCACAGCCTCCGTGTACTCATCCAGACTGTTGGTAGCAGTCCTGAACACATCTCAGTCAGTAGAGTCCAAATACGCCTGGAGATCCTCCACAGCCTCACTGGTCCACTTCTTTGATGTCCTCACTACAGGTTTGCAGAGCTTTAGTTTCTGCTCGTACGCAGGGATCAGGTGGACCATGACGTGGTCAGAGTGGCCGAGTGCGGCGCGGGTGATGGTGTGATAAGCATCCCTGACAGTGGTGTAACAGTGATCCAGAATATTCTCCTCTCTGGTCAGGCATTTAATAAACTGTCTGTATTTAGGGAGTTCGTGGGTGAGGTTAGCTTTGTTAAAGTCGACAAGGACAATAACTAAAGAGTCCGGGTTGGTCCGCTCCACATGCAGTATCTGTTCTGCAAGCATACGCTGTGCATCCTGCACGCCGTCCTGCGGCGGGATGTAAACGCCGATCAGAATGAATGAAGCTAACTCACGGGATGAATAAAAAGGCTTACAGTTTATGAAGAAAGATTCCAGGTCAGGAGAACAATGTTGCTAGATCACTGTCACGTCGTTGCACCAACCACTGTTGATGTAGAAACAAATTGCTCCACCTTTAGTTTTACTGGAAAGTTCCGTGTCTCTGTCTGCAAGGAAGAGTTGGAAGCCAGCCAGCTGCAGCGCAGAGTCAGGTATTAATTCACAGAGCCATGTTTTGATGAAGCACAAAACCGCAGATGAGGAAAAGTCCCTGTTTTTACCCGACAGAAATTGTAATTCCTCCATTTTGTTGGGCAGTGAACGCACGTTAGAGAGAAATATTCCTGGTAACGCTGTGCGTAGGCCGCGCTGGTGCGTCTCCGCCAGCGCCGGCCTGTTTTCCTCTCCTCCGTCGTTTCACTGCGTGAGCAAAGGTGAGCGCACCTTTGACAAGAATGTCCAAAATTTCCACTGTTGGGAGCAGAAAATTATGAAATAAATCTACTGGTGTTGTAGCCGTGATGTTCATGAGCTCATCTCTGTTGAAAGAGCTCCGGGTACCATTGCAAAAACAGATTTAACACAAAAAAACAAAACAAAACAGCACACACAACACACCGAGGCAGCCGTCTGTGGCGCCATCTTGAACTAACATAAAACACAAAAGAGCAAAGGAAAATGAAACACTGTCCGATGAGACAGAAAAAGTGAGAAAAGAAAAAAAGACTGTAGACCATAGACCAACTGTACCCAAGTTGCGTGGTTTAAAGTCCTTAAAAAGAAAAAAGAAAAAGTGACTACATCACTGTGACCAATCTGCGGCTTCCTCTTGTCGTGTTGAAGCCCGGAGTTGATGTTAAGTTACCGAGGTAACCCGTTGCGTCTGACGACGTCCATTGTATGCGACTATTTACATGTGCACAGATCACTGGGAATTTTACTGTCCGGAGTTGGCACTCATTCCTCCAAGCCAGTCGGTTATTTCAGGATTTATGTAGAGCTTCCCATTGATGTATAGTTTTTCAATGACGAGATAAGCATTTTTTCGGTTTTGCCGGGCCTCTGTCATAATGGGGTGAAGCAGCCTACGTCTCCTCAGGATCTCAGCTGGATACTGGTCACTGATGGAAAATTTGGTACTGTGCCTCTTCCCATGATGGATATTTTCATTTTCGTGTAGGCAACTTTTGCCACAATGGGATGATGTTTTTGCCTGGAAGCCTCAGCATTCCAATCCGGTGTGCTCTGGAGAAGTGGATGGCTTCGACTTCACGTTCGTTCATCTTGGTATGTTTCTTCATTTGTTTCGTGTATTCCATGAATTATTACATTGTCTCTCATGCTGCTGCTTTGCATTTCGAGAATGTCGTTTGACATTTGATTGTTTTTTGAGTTAAAGTTGGGATGTAAGCTTCTTGAGATTGTTTATTGTTGTCTTGTTTAAGGACTTCAATCAGAGAGTTGTTGAAATCCATTGCCTGTTTTAGATCGTCGACATCGTCTGACAGTTTTTTTTAGCAGGTCCAGCTTTTTAAGTTGTTTTTCTATGGAATCCATAGATTCTTTTATTTGTTGTAAATCCACAGTGGCGCTCGAGTCATCTTTATCGCTGGAGCTCAGCTCTTTTCCTGAAACGCTTACCATCGCACTGGGTTGACATGTTATTATCGACGGTGTCGATATACAGTTCCAATTCTTCATAGATTCTTCTGGTGACGGTGATAGTTTTATCACTATCAGTGATAGTTTTATTCGAGTTGCAGCATGTTGGGACAGCCGATTCGAGCAGCTGCTTAGGGCGTTACGTCAGCCATCTTGCAGCCCAAGACTCAAACCAAACCAGCACTGCTCTTCTTTCAACCTTATTATTAATGACGCGGGTGTCTTTGCTGTCTAATGTCTCATCTCTTCATCTGAAGTCATCTGACCTTCAGATCAGACTGTTAACAAATGAATAAAAAACAACAACACAAAACAACAGGATTCCAATGAATTCTACTGTACTATATTAGACTGTATCTAACTTGAAAGGTTTCACTTGTCTTCATTGTAAATCAGCTCTTTGACATCTTTACAAACACGTGTAAAAAAATTGGCAAGGGCTGCAGCTGACAACTGACTGAAAACCCAAAGATAATGCAGTTCACTTTCATTGAAGCATTTCAGGAACTCTGGTTTTAGCATTAAGTAGTTACAGTCCTCATATCTGACTTCATACAACTTAGGCTTTGACCCCGCTCTCTTCCTCAGGACAACATATTCAGCTGGGACATACACTGACAAACTGACACACACATCAAAAATATAAACGCAACACCTTTGTTTTTGCTCCCATTTTTCACGAGCTGAACTCAAAGATCTAAAACCTTTTCTATATACACACACACAAAAAAAATTCTCTCAAATGTTGTTCACAAATCTGTCCAAATCTGTGTTAGTGAGCACTCTGAAATGTTCAGTTTTATCACACAGCACAATGCCACAGATGTCGAAAGTTTTGAGGGAGCGTGCAATTGGCATGCTGACTGCAGGACTGTCCACCAGAGCTGTTGCCCGTGAACTGAATGTTCATTTCTCTACCATAAGCCATCTCCAAAGGTGTTTCAGACAATTTGGCTGTACATCCAACCGGCCTCACAACCGCGGACCATGTGTAACCACACCATCCCAGGACCTCCACATCCAGCATGTTCACCTCCAAGACCGTCTGAGACCAGCCACCCGGACAGCTGCTGCAACAATCGGTTTGCATAACCAAAGAATTTCTGCACAAACTGTCAGAAACGGTCTCAGGGAAGCTCATCTGCATGCTTGTAGTCCTCATTGGGATCTCGACCTGACTGCAGTTCATTATCATAACCGACTTGGGTAGGCAAATACTCACATTCGATGGCGTCTGGCACGTTGGAGAGGTGTTCTCTTCACGGATGAATCCCGGTTTTCACTGTTCGGGCAGATGACAGACAGCGTGTGTGGTGTCGTGTGAGTGAGCGGTTTGCTGATGTCAACGTCGTGGATCGAGTGGCCCATGGTGGCGGTGGGGTTATGGTATGGGCAAGCGTATGTTATGGACAACGAACACAGGTGCATTTTATTGATGGCATTTTGAATGCACAGAGATGCTGTGACAAGATCCTGAGGCCCAGTGTTGTGCCATTCATCTACGACCATCACCTCATGTTCAGGGGTGGACTGGCCATCGGGCATACCGGGCATTTGCCCGGTGGGCCGACGGACCGGCGGGCCGATGGGCCAACAGCCCGACATAGGCCGTCGCCTCATGTTAAACAAAACTGGTAATAGGTCCACAGTCATGACTGATTCTTGGCTGGACCAATTAGCCTACAGCCTAGGGTTGATGCCCGCCCCCTCTCTCATGCCGCGACTGTCAATCAATGATCATACAGTGAGAGAGAGCGAGGCGAATGAACATGGAGAGCAAAAGAAAACGGAAAGGAGGTGCGGAGAAATTGCGTGATAAAAAAAGGCTAGCCCTTCAGGCCGAGGCAGCCAAATGTGTTAAATTAACACAGTCAGTTGGATGAGAAAAGGGGGAGGCAGGAGGAGGAGAGACCCGTGGCTGGCGCCGAATTTGAACTGAAGGTAAGAAAGCGATGAACTGCAGTCTACTACCTGCTGGGTTAGATATGAATCATGTTTGGTTGATAGTTTATTGTCGTTGTGCTTGCTTGGGGGGGGGGTGTTACGTTGAGTGACAGCTCCATAGACACCATAGGCACTGGCAGTTAGCTCTTTGCTAAAGCATCGGCTTGGCTAGGCGGCTACCTCCAGCGGTTGACGGGGGCTGCAGTGTCTGTGTTTGTTTGCCGATGATCGGATAGGTTTTTGTGACAATATGGCTTGTTGTAGTGTAGACTGTACTAACCGACGGTTAGTGTAGATTATTTCGGTAAGTAAGTTTCTCACTATTTTGCCTGGATGTTTGCACTAATTAGCATGTATTAGAATATTTTGCCGCTGGCTTATGACTTAATTGCCGATTTATGGTCGCTGCTGACACAGAGGACAGAGGACCGGAGCAGCTAATGTTAGGAACACTGTTGCGGTGTGTTCCGTGCGCTCAGAGTCCGTTTCTTGCGGGAATACTAGGCTACAATTTTATTTCGTCTCATTTTTCTGTTTAAAAAGTCTGACATTGCATGGACAGAGCTGTTGTTTGTGTGCTGCTCTGACTGTAAGTGGATAGTGGATGGAGGCAGCGGCGTATACAGAAATGGCCGTTTGTCCTGTCTGTCGCGCCGATTTTCGACGAGTGGCAGCACGAGTTTACCCGAGTAAGGAAAACGATTGCATTGTTTATAGTTCTACATAGCAGCCTTTTGTGTTCCTTTAAGTAAATACTGTCTATATACAGTAATATA
Organism: Chaetodon trifascialis; assembly: GCF_039877785.1. NCBI lineage: Eukaryota > Metazoa > Chordata > Actinopteri > Chaetodontiformes > Chaetodontidae > Chaetodon > Chaetodon trifascialis. The sequence goes on from NC_092066.1 coordinate 26,893,073, forward strand.
TGACAACTATTTTTACCACTTTGTTTAGAGTAAAGATACCAGTTAAGAAAGTTGGTGTAATTTTTTTCCCATCAATACCTGGTGGGCCGGTCCAGGCTCGAAATGCCCGGGCCGATTTTTTGTCCCAGTCCAGCCCTGCTCATGTTGCAGCATGATAATCCACGGCCCCATGTTGCAAGGATCTGTACACAATTCCTGGAAGCTGAAAACATCTAAGTTCTTGCATGGCCAGCACACTCACCGGACATGTCACCCATTGAGCATGTTTGGGATGCTCTGGATCAGCGTATACGTCAGTGTCCTCCAATTCCTGCCAGTATCCAGCAACTTCGCACAGCAATTGAAGAGGAGTGGACCAACATTCCACAGGCCACAATCAACAATCTGATCAACTCTATGCGAAGAAGGTGTGTTGCACTGCGTGAGGCAAATGGTGGTCACTTTATTCTTTTAGTGTCTGTATGCTGGTAAGAGTTGGGGTTGGGGGGGGGCTGGCTTGTCTTGGACACAGGCAAGGGGGCTTCAAGGAAAAAAGGTTGGGAACTACTGATCTAGCTAACTCGAGGATACATCTGCAACTTGTACCACACAACATTGATATGATGTAACGTTACACCTGATGATAACAATCTTGAGTATCGACTGATCAATTGAATGATATAGCATCTAGCTGCTATACTTTATTTATCATCACCGTTTCAATAATGGAGTTTCAATTCAATAATGAGCTTTCTCATAAGCATTACTATGCATTACCTAGTATGGATTGATCTAGGTAGAGTGAGAAAGGCAATGACTAATCTGACCATTTCTTGTCACATCACTGGCTAGCTACACTTGTAGCCTCAGCAGACACTTCAATCTATAATATCAGTGTTAACTTAAGAGAAAGTTTCAAGTTTCAGGTACACTGCATTGTTTTAACTGAGTCTGAAACCACCTAGGGCTAATTTGAAAACATTTTATGGAGCTGTTTTATTCAATGAAATCGCCTCATCACTGTCAGCTCTGCTGTGTGCAGCATTTCATTCAAGGTGGAGGTGGGGTGGAGCTATGAGGCTTTGCCAACCATCTGATGATCCAACTTACAAGCTCTTTTTAACACATTTCGTATGTCAAATATTTGTAAAACCTATAGACAGACATAAAGGGTGACCAATAGCATTAATTTATGAAACAAAAAATTCAAATGAAGATGATTAAAATGATAGAAATTCAAGGTTTCTGCCAGGTAGCTATGGATATGCAATATATTTGTTGTAACTAACAACTAATGACTGTTTATTAACTGTTAGTTAATGTGTATTATTGCATTAACTAATGTTAATGAATATACCCATACTGTATAGTGCCAAGGTCATTTACTGCTGCTATGGACATATGGAGCACACACTACTTTACCAATATCAATACACATTGTCGGATAGCAAGTAAACATCAAGCTGATTTTAGTGATGTAATGAGCACTATACAATATGAGCCATATGTGCCATTTTGTTAGTAGGTTATTTCTCTCTGTCCCAACTTAATACTCTTTCAGTGAAGCTCACATTATAATCAGTTGTAACAGATGTAACCTTGATAAACAGATCTTGTGTTACTGTAGTAGATATGCATGAGTAATTATTAATAGATTACCTGAGTTGTGGGACACTGTAGATTGATGAGTATTGTTGGGTTGGTACATTTCAACATGTTGAAATAGAAAAGGATGGGTTTCTTCCTGCAAAAAAAAGAATTGATGTGAATTCACACACATTCGAGTCAGGAGTTATTTTGCAGTTAAATATTGTCACTTCACATTTTAGTCTGCAATATTTGTTTCTTTTTATTTTGATTTCCTACATGTCTCATGAATGCACCTGATAACCCAGTAGAGCAGAGGGTAAAGATCATTGCTTTATGCCAAAGCAGTGTTGAAGCACATATAAACACAGTAGTTGGCTGACCACCTGGTGTGTAAAAATCTAGACATAGTTGTGGTCCCTGTCACACTGTTTACTTAACTTTTTAAATTCTGAAATACTTGCTGGTGCCTCAGCCTGACGAATGTGTGTTTGCAGCCATTCAAATCAAGGGTTTTATTTAATTTATACTGGAAGGCCTAAAATTTTTATGCATTTCTATTTGATTGATAGAAACTGGAATATCTAGAGGAGGAAAACATGTCTGTAGATGAATATTACATGGAAATAAATCATGATCTGTGATCACATCATGCTGTACCCAAACTAGAATAATTTGAATGTGATGTTGCATGCTCTAGGTTTGTCCAGTTATCGAAAGCAATAAGAAAAATACACCAGCAATTAAAAAGACAATTAACAGCTATGTCTTTCAAACATATGATAAAAATATATTAATCTAAGGCAATAAATATTATTACATATTATTACAGGCTATTATATTATGGAGGACTTCAGTATTTGAAAGTATCCATACAAAGTCCTCTAAACTCCTTCAAAACCTTCAATTTTTCATTTTTTATTACAGGAAGTCAGTTATTGTAGTTTGGCTGCTGATCAACATGGCTAACAGTTGGAGCAGCACCAGCAGCTGTGATACACACCTCATGGAGGCAATTAAAGCACTATAAAACCTTTAGTGCCCAATCAATGCAGTTTGAAACTTAGAAACTCAGAGTCATAACTCAGCCAAACCTGAACACACAGGCATAACAGGCACACTTTCAGGGAATGTCATTATCTCTGATGTTCATTGCTTAATAAACATCCATAAATCTACTCATAAATTATAAAAAAGACACTCCATAAAACTATAGAACTTGCCATAGAACATCACTGTTTCAAGTTTTCAGTGCTAGTATCAAAGTAATCCTGCGAAAGTACATTGGTGAGGGGATAGACCATAATCTTCGACACCCCTCACCTATGTATAATATGAATATTTTAAAAAGAAAGAGCAAAATCCTTCAGCGTATAGCAACACGCAATCACCAGTTGATGGCAATGCAAACAGAAGAAACATAAAGTAATGTCTGCTTCACTTATTTTGTTTTTGGGGGTATTTGTCACCCATCACACTGAATCTTCTGAAACTTATAAACACACACCCATTTCACTCCCTTGCCGTCTACTAAACTAGAGTTTATTTTTCCATGCCTTATTGATAAGGCTGACAGCAGACGGGAAAAAACTGTTCTAGTGGCATGAGGTTTTGGTCCTGATGGACTGCAGCCTCCTGCCAGAGGGGAGTCTTTCGAAGAGTTTGTATCCAGGGTGGGAGGGATCAGCCACAATCTTTCCTGCATGCATCAGGGTCCTGGAGGTGTACAGGTCCTGAAGAGATGGGAGATTGCAGTCAATCACCTTCTCTGCAGACCAAATGACACGCTGCAGTCTGCCCTTGTCCTTGGCGGTGGCAGCAGCGTATCCAGTGTTGCCACAGTTGCGTTGAAAAAGTAATCTGATTACTGATTACTTCTTCGAAAAGTAACTTTGTTACTTTACTGATTACTTGATTTTAAAAGTAGCTAAGTTAGATTACAAGTTACTTTATTAGTTACATTCATCAGCTGAGTAGTCCATATGAAGAGTGAATGTTTTCGATCTCTGCACCAAAAACATCATATGTCGAATTCTTCTACATGCCAATGCAGCCTTGTTGCGCTCTAATGTGGATCTACTGATCCAGTGGAGCGTTACTCCCATATAGCAGCTTCTGTTATTAGAAGTCCAAATATCCACAGTAGTTGACATAAAGTCAAACTCATTCAGCGCGGCCTTCAGATTTCTCCATCTCTGCATACTCCTTCTCCAGGTAAGAAGAAAAAGCTGTTCTGTGAGGCAACTCGGTGTTGATGGTGGTACTGATCTTATTTATTATGGCACAGAACAAGGGCGAGTCAACTGTTTTTATGGGCAGCATTTCCTCCACAACATACTGCCCGACCAACTTTTTTAACTCTCCCCCACTTAGTGCTTTTCGACCGAAGTCCAGCTTTTGTTGTTTGTGTGGTGGTAGAGGGCCTCCATTAGTCTCACTTGCTGCTCTATTCACACTACCTGGTGGGATTTGCTCCGATAATTGCATGGTGCCATGCTGCGACTCCAAAATACTTTTTTAAATTCAAAGTCGTGTTTTTATAGCAAGAAAGTAATTTCTCGCCAGCACAGAGTGTACAGCGTGCTTTTAATTTGTCTTGTTTAGCTGACAGAAACTGAAAATAATGACTATACCCGCAGCTCGAAAACGCAGTTCTTTCTATTCCCTCCATTGTTGTTTATGTGTAGCTATGTTTGCGTTGCTGGCAGTGTGGTATTACACGTGACTTGAGTTGTCCTAATGCTGAAAACGTGACTATGCACACAGGACGTTAAAAAATCTAACATATATATGATATATATTATCTTTTTTATTAAGGAAAATGATAAAAAATAGTAACGTGCAGTGACTTGGATAAGTAGCTTTAATCTGATTACTGGTTTGGAAATAGGGTGGGAACAGTGCTGATGGTCTTTGAGTCAGAGACGTGTTTCCCCAGCTTCACGCACTGTTTCCTGTCAGACGGGAAGTCTATAATCCACCTGCAGGTGGAGTCAGGCACACTCAGCTGGAATAGCATCTCCTGATGCAGAGTTGGGATACTGGTGTTAAAAGCAGAGCTGAAATCCACAAACAGGATCCTGGCGTAGGTTCCTGCGGAGTCCAGGTGCTGGAGGATGAAGTGGAGGGCCAAGTTGACTGCATCGTCTACAGACCTGTTGGCTCTGTAGGCAAAGTGCAGGGGGTCCAGAAGAGGGTCGGTGATGTCCTTGAGGTGTGAGAGCACAAGGCGCTCAAAGGACTTCATGACCACAGAGGTCAGGGTGATGGGTCTGAAGTCGTTCAGAAAGAAAGACATCCTTTATTCGTCACACACTACACAATGCACACATGCCATGCTTAGGTGAAATTCTTCCTCTGCGTTTAACCCAACCTGGTAAGTCCTTCCTCCGTGGTAGACCAGGAACGGTGGGCTGCCAGCCGACAGCGGCGCCCGGGGACCCAGTTCCTACTTTGTCACCATTTGTTCAGGTGGTGATCTTCATGCATGTTTTTAGAGGGGGTTTCTTTTATGGAGGATACCCCAGGTGAACACGGGGAGAACAAGCAAACGCCACACAGAAAGACCCCTTTCCTCAAGATAAAGGGCAGCAGGCACCGAAGGCATGGTGGAGGACACATCCACAGTGCCTCAGGCGGGAATCAAACCCCGGACCTTCTAGTTGTGAGGTGACAGTGTTACCACTGTCCCACCGTGCCACCAAAGTCCTGTGGTCCTTGGCTTCTTGGGAACAGGGATGATGGTTGAAGACTTGAAGCTGGCTGGCACATGACATGTCTCCAGTGAGGTGTTAAAAATGTCTGCGAACACTGGAGACAGCTGATCAGCGCAGTGCTTCAAGGAGGATGGGGAGATGGAATCCAGTCCAGCTGCTCTCCGAGGGGTTCTGTCTCCTGAAGAGTTTGTTGACATCCCTCTCATGGATGGAAAGAGTTGTCACTGAGGTGGGTGGGGAGGGGGAGGGGGGGACCTTTAAGGTGGGCAGTGGTGGAAGTGACTGGAGCTGGAGCTGTTGGGAGGTGTCATGGGGGATGGTTGCTGGACTGTCCCTTTGTCTTTCAAAGCAGCAATAGAACTCGTTCAGGTCGTTGGCTAGGTGTCGGTCATTGATGTGAATGGGGGGCTTTAGGCTTGTAGTTGGTGATCTGCCTGAGCCTTTTCCAGACAGACGCAGAGTCGTTAGCTGAGAACTGGTGTTAGAGCTTCTCAGAGTACAGTTGTTTAGCCTCTTTCACCGCTAAACTTGGACTTCACCTCTTTGAATCTGTCTTTGTCCCCACTCCTGAAGGCCTGTTCCTTCGACAACCTTAGCTGTCTGAGTTTGACTGTGAATCAGGGTTTGTCATTGTTGTAACTCACCCCGGTGCATGATGGAACACAGTAGTCCTCACAGAAGCTGATGTAGGATGTCACAGCCTCCGTGTACTCATTCAGACTGTTGGTAGCAGTCCTGAAAACATCCCAGTCAGTCCAAACACGTCTGGAGATCCTCCACAGCCTCACTGGTCCACTTCCTTGATGTCCTCACTACAGGTTTGCAGAGCTTTAGTTTCTGCCTGTACGCAGGGATCAGGTGGACCATGATGTGGTCAGAGTGGCCCAGTGCAGCACGGGGGATGATCAGATTCCTCCACCTTTACTTTGCCGGAAAGTTCTGTGTCTCTGTCCATGCAGTAGAGTTGGAAGCCTGCCAGCTACAGCGCAGAGTCCAGTATGAATCCACAGAGCCACATCTCCATGAAGCACAAAACCCCAGATGAAGAAAAGTCCCTGTTTTTACCCAGATGCAGTTGCAATTCCTCCAGTTTGTTGGGCAGTGAACGCACGTTAGAGATAAATATTTCTGGAAACGCTGTGCGTAGTCCACACTGACGAAGACGCACAAGCGCACCGGCCCATTTTCCTCTCCTCCGGCGTTTCTCTGCTTGAGCGCACTTTTGACCAGGATGTCCAAAATTTCCAATGTTGGGAGCAGAAAATTAGGAAATAAATCCTCAGGTGTTGGTACCCCGATGTTCATGTTCACTTCCGGCGCCGTACGGGCAGCAGCCTTTTACAGCAGCTCACTAGACTTTAAGAGTTTTTCTTATCTTTTTCTGCTTTTCTTGTGCGTCTTCTTTTATTCTTTTTATTCTACGTGTTTGTTAAAATCTGGCGCATCAGAGACATTAAACACGGTAACTCTGGCGCTACTTCGTAATCACTTTTACAACCCGTACACTTTCTCCGCGTCTGTGGGTCCGTGAGAGACAATGGCTCCAATTGTTTACAGTAGGGATCAGCTGCTGGCCCTGCATAACACAGCTGTGGGGCAGGAGGAGCGACCTGATGTCCCCCGCGAGTTGAGGAGGAGGATGCGGGGGTGCCGCGCTGGGATCAAACGCCGCGACAGGAGGAGAGCTTAAAGACCGACTCTCCCGTCTGTTATCATGGGGAACGTAAGATCTCTCCCTAACAAGATGGATGAGCTGGCAGCGCTGATGTGACATGAGCAGGACTACCGGCGGTGCAGTCTGCTACTTTTCACGGAGACTTGGCTGGGAATGCAGCACATGGACGCGACTGTGGTGCTGGATGGATTTTCACTCGTTCGAGCGGACCGGACAGAGAAGAGCGGTAAGAGGAAAGGAGGAGGGCTGGCAGTGTTTGTGAACGATAGATGGTGTAACTCCAGGCACATCACTATCAAAGAGCAGCACTGCTACCCGGACATTGAGCTGTTGGCTGTTAGTCTGAGGCCATATTTTCTGCCGCGGGAGTTCTCACACGCCATAGTGGTGGCTGTGTATATTCCTCCCTCCGCTAACGCCGAAGCAGCCTGTGACGTCATCAACTCCGTGATCAGCAGGCTGCAGACTCAGAAACCACAGGCTCTCTTACTGATCTCTGGGGATTTTAATTATGCCTCTCTGTCCTCCACTCTGCCCAAATTCATGCAGTATGTCACATGTGCCACCAGAGACAATAAAACACTGGACTTATTCTATGCCAACACCAAGGAGGCATACAAATCAACACCCCTCCCTCCTCTGGGAAGAGCTGATCACAACCTGGTTCATCTCCTGCCTGTCTACAAGCCCCTTGTCAACAGGCAACCAGCTGTGTCCCGCACAGTGAAGAGGTGGTCTGACGAGGCTGAGAGGCTCTGAAGGACTGCTTTGAGACAACCGTGTGGGATATATTCAGTGACTCTCATGAAGAGGACATCGACAGCTTGACAGACAGCATCACGGACTACATAAACTTTTGTGTGGAGAACACTGTACCCACCAGGACTGTACGGTGTCACTCTAACAACAAACCCTGGATTAATCCTGACATTAAGGCTCTTTTAAGGGAGAAGAAGAGGGCCTTCAAGTAAGGAAACAAAGAGGAGCTGAAAACTGTCCAGAGGGAGCTGAGAAGGAAAATCAGGGAGGGGAAAGACAAATACAGGAGGAGAATGGAGGAACAGCTGCAGGAGAACAACACCAGAGGAGTCTGGAGATGCCTGAAAACCATTTCAGGCCACCAGAAGCCAAACTCCCAGGCAGCTGGGGCAGATGAGCTGAACAGCTACTTCTGCAGGATTGAGGAAACATCTGCCCCTCCCCCAGCTGTACCAGCCCTGCAGCAGCCCTCCTTTGTTCTGCCAGCACTCTGCCCAAGTATCCCTCTGACCCCCCCTCCCCCCCACAGTATTCAGCTCACCACCACCAATGCCACCCCCCATTGTTCCTCCCAGCCCCCCAGCCACTTCACAAGACACTCAGCCCCCCTGCTCCAACTTGTTTCTCACACCTCTCCAGGTAAGAAATCAGCTGAGGAGGTTAAAGACCAGGAAGGCTGCAGGACCAGACGGCCTCAGTCCCAGACTCCTCAGATCCTGCTCTGATCAGCTGAGCGGGATCATTGGACACCTGTTCAACCTGAGTCTGAGGCTGGGAAGGGTGCCGCGACTCTGGAAGACGTCCTGCGTGGTACCTGTGCCAAAGACCCCACATCCTAAGGACCCTAGCTGCTACAGGCCGGTGGCACTAACATCGCACCTCATGAAGGCCTTGGAGCGGCTGGTCCTTGCCCACCTGCACCCCCTGGTGAGCTCGTCCATGCACCCGCTGCAGTTCGCACATCAGCCTGGCATCGGAGTGGACGATGCCCTCATCTTCATCCTCCATCGAGCCCTGTCTCACCTGGATCTGCCGGGGAGCTCTGTTCGGGTCCTCTTCCTGGACCTCAGCAGTGCTTTCAACACCATCAGGCCAGCCATCCTGAGAAACAAGCTGGAGCTTTCAGGAGTAGACCAACACCTCACATGCTGGATAGTGGATTACCTCTCCAACCGTCCACAGTATGTGAGGACACAGGACTGTGTGTCAGGGACTGTCCTCTGCAGTGTGGGGGCCCCCCAGGGAATGGTGCTGGCACCGTTCCTCTTCACCCTTTATACAGCGGACTTTTCCCACCTGTCACCCACCTGCCACCTGCAGAAGTTCTCTGATGACTCTGCCATTGTCGGCCTCATCACAAATGGGGACGATAGGTTATACAGTCCACAAAATCCAGTCCTCAGGATTTTGTGGACTGGTGTCAGCAGAACCACCTGCTGATCAATGCGGATAAAACCAAGGAGCTGGTTGTGGACTTCCGTCGGTGCCCACACTCTCTCCCATCACCAGTGAACATCCAGGGAAGGGACATTGAGATGGTGACATCTTAAGTACCTGGGTGTTCATCTGAACAACAAAATGGACTGGACTCCCAACACCACTGCACTTTATAAAAAAGGACAGAGCAGACTCTACCTGCTCAGGAGGCTGAGGTCTTTTGGGGTGCGGTGGGCACTCCTGAAGACCTTCAATGACTCTGTGGTGGCCTCTGCCTGGTTCTATGGTGTAGTCTGCTGGGGGAGCAGCATCACAGCAGCTGACAGGAAGAGGCTGGACAAACTCATCAAGAAGGCCAGCTCTGTCCTGGGATGCCCTCTGGAACAGGTGGAGGAGGTGGGGGAAAGGAGGATGACAGCCAAGCTGTCCTCCATGACAGACAATGACTCCCACCCCCTCCAACACACACTGACTGCACTGAGGAGCTCCATCAGTGACAGGATGCTACATCCAAAGTGTGTGAAGGAGCGGTATCGCAGGTCTTTCCTTCCTGCAGCCATCAGACTTTACAATAGAAACTGCTCCAAGTAGGCGGTACAATAATCTGCATAACATTCTGTGCAATAACTGAACTGAACAATTTTTTGGGAAACAATCTGTGCAATAACCTGGGCAATAATCTGTGCAATATTTCAGTACATAAAAGCCTGTAATCTGTGCAATATTTCTTGGTAAACTGTGCAATATTTTAGGACATAAAAGTCTGTAAATACTATTCACGGTACACCCTTTTGTATATACTTTGTGTTAACTGCATGCACTTTGTCTTTTATTATTCTATTCTGTTATTGATGCTGCTGTGAAATTTGGAATTTCCCCTTGAGGGACGAATAAAGGAATATTGAATTGAATTGAATTGAATGAGCTCTTCTCTGGTGAAAGAGCTCTGGGTACGGTCACAGAAAACAGAGTGAAAACACAAAACAAAACCACAAATAATGTGCGCCAACACTCCGAGGCAGCCATCCGCGGTGCCATCTTGACACACACACAGTAGCTGTGTCCCAATTCAGCAGCTGCATCCTTTGGAGGGTGCATTTGAAGGCCGATTATGTCGTAACGCTGTACGCAGGCTGTCCCAATTCGTCCAAATTCGAAGGCTCCTCCAAATGCAGCTGACAAATGTGTCCTCCTTTTCCCTGTATTTGGAGGATGCATCGCTACTATCCTTCACAGCCTCCCATATCCCAAGATGCCTTGTGCACCGATTGTTTTTTTTAAACAATGGCGACCAACAGCAGCAGCAGCAGCACCGGCACCAGAGGTGGTGCAGAATACACATTTAAATGTAAGTTACAGGTTTTTGCTTAACGCCAGGAGCTCAAATGGCCTTAAAACCTCTAAATGGCTGTTAAAATACATAACGTTAATAACGCTAACACGTAGCCACCGGAATGTAGAGCCAGCTATGTGTTGTAACTTAAGGCTAACCTGTTGATATAAGGAGCTCAGTTAACTGTTAGCCTTATTAAAACCCTTCACTTACAAATGTTACAAGCTCAGATGTCAACTAATATCTTATTGTAACTGTGAAGATATTCACATCAGGTGAATTTGTTCTCGTAAGTTGTACGAGATGTTAATACATTTCACTCCTCTTACAAGTGACAGGAACTGTCCAGGCACATCTCAGCACCCAAAGCTGAATGCAGATGAACAAATAACATTAATGATGGGTTGTGAGCCCAGCTGTATTTCTAGGCTGTTAATACTGTAAAGGTTTGGATTGAATACAGCTAATATAGTTATAGAGTTAACTTGAGGAGCATTATTATTGTTATTGTTGTTATTATATCGAACAATAATTTTGTCTGTTGACAGAACAGAAAATATGCTTGACATGTCATTTTGTTGTAGGGAGCAAGGAGCAGACGGAGGAGTTTATTAAACTCCGTGGTAAAAACGACCACCTGTTTACAGGGGCCATAAACACGGCCACACTCGGATGGAGGTCACTGTTGAGGCATAGCCCATTTGTTCTCTATACATACTGTATTTGTATGTAGAAGTTACATAAATGAACCCAAATCCTGTACAAAGACCAAAGTACAAATATAATCTTTGGATCACATTTAATGAATGTTGTTTTTGGGTGGGGGTAGGAATTTTATGTCAGTCTTGATGTCACTTTTTGTGAATCTGTACATATCTGTGATAATGTGATCTTGTCTTTTTACCTTTTGTCATGCTTCTCTCATGTTTAGAACAATCCTGCAAAAATGGGCCTGGAGGGAAAGGTGGAGCCCCAACAGGCCAAAAAAATGGGACAACTTAAAGAAAAAATACAATGTATGTGCAGGTTTGGATAATGATAAGGAAACTACATTTTTTACCCAAGTTAATAAACACTTTGAAACGTAGAAAAAATCTCCAAGGCACTTTCGTTTTTTTACTCGCTAGTGTAGCTACAACGCAATGCTAATTTGTAGCCTCATCAAATGTGCCGTCTCCTCTGGTCTGAGTGCTTACATCGTTTCATCGTCTGGCAGTCCGACCGGTCCACAGCCTCCAGAGGGTAAAGAGCTATGGTATTTAGAAATAGCTTATCTTCCCACTGATCCCCGCCTGTCCTAATTGCCTCCATCCCTGAGGACACACCAGGGCCAGGTGCTGCAGTGGGTGGGCAGCATGACGAGGAAGAGGAGGAGGAGGATGAGGAGGAGGAGAGGCTACCAGGAACATCAGCAGCAGGAAGCAGAAAGAGAAGGGAAAGGGATGAGCTTTTGGAACTGATTAGGGAGGACATGCAATTGCAGAGGGAGGCCGAGGAAAGGAGAGAGAGAAGGAGAGAGAGAGCAGAGAGAGGATGGACAAACTTTTTGGTTTATTAGAGAGGATGATTGACAGGCATTGATTTTTAAATGTTTTTTTTTCTGATTACGTTCTGTGTTGTTTGATTTAAATTGTTAATTAAAAATATTGTGTTCTAAATTAAAATCTTATAACCTCGTTACATTATCTATTCCATTTCTCGTTTACAATATAAGTAGACTTTTGAACTACTTTTCGGTGACAACACAATTAGTTTATTTTTTTGTGATATTTACAGATATTTACAAAGATACAATATGAATATTTCTAACTATTTACAAGTGGGCATTCTTAAAATGTACAACTATTTACAAAAGATCAGCAGAAATGACTATTTACAGAGATTTGCATATTTACAGAGAACATATATATAGTTGAGGCTGAGCAGGAGTCCCTGGATTTGCTGCTTGACTGGATGGGATGCCACATGGAAGACCTTGGAGTCTTCTGGCTGTGAGTGGGACATCATCTGGGGGGTGGGGGGCCGGGGGTGGGGGATGCATGTCTCCACTGTCCACCACATCGTCCATCATTGGGGTTTGCAGGGGTTTCGATGGCTGCCATGTTACTAAAAATGTTTAAAAGAGAGGCAAGAATAAAAACACAAATTACTTCAACAAACTCAACTGTTTACAAAACACTTCAAATAGGAATAGCTTCAAAATTATAGTACTTGCCCTCTAAAGGTAATCATGGTCAAGTATACCCTCCTCCAGACAGACACCTCAGCAGACTGCTGGTCCCGCCAGCACCCAGGCAGATGTTGTGCAGGACATGGCACATGCTGTTGTGACCTGTAGAAAAGAAGAAAAAAAAAAAGATAAATTGAATGTAATTAAAATTAAATTTGAATTCACTTAATTTACTGGTGTTCACTATTTAACAATAATCAAAATTAATGGTTACCCGCCGTCTGCCAAGATGAAGTGCCCTGGGGGAGGGTAGATGCCACGCCTGTACAGTGGGCTGTGCCGGAGTACTCTGGAGTAGTGCACTGACCCCGGCCAGCCCACGTACGTATCAATGAAGCGGCCCTGATGGTCAAAAACAGACTACGAGATTATTGAAGCAAACTGTTTTCTGTTCCGATAACAGTGACCATCAGGGCCACTTGGAGGCTTGATTCTCACATGGCAGCCGTCGATTGCTCCAGCAGCTTTTTGAAAAGCTCTGTGTCTGGCCAGCCCTGCAAACCCCTGAGTTACTGCCGCCAGATCTTCTGCAGTCTTGGGGAGGTAGATGACCCTGTGGCGAATGCTCACCACCTCCTCAGTAACTTGATGACGATGTGGTGAACAGTGGAGCGAGGCATCCCAAACACCCTTGCCACCACCCTGTAGGATGTCCCACTCGCCAGCCAGAAGAGGAAGACCAAAGTCTCTATTGTGGCACCCCATCCATGTCACCTTTCCTGGTGGAGAAGTTCCAGCAGCACCACCAGGGACTCTCTGCTCAGCCTAAAATCATGTCTGGTGTCATGATTCTTTGAAAAAAAAACTTGCAGAACGGGAACACCGATGTTAATACGGCAGTACATTGGCCTTACCTGGATGGAGAACAGAGGGTAAGAACAATGTTACCTCCCCACGGCGCTCTCCCAGCCGGAGATAAACGAGCCGCTGGTGTTGCCGGAGCCGCCTCTCCTCTTCCTCCAACAAAAAATATATAAAAAAAAAACAAAATCAAAACTTCTGGCTCCATTGTCGTCTGTCTGTCATCTGTTACATTTTTGTCTCCGTACGTGTGTTTTTCCCGGGTTCGGAGGGACAAAGTTATGACGTCATGACGCAATCAGGAAATGCTCCGAAGGCTAGACCGTCCCATTTATCGATAGTTGATGCAGCCGATGGAGGAGCCTCCGAAGCTGTTGCTGAGACCGCTTAGGCTGGGTCCTCCGAAGGTTAACGTGTTCTAATTCAGGACCTGGATCTTAAGTCTGGATTTTTGGTCTAGAAGTCTCTATCAATTTTCCAATGCAGTTTAGATTAAACCTCTCCGACAAAAAAGTTTATTTGATTTTTATTTGCATAATGAAGTGTTTTTTGTCGCCATTTAGTTTGGCACACAAAAGACTTTAGTGGATAACCTTCTGACTGCCAGTAGTTCAAATTTGTCCTCTGTTGAAGACATTTGTAAACCTGAATATCTCCCACCCACTGCATACTACTGAATTAACTCCTTTTGCTATCTACAGAAAACATTTAGGGTTTTTCATTTATACCAAATGTAAAGGGGTGGGGCGTACCTTTCTCTTTCTCATTAAGGAAAATGGCGTCCATCAGTGCATAAATGCATTTTATGGAAAGAGGAAAAGTAAGTGCATAATACTTTTTACTGAGCGAATTTACTGGCTTGAAATGTTGCATATTTTAGAGAAGTGTCTTAACAACACATTGAAACATTGTCTGAATTATTTTGATTTGTATTGTATTGTTTTTTTAGTGTAGTATTTAAGTGTTTAAAAAATTCCTGTAAAAAAAAAATTGCCCTGTTTTGGGTTTTCTCATCTGTAACCACCTCCTCAATTGATGCAAGCATACACTCCTTGATACATTCCACATCTAGAAATGGCTTTTCTTTTTGATTAATTTGATTAATATCCATGCCACTCATGGCGACGCTGATGTAGCTCTCTCTTGCACTGTAAATGCCCAAAACAGGGTGCAATGTCTTAAGTCCAAAATTAGACCCAAAATCATCAAAGTCAAATGAAAATGTGGTGTCAAAATTAACGTGGGTTGTTTCAAACTCCACTCTCAAGTTCTATTCATCACACGCTGATATGCAATTGATACAGATTTGAATTACCTATTTTGTGAGTGAACATTTTTTTATAAAGACAAATTTTGTGTTACTAACCAGAATAAAACAACAGCCACAAAAGCACCTGCGAAGGTGAGAGCGAAGAGTAGACCATGTGCCAGCCAGGAATGACTTTTAAATAAATTGAAATTAAATTGACTGTCCCGGCACATACAGGGATAGTTGTGACACAGTGTGGCAGGAGAAAGGGAGAGATGACACAATAATTAAAAAAAAAAGTTTAAACAATAATTGCTCAAACTGACCTTAAATATTACCTTGCAGGCTGGACACACCCCCCGGGCTGCCAATAGATTAGCACTGCAGTATGATATTGGCTGCATGAACATGTACAGTTTCTCAGTCTTACAAAAGAAACTGCCTTTACCCACTTTTCACCTATAATTCAAGATCAGCTCGTAACAGGTCAATCACTAATAGAATGGAGATCTCTATCTGGCCACAACTGATGTATACTGTAAGTTATTTCCAAACGCCTGTGAAACCTGCATTTAAAACGCAACCTGCTCTGGTGAGTTAGTTGTGTAGTGTATTGACCAAAATTATATAGAATATCTTTACAACTTTAATTTAGGTTTAGATTCAAGCAGTATTCCATATATAATACAATCCTGTCAACAAGTATGCAACATACCAAAGACACTGTTGTCTGTCTATAAAAACTGAACGAAGATCATTTGGTCATTACAACATCTGAACTAATAGTAGGAGTAAGGGTTTTAAGGGCATTGATGTTGTATGACTTCCTACATGCATGCTTTAAAGATTTTGCTACCAAGAAACCGCAGACCAACACCCCTGTAGGGTATTGGAGGGATGTGGTGTTTCAGTGTGATAACAGTGACTTACGCATTGGAAGTTCCCTTTTGACCACAGAACTGGCCATAGCTGTCTGTTGGATGGAGCACTTTCTTGGGATCCCCATGTAACCAGGCTGGACAGCCAAAGAGACAGACATATAGATGGACAGACACACAAGACAGATCATTATACAGAGGAACAGGAGGCATTATAGGATCCTATGTGCAATTATACAGGTTGAAGACTAGGTTTAGACCCATTTGTTACAATAATATAATATATCTGAATATTTATTTATGTTGCATTGTATAAAAAGGTACCAAATGTGAAACAATAGCAGATTTTTATGCCCAAACTGAAGATCTTGAAAACTGTCTTAGACAAAGAGGATGTAAAGAGACTTGGATTAAGTGCCTCATCGCATTTTTCAACCTGTCAGAAACTGAATGCTGTGCTAATACGAACAGAAGCAATAACATCAATAACATGCTATTCCGCACACAAAACTATCACATTCAGTCACCAACACAACATTAAAGTATACACACACACACACACACACACACACACACACACACACACACACACACACACACACACACAAACACACACACACAAACACACATACACCGATGGAAGGAGGGAAGGATGAGACAGAAAAGAAATGAAGGCTAAGTACAAGGTAGAGACAGAGGTATACTTGAGAGAGTGAGGGTGATGTCATCGGATTTTGGAAAGTCTGTATAAGTATGTGTGCACCTGTGAGTGTGTTTGACTATCTATTTATATCTGTGTGCATTCTCTTATTTAATTTCACCCTTACATTCACATACAGTACATCCACAGACAGGTGAAAATGAGCTAGTGGGGTTAACGCATGCATAGCTGTGTGTAAAGCAGGATTAGTGGATTTATGTCCTCTTAACAGAGATGGGGGGACTCGAGTGGATGACTTGACTCGAGTCGGACTCGAGTTGCCATATTTGTGACTTGTGACTCACTTGATCAACATGAACTTAAGACTTGACTTGACTTTGACTTGCCTCTCCTGACCTGTGACTTGACTTAGACTTGAGTCATGTGACTTGCCAAGTCATTAAATTCTTGTTGAAATTTTTTTTTTTTAAAAAATCAACAAATAAATTATTAGATGATGAACATTGCTTTATTGTGCGTGAGTGCTCTTGACCTGTAGCATATCAGCAAACCTGGCAACCCCTCTCTACAACGCGACAAGCGACGCACCTGCTGCGGACGGAGTGATCAGATTGGACAGAGAGCATGGCAGAGATGGAAGGCACCAACGTCGTCCCGAAAGTTGTACAGTTTGCTTTCAAAGATTAAACGACAACACAACAGAAAAGAGGAGCTGTCTGCAAAATCTGCAACGTTAAAATCACAGATACTGCGAGCACCACATCAAATTTTATCCGACATCTAAAGACAATACACAAAGAAAGGTGAGTAACGTTAACATGCTGTGAAGCTTGCTAGATGGATTAAGTTAACATCTTGACTATTGTTTTTTCGCCATTTGGCTGCTGACAAGAGAGTACTAGGCCAGTGGCTTGATAACATTTTGCTATCGACGATTCCGTACTTCAGTTAAAAAAAGAGAGAGAGACCGAAATGGCTAAAATTGCAAATCTGGCGGCAACTAACGTTAGCTGCTAGTCAAGTGGCGCTAGTACCGGTAGCTAGCTCTCACACCATAACTGACTACGTTAGCATATTTGCCTTTATGGATACTAGTGTTGTCCCCCCCTCCCATTTTTCCCAGAGTTGTTGTCTTTTTCCATCATCTGTCCTGTGAAGAAGACACTCTCTTCCAGGACACAGACACACCCCCATAGACATAATACACGTAGACTCCTCATTACGAGCTGGAGCGTAATCCAGCGTCGCCGCCATATTGGGTGGGTCTCCGCTAGCACCAGAGCCAACCGAAGTCAACATAAAGAGCGCAACTATGCCCCCTATTTATTTTATTTTATTTTATTTTATTTTATTTTATTTTATTTTATTTTATTTTATTTTATTTTATTTTATTTTATTTTATTTAGCTTTCCAGCCCCAGTTGCAAGCTTAACAGGGTAGTGTAAGACGCTGGAATGACCTGAAATTTTAAAGCTTACTTTTCCAGGCCTTAAAAAAAAGAAAGAAGGAAAAGATGTACTGAGCAGGTATATATGGGAGCTTTGTATGTATGTATATGTGTTAAAATAAAAGTGTATATCACAAACATCAGCAGTTTCAGTCCAGGCTATTATGGAATCTTTGTCATCCTAAAGCTGTGAACAGTTGTTTAAATTTAGAGAGAGAGAGAGAGAGAGAGAGAGAAATCAAATGAACAATCAAACTGTTTCTTTATTAGAATATAAAATTAATTAATTTATACATTGATTAATGTGCCATACCATATGTCTGTATTATGCTCTTTAACAAAGTATTTCAGCATGAAAGCACGTGTTTTTAATGTGTGACAGCGTCCTGTATCATAACTACATCTCTGCCGTTTGGAACAAACCAAACCGTGTGAAAATCGGGTAAAAATTAGAGGAGTTATGATGATTATAGTGGCTGGACATACACCTTCCTCCGTAGAAATAAATGCACTGGGGACGCATGGGAGACCCATCCAAGATGGCGGCCGCGCTGAACGTCAGCTCCAGTAGGAAGCGTCAGTCAATGAGGCGTCAACGTAATTATGTCAAATTTCGGAAGAGGACAAATTTCGAGCAATTTTTAATTCAACCCCGATTACTGTCGGCTGTAACCATGCCGATCTCTCTCTCTCTCTCTCTCTCTCTCTCTCTCTCTCTCTCTCTCTCTCTTGCGTTCATGAACCAACAGGTATAGGAATTTTCAGCAGTTCTGAACTTATAACAGCATAACGCAATATAACATTGAAGTTGGTACACTAATTGTTTTAACAAACATGCTAATTTTGTTATTTATTCATTCATGGGTTTAATAAATGTATTTCTATCCATCCATAAATGTATATATTGTAGAAACTCTACTGTTATATTTGTGTCATGCTGTTAAGTGCAGAACTCAAAAGTTCCTACTGTTAGCTGCCATGCACTTGCCATTTACATGCAAAATATCTACATGCCTGCCTAGAATGAGGCTGTATGGAATCAAAACTTTATTCTCAGATGTTTTGACCACTTTGTAGGCAGTAATGACAAACTGTGCAATGAATACAAGAGTTTAAAATGTATCTTTTTTCTCCCTCTGTCCCAATGTTTAGGTATGAAGAATACCTTCGCTCAAAAGTAACTACAGCAGACTGTAGTCAGCCGCAGATCTCCCAGTTCATCACATGCAACAAGCAACACTACACTTCGAGTCATCCCCAGCAGAATGCTATCACACGTTCAATACTCTCAGACCTGGTTATTGACTGCAACTTACCATTGTCCATCATAGAGCACCTAAGTTTTCGTCACTTCTTGTCTGTTGTTGACACAAGGTACAGCCCTGTAAGCCGAAGAACTCTGACTTCAAAATTAGATGATGTGGTGCTGGACAAACAGACAAAACTTAAGAGAATGTGTCAGTTACAGTTGACATCTGATTGGATCGCAAGATACGGGGCTTCCTAGGAGTTACTGGTCACTGGTTGGAACGTGGAGAAGCAGGAATCGTCCTGAAATCCGCTTTGCTGGCTTGTAACAGGTTCAGCGGTTCCCATACAAGTGAAAAAATTTGTGACGAATTCGAGCAAATATGTGAGGAGTACCAAGTCAGAAGAAAGCTATTGCACATTATATGTGATAATGCTGCAAACATGAGGAAAGCTTTCAGCACTTGTTTTCCACAACATGGAGATGATGAGGAAGAAGAGGATGAAGGAGTTGAGGATGATAACTTGTGGACTAACTTGCCAGATGAAGACCAAGAGAGGGTGGAGCTTTTTCTCCAAACTAAATCTCAGACAAGACAGCAGTGTTTTTCCCCATACGCTTCAGTTAGTTGTGGGGGATGGCTTGAGAGACACAAAAATAGCCAATGCAGCTCTTGCAAAGGCCTGCAAGCTGAGCAATTTGCTCCACAGCAGTACTTCCTTCAAGGACATTTTTGAGCGTGAGTTTGGGCATTCTGGCATCCCATCTTCAGTTGTCACACGTTGGAACTCAATGCTTAGACAACTGAAAGCGGTACTGAAATGTGATGCCACGAAGCTCACAGCCGTGCTTCGAGAGTCTGGCCACAAGGAGACAGCATTCACATCCAGAGAATGGAGTCAAATTCAGGAGTTGGTGCGTGTCCTTGAGCCTTTTGCCCAGACCACTGACCTCACTCAAGGTGAAAAAGTGGTAACCATAAGTGCAGTAGCCCCGTGTGTACTCTCCCTCAACCATCATCTTGAAAAATTAAAAGGCAGCATGTGCTACTTGGGAAGCTTCATCAACACCTTGCAGACATCTCTTCAAAGGAGGTTTAAAGGGATCTTCGTCAATGTGAAGATGGCAGAAAACTCCCCATCTGATAGCCAGCCATTGCCCTTCTCTGACCCACTGTATCTGAAGGCAGCCATGCTGGATCCTTCTTTTGGCAGCATGTGGGTGACACATGATGTTTTGGTTCCCGACCACACTAAGGAGGAGGTGTCAAAGATGATCAAAGGTATGTTATAGCTTTACAGTAAATACATGAGTGATTTTGCCTGGTTAGCCCATCTAAAAAATGGGCTTTATAAAAAAATGTCATACACATCATGAGTGATTTTGTTTGTGCTTTTTCTTTGCTCAAAAATTGATTCTCCAAGAGGCAAGCAAAGTGGCGCCAACTCCATGCGGAGAAGAGGAGGAAGAGGTCGAGGACACAGAGCCTTCGTCGGGCCTTTTTGCATCCTACCATAGGAAGAGGCAAAAGAAGGATTCCGCTTCAACACCACATATGCAGCTTACACACTTTTTGGACATTTGTAGTGAACAAGACTGCCTGCATTTCTGGACACTAAACAGACACACCCTTCCTTCTCTCTTCGAGGTTGTGGTAAGACTGTTGCATATTCCTGCATCCAGCGCGCCAGTAGAGCGTGTTTTCAGCCATGGTGGTGTGATCATGCGACCTCATCATTCCCAACTCAGTGCAAAAGTGTTGACTAATCTGATTTTTTGCAAGTGTAATAGCCATTGGTAATGGCTCATAACTCAAGATATTCTGATGCTCTCTTAGGCACACACACCACATGCTGTTCCCTACCACTCTCTCTCTCTCTCTCTCTCTCTCTCACACACAGACATGATAATCATCTTATAATTTCAGACCATAGTAAAGGTAGCAGAGGCAAATATGAAGGGTATTTACAGGCATGAAGTGCACAAAAGCAACTTCAAAGGACAATTCATACATTAATGGGGCTGAGTGTGCAGGTTACAGATTGAGTGTCTCTTTGTGGATAGACATAATTGCCAGAAAGCCCACAGCTAGAACTGCTACCCTGACATCAAATTCCAGGAATGTAGTCTTGTGACAACAGTGGAGTTCTGGTCTCTCCCCAGAATCACCTGCGAACACAGACTGTCACATGCTGAGAATGGACCTTGTGAGGCATGTCAAGGTGCTTTGGAATCTTTGCATGCTTTGACTTGACTGTATGAATATATGCACATAGTCACGAATATGCTCGAACAAACTCGAAGCAACGCTGCTTATCAAGCCACGCACTGAGGACCAGGCGCCCAGCACAGCCACAGGGACTTGAACTTCTAGCCTGAATCCCAGCATCTCACCCAACGTTGTCTGGCAGCAGGGCCCTTCTTGAGTTAGGAAAACCACAGTTCACCACTCTCAGGGTGAGACTGAACACTCCCCTCCCTCTCTGAATCAGTGCTGTACACCTCTCACCCTGCTCTGCAATGATATCTCTGTCTGAAATGCCAAGCCGTGTACACACACACACGGTACACTTATATACTGTAAAATTCCAATAACCTAGTTCTGAATACTCACTCACTTATACATACACTCACATTTGTGTTGAATTAAGTGCATTATAACTGTTCCAGTGTTTCTTTTCATATACAGTACAGTATGTGATTGTTGCCACTCATACCTGACCACAAAATAAGCAATTCAGTATTTCAATCTGTGTGGACATTCAGTTACACTTTCATGTTTATTGATGTTTATTGTTACACACACAATTATACATATCACAGTAATGTGGTTGTGTCATCTTTTTTAAGTAATAAAAAGCTGTTTGAAATTCATTCATATTGAGCTGATTCATTAACTTATCAGCTTACTTTAAAAAGAAAAGATATTGACTCTGAAAAATAGGATTGGTGAAATACAGACAATTGAAAAAAGTAATTAATTTGATAATGACTTGATTTGTGACTTGACTTGACTTGCTTGACTAAAGCTATGCTTGGACTTGACTTGCTTGATCCTCCTTACAGACGACTTGGGACTTACTTGAGACTTGAGGGGTAAGACTTGTGACTTACTTGGGACTTGCATGTGTGGGACTTGCCCCCATCTCTGCCTCTTAATGGGATGATGTCACTAGTAGTCTGCCGTAACACACACCAGAGGATACGTGTTATGATCCACTTACTTTGAACTCCATTAGTATGTCTGCTCCATACAAGTATGTCTGCTCCATACAAGTATGCTGCTCTTTGGGAATGAACTCATACGGGGTATGAGGTGACACACCTTGCCTTAACGTCAAACATAACCTAAGCTAACCTTAACCATAGTTTTAATCCTAAATTTAATTATGGGGACTCTCATTTTGTCCTCAAGAGGAAGGCGCGTTCCCACAATGTGACTGTATCAACAGATTTGTGTTCACACACTCTCTCTCTCTTCATGAGGACATTCATTGACTTAATGCATTCCCTATCTCCTTACCCTGAACTTAACCTCAACCTAAACCCAATTCTAACCTAGCCCTTAAATCCAAGTCCTATTCTTAATTTTTCTTTTCTTTTCTTTTTTTCTTTTTTTGGCCATGTCTTGTAATAAATCCTTTGAACTGTTTTGACTTTGTCGTCTGCATTTGGGTCCATGTTTTCTTGTTTACCATATGCTTTTGGAAGCTCCAGGTGTGGACCAACTGTTAAATGGAATGGCTAATTTTAAGAAGAACATGTTTGCTAAATTGTATTTTGTTCATTGGTTTCCATACTGGGCTTAGCATGAAGCCTGTTAGTCCACAGTCCTAACCCACAGTCTACTAGTTTACAGTCTGCACCTGAACCTGCTAGCCTCCAACTGGTTCACTTCCAGTCTGTTCCTCGACTTGTGAGCATCCAGCCCACTAGCCTCCAGTCTGCACCTCTGCCTGTCAACCACCAGTCTGCTAGCCTCCTGCCAGCTCCAGCACCTAATCTGGCTAAACCATGGCCTGGTAGAGTTCTGCCAGCACCAGCTCCTAAGTGGGCTAGCTATCAACCAGCTAGCCAGTTGCCAGCCATGTCCTGCTGCCCAGTGTCCCATCTGATGTCTCTACAGTGCCTGCGTTGAGCACTGCTCCTGGTTCTGCTGATGCCTTGTCTGCTCCAGTCTGAGTTGGACGTCTTCAAAGTTCCTGAGTTTGATGTCTCTTCAACTCTTGGGTCAGCCGGCACCATGTCAGTTCATGGTTTCCAATGTCGGTGGTCTTGCCAAAAACTGTTCCTGGTTGCCATTCAGTGGTCCAACCAACACCTGTTCCCCTACTTTGGTGACCTTCTGTCCAACCTCCAGAGGGCTTCTGCCTTCACCATTGGCCTCCTGCCCATCAATTATTCAATCAATGTTTATTTCAGACTCAAAAGTAGGTCCATATAAAAATAATACAAACAAACAACATCAAAAACAAACAAGACAAAAACACACACACCTAAAATACATATAGACATGCTCGCCTGTGTCTCCAGAAACCAGAATAATATCTGGTTGTCACGGGGTTCTCCTTTAAAACACAGGCGTAGTCGGAAATACACTGTTGGTGTTATTTTATTTGCCGGCCTCCCCAGGTGCAAACATATTTACAAAAAAGTGAAATGCAGAAAAAAAAAGAAAATAGAACAAAGTTCAAATGATATTCTAGAAAAAAAAAAGTCCTTCAGTAACTCACAGTAGTATATTTTCCCTTCAAAGAAATCACTCACACAGTCTCGAGATCAAACACTGTTACCTCCTCTGTAACCAAGTCAAGACTCTCGATCTAGGGCTGAGCAACCTCCTTTTAAACCAGTTGCCCCTCCCACTAGGCTCGGTATACACATAAAAAAAAACATATTCAACATTTTCCTTAACCCTATTCATATATTTAGTCTCCCAACTTCCACTATAAATAGAGCAAAAAATAGTTTTTATGTTCACAAATGTTCCCCTTTAACCATCCTTAGTTATTCATCACAAAATTCAACTTTACAAACAAAACAAATAATAACGTAGGTCACATGATCATAAAACGCGCGAAGACAGACTATTTAATGTAGCTGTCAGTTACGCCCCTGTTTGGCCAACCAAACTAACGACAGCGTGAGAGAGCAGGATGGACACACAGCACATCTCCACATGGTAGGTGATAAAATGGTGGTATGAATACGTGTGGAAATATATGTATGAACAGAGGTAGAACTACCAAGTGTGCACCCTTGGTCGTGCTACAGAAACGGAGGAGAAAAGGGAAATGGCTATGGGGTATTTTTAATTACTTATTGAAAAGACGGGGAAAGTGAGCAGGGACGTATGAATGAAAGCGTTTGCGTGCCTATGTGTGTGCGTATGTGTGTGAGTGCGCTGCCCAACGTTAGTGACGGAGCCGCTCCATCACACTGGTGCTGCTCCTTTTAGGCGTGGTTAAAGCCTGTTATGGAGGCTCTCTTATGAAACTGACTGGCGTCTGTATATAATCGCAAAGTGTGCATCTTTTAGAACGCAGTCCACCAAGTTCCCCCAAGACTCAATAATGAAACAGGTGCTCCATGTATGATGATTTATTTAAACAACTTCACCCTTCACAACTTCACTGATCTGGTTGGGCATGTGTGTATGTGTGGTTCTGGGATAAACAGAAATAATAATAATCAACAACACAACCCACAATATACTCAGCATAAACAGTCATCCCTACTGTAGCAGAACTAGCCTCTAACTGACCTTCTCTTACCCCCTCTGACTTCTCATGAGAAACGGAGTTGGAAACCAGTGTAACTGATTGAACTATAGACCATCTAGAATGCTCATAATGAAGTGTGATTTTGAAGAGAAACAGGATGTCCCATGTCAATGCTAATGGTCCCCCAATAGCCCTAAGGAAGTAAAGCTGGCTTGGAAGAACAAAGGCCAGGCTTCAACTGAATCCCCAAACCGAGTCTGCTGAGTAGCCAACCTTAAAATGAACTGTTTGTAAGCCAGAGGACTTTGTTTCTTGGTATACCTGACAATTGCATCCCTGTACAACTCAACAATGGACATATTCACATGGCTAAACCCATGATCTATATGATGCCCATGTTCTCTCATGTCCCATGACAAGCTGTGAATCTAACTTTGTTTTAAGATTTGCCTGAGGCTCTGCAATGGAGCCTTCCTATTATCTAAGGGTTCGTAGGGTTTGAAGTTGACTGTGCTTCATAAGACCTTTATTAAGGAACAATCATAAGGATGATAATCATTTTGGCAAATATTGTCTGCACTTCTTTATGTCGTAATTCCTTTATCTTTATTTCCTTCTTAATCTCTTTCTATTTCTTTTATTGTTGTATTAGTTATACATTGAATCATTATTCATGTTGGGATGAAACTGTACCAGGATTATCATTGAATGTTGTCACCCAACCATAGGAAGTGCCTGATGCATGCTGTGAACAATGTTGAAATGTCATTGAAAATTTGTTATTGAAATTATATGTGATTGACCATAGTGAGAAGCAGATGAGCCCTTCGCGTGACTCATGTATTAATTCAGCTCCTTGAGGCTATTGCGCGTCACAGAGCGTCTCACATGTTCGACGGCCGGCCCATTAGACACGCCTCTGGAGCAAGGTTTAAATGTCTGCAGCCGCAGCATGAATTCAGTGCGTGCGCTCGTTACTCACAGTGCGTGCGTTACTCAGAGTGTGCGCGTTACTCAGAGTGCGCGTTACTCCGTCTTGTCTTAGGTTATGTTTAGTTTTGTCTTTTAGTTTTGCACAGTCGTTTTTACTCTTTAAGTTTTTCCCGTCTTCGAGCTACTCAAAAGCCATACCGAGTAGCGTGATTCATTTTTCAGAAGACGTGTTTCTATAGTTTGCCGTAAGTTTTCAAGTTAACCTTTTTGTTTAGCCAAACGTTTTGTTTTAACTTCAGTAAATTTAGGCAAGTAATACTAATTTTGTAGTTTTTGCCCGACATCGAAAAGACTCTTAACTTGTACTATCAGCCTAAAATAATCCGTCACGGACTCAACCGAACCAAACCCTGCAGCCAGCTGTTGATCCTTGGTCCGGATATCAACCATCCGGAGCCGTCCCTCATCTGTAACCGACACTCTAGAACCAGTTCCAGAGACGTCACCGTCCAATATCAGCTCTCCACCTTGGTGCGCTTGGCCTTCACCAGACCACTGAGCAGATCGAGCCAAGGACGACCATCTGGGCATCTTCGAGTTAGTTCGGAGCAGAGCACAACGGGACGCCATCAGTCAAGTAGGCATGCTAAGTGGGTTTGAATAAGAGTTGGTCCGTGAGGTTAAGATACTGCTAATTTATCCAAGTTCTCTCAACTACTCGTTAATTCCCTAACTTTACGTTCGCGTCCTTATTATCCCCTTACAACTACTTCTCACTATCGCCAATTTATTTACCATTATGTCGCCATAAGTTTCTTGTGTGTTTTGTCATATCACCTCCCATCTTCTGTCTTATTATTCATGATACATCACTCATTATCCATAATTCTGCTTAATAAATGATATTTTGATATAAGTCCTGGTTAGACGGTGTCCTTTTGAACTGAATATATACGATCCCTGTATCCAGAGTTCACACTTCAGATTATCAGACTGGTTTACTGTTAGTTCATTCGTTAGTATTTATCAGCGTTATAGCAGTTAATCTCTGCAGTCCTTCTTAGCTGAGGAAGGTGGTGCCCCGTTATTTTATCAACGAATGCAACATCAAATTAAGGTAGTCCCCTAGTAACACTACACTACCATCTCCACAACTTCCTCAAAACACATGAAAACCAAAATACACAGTTAACAGAAATATGTCTATATTACACATGTGTAAGAGAAAGAAAAAAGGACGGTCAGTAACGTAAATATAAATATATAATGAATGACCGTTTGTCTCGTTTCTGGCAATAACAAGCATCTTAATTATTACCAACACATTTATTAGCACCAGATATAGACCCGAATTAACATGTAAAGAGTAGCAGCATGACAATAACAAGCATTTGGCTAACACAACACAACAGGAACTCACTTTTCTCTGGACTCACATCTAACCAAAACCAGAGCATGAACTAACGTGAAGCCACAACAGGTGTCAATACGATTACTACTCGCAACAGTTTTACTTCTCTCTCAAACCTGCAGTATGCAGCTTGACCGAGCGCGGCCACGCCCCTAGTGTGATGTTATGAGTTGTGTTGAATAAGAACTCCATTACCCAGCAGGCCACAGCAATGGGAAGCATGCGCAGGAGCCCCGCCAGGAGGGAGTGTTATGTACCCATGCATGTTGCAGGGAACTGTGTTCTGTGCCAAATGAAGTAAATATATAAAAACCAGCTATCACGCCTCATTTGCTTATTACAAGTTTAAGCAAGACAACACATGGTGTCAGAAGTGGCTGTGAGCAGTTTCGGATGGAAGATCTGCCACAGGGGAGCCACGAAAAAAAAAAAAAACAAACAAGAAAAAGTCTCCGCTCGCGTGAGTGGAACGTGCTATGAAAGCGACATGCTAACAGAGTTTGCTACGGCGTGTGATGGCTACAGGCGGCAGTGGAAGTGAAGCAGGGGATGAGGGAGAGATCAAACAAGTAGAAGAGGATCTTGTGCCCACATTGGAGGACAACCAGCAACAGGAGAGGGCTGAGGACGTCCTGGTACCCCGACGTACAGTCATGGATAAGCTAAGTCCGCCCACTTCAATGCAACTGACTGGTAATCTTGCTGATAACTGGAAGCGTTTCAAGCTAAGATTTAATATATATCTAGCAGCAAGCAGAGCAGGGGGTGATGATGAAAAACTGAAAGCTCACATCCTTTTGCATGTTATAGGAGAAGATGCTTTGGACATATATAATAGCTTTCAGCTGGATGAAGCTAATCTGACTTTGGCAGAGCTAATGACAAAGTTTGAAGAGTACTTTGTGCCTAGTCAGAATGTGACCTTTGAGAGGTACAAGTTTTTCACCCATGACCAAAAGCAAGGAGTACCTTTTGATCAGTACTTAGCAGAGCTTCACATACTAAGCAAAACATGTGAATTTGGCACTTTGAGAGACTCACTGGTGAGAGACAGAATCGTTTGTGGCACAGTGGATAATGCACTCAGAGAAAAACTGCTCAGAGAGACTGGACTTACACTAGACAAATGTGTCAGTATGTGTAGAGCAGCAGAAACCACTCGAGCACAAGCAAAAGAGCTATGGAGAGGTGAAACAACAGTGCATGCAGTACACAAAGAACAGAGGAGAAAGAAAACATTTACCAAAGGACCAAAAAGAGAAATCTACAGAGTTCAAATGTGGTAAATGTAGAGGCAGCCACAAGCCAAAATCATGTCCTGGCATTTGGAAAATCCTGTAACAACTGTGGAAGGAGCAATCACTATGCTAAATGTTGCAAAGCAGCTTCAAAACAGAAAGTTCACACAGTTGATGAGGAAGATGAGGATGATGAGGAGTTCATTGTGGATGTGGTGCAGGTTTGCGCAACTGGAAAAGAGGAGTGGATCGTGCCAATCGAAGTGAATGAGACGATAATACCATTCAAGTTAGACACAGGTGCCCATGCAAACCTATTATCTTTGGAAGACTACAAAACACTGACTGTGAAAAGCAAAATTCACCCTGTAAAAACAAAAGTGTCGGGATACACTGGAGAACGAGTTCCTGTTAAAGGCGGATGCATCGCAACCTTCAAATACAAAGGTAGGCAGATAAGAGCACAGCTACTGATCGTGGATATGAGTGTACAACCAATCCTGGGACTCAGTGCATGTGAAAACCTCAATCTGGTCAAAAGAGTGTTTGTAGTGACATCATCAGATACTGCAAATGATCAAGACTCACTCATGGAGGAGTATAAAGACTGTTTCGAAGGACTTGGATGTCTACCTGGAAAACACAAAATATGTGTGGATAAAAGTGTGCCTCCTGTTGTGCATCCCTGCAGGAAAGTTCCTTTTGCACTGCGAGAAAAACTGAAAGATGAACTAGCGCGCATGGAAAAACTAGAGGTCATCAAGAAAATAGATGAGCCAACTGAATGGGTCAGCTCACTGGTCATTGTGCAAAAGACAACAGGTGCTCTGAGAACGTGCTTGGACCCAAGGGACTTAAACAAAGCAATCAAAAGAGAACATTTTAAGTTACCAACCAGAGAAGAAATCATGGCAGTTTGCTGGAGCTAAATGGTTCAGTAAACTAGATACTAAACTAGATGCTTCGATGCTTCGTCAGGTTTCTGGCAGCTTAGGCTAGATGAGGAGAGTTCGAGGCTGTGCACATTCAACACGCCTGAGGGCAGGTACAGATTTCTTCGTCTGCCCTACGGTATCTTGTCAGCACCTGAAGTCTACCATAAGACTATTCACATGATTTTTGAACACATACCAGGAGTAGAGACAATGATGGATTACATCATAGTCTGGGGGTCTACTCGAGAAGAACACGACAGAAGACTGAGACAAGTGCTAGACAAGGTAAGAGAAGTGAATCTGAAACTTAACAAAGACAAATGTGAGTTCGGAGTGAAGACACTTACCTTTGTGGGAGATGTTGTCAGTGAAGAGGGGGTGAAGCCAGACCCAAGAAAAACATCAGCAATCAACAATATGGAAAGACCAAACAACAAAGATGAGGTCAGACAGTTCCTGGGGATGGTCACCTATCTCGCCAAGTTTGTCCCACAGCTGTCAACACAGTCAGCACCTCTAGGAGTCTTCTCGATCACAAGAATGAATGGATCTGGTCCCATGAGCAGGAACAAAGCTTTCTGAAACTGAAAGAGATTCTGACACAGGAGCCTGTGACGACCCAGAGAAGAGTACCAGAATCTCAGCGGACGCGTCACAGTATGGCCTGGGAGCGGTGCTGCTACAGCAACACGTTGAGCACTTGCTACCTGTTGCCTATGCATCCAGAGCCTTGACAAGTGCCGAGACCAGGTACGCTCAAATTGAAAAGGAACTGTTAGCGAGCATGTATGCATGTGAGCGTTTCCATCAATACGTCTATGTCGAGTTTTTGAAGTAGAAACCGACCATAAACCGTTGGTGTCCATCATGTCCAAACCTTTGAATGACTGTCCTGTACGAATACAGCACATGCTAATCAGGCTGCTAAAATACGACCTGCACATGATATACACACAGGGAAAATACATGTACACCGCTGACACCTTGTCTAGAGCAGTGGATAAGGAGGAATGTGCAGACAGCGAGAAAAGCGCAGAAATACAGGCATATGTGGACATGATTGTGACGTCTCTTCCAGTAACTGCGGACAGAACGGAACAAATAGGGAGAGAGACTAATGCAGATGAAACAATGAAAGAACTCAAGAGCACAGTACAGACAGGTTGGCCTGAAAACAAGAAGGACTGCCCTGTAAAAATACGAGACTACTGGAATTGCAGAGCAGAGCTTGCAGTGGTGGATGGCATAGTGCTGAAGGGGACCAAATATGTCATTCCATCCTCACTACGTAAACAAATGCTTCAAAAGATACACAAAGGCCACCTTAGAGAAGTCAAGTGTAAACGCAGGGCGAGGGAGGTAATGTACTGGCCAAGAATCAATCAGGATATCAGCCAGACAACAGCGTCATGTGAACTTTGCCGCACCCACAGGCCAAAACAACATGCTGAGCCGCTGATGACTCATCCGGTGCCCCACAGACCTTATTACAAGGTTGAAACTGACTTATTTGACTGTGATGGCAAGAGTTACATAGTGGTCACGGACTACTTTTTTAACTATCCAGAAGTTGGAGCGTTGCAATCAACATCAAGCAAAGCAGTCATCAGCTACCTCAAGACTGTCTTCGCTAGACATGGAGTCCCATGTGAATTGTTTTCGGAAAATGGGCCCCAGTTTTCTAGCTGTGAGTTTGCTGCCTTTGCCAAAGAATGGTGGTTTAGACACTTTACATCAAGTCCTACCTACCCAAAGTCCAACGGCTTGGCAGAAAGCTCTGTGAAAATAGTAAAAAACATGATGAAAAAAAGCAATGGACAGAGATGACTTTCAGAAAAGCTTACTGATCTACCGGAGTGCGCCTCTACAGAACGGACTATCACCAGCCCAAATGCTGATGGGTAGGCGCCTGCGCTCCAACTTGCCTGTAAATGAGGACTTGCTGACGCCCAAAAATGCACACAAAGTCAGAATAACAAAGGAGGGACACAAAGTGAAACAAAAACAGTGGTTTGATCGAACGGTAAAACACCTGCCTAAGCTGAAGCCTGGGGATGTGGTGTGCCTCAGGGACATCTCTACAGGCACATGGAGACAAGAGGGACAGGTGGAGGAGGAAGTTGCTCCACTCTCCTACAGGATCCAGACTGAGAATGGATTGTCTCTGAGGAGGAATCGCACGGATCTTCACGGAACTACAGCTGACTACTGAGGACACTACAGCCCAGGATGTAGTTCAGCAGGACACGGCGGAACCCACAGAGCTAACCAACAGTGGGCCTGACAACACTGACTGTGGTCAGACAGCAGCGTCTGCATCACCAGCTGCTGTGGAACCTTCCAAACAAGAGACATGTTCAGCCACCTCAGAGGCTGATCGAGAGTTGCTAGGGACTCTTTAATATTGCAAGTTGCTGCACAAAGGAGCAACATGGACCTTTAACTTCGTTGACAGATTGGAAAACAAAAATGTTGATGTTAAAAAAAAAAAAATGTTGACGTAAATTAAAAAAAAAAAGTTGACATGAATCTAAGTTTGTGTTCTGATGCTTAGAGTTTGTACTTTATATTTTTCTTCGATTGAAAGAAACAATGTTACAAGTAAAGTTACAATGCTCATGAGGAAATACAAAGTTTAGCATGGCTTTGTTTTAAAGGGGTAAACGTTATTTCTTTATAGGAGGAAAGATGTGATGTTATGAGTTGTGTTGGATAAGAACTCCATTACCCAGCAGGCCACAGTAATGGGAAGCATGTGCAGGAGCCCCGCCAGGAGGGAGTGTTATGTACCCATGCATGTTGCAGGGAACTGTGTTCTGTGCCAAATGAAGTAAATATATAAAAACCAGCTATCACGCCTCATTTGCTTATTACAAGTTTAAGCAAGACAACACACCTAGTGGTCGGACTCTGCTCATCACCTGCTCTGCCACACAGTCTTCAGAACAAAGCCATAGTAATTTCATTTTTGGAGTTGTCCAATCTCGCCATAAAACTAAACATAAAATTCCTTAGGACAGCATCTAAGGTGGGAATACCACACAGAGCTGACTGGCACTCGTCCACCGAGGGAGCCTCAGTATAATTCGAAGAGCATCATTGTACGCCACCCACAGCTTATGATATTTTGCCCGACTATTGCTGCACCACAGGTGGGCAGTGTACAGTGGAGTACAATAGGCTTTAAACAAAGCAATTTTAACATCATCAGTACACATAAAATTTACGTGCCATCATGTTTGCTTGTGCATAAAGTTTACAATATTGTCTTTGAATATCATCATCATCACAAAGGTCATTTCTGATAATGTGACTAAGATATTTGACCTTATCAACAACATTCAACTCTGTCTGCCAGGAAGAAAGAAGGGAAAGTTCTTTTCTGGTCCTCTTTCATTCTAACAATCATGATCACACTCTTTCTGGAGTTAAATTTAACATCAAACTGCTTTCCATAGTCCGAGCAGACTCTAAGCAGCTCCTGCAGACCAGCAGAGTAAGGAGACATGATGACCAGATCATCAGCATACAGTAAACGATTTACCAGCTTTTCTCCTACCATACAGGCAGTCCTACACCCTTTAAGCATTTTAGAGAGCTCATCCACGTACAGATTAAAAAGCATAGGTGAAAGAATCCCACCCTGCCTAACCCCATTAGTTACCAGGAAAGGCTCAGATATGACATTACCCCATCTTACTTGCATTGTTTGGTGTGTGTACCAGTAATGTAGAATACGTATTAAATAAGAGGGAACCCCTCGCTCTTCTAACTTTCTAAACAATTTCTCATGATTGATGCGGTCAAAGGCTTTAGAAGCGTCCAGGAAACACAGAAACATGGTGGAATTATGTTTTCTATAGCTACTGACAGCCTCTTTCAGAGCATAGATACACATGTCAGTGTCATGTTTCCTTTTGAAACCAAACTGATCGTCTGTAGTGTCAATGTATTCATCCAGCCTATCCAACAAGATTCTCTCAAACACTTTTGATAATACACTAGCCAGAGCAATGGGCCTATAGTTGTCAATACTGGACATCTTTCCTGTTTTATCTTTAACTACTAGCACCAGCAGGACTGAGAGCATGGAGTCAGGTAGTATACCATGCATCAGCATTGCTGTGAAGCAAAGAGCAAGTAAAACAGGGACTCTGTGACACAAAAATTTCAAATGCTCTGCAGAGATCAGATCAAGGCCACAGGATTTGTTTAAAGCCAATTTCCCAATTGCTCCATGGAATGTCTTCTCCATAATTCCACAATATTTACACTGCCACTCACCTCCTCCATACTGGAGGGGGTGGTATTTTACTGTGATTCATTATCTTGACTTCATTCCAAAAATCATTAACATCATTTTGTTGCATCTTCCTAGCCAATGCATTTGCTCTCAGAGTTATTTCATTCCTCTTAATATAATGTACTGCATATTAAAACCTAGCAACAGCTTTCTTTTTATCTTCACACTCAGGTCCATGCCTTGATTTCCCAGCGATAACCCAATTTTTAAAAGCTTCTCTGGCTTGCTGGTGGAGTTCATCCACATACTCACTCCAGCCTGGCCTGAAGCAGTACTTCTTTGCTCTTCTCTGGATGAATGGTTTACTAGCCTCATTCAGACCCTGCACAATTCTGTCATATAGTACACATAACTCTTCTTTGTGATTTGGCATACAACAGTTGAAATTATCACGCATTATAGCATCATATGGAATTTCAATGTTACCTATGCTCTTCTCAGTCAAGTCATGATAATGACGTTCTCTGAAAGTTTAGCCCACTCAATTTTCCTACCCTGGTTAACATGATTATCATCTGTGGTCATTGTAGGCAGATTTTCGACATTGAGCATAATGAAGACAGGTATGTGGTCTGTTGTTGCAAACCCATACAAAATATCAACATTATCCACACATTCATGGGCATCAGCTGTGCTTATACAATGATCTAGCCAAGATGTTGTATTCCAAGCCTCACTGACATATGTATAGCTATCTGTTGGCAGACGGATCTTACTTGTTAATAGGAGCTTATTATCATGACAAAATTCAACTAGGTATCGGCCAAACACAGACTTCCTATCAGAGATATCTGCATTCAGATCACCCATTACATAAATACGGGTACATTCATTTTCCTCATTAAATGAGCTAATAAACGCAAGCTTTTGAAGATATTCGTCCTCTTTACTGGAACATTCATAAGGTGTGTAAACATTTAAAATTATAAAAACATTATCATTATAAGAAACTTTTATTGCAATACACCAGTCTACTCTCAATCTAATCACACTGATCAGAGGGTCATATTTTTTATGCCACATAATAGCCACACCTCCAGGTATTCTGCCTTGAACCAACCCGGGCTCAAATCTGTGGTCGACTCCCCCACCCCATGGAAGTTACTGTGAACAGAGTTAAGCTTGTCCAGGTCCTGTTTAGCAAGAAAAGTTTCTTGTAGACAAAGAATGTCACTTTCCTCAAGGAGTTTGTCAACAACAAGTCACCGTGCCTTATCCGCTGCATTATGTCCTAGACGCAGGCCACGTGTGTTATAGGACACAATTCTCATGAGAAGTAGACACAGTCATATCTACTTTGTGTCCGACACCCCAGGCTCATTCACAGCAATCACAGTGGCCCTGGGTTTACGCACCTTGTGTATGTCAGCATCAAGATCAGGCGTGAACTTTGTTGCAAACACACTCACCAACTTAGTCTTCACAGTCCGGATGTTACCTCCAGCGCTGGTTCCAACAACACCACTTCTCTTCTCACGCCGAGAGTTCAACCTGGGCTTGGGCCGCACAGGTTCACCAGCAGCCTGGGGTCAGCGTCCACTCCGCTTAGCCACAGTGCTCCATGTAGGCGACGCAGGCAACGCAGGTGCAGCGCGTCTACGGTCCTGCACTGCACTTTCTGCCTCCCTGGCGCATTCTTCAGTGTGCGGTCTGTCCACACTCAGCGATCGCAGAGACATTGCTCTGGGCCCCTGGGTCAGCTCCTCGATCATCAGCTGTCGCTTGGTCGGGGATTCCTCTGTCAGTCC
Organism: Chaetodon trifascialis; assembly: GCF_039877785.1. Classification (NCBI taxonomy): domain Eukaryota; kingdom Metazoa; phylum Chordata; class Actinopteri; order Chaetodontiformes; family Chaetodontidae; genus Chaetodon; species Chaetodon trifascialis. Next base: position 26,928,365 of record NC_092066.1, read on the forward strand.
GGGAGGAAGTGGATGGGTGCAACCTGGCCGAATCACATTGCTCCACCGCACTCAGACGCAGGTTCAGGTCCTTTGTAACAACATGAAGTTCATCCGGAACATTGGCCAGCACTGACATACTCCGCCTCATAACAAATACGTCTCCACACAGCCTCTCAATCTTAGCGAGCAGACATGAAACATCAATGCTATTAAAAGACACAGGTGGCAGTTCGTCTAGATGATGTGATATTTTCTCTCCAAACTCATTTAACAGGCTGATGCAACTCTTGACATTATTCGCATCTTTTTGCTCCCCTCTGTGCTGGATATAGTGCTGCGTAGATCCCGGGCAGAGTTCAAACAAAGCCTTCCTTGAACTCGCTATCCAATCAGACGAGAAGTGGCTTGTTGCCAATGATACCAGCTCATCCTGGCTCATAGTCATCATTTTAATGACCAGAAAGTTTAAAAATTCATCCTCCATGATGACCTTCCCATTACGCGCTGTGTATATCTCAGGTTTAGATCTCAGAGCAGCAGCTGTGGCCACAGCGTCCACAGCCACCGCCATGATGTAGCCTTTTGACTCTTTTGATCACTTCAATCCTCCAGAGAACTTCCATCTTCACCGCTGGCCTCGTACCCCACCTTCGGCAGACTTCTGCCTTCACCAGGAGCCATTTGCCAAACCTCCAGAGGGGTGAAAAATGATCACAATCTTCCCTTATGTTGCTGAGTTATGGCATTGAATATTGGCCACACATTTGTGCGAAATTCTGTCATAATTAACAAATGAAAGTTTAATTGAACAGTTTTGTGCGGTCACAGTGACACACGTTCTTGAGATATTGTGTTCATGAGAATAGGATGCAGTTGAGGTCACAGTGACAGTGAATAGGATGTACATACACTCCTGATCAAAATTTTAGACGTTGATAAATTGCAAAAATTTGCATTTTGCACTGTTTGATCTTAAGAAGGTTCTAAGTAGAGCTTCAAAATGCAAAAAGAAGAAATGGGAGTGAGACAAAAAAAATTTGAGTAAGCAATTTATTGCGAAAAAGTATTAAACTGAAATAGGCTGTTCATCAGCTGATCAAAAGTTTAAGACCACAGCATTTAAAAGCCCAAATCTTCACAAAAAATGTGGATTCAGTGTCATTTTCTGTCAGGTATCCACACTGTCATGACCTGATGGCAAAGGCAAAAACGCTTTCTCTTTTTGAACGCGGTCAGATTGTTGAGCTGCATAAGCAAGGCCTCTTGCAGCGTGCCATTGCTGCTGAGGTTGGATGCAGTAAGACAGTCATTTTAAACTGTTTGCAATAAATTTTTTATTGTCTCACTCCCATTTCTTCCTTTTGCATTTTGAAGCTCTACTTAGAACCTTCTTAAGATCCAGCAAAGCAAAATGTAAATTCTTGCAATTTTTCAGCTGGTCTTAAAATTTTGATCAGGAGTGTACAGTACAATGAGTGGTTTGGATATTAGGGCGATTTGGGTGAAGCACTACCAATGGGACAAAGAGGGAATTTTTTTTTTCTAACACAGAAGCAGTCGCAATCAGTGTTCTAGATGTTAGATCTGTCAAAAACATCATTGTCCAATCAGACTAAAGTCATCCTTTACATGGTCCTGCAGCTTCTTCAATTAAGTCACTTACTACTCTCAAGATGACTAGCAAATCAATTTGATTGTGTCTTTGAAAAAAGTTCCTTTGAGTCGGCGTGCGAATCCAGATAAATTGGCAATAAAACAATCAGGACCTCCAAGACCAAATTTAATCATTCAACAAGTTTCTACAAAGGGGGGAAGACCTACACCCAAGGGTTTTCTACAAAAGCGAAAAACCTGGCTAGCAGGCTCTGAAGTAGCCAACGCAGTCTTCTGCTCTCTCTGCCTATTTTTTCACCCTGAAAGTGGCACGGCAGACAGCAATGCTTGGATGTTGACTGGTGCAGCAGATATGCACTATCTATCTGAAAAAATAGAGAAACATGAGCTGTCGAAGATCCACATAGATAGCTGCTTGAGATTTTCGTCTTTTGGTTCACATTAGGTTGGTGAACATTGCCACTAAACTGGATGAGGGATACAGGCCAGCTGTTTGTCGCCACAATGATGAGGTGAGCAAGAACCCTCACATTGTGAACTGGCTTATCCAGTATGTGAAATTCTGTGGAGTGTTTGAGCTAGCTTTGCGAGGCAAAGATGAAACTGAGGGCTGTTCAAAACGAGCTACTGGAGTGTATGCTAGCGGTCGTGAGGGAACGCATTGTGGAGGAGGTGAAGTCTGCGAACTATGCCGTCATCCAAGTTGATGAGACTACGGACGTCTCCACACAGACACAGCTGGTGCCTGTGCTGAGATACATGGACAGCAGCCATGTGGTCTTCATCAGATGAGCCCTCAAGAGCTTCACCTCCAGTGTGCAGGCCATAAGTAAGATTAAACTACTATTATTCCATCCTTCTCAAAGCATAGCTTTGTCATGAACATGCAAGCATGCATAAAATGCGACTGCATTTGTGTTTTGAATTACATTATTTTTAGAACATATGGTGTAATCTAGCTTGCTTTACACTCTGCTGAATATCCTCGTTAGGTGAGACACAATGGATATATGAGTGCCCCCTGTACAGCGGGCAACGTGAGATGCCCGCAGTTCAGGCGGTCAATGCTCACGCTAGGAAGTACCGATCCTAATTTGTAGCATACCAGAATGACGGGGAGAAACTCAGCTAATGGCCTCTACCAAGCATTGCCACCCAAACGAAACACAATTCATATCCCAAGAATTCATATGGGCATGTAACAAAAACACGAAAATAACGTAGGTGCACTTTAATGCTGATATTACCACCTCACACAAACCACACAAGCCTAATATCATGTGAAAGCAGAGAGTCCGCTGATCATGAAGATGTCTGCCTCCTCACTGTGCGACAGAAACTAGGCAAGCTAGCAGCCAAAGAGTAGCAGAAAAAAGCTTTGCTAAATCATAAAGTATGTCTTACCTTTACTGTTTTGCGGTCAAAAGTTATATTCCAGCTCAAAAAGATGCTGCTAATGTCTCCTTCTATATGACTCTTGAGATCAATCATGAAGGTCCTGGTTGTTTGCATAAAGGGGGGGGGGTCTAGAATGGGGGGAGCGCTTTTCATGCGATACTATCTCTGGGGTTACTTCCTCCTGGATCGTCATTGGTGTTTCTATGGTGAATTTGGGTGCTGCCCCTCGATTCTCTTGACTCTGACTGGTCGATAGAGGATTCATCTATCCATCCATTTTCTATGCTGCCTATCCTTTTTGGGGTCGCGGGGGGGCCGGAGCCTATCTCGGCTGTCAATGGGCGGGAGGCGGGGTACACCCTGGACCGGTCGCCAGCCGATCGCAGGGCACATACACACAACCATTCACACTCACACTCACACCTAGGGGCAATTTAGAGTCACCAATCAACCTAATGAGCATGTTTTTGGTCTCTGGGAGGAAGCCGGAGTGCCCGAGAGAACCCACACATGCATGGGAAGAACATGCAAACTTCACACAGAAAGGCCCAACCCGGGAATCGAACCTGCGACCTTCTTGCTGTGAGGCACGCGCACTACCTGCTGCGCCACCGTGCAGCCCACGTCGATAGAGGATTCAATCATCAAAATTGACCAATTGATTGCTGAGATATTGACCTGTGGAAGTATGCAGTTAGTTTCAGCGCTCCGTCTCATTTACACATGAATGGGCAGAGCACTTACAGAGGACACTGCTGATCAGGCCGAGGTGTTATTTTACAGTTTTATTTACATTTTGGCGTTTTATGCTAGGAAAAATAACAAGCAGAAAAAAGGCTGTAAAAGTGTTTTCAAAAGTGGAGGTTCTCCGTATGCTTGGACAAGATAACGATAATCTGCCCAAATGAGCCCCTAGACATACCTGTGTGAAAGCATCTGTAAAACTGTTTAGGTTAATTTTTATAGCCCGTACTTTTGCACATGTACTCATCAGATATTACTTTACTAATTTCTAAATGAATTTGGCTACCATCACATGAATCAAAGGTGGTTTTCACTCTAAATGAGGCAGAGAACTGAAGACTGAAACTGTTTTCCAGATCAATGTACTGACACAGTAACACATATCCTGTAGTAATCTCACAGGTCTTAGCTTTCTTTTGAAACCAAGAGTACTCATACAGCCCTTGTAGTTGTGAAGGTAAACTCTATTTACTTTGGGTAAGTAATTTCGGATGGGAGGCAGACAAAATAGGCCTTTTATTGAAGAGATTAAACACCAAAGTGTTTAACACTAACTCCCAGCCTATTTTAAGTGGGTATATGGAAATCTTTGTACTTTGTAACTGAATAAAGTATGTTAATGTGCAACACAGCTCTGGTGCACATATCTCCAATTCAACCATGAGGCCTTTTTGAAAAAAGTCATTAATGTGTATAGCAGAATTTGTTGGTTGAATATAGCAGCACCTTATCATTCTGGCTTGGTCTTCAATGTGTATGTGTAAAACCAAGGTGCACTGTCAGTGACCACATTAGGTCAAGCCTCAATTGTTTATTCACTTTGGGACATGTCAATGTTGCATTTATAAAGAAGCACTTTGGTGATTATCCTAAATACCAGAAAGGGTAGATCTTTGAGACCCAATTCTCAAATATTTTTTTCTATTTGTTATGGCCATACTGATATTATTTATTTATTGTTGAAAGCTGTACTACCTTTAAAATGTTGTAAAGGTTGTGAAAGCTCTTGATCCTGCAATCTGAACAAATACCAAGATGCTGTATTTTTAGCTCAATCTGTATTTCATGTGTTTGTGGAAAGGCAGATTGTTTGTGCATTGTTGAGGAATGTAAAGTTATTGTATCTCTATATACCACTGTTACAACGTATTTTGCTTTTGTAAGCCAATACTTTCAAGGTCAGTCAATAAATACTTGATTTAATATGCTGCCCCTGTCTTTATGTTGTTTCTGAACATATCTTGTGTCGTGTAGCTATTTACAATTACAATAACAATTACAATATGTCATTTGGTAGACGCTTTTATCGAAAGTGACGTACATATGAGATTTTCATACATCGCAAGCAAGGTTCTAGATGGGAGAGAACAACAAGAGTAAGTGTCCTAATATGCAAAAGTTTGAGGCAGGTATGGAAAATGCTATAAAGTAAGAATGCTTTCCAAAATGTGTTATTAGTTTATTTTCCTCAATTACCAAAATGCAGAGAATGAACAGAAGAGTCATTTGCCTTCAAAACAGCATCAAATCTTCTAGGTACACTTACACAGTTTTTGAAGGAACTTGGCTGGTAGGTTGTTCCAAACATCTTGGCGAACTAACCACAGATCTTCTGTGGATGTAGTTCTGTCTCTTCTTTAATTCATTAATTAATTCCAGACAGACTAGATGATGCTGAGATCAGGGCTCTGTGGGGACCACACCATCACTTCCAGGACTTTTTGTTGTTCTTTACACTGAAGATAGTTCTTAATGACATTGGCTGTATGTTTGGGGTCATTGTCCTGCTGCAGAATAATTTTGGGGCCAATTATATGCCTCCCTGATGGTATTGCATGATGGATAAGTATCTGCCTGTATTTCTCAGAATTGAGGACACTATTAATCCTGAACAATTATTCAACTCCATTTGCAGAAATGCAGCCCCAAACTTGCAGGTACTGTTGTACTGCCCTAACCCCAGCCAAATACTTAAAATTTTGACTCATTAGTCCAGAGCACCTGCTGCCATTCTTCTGCACCCCGGTTCCTATGTTTTTGTACATAGTTGAGTCACTTGGCCTTGTTTCCATGTCGGACGCATGGCTTTTTGGCAGCAACTCTTTCATGTAGACCACTTTTGGTCAGACTTCTCCAGACAGTAGATGGGTGTACCTGCCTCTCTCCTCTGGAACAATTGTCCTGTCAGAAGGTCTGACTCTGTTGAGGCTTTTATATAGCAATAAAGAGATAACAACTAATCGGTTTGCCCTAACTTACATGCAGTTCTCATCTATCCTGTTGGCTGGTCTCAGTCTCAACAAATCTACCTTTAGTACTTGATCCATATTCATCCTGCCAATAAGAAATCAACGAACAGTAAACCTAATAACCACTGCATTTCTCTCCTGCTGATTTTGTTTCTGCTTTCTCAAGCTACCAAGCTATGTACATCTCTCTACTTTCTCTCACTATAGTTTTCTCCTTCTCCTCTCCCTTTGCTGTTCGTGCTTCATCCAGATGTTTGGATCTGGATCACCATTGCCCAGGAGATTTGGCTCTCCTTTTCTCTCCTCTTCTGCCTAGTTTGTATGCTATCATCTCTCTCTCTCTCTCTCTCTCTCTCTCTCTGTTTGTCCATATCTGTGTGAATGCTGTGCTGTGCCTCTTCTGTGTTTGTGTGGCCTGTTCTTCTTCCTATTTTTGTTATCAACATTTTTATGCATTGCATTTTTTTGCTGATCTATTCTGTACACATGATATCTATTCCATGTCTGTCTATCCTAGGAAAATAGTCCCTCTTCTGTTGCTCTTCCATTAATTTCTTCACCTCCTCTCTTTCTCTCCTTTCCTTTCCCAGTCCCCCTTTCTTCCTCTCCCCTTAAGAGGATAACTACTTACACAATGATGTGGTTCATGTCTTTAGGCATGATCAGTGATTACATGTTCGTAATGAATGTATGTATGTATGTCTGTTCTAATACTCAAATAAACCACTAAAAAAAGGTTGTGGGGGATAGTGCACAAGCCAAACCAAATTACATCAGTTGTATATTGTCTGGAGAGTTTTACTAGTGACATGAACAATGACTACCATTCTTGCTTTTCCTGTCTCACACGTAAAGCTGCACTGATTGATTTTTGAACACTTGTGTAAGGTTGACATGGAGAATGTGTTAGCAGACAGTTCCTATCAAGCTCCTCTCCTGTGGAACCATCTTCCAGTCTTTGTCCGGGAGGCAGACACTGTCTCTACATTTAAGAGTAGGCTTAAAACTTTCCTTTTTGATAAAGCTTATAGTTAGGGCTGGCTCAGGCTGGTCCTGGACCAGCCCCTAGTTATGCTGCTATAGGATTAGACTGTTGGGGGACATCCAAAGATACACCGAGCTCCTCCGTCCTTCTGTCCCTCTCCATCCGCACGCTCTCATGTCCTACCACGGCGTCTTACTAACTTAGCTCCTTCCCCGGAGTCTCTGTGCTTTGTCGTCTTGCAGGTTCCCATGGACAGTGGCTGAATCTGGATTGTGGATTTCAGCTGCGTCTCCTGCCTTGGCCCTGCCTGACATCCACTGCAACTGCTACTGCTGTTATTACATCCACTGTCACTGTTACTGTGACTGCATGTCTGTCTCTCTGTCTCTGTCTCTCTCTCTCTCTCTCTCTCTCTCTGACTGCTTTTCTTTCTGTCTGTCTGTCTGTCTGTCTGTCTGTCTGTCTGTCTGTCTCACTCTCTCTCTCTTGCTCTTCCTCTCTCACCCAACCGGTCGAGGCAGATGGCCGCCCACCCAGAGTCTGGTTCTGCTCGAGGTTTCTGCCTGTTAAAAGGAAGTTTTTCCTCGCCACTGTCGCCAAGTGCTTGCTCATGGGGGAATTGTTGGTTTCTTTGTAGATAAAAGAGCTTGGTCTGTACCAGCTCTATATGGAAAGTGTCCTGAGACAACTTCTGTTGTGATTTGGCGCTATACAAATAAAATTGAATTGAAATTGAATTGAATTCCCTATTTACACATTCATAGCTTCTAAAAGCTTCACTATGTTAACCAGCTACTCTCTACCTTTGCTGTTTGGTGATGCAGGCAGGTGGCTTTGTCAGAGCTTTTTTAATCAAAACAGCTTTTGCTGAAAAGAGTGAGGTTGATGTGAGCAAGCCGGAAAACAAATACAGTGGTCCAAAATAACAATAACATGCAATAAAGGTCAGAAAACAGGAAGGTTGTGCAGAATACAGTAAAAAAACACCCGGTGCAGACTCCTAAAAAACCCCAATTAAGACAGACGAAAAAGAAACCATTTAACTATGAAGTCTACTTATCCATAGGAAGAACATAAAAGTCAAGGCAAAATGAACAAATAAAAACAATCCGAGCAAGTCAACAAAGCTCAGCAGGCAAAGCATTCTGCTGAAACGCGACCGGTGGGGATTTGAGGAGGGAGCAAATACGCGTTGCATACACAATGTCACGAATACTTGTCCGGTGGAAATCCTGAGCTTGGTGGAACTGGAAAATTTGGCTGCACTTTATTTGCCATTCACTTGCAACAAACTCACGATATTATTGCTATGGCTTTAGCAATCTATCTGGCCAAATTAAATGTTTGAATTTACTTATTATAGGCCTGAAACAGCTGTTGATACCATATTTTTTCCTTATATATACACAGGGACTTCAAGCAAATATAACAAAAAATGCTCAAAAATACTGTACATTACCTCACCTGGCTTTGAGTACATGCAAAGACACTCTAATATCATTGTGTGTGTGACTAAAACTTAGAGAGATCAAGAGGAAACAGCAAAAAATGTGTGTAGGGCCTATGTATTTACTAGAGAATGCACTGCATGAACAGTCTGATAATAAGAGGCTTTTTACAACTGTGATGGCTGCAACTGCTGCCACACAGCTAACATGATTGTCCTAGACCTTCCTATACTCATCTTACTTTTCTTTACATTTAATTATTCGTTTAGTTGATCCCACAATCTTCACACTGCACATACAGACAGCAAACACATAAAGGATGACACATAGATTTTGTTTTCATACAACATGGATGCGGCTGAGGAAATGCAGCTGTTAAATACAGGCAGTGGCCAATTGGGCCTATACCAAGTGCCTGCAGCATCAAGGGGGGCAGGAAAGTTTAGGACAGGATTTTCTTTATTTCTTTAATTTATAGTAGGGTTTGTGGTGTTTTGGTTTAGTCTTTATTATTGAAATATTCCTTCCGACCAACTAGTCTTGTTTTGGGTTATTTGTCATCCAGTTAGTAATGTTTGTTTTGTTTTCCCCTTTGTGTGCAGTTGGTTGGATAGGTTTTATCTTTGTTAAGTTTGTTTGGTTTGTCCAATTCAGTTCAGTCTGTTTAAGTTAAATTAGCCTGAGTTAAGTTCTGTTTAGCTGACCTCTTTTATTGGCCCCGAACGTTTATGTACTGATTACTTTTTTTGTCCAAATAAATCTCTTTTTATTTAAATCCACCTGGACTCCTAATGCATGTCTGCTTGGCCCCTCACAACCAACCAACCAAGGATGGTGTGTGTGTGTGTGTGTGTGTGTGTGTGTGTGTGTGTGTGTGTGTGTGTGTGTGTGTGTGTGTGTGTGTGTGTGTATAGACTCACCCATTATTCCCAGGGCCACATATGAGAGGATGACAATGATGAAGATCAAACAACATAAGACATCAGTGCAGTTTCTGAAGAGACAGAGAAGGAACATGTTGTTATCCACACCAGCAAAAAACAAAAAAACAAAAAAAGAAAAGAAAAAAGTTCAGGACTACTATTCTGAAGAGAAAAGTTGCAGTGCCTGATTCAAGATATTGGAATCACCAAGTTGTGGTTGTAATGCACAAAAAAATGATATGAGTAAGTGTCTGCAGCTATCATTTCATTTATGTAAATAATCTACACATTTGTTAATTCTTTTTCTGTGATGTCTGTCTTTTCTAAATATCTTGACATTTCAACATAAAAGTTCACATTTTTTCTCATGTGTTTTTTTTTTCTTTGAAATTTAGCTCATATGTGTCTGAATATTTTATAGGTGAAAATTTAAACATATTCAGAGTTCTGATCTTGGTGGAATTTTTCATATTGTATTGTAAACATTTCAACATCAAGTCTACACCCTCTCACATTTTGTAACATAGTTACCTTCATTAGATTAGATTAGATTCAACTTTATTGTCATCATCAGAGAGCAACCCAGAGACAAAGACATGCAGTTTAGCATCGAACCAGAAGTGCAAATAGTCATAATATCCAAAGTATAAATATATACAGATAGTGCAATTGGCTGGGGGACAGAGTCCAGCAGGGTAACAGCTCTGTTGGTGTGGGAACAGAGGCTCATAAACCTCCTACCAGATTGGAGGGGTGACAAACAGTCCATGGTTGGGCTGGGAGCTGTCTCTGCTGATGCTGTGTGCCCTTCTTAGGCACTGCTTGCACTGGAGGTCCTCAATGGCAGTTAGCTGAGCACCAGTTATGTACTGGGTTGTTTTCACCACCCGTTGCTGGGCCTTCCTCTTGGAGGCTGTGCAGCTGCCGTGCCATACTGAGATGCAGGTGGTCAGGATGCTCTTGATGGTGCACCAGTAGAAATTAACTAGGATATGACATGCCAGGTTAAAATTCTTCAGTCTCCTCAGGAAGTCATCGAGCTGTTGAGCCTTCTTTATTAGGGTGGTAGAGTTGAGGGTCCAGGAGAGGTCTTTGGAGATGTGGGCGCCCAGGAACTTGAAGCTGGCGACATGTTCAACCTCAGTCCCATCAATGAGTGTGTTTAGCTTCCCTGATGCCCCTTTTCAGGTTAGCTCTGGGTGAGCTGTAGGCCGCTGCGTCGCCAGATCTGAAGGCAGCGTCATGTTCCTTTAGTAGGAGGCGGACCTTACTGTTCAACCAAGGCTTCTGGTTGGGGAAATTCTTATCTGTTGGTGGTGATGTAGTCAACACATGTGTTAATGTAATCCAGAAAAGAGGAGGCATATTAGTCAGTGTCTATGGATCTTAAATCCAACATGGCCTGGGTGGTGAACATACTCCAGTCTGTGTGTTGGAACTAGTACTGGAGTGTAGAGTCAGCTCTGTCTGGCCACAGTTTAGCAATCCTGATGATTGTAACCCTCAGGAGTGTTTGTATAAATATGGTCCAGGGTTTTTTCTGCTCTGGTGGGACGGGAGACATTCTGGTGAAATTTGGGGAGAACAGTCCTCAGGTTGGAGTGGTTGAAGTATCCAGCAACCTATAAAGGCTCCATCAGGGTGTGTAGTTTGTTGTTTGTTGATAGTGGCATGCAATTCTTTTATTGCTAGTTTAGCATTAGTATCTGGGGGGCTGCTCTGTCTGCTCTGAAGATGCGGTGTCCCTGCAGCTCTCGCATGTTGTTGCTGTTTCAGTTACGTTTCAGTGAAAATCATGACGTTGCAGTCTATAAACATTCTCTGTGAGGTAATCCAAAGTTGTAGTTCATCCATTTTGTTTGCCAAGGACACACTGGCAAAGATACTTGGTAGCGATTGCTGATGCGGGGTAAGCCATAGCTTAATCTGTAGACCTCCACACTTCCCTCTCCTTTGTTTACGATCTTGACATCACCAATGGTCACTTCCAGTTGCTTCTGGTCGGCATAGTTGTGTCGATCAGCCTCGCTGTACTGGTGATCTCTTGGGGGAGCTGAAGTTTGTCAAATACACTGCTTGTCCATCAAAATCTTAAATCCAAAAGTTACTGTCTGTGTGTTGTTCGCAAAGCTGTAGTGAGCAAACACACTCGAAATCAGTAAGAAAATAATAACTATATTGCAAATTCTAGCGAGATGCTGAGCCTCCCATTGTGCATGCGCCACCATCTTGATTGTGTCATGTCATGACAGTCATGTCAAGATACTTACAGTATGTTAAAAAAAAGTTTATCCTTCAAATTTACCATATTTTTAATACTCAAACAACAGAATAATGCATCCGCAAGCTTCACACTTTCAGAATTGTGTAGCAGAACTAGCCTCTAACTGACCTTCTCTCACCCTCTCTGACTTCATGAGAAACGGAGTTGTAAACCAGTCTAACTGATTGAACTATAGACCATCTAGAATGCTCATAATGAAGTGTGATTTCGAAGAGAAACAGGATGTCCCATGTCAATGCTAATGGTCCCCCAATAGCCCTAAGGGACTCAATATAGTAAAGCCGGCTGGGAAGAACAAAGGCCAGGCTTCAACTGAATCCACAAACAGAGTCCGCTGATGGGTTGCAAAGTAGCCAATCTTAAAATGAACTGTCAACCGGAGGACTTTGTTTCTTGGTATACCTGACAATTGCATCTCTGTATGAATCAGCGCTGGATATATTCACATGAATAACTCATGATCTATATGATGCCCATGTTCTCTCATGTCCCATGACAAGCTGTGAATCTAACTTTGTTTTAAGATTTGCCTGAGGCTCTGCAATGGAGCCTTCCTATTATCTAATGGTTCGTAGGGTTTGAAGTTGACTGTGCTTTATAAGACCTTTATTAAGGAATAATCATAAGGATGATAATCATTTTGGCAAATATCGTCTGCATTTCTTTATTTCGTAATTTCTTTATCTTTATTTCCTTCTTTATCTCTTTCTATTTCTTTTGTTGTTGTATTAGCTATACATTGAATCATTATTCATGTTGGGATGAAACTATACCGGGATTATCATTTAATGTTGTCACCCAACCATAGGAAGTGCCTGATGCATGCTGTGAACAATGTTGAAATGTCATTGAAAAATTGTTATTGAAATTATATGTGATTGACCATAGTGAGAAGCAGATGAGCCCCTCGTGTGAGTCATGGATTAATTCAGCTCCTTGAGGCGATTGCGCGTCACAAAGCGTCTCACATGTTCGACGGCCTGCCCATTAGACACACCTCTGGAGCGAGATTTAAATGTCTGCAGCCACAGCATGAATTCAGTGCGTGCGCTCGTTACTCACAGTGCGTGCGCTCGTTACTCACAGTGCGTGCGTTACTCAGAGTGCACGCGTTACTCAGAGTGCGCGCGTTACTCAGAGTGCGCGTTACTCCGTCTTGTCTTAGGTTATGTTTAGTTTTGTCTTTTAGTTTTGCACAGTCGTTTTTACTCTTTAAGTTTTTCCCGTCTTCGAGCTACTCAAAAGCCATACCGAGTAGCGTGATTCATTTTTCAGAAGACGTGTTTCTATAATTTGCCGCAAGTTTTCAAGTTAACCTTTTTGTTTAGCCAAACGTTTTGTTTTAACTTCAGTAAATTTAGGCAAGTAATACTAATTTTGTAGCTTTTTTTCGACCGACATCGAAGAGACTCTTAATTTGTACTATCAGTCTAAAATAATCCGTCACGGACTCAACCAAACCAAACCCTGCAGCCAGCTGTTGATCCTTGGTCCGACTAACGACTATCCGAAGCCGCCCCTCATCTGTAACCGACACCGAAGAACCAGTTCCAGAGACGTCACCGTTCAACATCAGCTCTCCACCTTGGGGCGCTTGGCTTCCACCAGACCACTGAGTAGATCGAGCCAAGGACGACCATCTGGGCATCTTCGAGTTAGTTTGGAGCAGAGCACAACGGGACGCCATCAGTCAAGTAGGCATGCTAAGTGGGTGTGAATAAGAGTTGGTCCGTGAGGTTAAGATACTGCTAATTTATCCAAATTCTCTCAACTACTCGTTAATTCCCTAACTTTACGTTTGCGTCCTTATTATCCCCTTACAACTACTTCTCACTATCGCCAAACTTGTTTTACCATTGTGTTGCCATAAGTTTCTTGTGTGTTCTGTCATATCACCTCCCATCTTCTGTCTTATTATTCATGATACATCACTCATTATCCATAATTCTGCTTAATAAATGATATTTTGATATAAGTCCTGGTTAGACGGTGTCCTTTTGAACTGAATATATACGATCCCTGTATCCAGAGTTTACACTTCAGATTATCAGACTGGTTTACTGTTAGTCCATTCGTTAGTAATTTTTATCAGCTTATAGCAGTTAATTTCTGCAGTCCTTCTTAGCTGAGGAAGGTGGTGCCCCGTTATTTTATCAACGAATGCAACATCAAATTAAGGTAGTCCCCTAGTTACACTACAATTGTTTTTATCAGATTATCTAAAAAGGTAAGATGATATTTCCACTGTGCTTCACTTTGGCTAGTCAACCTGTATTTACATTGATTTATTTATTACATTACAATCATATCTTATGAAACACTATCAAATTTCCATCAATTCCATTGTCTGTCAAAAAAGACAGATATGTAGATGAGCTGGTTACACCAGCTGAGACTAAGCACGGGACAAACCTCTGATTGGCGTTACCAGACTTTCAGCAATACATCACATTCCCAAATGGGGTGTGCAGCAGTGTGTCTTTAATTTGGCAAGTCAGACCACACCACCATCTTCTCTTGTCAAAAGAAAGGCTGGAACAGGAAGTTCTAGTTCTAACATTATATGTTGGACTAACCAATCAGAGGTAACACTCTTCAGGATGATCTGAGTGATGAAGATTGGGGTATATTCTGGTGCAGCTCTCATGAAAACAAATGTGTTTATGGACTTTAGAATACCTATTAGGAAATTAGTGGACGTAATTGTTCCTAAGGTGACTATTGGGACCTTTTCCAATCAGATGCCTCATCATCCAGTTTACTCTAAAGACCTGCACAGCTCCATACAGCTAAGGGCTGGCAAATGGGAACATGACTGCAAAGCCTCATTATATAATTCAGAGCAAACACCACAGGAAGAAAGTGGAATCACTATTCCAATAGAGTGCTTCCAGACTCTTAGGAAGGGACTTCAGAGCCTAATAAACGACAGAGCAACCTCCTCCAGGACAGTGACTGCAGACATCAGTCGAGCTGAAGAGTTCAGCACCTTCTATGCATTTTGCATATGCATGCGCTTTGAGGCTAACATTACCAGCAGTTTACAAGCAGTCACATCCACGGTGAGTGCCCCTGTCAGAGAGAGACATACAGTGCAGTCTCAGCATGCAACATAAGGAGGAACTTCCGAGAGAGAGCGTGAAAGTGAACGTCCACTGCTACTGTTATTTTTCTTAGTTATATTAAATCATTATCGAAATATTTTTATTTTTATATGCATAAGCTATTATATGTTAATATAAACATGTTACACACATTCCATATACAATCATACGATTTTATTAGTCATATTTCTATTATCATTAAAGATCAGTCATTATGTTCACAGCTGTCTATATTGATCTGTTACTGATGCCGTAGTTTCTAATCGGTATGCTGCGCATGCGCACTAGGTCCGTATGGTGTTGAGCTCATGGTTCGGTGCTACTGTCATGCTTACTGTGCATCGTCGTCATGTGCCTATTAAACTAAGTTTGAAGCAACTCTACTTGACGTGTTTTTGAACACATTTTCCAACATGGTGTGAGAAGTTTTCTTTTTTTCCTTCAAGCGTACATTCTCCTCATTCTGGCAGGACCGGAGGCTATTGAACGTGAGCGGTCTTTTGTGTACACAGGAGAAATAAGAGGCCAGGATGGAAACGTCCTTGTTCCCGCAAATCCATCCAAAGAAGACCCAGAGTGCCTCAAGAGAAAGTTTCGAGAGATGTGTAACCCTCAAACCAACATCACCATGGGAAGACACAAGTTCAACACACGAAGCCAAAGGGCTGGTGAGACAATTGAATCTTATGTCAGCGACTTAAAGATTAAAGCAAAAAGCTGCAATTTTGGAGATCTCTATGAGGAACTTATTAGAGACAGACTGGTATGTGGTATCAATAATGACAATCTGACAAAAGTGTTATTGTGTAACAGTGATTTGACATTGGCTAAGGCTATTAACATGTGTCAGGTTCATGAAGTAACTGAAGAGCACAACAAAAGGTTTCTGCCTGTTAAAAGGAAGTTTTTCCTCGCTACTGTCGCCAAGTGCTTGCTCATGGGGGAATTGTTGCTTTCTTTGTAGATAAAAGAGCTTGGTCTGTACCAGCTCTATATGGAAAGTGTCCTGAGACAACTTCTGTTGTGATTTGGTGCTATACAAATTGAATTGAATTGAATTGAATTGAATTGAATTGAATTGAATTGAATTGAATTGAATTGAATTGAATTGAATTGAATTGAATTGAATTGAATTGAATTGAACAAAACACTAGCTCTTCCACAACACTCTGCCACAAATGTTGATGTGGTCCAAGCTAAGATCACGAGAAAACAAAAGCATAATGCAAAGATGAACGAGCATACAGAAACAAATGTAACACGGTGCATTGTTAACTGCCACAACTGTGGAGGCAGCCATGCTGCTAAGGATAAATGCCCTGCTTTCGGACAGCAGTGTCAAGCATGTAAAAAATGGAATCATTTCAAAAAATGCTGCAAGTCCAAATAACAAACCTATAGCAGGAAGAAACATAGGACTGTTCACCAGTTAGAGCCTGACCAAACTGATAACAGAACAGATAATGGCTTATCGCTGCAGATGAGTGTCAATTCAACTGAGATTAAAGAACACAATGAAGATTTTGTCACTGTACAAATTAACAACGCTTCGGTTGAGATGAAAGTGGACACAGGTGCAAAGTGTAATGTGGTGTCACAGAAGACATTTGAAAGAGTTAAAGACAAAGAACAAACAATGCGCACTAAACCCACAAACCTTATTGCATATGGTGGCAGTGAAATAGAGACTCATGGAATGGCTAAGCTACAGTGCCAGCTAGAAGAACAGAGGTATACATTACCATTCTTCATTGTCCAGAAAGATGTTTTGCAAATACTTGGGCTACGTGCATGCATTCAGTTGGGACTAGTTTCATTCAGCAGACGTTCGTCAGCTGAGCCTCACTGATGACGATTTTTCACACTTAATTCAAGCTGAATATAGTGACCTCTTCTCTAATGAGCTCAGAAAGCTACCTGTAACCTACTCCATGACACTCGATCCGGATGTGAGACCTGTTGTTCATCCTGCACATCGCATTCCTGTGGCTATGAAAGACAGAGTTAAAGCTGAGCTGGACAGGATGCAGGAACTTGGAGTCATCACTGTTTCAGAGCCAACTGACTGGGTGTCATCCATGGTCGCTACCAACAAAAAGGATAAGCAAGAAATCCGAATATGCATCAACCCAAGAGATCTGAACACTGCTCTGAAAAGACCACACCATTCTATGCGCACTGTGGAGGAAGTGGCTCCACAAATGTCAAGTTCCACAGTGTTTTCAGCCTTGGATGCAAAGAGCTCTTTCTGGCAAATCTCACTCGACCACAGATCATCAGTGTTCACAACATTTAGCACGCCATTTGGTTGATTTAGATTTTTGAGGATGCCATTCGGACTCAACTCTGCCAGTGAAGTGTTCCAGCGCTCTATGGAGCAGATTTTCACTGGATATCCCTGTGCAATCATAGTTGACGACATCCTGATTGGAGGCAGAACTGTTGAGAAACATGATGTCAACTTAAGGAAAGTGCTCAACCGTGCCAGAGAGGTGAACCTGAGGCTTAATCTGCTCAAATGCAGGTTTCGACTGAATGAGGTCAGCTATGTTGGCCATGTCTTTACAAGCAGACCCTTCCAAAACAAAGGCGATTAGTGAAATGCCAGTGCCAGCAGATGTGTCTGCTCTGCAAAGATTTCTGGGAATGGTCAACTATCTAGGGAAATCCATTCCAAACTTCAGTCAGCTGACAGCTCCGCTGCGACAACTCACACACAAGGACACTGAGTGGGCATGGCATGAACAGCAGCAGAACACTTTTGAAGCACTGAAAAACCATTTGTCTAGCCCACCAGTTTTGTCATATTATGATGTCAGCAAGTCTGTAACACTCACCTGTGATGCTTCACATTATGGGCTTGGTGCGGCATGTTTACAGGAAGGAAAACCTGTGGCATATGCTTCACGGACGTTGACAGACACAGAAACCAGATATGCTCAGATCGAGAAGGAGCTGCTTGTGGTGGTCTTTGTATGTTCGAAGTTCAATGACTATATCTATGGCAGGCCAGTGACCATAGAAACAGACCACCAGCCTCTGGTTACTATACTAAAAAAAACCCATACAGATGTAGCGGCCTCGAAATTCCCCTAATCTCGTGCTGGGGCCCTGGCGGGTCCGTGACCGGTCCCTGCTCTGCAGTAGGCGGGTTTGTGACTGTAATGAGATCCCCGCGATGACGTCATCGGCGCGGGGCCAACTCGTAACGCCCCTAAGCTCCATTTGCGGAAACTACCTGCACTCGCTCGATCAGTCCACCAGGAGGAGCAGTCATTATAATTGGTTACCGTGTCAGCTTTGCTGAGTCATTCATTAGATCTGCACCTAGCCTCCACTGCTGTAAGAAAAACTGCTTGTCTAGTAGAGCACCCTGTGCAGTTTTTTAAATATAATTATGCTTAATCATCCACATTATTGTAGTGCTCGTTCACAAACTTGGATCTGCTCATCTGCCCATCCTGCCTTTTCCTCCACATCTCTCTCCACCTTTGGAGAGGCTCCCAGCGCATCTCCGCATGCCGAGTGATTTGTGCCCAGAAAATTAATCATGAATAACAGAAGTTGTGCGTCGCGTTTTTCTAGCATTCTGAACTGCTAAACAGTTAAATGTTTAATACTCTGCCTGATTTGCGGAGCCACTCTGCTTTTCAGTTGGTGGGTTTCCTTTGTAGCGCATTTTAGATTTGCGGGTCGCTATTTGATGCGGCAACCAGCAATACGCAGAGTCCTGTATGTGTGTGTACTGTATATTACTGGACAGAAATCATTTACAGTGCACTGAAGAGGGAGGGATGGGAGGATGAAATGCCAATTTCAGCCTGTGATCTGTTAATGTCTGACTGAACAGCCTCATGGAAGTGATATTTTACAGTTCTACATATTTTAATCTAACGAAATTCGTTAAAACAAATCACTTGGTGCTTTCAAAGTCATGTCATTGAGCTGAAAGGTTCCAGATTTCAGATTTCAGATTTTTTTATTTTGAATATAAACAGTAACTATTGAAAAAAGTTATAGTCGTGGGAAAACATAGTACTCAGAAGCACACCAAGAATGCATTTTTTTTACGTCAGGCGTTGTGCACGCGTGTTTGATATTAATATTGTGCTGCTGCACCTCAAATAAATGTTTTTTTGGGAAACGGAAATGTTCAACATGACTTCATCATGTTTGACCAGGCAGACAGGTTCTTACTACAACATCAACTCTCCCTCCGCAGCCAGCGAGCCTCATCCCCTGCACGGACACCTACATTCAATCATGAATAATCCTAATGGGCCAATCAGACCAATGAAAAAAAACAATGTTGTGGGGCATAAAGGGCCAATGGGCCGATGTAGATGGGCCAATCTACTTGTTTTTATTGGCCAATCAGTTAACACACACACATGAAAACGGCCAATAAACAGTGAAATCAGTATCATGAGTATTTCTCAGATGATGATTTCTGTATCTATCTAATCCGTGGCATGCAATATTTCACCCCGATTTTGGATAAAGTATAAATCCAATTGTTTCATTGTTTCATATTTTGAAGTATTTCCACAAAAAACTGGTGGCAGACAGCACGTTATGCACGTAAATAAATAAATATAAAGGCGACTAAATTGACATTAGACATTGAAAAGTTTGTGATCCTTCTCTAGGCTGATATTTTGTTGATTTTTCATAATTTCCGGAGTAAAAAATGCATTCTTGATGTGCTTCTGAGTACAAAGAAGATGCGCATGATTTAAAACGCTTCACACTTAGACATCAGAAGCAAACACAGTTTTGCATCACAGAAGTTTACATTTCAGCTGTCGTGGCCAAATCTCTTGTTAACTTATTAAGCTCTTCCGCACAGTGTGACATCTATTTTAATTATTAGAGAGCTGCTCTAATGGCCACTGATAGACAGTCCATCCTATTCTATAAACTGTTGGTGGTTTGTGAACTTTACTGCATTTGTGCATTTGAAGCGATTAACTCCCGGCACATTTCAGAGCTGAGTAAACCTGTAGTTTCACTGACACATCGCGCATCATCACCACGGGCGTCATGATGTTCTCCTGTTTGTCACTCTGTCAGGCATGTGTAGTGTCGAGCCGGCCGCGTTGTTGGCTGAAAAGTCATTATTTGCATTACAGTGTATCCTTTGTTCTAACTCAATGGATGGTTGCCAGCCAAACAGGCTCCCAGCCCCCACTGTCCCACAGACTAGCTATGGCCAGTAAAATAGGTGGAGGGCTGAGGGGAGCGCGTACCTCCAGTAATTAAAAATCAATTTGTGCCACAGATATTAATATTGTGTCGCTGGCTACTTTATAGACTTCACTAAATGTTTCCATTACACTTAATTACATTTATGGATAAGCCAACTTTCCCACCTCCCTCATGCATCAAAATGTATATTATCAGTCCGACCAGGAAATCTTGCGATTGCAAAAATTAGCGCATATTCAACCAATACTAATATGACTGTCTACTGGCCGCTTCCTGGTCTATTTTTGCCGAGAGCCGCGCGCCTGTCGCGGAAAACATAGGCAGCCCTGGAATCTCCAGATGACGCGCTCTGCTCCTGCAGCTCTGTCTCTGTTCCAGCGCATGTAAAGTAAAATTAGGTCATCATTTTTGTTGATAATTATCAAAAGCAAACTCTATGTAAACAGATGGAGCCTGTTTATTCTTGGAGTCACAGGCTGTTTTGTAAAGCTACATCACTTTTATGACTCAGGAATGATTTCCATCCATCCATCCATTTTCTATGCCGCTTATCCCTTTCGGGGTCGTGGGGGGGCCGGAGCCTATCTCGGCTGTCAACGGGCAAGAGGCGAGTACACCCTGGACCGGTCGCCAGCCAATCGCAGGGCACACAGAAAGGCCCGACCCGGGAATCGAACCTGTGACCTTCTTGCTGTGAGGCACGCAGGAATGATTTTGTAACTTTTTTTTTTTCGAAGAAGATAACATGCAGCAAAGGGCTGAAAGAGAGAATCGAACCCGTTGCCGCTACAGAGAATTTCATACATGGGGCAGACGCTCGACTGGTTCTGTAATGTGAAGTATTCTTATTATCATATAGGAAGTGATTATATACAACTTTTTTACATGAGTTTGTTTTTTTTGATCGCAACAATCACAAAAAAATTCATACAGTATATTGTAAGAGAGAAACTTAGGAATTTTCTGTTTGCAAATCGAAAATATGCATTAAAACAGGCTGATGGAAACACATATTTAAGACTTTTTAAGACTTTGTGCGAGCAATATTTTTCTAAGTTGATCTAATATAATCAACGTAAAATAGCTGAGTAACTGTGACTGCCTAACTACAAATAAACCTACTAAAACAGATGAATGTAGTGGAGTAAAAATCTTTGCCCCTGAGATGTGTTCCTGTGAGGGACACGCCATCTCCTGGTGACACCCTGCAATTGAATGAAGAGGCGTGTTTATAGTGGATTCTGGGCACACCCCCAAGAGGAGGGGGGGGACTGGTAGCTGGCTGGTAGCTGGCTGGCAGCCGGCTGGGAGCCGGTTGGGAGCTGGATGGCCTCTGGCTGGGAGGGGAATTTCGAGGCTGCTGCATCTGTACATGCAGCACCGGCGAGACTGCAGAGGATGATATTAAGACTTCATGCTAAACTCGGACAAAACTGAAGTTATAGTAGTAGGCCCTAAACATCTTAGAAATTCACTTTCTGATGACATAGCAGTTATGGATGGCATTGCGCTGGCCTCCAGCACCACTGTAAAGAATCTGGGAGTCATCTTTGACCAAGACATGTCCTTTCACTCCCATGTAAAACAAATTTCAAGGACTGCCTTTTTTCACCTACGTAATATCGCAAAAATCAGGCATATTTTGTCTCAATATGATGCAGAAAAACTAGTCCATGCATTCGTAACTTCCAGGCTGGATTATTGCAATTCCTTACTATCAGGCTGCCCAAATTCGTTGCTGAATATTCTCCAGTTGCTCCAGAACGCTGCAGCACATGTTCTGACAAAAACCAGGAAGCGAGATCATATTTCTCCCATACTCGCCACTTTGCACTGGCTCCCTGTAAAGTTTAGAATAGAGTTTAAAATTCTCCTCCTTACTTACAAAGCCATAAATGGCCAGGCACCTTCTTATCTTAAAGAGCTCATAGTACCTTATTGCCCTACTCGAACACTGCGTTCCCAGAATGCAGGTCTAGTTATGGTTCCTAAAGTCTTAAAAAGCAGAACAGGAGTCAGAGCATTTAGCTATCAAGCTCCTCTCCTGTGGAACCATCTTCCAGTCTTTGTCCGGGAGGCAGACACTGTCTCTACATTTAAGAGTAGGCTTAAAACTTTCCTTTTTGATAAAGCTTATAGTTAGGGCTGGCTCAGGCTTGTCCTGGACCAGCCCCTAGTTATGCTGCTATAGGATTAGACTGTCGGGGGACATCCAAAGATACACCGAGCTCCTCTGTCCTTCTGTCCCTCTCCATCCGCACGCTTTCATGTCCTACCACGGTGTGTTACTAACTTAGCTCCTTCCCCGGAGTCTCTGTGCTTTGTCGTCTTGCAGGTTCCCATAGACAGTGGCTGAATCTGGATTGTGGATTGCAGCTGCGTCTCCTGCCTTGGCCCTGCCTGACATCCACTGCAACTGCTACTGCTGTTATTACATCCACTGTCACTGTTACTGTGATTGCATGTCCGTCTCTCTGTCTCTCTCTCTCTCTCTCTATCTCTGACTGCATTTCTGTCTGTCTGTCTGTGTCTGTCTCCCTCTCCCTCTCTTGCTCTTCCTCTCTCACCCAACCGGTCGAGGCAGATGGCCGCCCACCCAGAGTCTGGTTCTGCTCGAGGTTTCTGCCTGTTAAAAGGAAGTTTTTCCTCGCCACTGTCGCCAAGTGCTTGCTCATGGGGGAATTGTTGGTTTCTTTGTAGATAAAAGAGCTTGGTCTGTACCAGCTCTATATGGAAAGTGTCCTGAGACAACTTCTGTTGTGATTTGGCGCTATACAAATAAAATTGAATTGAATTGAATAGAAGTACAGCATTACTCTCATCTACAAAAGTGGGAAACAAATGCACCTGGCTGACACTCTGTCCCGAGCTCCCATAAGAAGGACAGTTTTGATGTGATGACAGTCAACTACATATCCTCTTTTCGCCTTGAAACACACAGCTGAGGACACAACTCTGCAGACTCTCAGTGCTATCATCAGACATGAGTGGCCCAGCAAACAGCGCAGTCTTCCACACCCACCCCTACTTTCCATTCTGAGATGAACTAACAATTGAAAATGGTGTCATTATGAAGGGTCACAAGGCAGTCATCCCATACTCTCTACAAAAGGAGTACATCAGCATTATGCACAGAGGCCATCCTGGTGTACAAGCTCCTAAGCAGAGAGCAAGAGGTATTGTTTTTTGGCCCACAATGACAGATGACATTGAGAAAGAGATACAGTCATGTGCCGTCTGTAACAGCACGAAATCACACCAGCAGAAAGAACCACTCAAACTACACCCAGTCCCAGACTTGCCTTGGTCAACTATGGCAACGGACATCTTTGAATGGCACAATAAACAGTATCTGGTTCTGGTGGACTCATATTCAGGCTAGTACGAGATTGACCTGCTTCGCAACCTCACCTCAGCAACGGTTATTACAAAACTCAAGAGACACTTCTCAGTGCATGGAGCCTCTCATACACTGATATCAGACAATGCCTGACAGTTCACAAGCCAATGCTTCAAAGACTTTGCTACTCAGTGGGACTTCATTCATGTTACGAGCAGCCCAGAGTCTCCCCAATCCAATGGGTTAGCTGAAAGAGCTGTTCGCAGTGCTAAACAACTCATGGAGAAGTCTCACAGAGATGGGACTGATGTTTTTCTTAACCTCCTGAATGTCAGAAATGTGCCACGTGATGTAACGCTAGGATCACCTGCAAAGAGACTGATGTCAAGGCAGACACACACTACTCTCCCAGTCTCGAGCAAGCTGCTTGAACCACATATGCGTGAACAACAACAAGTGAAGGCACAGATTCTCAAAAAGAGACTGTCACAAAAGTTGTGCTATGACAAATCAAGCATGCCACTTCAACCTTTGATGACAGGACAGGTTGTCAGACTGCAAACCCCACATGGTTACAATCGCACAGGCATGATAAAGGGAATCTGTAAAGAGCCCAGATCCTACCTCATCCACTCAGAAGGAAAGCTGTATAGGAGGAATCGCCGACATATCCTGCCTGTTCTCGAGCCTGCTCCAGCACAGCCTACTTTAAGTGACAATGACCACCTACAGCACAATGAACAAAACTTGAAAGACAGTGGTACTCACACAAATGACAGACCAGAGATGATGAACACTAACCTGTCTGAGGTGCCATAAGCTGAGCTTCCCTCAAATACCACTGAGTGTCTGTTGCGACGATCTGCCTGGAGGTGTGGCTGTGCGCACTGCACCTGATGGCAGTGGACAGCAGAGCAAACGTGTCGGCAGGCGCGCGCTGTGTGCGCACCTCCATGACGCGCCTCAACAGGTGAGAGCAATTGAGGTAACCAGCAGCAGCAAATAATCCAAGACAAAGAAAGAACCCGCAGACGAAAACGGCTCAGCAGCAGCAGGAAAACAAGGACAAAGAAGGAACCTACGGACGAGAAACGCATGGGAAAGGGACTGGAAAAAAAAGAGGCTACCGGTAAGCTCATACATCTCACTGGACTCTTAAGTGTGTTTTTTGACTGCGCTGGTGAAGACACGTTTGAATTGTCGGACACTGCTGCTGAAGACACGTGTAAATTGTACTGCCTGCTTGTTTAAGTTAGTATTATTATTATTTGTGTGAGTAAAAGAAAAAAATGCAGCTTAAGTGCAATTTGTGTTATTTTTGATTACCTGTTTATTTGAATTAACATTTATTTATCTTACATAATTAGACAGAAAGTAGTTCATTGTTTGCTAAAACCTTTATTTAAAATAGTTTGAGTGGCAGTCAAATAAGTTTGCTTTATTTGAATTCATGGGAAGAAAGCTAAAAAACTGTTAAAAAATAACAAAATAAAATCTGTTTAATTTGTGTAAAATCCATATAAAATAATTTGGGTAAAATGAGTTAATTTAAAACATTGTTTAAAAATCTAGGGCTAAATTTCTGTTTACTTAAAACCTGATTAAGTTCGTGTTTAATTAATGATTATATTGATATAAAACATGCTTACTTTACTCAGTTGTAAAATATATGTATTTATATTTGTTTGGGGTTTTTTTGTGTTTTAAAGGTTTTTCACCTTGTCTCCTCTTCACTGCTTAAATAAAAATAAAGAAGAAAACGAGTGAAATCCTGTCGCACATCCAGTCCTTCCTTTTCAAGTGTGGGAAGCCATAGCGTTAAAGACACTTGACAGTGTCCTTACCGAACCCGCTCAGGTCCTATCAGTAAGCCAAACCCCAAATACAGAGACTAATCATACTTGACATAGTATCATCATACTATGCTGAGGCATTATTCTTATTTTCACTATGTTTATGCTTGTTCTGGTATAGTGACTGACTGATAATATTATTTACATTTTCAGCAGAATGTTTTCTGAATGCCATATCTGTTACTGAATAAGTTGTACTGAAGATTAGTTATTTTGGACATTTGATATGGCCAGTTGGATGCATGTCATTAGACAATTTTGTTGTAATACGGAGTGTAAGCTAAGGTAAGGGGATGTAGATCAGTCATTACGTTCACAGCTGTCTATATTGATCTGTTACTGATGCCGTAGTTTCTGATCAGTATGCTGCGCATGCGCACTAGGTCAGTATGGTGTTGAGCTCATGGTTCGGTGCTACTGTCATGCTTACTGTGCATCGTCGTCATGTGCCTATTAAACTAAGTTTGAAGCAACTCTACTTGATGTGTTTTTGAACACAGTTTCCAACAATCATTAAATCTGTTATCATTGTTATCGCTGTCTTCAACCTCTCCCTTGCCAAGTCCGTTATCCCCACATGCTTCAAGTTGTCAACAGAGTCCCTGTCCCAAAGAAACCTCAATCCAGCTGCCTGAATGACTACCAGTCAGTAGTTCTGATATCTGAGGCGCTTTGAGAGACTTGTCAAGTACTTCATTACCTCTTTCATAACTCTGATTTTGCAGGCTGCAGTTCATGTACCGCTGCAACAGATCAACAGATGATGCCATAAATCACCTCATCCACACTGCCCTGGCCAACCTGGAAATCTGGAAAGGGAATTATGTTAAAGGTCCCACACAATTAAAAGTGAGATTTCCATATCTTTTTTGATTACAAAATCAGTGCTATATAAATACAGTGAAAATATCAAAATGCTGAATCCACTGAGAAGTGCACACAGCCTGTTTTGGAAACTGTACCAGGAGCCATCTGGACTTCTGATTGTACTACACAGTCACCACCCTCAGCCAAGCCCGCTGTACAGGCTGTGGTTGCTCAGGCCTCAGAGAGCTGACCAATCACAGCAGACTGGGCTCTTTGGGAGGGGAACGTTAGAAACACAGGCACTAATGTGGTGTAGCAGAACTGACCTGTAATTGACCCTCTTTCCTCCTCTTTGGCATTCCTTCAGGAGAAATGGAGTTGTAAAACATCCCAACTTTCAAGAGCTATTGACCAACTGAACTATTGCAGGAGGTGCTAATTTGGAGAGAGACAAGATGTCTGGCTTAGAGACATCTCCTCCACACTCTTTCAGGGAAGCGGGAATACCAACACCTTCATATCAAAGTTTGCCTTCTCTTCACTATGTTTCTCATGGAAATGCTAGTTCTTTCTTGATAGCCCCATGGCAGATAAGAACGGTAAAACTGTCTGAATGAAAAGAGGAACCTGCAAAATCAGATAATGCTGATGGGTTGTAAATTAGACATTCCTGAAGCAAACTGTGTGCCTTCTTTCTAACACACCAGGATAATTGAATCTCTATGTTTGATTTAACTTTGGATTTTCTTACAGTGCCAAGCCCATAATCTGGATGATATCAATGCCTATGCAGTGATTCTAGGTTGTAAAATGACAAAGCTGTGATTTTAACTTTCCTACAAAATTTGTCTGAGATTCGACCATGGAACCATGCTGCCATCTAGAGGTTTGTAGTTATGCTGTTGTTGTTACATTAGATACTTGACATAAGACCATTATGATAAGTAGTAATAATCATTTCGGGCAAATATAGTCTGCCTTTCTTTATCTCTTTGTTATATTGTGTTAGCTATACCCTGGGTCATCATATATATATAAGGATGAGTTTAAGAAATTATTATCATGATTATTGTTGAATGTCGTCATTTGTTCATAAGAATTGTCTAACGCTGTTGTGAACAAGGTCGAAATGCCATTGGAAACGGATCATTTGAAATATATCTGATTGACCATAGTGAGAAGCAGATGAGCCCCTTTTACGAATCATTAATTAATCCTCCTCTATAAGGTGAAATCACATCGCTCGCCTGAAAGCCGTGTCACATGCGTGACAGCCTATTGGTGATTAGACACGCCTTGGAGGATAATACCGTCTGCAGCATGCAGCACAAACTCAAGTTTCTATTCTGTTCTCGTTTCTGTCAGTCTTAATTTTCTCATCATCTCTTACAGTGGTTTTCTTTGCTGAGTCTCCAGCCTTCTTTGTCTTAGTTTTGTCCAGTCATTTTGTTCTTCAAGTTTCTCCGTAAATTTTAGTCAAGTAATAATAATTTTGGAGACACTTTTCGACCGGCCATTGAGGAGGTTATCAATCTTATTGTTATCAGTTTAAAATCGTGCTTCACAGGCCCAACTAATCCGAAAACCTGCAGCCAGCTGTTGAACCTTTGGTTCAGGTTAAAACAATCACCCGGAGCCATTCCTCGTCTGCCACCGACGCCATCGAGTCCAGTTCCTGAAACATCACTGTCCAACATCAGCTCTCAACCTTGGTGTGCCTGGTCTCCCACCGGACTGCCGAGCAGATCGAGCTACAGGCGATCACTAGAAGCATCTTCGGGCCAGTTCGGAGCGGGCCTCGATAGGAACGCCACCAACCAAATAGGCATAGCGGGTTTGAATAAGAGTTGGTCCGTGAGGTTATGATACTGTTGATTTGCCTAAATTCTCTCAACTATTCGTTCAGTCACTTAACTTTACATTTGCGTCCATATTATTCCCTTAAAACTATTTCTGACTATCGCCAAACTTATTTTGCCATTGTGTTGCCATAAGTTTCTCTTTGTGTTATGCCATGTCACCTGTATCTTCTGTCGTACTACTCATGATACATTATTCATTATCTATAATTGTGTTTAATAAATAAGACTTTGATTCAAGTCGTGGTTAGACTGTGTCCTTTTGAGCTGGATATAAACGATCCCTGTATCTAGAGTTTACCTTTCAGATTATCAGACTGGTCTACTGTTGGTTCATTCAGTTCGTTCGTATTTCATCAGCGTTATAGCAGTTAATCCCTGCAGTCCTTCTTAGCTGAGGGAGGTGGTGCCCCGGTATTTTATCAATGAATGCAACATCAAATTCAGTTAATTCCCCTACATATTTATGGTGCCCGCCGCATAAGGTGAATTCAAATTGTTTTATTCAGTAATTAAGGCTTCATCGCATCATATCGGTGCTGACTTTCCACTGAGAATCTTATGTGCGCTGTTTTGGCTCAACTGTGTTTCTGTGCAGTTTTGAACTGTGGCTTTGTGTGCGAGCATTTCAACCCTGTGTACAAGCTATATATGTGTTCTTATCTTTCAGTGTAAATTAACTGGATTCTGATGATATTTTGAGCTCTGATGGAATATTGAAGTGTTTGAATCACATGCATGCCGTACGCTATTAATATTGAAAAGCCTGTTGGCACAGTATAACTGTGATGTTCCAGGGTTATAAATGTGTCCTGTATTAGTTCAGTTTGGCTGCAAGGTTCCAGCAAGTTTTGATTAATACAGACTCTACATATCTCTGTATCAGACTAGCTACCTGATAAGGGACGACTGCTTGACAGTGGAGGGTTAGGGTTAGGGTTAGTGGACAGTGGACATCCGCCTTGGTAAAGAACATAGACTCTTGATTTGCTTTAATAAAAGTTGTGACCAACGCTGGTCCAGTGTGAGAATTAAAAGAAGCGATTGCTAGCTTGTTTATGCGATGAACGGCCGATAAAAAGTTGTGATCAACGGCGGTCATTTGTGAACGTTTAAAAGAAGCATCTGTTGGTTTGGTGAATGCAGTGAATCGCCGATACGAGAGTGAACTCTTATTGAATGATCATAATAGCGATCTGATTACAGTCCAGTGAATTAGGCTTAGCCGAAGTGCCGATCTGAGGGTCTGAAAGGACCTGTGTTGAAAAGAGAATTAAAGAAAAGCTGCTGTGCCTATTTTATCTTGTTGAATCTTAACTTGTACAGCACCTGTCAAGTGGCTGTAGATCCGTTATCCAGACTATTCGTCGGAGTGGATCTTCCTTCGGTGTTAACCCGTTGCTAAGAAGCTAAAGTTAACTTGAGAGTATGTGGAAATTGGAGAATGGACAATTGAATTAAAAGTGGTTAACATTCTGTCTGAGGTTTCTGATAGTGAAAGCTGACTGTGTGTTTGAGACTGCTGCTGCTTGTTGTATCTGCCGATGTGAAGTTTATGAGCGCTGGAGCCCTACTGACGCGGGTCAGCCAGAACAGCTAGTCCTTTTCAGGGGGGTGGAGCTAAATGCGCCCACCTCTTTCGCTTGCTGCTCAGAGCATTTCTTTCAACTCTCCAGCGCCACTCTTAGTAATTCCAGTGTATTGGACCCTTGTCTTCCTCTACTGTGTGTAAAGATAACCACAGCGCCCCTGCTGGCTGGGTGAGGTTAACCCCTTAAGAAAGACAGAAACATAATACCTCCCTCTTGTGGACACTTCTGTTAACTGAGTTTGATGTGTGTTTTTCAATTTGTGTGTGCAATTCATGATAGTGTAATCTGTATTAACCCAACTGTATCATATTTTTCTCATTTAATCTCTTCTAAATTCCAATTACTCATTTAATCATTTTCTTCCTTATTTCAGTCAGGTTGATTGCCACTTACAATTTGACCATTGCTTTCAGTTCAAAGTTTGGTATTATCATTCATGCAGTGTTCATAGACTAAGTCTATGCTTGCTGACCCTAACGCATTGTCATAGTTCCATTACAGATTTCCTCCTTATTTATTTATTTAAGTAACCGCTAATACAGTAAATTATTCCCAAATTCAAACAACAAATAAAGCATCATTTCACTCATTTAATTGATTGGATCAAAGAATCAAATTAAATTTTGAAATTGGAGTTTTAAACTGAATTGGCAAATTCTCAAACAAAGCCAGAAGTATGCCTGTATACCTATAAAGAACACCTTAAATAAATAAAATAACAGTAAATAAACTTTGAAATTTACACACTTGCTTAGTTACTGAATTTAATCATTTATAAATTTTGTTATATGCTAAAGAAAATTTGAAATAAATAAAGTTAACATTTTAGAAAATAAATAAAAATTTTAAAAAACTTTTTAAAAAAATTTCTACACTTGTTTCTTGAACTTAACCATTTGTTAATTTTACTTTTATGCTATTGTGTTTTTATTTTTGGTTTCTTGAAGACACACACAAGCTCAAACTCTTTTAACCAAGCTGCCCTCTAACACGGTTAAAACCAGACTTCAACATGGCTGATTCAGATCATTCTCAACACTCCAGTAGTACGGACCATCCCGATAGCCTGGAGTTAGCGTTAATGGATCTGACCGGAGATTTGCTACCTGTATACCTAGACCAAATATATACTGCTGACCCCAAGGGCTTAGACGCTATCATGTCACAGTTAACCACTCCAGTAGTGAGTGATGAAGTTAGGAGTAAAGACTAGTCTAAAACGCTTGGAAGCATAGGAGTGGTGGTGACTGCCCAGCTCAAGCATGCGTATAAGTTATTAAAACAAGCAGAAGAGAGGCTAAGAGCCTACAAACACGAGGTTTAAGGCCTGCAGGAAAAGAATGAAACCCAGAAACAACCTCTGCTTGAGGTAGAAGGGCAAATACAGATGCTGGTCTCCACTGACGAGTCACAAGAAAATTAGGAAATATTTCTATTGAGAACTGAGGTTAGATGTCTGGAGGACACTCTCTACGAACGTGAGTCAGAACTAGCCCAAGTAAAAGACTGTCTGGAAAGAAGACCTGAATAAAATACTTCTCAAGGAATCCGAGAGTAAGGTGGAACACTTCGAGCACTAAATGCAACTCCAAGCTGAATCTGCAGAATCTGATCAAAAGTACATCCAAGACATGCGTCTACAACTGATGCAGGCTGAGGAACAAGCTAGTGAAGCACGCCACCAGCAAAAACTGATGGAAGCAAACTCCTTTTGGACATAAACAAAGGCGCCGAACATTCCTTGATGATTCCTTCCAAGAAGAGAAGAAAGACATTAAGTTGCTTGAAAACATCCAAAGGGATGCTTCCTCCCCACGAGTGCCGTTGGAACCTGCTTATGACCTGAGGAGTAGGAGGCTCTCACCCAATTGTGTAAGAGAAAGCCCCACTCAGCGTCCTAATCCAGCCACCTTTAACTATATGGCGCATGGGCCTACAGATAGAGACCTAGACAAGATTGCTCGTAATATAGCTCAGTTTGAACCAAACCTTGGTGGTTCAGATCAAACCAGCCAATATCTCAAAGACATCAAGTTTTATCTTCGTAAGTTTCCAGGTGCCACTGTTGATGATAAAATCTATCTAATCAAGGTGACATCTAACTGGGAGGTCAGCACGTTCATTGAAAGACAGCCCGACTGTGTCAGAAATGATTATGACTTGCTCTGTGAAACATTGCTGAAAGAATTCTCTGATCCTCTTTCCCAAACAGGCTTAACAGCTGCTCTCGCGGTCAAACAAGGAAGACAAGAGTCACCTCAACAGTATTACAACATTAATTCTTACAATTATTACTTCGGTGAGTTTCTTTGCTGCACCTCTTTCCACCATCTCATGCACTTGAGCTGTGTAGGCAGCCTGCCACTCAGGATCCCTCCTCAGCTGTTTTTCTGTTCTCAGTTCTTACGCCCTTTTACTCTGCCCTGTAGGTCAGCTTTCTCCTTTGCTGGGATCCAAACCTCCCAAGCCACCAGGCTTTCTGAACCAGCTTCGTCATAAAGGTGAATTGCATCTCATATCCACAATTTACAGCAGTGACAGGCATTGTAGAAACATCATTACAAACTCTCTCTGCATCTTGGATTGCAGTCAATAATTTGTCTTGATCATACTTGGACCATAGGTTGGTTTGAACTATTCTTCTGATCTCATCCAATCTTGTTTGATAATCAGCAATTGTTTTCTCCAGGTCAGCCTCCTATTGCTGGTCAAGCTTTACTTCCTCACCATCAGCTGTGTTGGCTTCAATGTCTGCTAGAAGGCCAGCTCTGTATTCATTCATTTGCTTCACTGACGTTTCAAGCTTCAGAGACGAGCCTGCTGAATTCATCTCACAGTTCAGCCTCAGTCATGCTCTGGGCCCATCTGCTGAGGAAGTTGGCTACCTTGGTGAAAGCACTTTTAGCTAAGGTCCTTTCCTGCTTCAGCTGCTACACTGTTTTCCAAAAAGCTTCCTCTGCTATTTTGCGAGGATCCCCTTCTGCGTCGATAGCTTTCTTCTGACTTTTAGCAGGCCTTTAATCCCTTTGTCCGTGTGCCACAGATGGTTATCAACTGTCAAGTTATGTATGGATTGTTCAGCTCCTGCCCAAACTTGAAATGGTCTGGTCAACTTTAAAGGTTTTTCGCAGCCATGGTTGACAGAACACTACAGGAGTGTGAGGTATGTGCACAATATAATATAAGGAAATCATTTACGGCACCACATATTCCACCACCAGATGTTCCTTTTCAATCTTTAATAATGGACTACATGTATCTGAACGTTTTAGTAGTGATAGACAGGTTTAGTAGATGGGTAGAAGCAGTTTCAACTGAAGGTCCAGACGCTAGAGCAGCAGCAAAGTTTCTGTGCAAAGAAGTTTTTCCAAGATTTGGCTTCCCAGACACAATATCCAAAGGAGACAATGGAGCTGCATTTGTAGCAGAAACAATAAAAGTAGCTCTAAAGATGCTAGGCATCAAACAGAAGTTTGGATGTGTCCACAGTCACAGGGAGAGTGAATGACACGCTGAAAGCAAAGCTTGCAAAAATTATGGCAGACAGCCAATAAAAGCTCAACTGGGTAGATGCACTACCACTCGGTTTAATGCCTATGCGAACACAAGCTAACTGACAAAAACACCACACGAGGCACTCACAGGGAGACCGATGCCAGTCCCCTTTTATAAAGGGACGTATGAGGGACCACTTGAGCAATGTGAAAGAGAACTGACCTGCTATCTGAGACACCTAACGCAAATACATAGAGCTGTGTTCCAACAGATGAAATTTGTTTCAGAGGAGAGGAATGCTGATATCCCAGAGCCGCTGAGGAAGATCATGCCTGGAGATTGGGTCTACGTGAAGGTATTCAAACGGAAGTGGGACCAAGCCAGACGAGAAGGATGCCTTAAGGTTATCCTAGCTACCCTAACTGCACTGAAGGTAGAGGGTAAGAAAGTTTGGTTTCATCTAAACCACTGCAGCAGAGCCAGAGAGCCAGACAGCCAGAGCCAGAGGGACAGCCATGCCTCCCAAGGGGGACCAGAAAGGGATGGCCACGCCTCCCATCTGGAAGAAAGACAGTCCCAAGAGCCACAAGGAGAAAGACGATCACAGAGACTGGCTGAGAGGAGAGGGCGTGAGAGTAGAGATTCAACAAGTAGTGGTTCACTGCAACCCAGACAGTCTCCTGAAGACGGTACAGGGGAAAATGATGAAAACATCCCTTGACCAACACCTAGTGCAAGGGGAGAAGATGAGGGCACCCCTAGGTCAACACTGGTGCAGGAGAAGGGACGTCATCACAGACATTTCCACCAGAACTTGACCCACTTAGCTTTTTCAATTGGCTACCCAGAGAACAGGACAGGTCTCCAGATGACTAGCTGGAGAGCTTTGATTATACTGGCCATAGGAGTGAGCCTAATACTCCTCAGTATAAAAGATCAACCAGTAAGAAGTACAACAGAACAAGAAAGATCGTAGAATGTGCCCTGGCTACAGACACTCACATATGTCAAATCAGCTCACTACAAACATTGATATTAGGACCAGATAGCATAACATTTAACACAGAAATAATCCACAAATAGTGCCTGATGGAAGGGGTGGTGGCAGTGAAGGTGCAATGTCCCCAAGTCGATGCACAGAAGTATATTTGCACGAAACCATGACTGCTGAAGAAGCAAATAAATTGATCCTAAACATACTGAAAAAAACATAAAACCAGAAGTGTAAAGGAGCTGTTAGATCAGGATGAAATATTGGGATGGGAAACCAATGTGTTTTATCAGTGGATGAAGTATTCAGCTAGACAGGTCAGCCAAAGTGCTTGCATTACATATCCCAGGAATAGATAAGAAAACATGTAAAAATCGGACTACCTGCTTTGCTTATTGTGTAACAGAAATGAAGAGCCTGAAAAGCTGTCCCAGGCAATTGAATAGTACATTTGAATCGTGGACACCACCCCTCACCAAAATAACAAAGGAGGTGGTGCATCCCTTCTGCATAGCAAGAGGAAATGACATTAAGAAGCAGATGAATGAGCTCAATAACAAAATGATGAAAAAGACTAAAAACATAACCCAGCTGTCCTTAAATGCAACAAAAGCCAGCACCAGTGAACCAGGAGTAAGAGTAAACATAGTAAAAGATGGCTTGCATCTTACAGGTGGCTGCTCATCCCAAGGCAGAATAGGAAACAGAACCAGTCTTATCGTGACGCCTATGTTACATACAGCATTACAAGTAAAGCAATGATACAATGTGAACAAATAATATTAGACGGACAGTGGTCATTAGGAATTATAGAAAACTACACAGTTTAAGTTCAATATGGGTTCCCTTCGTTACAAAATGGTACACTATTGCTGGCAGATATATTCTGGCTATGTGACAGCAATCAACAGGTGAAAGTGACTTACACAATGACCATACAATTGGACAGGGATGTGTGCGCCAGTTATGCTGACAGGGCAAATCACGATGATTGCAGCACGAGAAAATAACAAAACCCGGACAAACAGAACTAGAACCCGTCGAAGCATAGGTGAATCATGGAAACCATAAGATAAAATGTATGTAGCATGGAACCAAGAGCCTATAGGAGTGCCAGACAATCATAAAGCTGTAAGCGAACATTGGATAAAATCAGGACATGGTACAGGATGGCTATCATATGTAGGCCCCTTCCTAAACTGATGGATAGCACGAAACAGTAGATGGGTGAACTTCCTTTGGTATAACCAACAGCGATTTATTAATTGGGAGATAAAAAGATAAGATAAAAATAAAAAGAGCAACAAGATTTTTGCCAGGACAATTCCTTCTCCAGATCCAGAACAATGTAAACCCAGAGGTAACAATAACAGATGACGACATGGCACACACATATGTGACCAGCCATGAGCAAACCAGCAGCAAGTCTCCTGGGGGGCATTTTGAGTTATTTACAGATTCTAAAAGGATGTATGTAGACACTCCTCAAGCTAGTTTAGTGTGAAATCCAGCCTGAAAGATTCTCACCTACCAGGGGAGCCAGGTAACACAATGCTGCTTATTGCATCTCATTAACGTAAGTCCAACCCCCTACTGGTCTAGCTATCAGTGACATCTGGTATCTTTTAGCCCGCAGGACAGAAACTATCATAGTAGTTTGAACAACAGTTATCAAATGGAAATGGAAATTCTTTTGTTACAAATGCCCCTGAATAAAAATGAAAAACAAGAAAGGTAATATACTTAAGAGTTAGAAGGAGCAAAAGTAGATACTTACTTCTA
The DNA here is from genome assembly GCF_039877785.1 of Chaetodon trifascialis. Lineage (NCBI taxonomy): Eukaryota > Metazoa > Chordata > Actinopteri > Chaetodontiformes > Chaetodontidae > Chaetodon > Chaetodon trifascialis. Next base: position 26,964,023 of record NC_092066.1, read on the forward strand.
ATATAAAATAAAATAAAATAAATTCTGTCACTCTGTGTTGCAGTGGGATAGATCAGCCTGTTGCTGAATGAGCTGAATGAGTCATGTCAAGTCATGTCAACATTATTGTCAATACTGCTATATGTACAGGACATTAACAGAGGCTTGATGATCATAAACTCCACGATGGGTGAACAGTGTCTACAAATCACCACAGCGTCTTGACACCAAGCATCCCTGATATAAACACAGACCCCACCGCGGCAGGTCTTACCTCCTTCAATGAGGGCTCTGTCTGCTCGGTAGTATGTTAGCTGTTCCAGCTGGATGGCAGATATGCCATTTTTCCGTAAAGACGAAAACATAGCACTCTCTCACGGTCTGCTGGGTTGATCTCAGAAGGTGTATATAGTCCAGTTTGTTGTCCAAGGAGCATACATTGGCGAGTACGATAGATGGTACAGCCGGCTTGTGTGGATTTGCCGCTAGCCTGGTTGGGATACCCCCGCGCTTTCCCTTCTTCCGCCTCCTCTTGCACCGCCTGCGGTGCTTCCTCTGCGGGTGCGCTACAGTAGTGGGGGTCGTCTGGAAACCGGCCGAGGTCGAGTAACTCCTTAGCATGTACCGGGTTTAATTTGCAGATTACTGTATGGCCGATGTAAAAAAGAGTCCCATGGTTGTATGTGCGAATTGGGACAAAAAAGAGCTACCAGAAATATGTGTATCCACGCAGAGGTATCTATTGAATAGACATTGTATAGTCATCTCATGTATCCATCCATCCATCCATTTTCTATACCGTGTATCCCTTTCGGGATTGCGGGGGTGCTGGAGCCTATCCCAGCCGTCAACGGGCGAGAGGCGGGGTACACCCTGGACCGGTCGCCAGTCGATCGCAGGGCACAAACACACAACCATTCACACTCACACCTTTGGGCAATTTTACAGTCACCAATTAACCTAATGAGCATATTTTTGGTCTGTGAAACCCGGGAATCGAACCGCCAACCCTGTAGCTGTGAGGCATGCGCACTACCTGCTGTCCCACCGTGCCATCTCATGTATGGAAGTATGATATTCGAAGTTCAAAGTGTTTACGCCTCACTATCATTGGTAAGAGGTTTGCTGCATTTTTCTTCTTAGAAAATGTTTACATTTTCTTAGTTGTTCAGGATCCCTGTTAATAGTAGCATGGTAGAACCGCCAACGCTGTGACTTGTCTACTTGTTTACAGTCACAAAGGGGGGAAATGTAGTGTAATTTAAAAATGCACCAGTTAAATTGTTTAATCTTCTGAAATGCATACTCAACGTTGAAAATCATAGTTCATTGTTCCACCATTAGTATTTACTGTATTTTATATATTTCTATTTTTGTTTTATTTGATACACTAGATTCTACTGTTAGATTCATCCTTATTTTATTTATCTATTTGTTAGATTTGTTTTGGAGCCCCTAAGAATGTCACTATGTGTTGTACTGCAAATGACTGTATATAACAGTGAAACTTGATTTGATTTGAAATATTATTGAAGACACAGTGTTTTAAAAACTGGTCCGCTTAGTGTGGATGGAACAAAGTTTGGACAGAATAGACAGATTTGCTTTATATGCAAAGAAGGAAGTAGGGAGTTACCTTCGACGGACTGGTCCTCTGAAAGAAGGATCAAACCTGTGTGGTTCTCCTGGAAGAAACAAAAAATAAAATGGTTTAATGGATTTAGGCTAAACTGAATCAAATCAATGCCTGAAGAGGGGTAGATAATACAGTGGCTTAAAAGTGTGTGTGGTTAGTTACATGGTTGGTCACAGTCGACTGGTCCCAGTCAGGCAAGACACATTCAAAAGTATTGTCTTCTTGGTTATTTCACATCTCAAGCCTGTGACACTCACATGTTGTTTGTTAGGTAGAAGACTACCTGAACTAGAACCTGTTTTTGTTTCACTGAAAATGAATGCAAAAGAGGTAACATCATCTGCTAGGTGTGAAACTCATAAGTGGACTTATTTGTCTGTCCACAATTCAATCATCTGACAATGATGGATCCAAAGGACACAGTCTCTGTACATGCTCAGACACTAACAGGAAGCAGGACCACCAGTGGGTGTAGAAGCACTAAGCACAACGATAGAGCGATTGTAATGGTTGCCTAGGTCCACCTTGTGAAAGGTTTTTTGAGATGGAGAAGAATGTGAATGTTTGTATCTGACTATCATCTGGGCTGCACGGTAGCGCAGCCAGTAGTGCGCGTTCCTCACAGCAAGAAGGTTGCAGGTTCGATTCCCAGGTCAGGCCTTTCTCAGTTTGCATGTTCTTCCCGTGCATGCGTGGGTTCTCTCCGGGCTTCCTCCCACAGACCAAAAACATGCTCATTGACTCTAAATTGCCCCTAGGTGTGAGTGTGAATGGTTGTGTGTATGTGCCCTGTGATCGGCTGGTGACCGGTCCAGGGTGTAACCCGCCTCTCGCCCGTTGACAGCTGAGATAGGCTCCGGCCCCCCCGCGACCCCAAAAGGGATAAGCGGCATAGAAAATGCATGTTCAAATTCCATTGAAAATGGATGGATGGATGACTGTCATCTCCCATTACCTTTTTTATGTAATGAGTATTATCAATGACCATATTCCTGCAACACAGGCACAATGCACTATGAAAAAGACTCTTTGTTATTAATTGTTAATTTTATTTTCTGAGTGCTTCAGATGTGGTAAAAGGGTAAGTAACATTGGTCGCAGAAGCGAGAGAGAGAGAGGAGGAGGAGAGCGTTTGGAGGTCAGCGGCATGGGAGGACACTCAATCTACTTTCCTTGGATTGTGGATTAAAACCAAGGTATCGATTGTTTTGGGGGGTCTGAAGTGGGCCTCTGCAGCATCACAAGCTGGACCTGGTTGCCAAAGAGACGGATCAGGTAAGATAGGAAGTGGAAGAGAAGATCTCTCTGTCTCTGTCTCTGTCTCTCTCTCTCTCTGACTGCATTTCTGTCTGTCTGTCTGTCTGTCTGTCTGTCTGTCTGTCTCACTCTCCCTCTCTTGCTCTTCCTCTCTCACCCAACCGGTCGAGGCAGATGGCCGCCCACCCAGAGTCTGGTTCTGCTCGAGGTTTCTGCCTCTTAAAAGGAAGTTTTTCCTCGCCACTGTCGGCAAGTGCTTGCTCATGGGGGAATTGTTGGTTTCTTTGTAGATAAAAGAGCTTGGTCTGTACCAGCTCTATATGGAAAGTGTCCTGAGACAACTTCTGTTGTGATTTGGCGCTATACAAATAAAATTGAATTGAATTGAATTGAAGATAGCACAGTTTTTTTTACAGAGCAAAGCTACGGCACTTACCACACACCTGCCTCTCTAAGCTGAGCTTTTTTTGTTTGTTCCTTTCTTTGGACTTGGACTTATGAACATATGGACTTATGGGAATCGAACTTTCATCAGGATTAATTTATTTAGCACTGTGAGGGTCATGTTTTTTGACTTCTCCAGTGCATTCAACACCATTTGTCCAGGTTTACTGGGTGACAAGCTGACAGCGATACAGGTGGACGCCCCCCTAGTGTCCTGGATTGTGGACTACCTGACTGGCAGACCACAGTATGTGTGCCTGCAACGCTGTGTGCCAGACAGAGTGGTCAGAAACACTCTCTCTCCCTTCCTCTTCACCCTCTACACCACGGACTTCAACAATTGCACAGAGACCTGCCACCTTCAGAAGTTTTCTGATGACTCTGCGATAGTGATGTATCAGCAAGGGCGATGAGGAGGAGTACAGGGCTGCTGTGGACAACTTTGTCACATGGTGCGAACAGAACCATCTGCAACTTAATGTGGCAAAGACTAAGGGACTGGTAGTGGACCTTAGGAGAACCAGGCACTGGGGTGACCCCTCTTTCCATCCAGGGGGTCAGTGTGGACATTGTGGAGGATTACAAGTACCTGGGGGTACATACTAACAATAAACTGGACTGGGCAAAGAACACTGACGCTCTCTACAGGAAGGACCAGAGTCATCTCTATTTCCTGAGGCGACTGAGGTCATTCAACATCTGCTGGACTACGCTCAGGATTTTCCATGAGTCTGTGGTGGCAAGTGCTATTCTCTATGCTGTTGCGTGCTGGGGCAGCAGGCTGAGGATGGCAGATGCCAACAGATTCAACAAACTGATCCGCAAGGCCAGTGACGTTGTGGTGATGGAATGTGACTCTCTGACGGTGACGTCAGAGAGGAGGATGCTGACTAAGCTATGGACTATCATGGACAATGTCTTACACCCACTTCATGATGTGCTGGCCAGGCTCAGGAGTACGTTCAGTGAGAGACTCATCCCACCTAAACTCAGGACTGGACGCTACAGGAAATCATTCCTGCCTGTGGCCATAAACCTGTGCAACTCCTCCCTCTGAATGGCCCTTGGACTTTTCACTCATGCTGTTACATATTTGACTAAACTTTGCACATCCGTTACTTGAACATCTGTTACTTTGCATATCCGTTTGTAATACTTTGCAGATCTGTATGTATTACTTTGCACATACTTTGCACACCCGTTTGTATATACTGTTTATTTTTTCTCAGTATATATATATATATTGTTTTATATTCTGTTCTATGTTTTGTGGTATATTTTGTTTTATATATATATTCTCAATATAAATATTTTGTTTTATATTTTCTTTTTATATATGTAGTTCTCTCTCTTTTCTTTCTTTTTCTAATTTTATTCTAATTCCATTCTTGTAAGGAGCACTGCAACTAAAACAATTTCCCCTTGGGGATTAATGAAGGATTTCTGATTCTGATTCTGATTAATGAATTGTAGAAAACCCTAAGGTTTGAACTGAGTGTATGTGTTGATTTTGTTTTGAAATTGTTTGCAGGCGACCGCATCACACTGTCTTTGTTTGAGCCATCCCACAGCAGACGCGATTTAAGTTTGCTTTCATTTCAATAAATTCTGGAATCAGAACTTTCTGAAGCATTTTTGTTACTTAATAATTTCAACATTGATTTTGGTTGTGATTTGGTTCATGTTTGTGTTTGAAATCCATGTGTTTAGTTTGACTGACTAGTCCCTGGGGGTGAATTAACATCACGCACATCCAATCTGCCCGTGACCTAGAGTCAAGCATAGTAGCCCTAGGAGAATTGTTACAGAGTGAAGGCCCGGGAGCGGGATTGCATCATATTTTTTTTATATTGTATGTGTGGTTGAAAGGAACCTACTGTAAGAGACTCTGGGAATTCTTGATGTGCTATAAGCAAAGCATTTTAAAGGTGACATATTGTGAGGCTTTTTCAATAAGTTACATAGGTCTGTGATTTCCATAAAACATGTTTTTGAAGCTGTATGCTGGAAACAGCCTTTAGGAAAAGAGATTCTTGCCTCCTTCTATTTCCCTGTTTCAGTCCCTTTCAGATTGTGTTGTTTCTGGTGTTGGTAGCCTTAAAGCTTTAAATGCAAATGAGCTGCTGCTGCCCCACCCATGTTACCATGGTAACGGGGGTAGCGAAGACTCATGTAGCACTACCTGTGTGAAAGTTACTTCAGTAGTTCAACCATACATCTTTGAACCTGAATCGGATCCTGAAGGAGGGTAGGCTCCAACAGAACTTCAGACTCAGAGAATTCAGCAGGACACTTCTGAATGGTTAGTCAAAAAATATCTTTCTATTTTTATTTGTGTGTGTGTGTGTGTGTGTGTGTGTGTGTGTGTGTGTGTGTGTGTGTGTGTGTGTGTGTGTGTGTGTGTGTGTGTGTGTATGTGTGTGTGTGTGTGTGTGTGTGTGTGTGTGTGTGTGTGCGTGTGCATGATGTAGGTCTGCGGGTGTGATGGGGGGGGGTATTTGCTATGTTATTGCTATTTTATGTTTTTATCTTTTGTCAAGCACCTTGTGTTGCATTTTTATGTATGAAAGGTGCTATGCAAATAAAGTTTGATTGATTAATTGATTGATCTTCTCCAGACTCAACTTACCATCCTGGGGCATGTAGTCTCAGGTAAAGGGGTTGAGGTTGACCTAGAAAAGGCTAAAGCCATCCCAGCCTACCCAGCTCCCAGAGATGTGAAGGGTCTCCAGAGATTTCTGGGAATGGTGGGCTGGTACCATAAGTTCATTCTCCAGCTGACAGACATTGTGCAAACTCAACAGACGGGCTATGGCGGAGTGAATGATGTCACATGCCTACGTTGGTTTGGCAGAGGAGGGGATATAAACGATTCAATTCAATTCAATTCATTTCAATTCAATTCAATTCAATTCAATTCAATTCAATTCAATTCAATTCAATTCAATTCAATTCAATATACCTTTATTAGTCCCGCAAGGGCAAATTCCAATTTACAGCAGCACCAGTGAAAGAAAGATTAGACAAAAGTATATACAAGAGAGCGTAATAAAAATAAACAGTATCTTAAATTATAAATTGTATTTGCAGACTGCTATGTACAGGATGGATTGCACAGATTATTTCACCAATTACTTCCCAGATTATTGCAGGTAATTTGCAGATGATTTACAGACAATTTGCAGATTACTTGGAGCAGTTTTTGTTGTGCAGTCTGACAGCTGCAGGAAGGAATGGCCTGTGATACTGCTCCTTCACACACTTTGGATGTAGCATCCTATCACTGATGGAGCTCCTCAGTGCAGTGAGTGTGTGTTGGTGGGGGTGGGAATCACTGACTGCCATGGAGGACAGCTTGCCTGTCATCCTCCTCTCCCCCACGTCCTCCACCAGTTCCAGAGGGCATCCCAGGACAAAGCTGGCCTTCCTGATGAGTTTGTCCAGCCTCTTCCTGTCAGCTGTTGTGATGCTGCTCCCCCAGCAGACTACACCGTAGAAGATGGCAGAGGCCACAACAGAGTCATAGAAGGTCTTCAGGAGTGCCCCACACACCCCAAAAGACCTCAGCCTCCTGAGCAGATAGAGTCTGCTCTTTCCTTTTTTGTAAAGTGCAATGGTGTTATGAGTCCAGTTCAGTTTGTTGTTCAGATGAACACCCAGGTACTTATAAGATGTCACCATCTCAATGTCCCTTCCCTGGATGTTCACTGGTGATGGGGGAGAATACGTGCGCAGATGGAACATCACTTTGGATAAAAGCGTCTGCCAAATGACTAATTGTAATTATAGTCAAGGTATTTTCTTAGGACAGCTTGAGCAATTGCTCCACGGATTGTGTGAATGGCACCAACACATGGCTGCTCAAGTCACCAAACTTTCACTACACATGACACAGATGTCTGGTTCTCTTCACCACCACCTACAGCTACTGTCTGTGTCTACTGAAACTCAGTTTTCTGACTACTCCCTGGGTACTCATCCTGATCCTTTCGACGGAAACTACCATTGTCGGGGGTTTCTGCTTCAAAGCAGTGTGGTTTTCAAACAGAAACCCCGCTCATTACTTTCTGACCAAGCCAAAGTACATTACATGCTGGGTTTATTGCGAGGCAAGGCTTTGATGTGGGCCGAGGCACTGAAAGCTAACAGTGACATAAGAACTTTGCCATTTGCTGAGTTCGAGAGAAAGATGAGATTAGTCTTTGATCAAACTATTCTGGTAACGCCTCCAGTCATATTTTGAGACTCTCACAGGGAAACTGACCAGCTGCGGACTATGCTGTGGAATTCCTTGGGTTGGCTGCAGACGTCAGCTGGAACGACACGGTGCTGCGGGGGGTGCTCCTCCGGGGATTAACCAAACAACTCCAAGATGAACTGGCAACTCAGGATCAGCCCGCCACCTTGTCAGCTCTAGTGGGTCTTGCCACGTTAATCAACAACCAACTATGGGAAGGATGACTGGGGAAAGCAACCTCTGCCCACCAGTCGGCTTTACAGTCTTTCACGCCCGGAGATAGGGGCGATGAAACAGTACAACAAAGACTCTCGGGCTGCAGGTGTCATTAGACCCTCATCCTCACCGCTAGGGGCAGGCTTCTATTATGTCTCCAAGAAAAACAAGACCCTTATGCCCTGCATTGACTAAATGACATCATTGTAAAAAAAAAAAATAAGTACCCTCTACCCTTAGTTAACTCAGCATTCGAATTCCCGACTATTAGATAATCAACTCTTTGTGAGCTGAGAAATGTGAATTCCACACTGACTCTATCTTTCCCAGGCTTCATCATCCAGGAGGGGTGTCTCAAAGCCAACCTTGAGAATGTTAAGGCAGTTGAACAGTGACCGGTCCTGGAGACCCGAAAGACCCGAGTTGCAGCGATTTCTGGGCTTCAGTAACTTTTGTCGAAGGTTTGTACCACAGTGAAATTGCCACTCCACTGACGCTGACTTCTTCCAAGGTGAAGTGTAGCTGGTCAACCAAAGCAAACAATTCTTTCAACAAGCTTAAGGGGTTTTTCACCTCAGCCCCGGTGCTTGTGCAACCAAACCCAGAAAAGCAATTAATTGTTGAGGTGGATGCCTCTGATATGGGGGTGGAGGCGGTACTGTCTCAGTATACGGGTCCCGAGAATCGTTTGCATCCCAGTGCCTTTTTCTCCTGTCGTCTCTCTCCTGCAGAACGCAACTACGACGTAGGAAATCAGGAGTTGCTGGCTGTTAATTTGGCCCTGGAGGAGTGGAGACACTGGCTAGAGGGAACTGAGCAACCATTCATGTTTTGGACCGATGATAAAATGTCGGCTACATCAAGGCTGCTCAGAGACTGAACTCTCGTCAGGCTAGATGGGCTCTGTTTTTCAGCTGCTTAAATATTTCTCTCACTTACAGACTTGGATCCAGAAATACTAAACCTGATGCTCCCTCCCCACAGTCCTCCTCCACTGAGCCTGAGGCTGTGTCTGATACCATCTTGCCTGACGAACAGGTCATAGCCGCTCTCACATGGGAGACTGAGGGGGTGGTTCGTCACGCCCAGAAACAACATCCTGACCCAGGTAACAGACCTAATAACAAACTCTTTGTCCCTCAAACCATCCATTCCCAGGTCTTAGACTGGACCCACACCACCAACCTCACCTGCCATCCCAGAGCCAACCATACCATCTACTACAATGCCACTTCTGATGGCCATCACTGGAGGCTGATGCCTGTGAGTATGTGGCTGCCTGCACCACCTGTGACCAGAACAAAGCCTCTCACAAGGCGCTGACTGGACTTCTCCACCCCCTGCCTGTTCCTGGGAGACCTTGGAGACTACATGTTGCTTTGGACTTCGTTACAGGGTCACCACCCTCTAAAAGTAAAACCACCATACTCACTATAGTTGACCGTTTCTCCAAAGCAGCACATTTTCATTCCTCTAAAAAACTACTGTCTGCCATTGAAACCCTGAACTCACTTAACATGTCATCAGAATCCACAGTATCGTTTCGTCTCTGATATCGTTTCTGACTGTGGCCCCCAGTTCATTTCTTAAAAATGGAAAACTTTTGCGAAAGCTTTGGGGGCCACGTTGAGCCTCACTTCTGGTTTCCACCCACAATCCAACGAGCAGACAGAAAGAGCCAACCAAGACCTGGAGACTGCTCAGAGGTGCATATGATCTGAGAACCCCACCAGCTGGAGCACTCTTGTCCCATTTGTCGAACACTCTCACAGTTCACTCACATCCTCTGCCAGTGGTTTTTCCCCCTTCGAAGTCTCTCTAGGCTATCAACCCCCGCTGTTCCCCTCTCAGGAGGCAGAGATTGCTGTTCCTGCTGTCACAGACCATGTCAAGAGGATCAGGGAGGTGTGGACCAAGGCGGCACTCGAGCACACCCAGGCAGTTAAACACCTCAGGAATGCTTCAGGAACCTAGCCCCTCCATACATAATAGGTATATTTAAAAGTATATTTTATTTACAGTCAAAAAAACAGACATTTTGGCTGTTATACAGTTAAAAACAGTATATTGGCTGCAGTTCATTGTGTCTAGGGTAATGTTTACAGTGCATTACAGTGAAAAGGCGGCACTCAATGTTTCAAAGTGATCAAGATGGCAGCTAGCAACAAGTGAGCAGCAACAAGTGCTAAGAACTACATGACATCGTTGTCATCAGCTGCAGCTCGTGCCAGAGCTAAAGCAGAAGCTGCTAAGGTGAGAGCTTCATATGCTAGCCAGGAGGCTAAATTAAAAATGGAAAAGGCTGTTAGAGAAGCAGGAAGGGAGACAAGAGACGCTCAAAATTAGTTAGAAGCAGCTAGAATCGATACAGAAAGAGGATCAAAGGACATTCAGTGGGGGACACCGGATAGAGGGGGAAGGTAAAGGCGCAATTCACTGTACCTGAGGAGTTTATGGTATAGTATAAACCCTAAAGAAACAGGATGAGTGAACTCCCCCAAATGGTCGTTGTCTTTGAAATTGTTGGTTTCTTTGTAGATAAAAGAGCTTGGTCTGTACCAGCTCTATATGGAAAGTGTCTTGAGACAACTTCTGTTGTGATTTGGCGCTATACAAATAAAATTGAATTGAAATTGAATTGAAGGAAGGTTTATAATTACCAGGTGTGTGTGTGATAACCATCTGTCCTTTTGTTGAAAAGTATAAAAGCCAAGACATTGTGGAGATCTGGAGAGAACACTCTGCATGAGTCTTCCCTCCATGCTGCATGTATTAAAGAGACCTGATTCATCACACCGAGTCTATAATTATTTAGAGAATTAGCAACTCTCAACAAGCAAGAAGGAGAATTTCTCTTACATTTGGCGATGAGGATGGGATGGACGCTCTACTGATCGACACCTGAGCCTGGACTGAGGGTCAACTGCCAGCAGGAGTCTCATAAGACTCAGGGAAAGTTCCGTTCCGACAAACGGAGGACAGGATCCCGCCTAAGGTCGGGCACAGGTGGCGGACAGTGGATGCTCCATCTATTTTACTAGGTGAGTACGGTGTTATGAATATATATATATATATATATATATGTATATATGTATATATGTGTGTGTGTGTGTGTGTGTGTGTGTGTGTGTGTGTGTGTATATATATATATATATATATATGCATGTATGTGTGTATGTGTGTGTGTGTATATATATATATATACATACATACATATATACATATATATATGTGTGTATATGTATATGTGTGTGTGTGTGTGTGTGTGTGTGTGTGTGTATATATATATATATATATATATATACACACACACACACACACACACACACACACACACACATACATACATATATATATATATATATAGTATACTACTGTACTAATATCATATATCATAATATAGAATGGGCGTATGAGTGGAGAAACTGTAAAATAATGCAGAAATTAAACTTTGTTGTGACTCGTTCAGTGTCTAGTATGCATGCATACTAAAGGGGTGCGTTGCTCGGACTGTGTCATACAAACCACCTGGCTGAATGAGTTGCTCCAAGGTAATGTGTGTTTGATAAGATCCAACCATACTTGTATGGGAAGATCAGTGTGACTGTGAAGTTTGTGTGACTGGTAAGCCCATTGAAAGTCCAAAGCACACCTGTTCCAGTAGTGAGTCAGTTAGAATTATGGGGAACAAAACGGGGAAATTAAAACCATTACCTGACTCTCTCACAGGCCCTGCTAAATTAATGGCAGAAAAATGGGGAAGAAATGTGGTTGAGGATGTTCCACTTTGGCACCATGTCACTGAGGGGGTGTTTCCATTGATAGGCACATTAAGTACTGATTGTTTAAGAAGGTGTAGAATATTGGTAGGAGAAAACATGCAGGGAAAAGAAAGTAGGGTAGAGAAAGATGAACTGACAAGCTTATCAGAAATGAAGGAAGCGAAGTCAGTAGCAGGATTGATGTTAAAACAAGACATGAAAGAAGAGAGTATGTGTGAAAGAAAGGAGAAGAAATGTAGGGCAAGGAATAGGGAAATGACTCTGCCTCCCCCATACTCTGTCTCCGTGCCTGCAGCCCCTCCTTCTCAAGGGACAACTCCTCAGCTGGGGGTCCACCCCTGCAACTAAAAGCCACCAGAAAGACTCTGAGGGGGAGAAGGAAGAACAAGCATTGTACCCTGACCTGTCTGCTCTCTCTTTGATTCATCAAAAAAAAAAAAATCAGCAGACTAACCTTGCTTCTCCCAAGAAGTCTCTGTCTACAGCAGTATACCCCATGCCTATGATGGTGTTTCCCAACCCCCAACCACGACTAACGGGTGACGAGGCACATGCACATTGGGATCCAGAGGTGCTTGTGTACAGGCAATGGCATCCAGATGAACTGAAGGAGATTGCTGAGGAGCTACCTGATCTGCAAAAGACTATAGGGGGGCTCACAACATCTTGGGCAAAGAAAATGGTCTCACCAGAAAGGCAGAGGGAGAAGAAGACTGGGCCCACAGCCAGCATTTCAAAGACAGCTGGATGGCAAGTTGAGATGCTACAGATGTGAAGGCGATGGGCACATCTCACAGAATTATGCAACCCCCGAGACTTTCCAACAGACCAGCTCCTGGACACATTCACCAACTAAAGGACTATGTTCATTCTCCAGGACTCCCAGTAACACAGCCATAGGAGACAGCGGAGGCAGGTCAGAGCATTGAGCAGCATACACACACATTCGCACACACCCCGACACTCATGACAACACTGATGAAATAGTTGTCATATACCACCAATGACAATCATTACTCCTGTCATACATAAATGAAAGTGCCATTGTGGAAAGCCCTAATTCACCATGTAACACCCCCATGTCGCCTGTAAAGAAAACAAATGGGGGTTGGAGACCAGTCCAACACCTCAGGGTAGTAAATGAAGCTGTTCAACATCCAGCCCCAATTGTACCTAATCCTGTAACACTAATGTCACAGGTTCTGGCAAACTCCTGTTGACCTACAGTTATTGATTTAGCAAATGCACATTTCAGCATTCCTGTTCACCTTGACTCACAATTCTCGTTTGCTTTCATTTACAATGGTAAATGTTACACTTGGATGCAGATGCCACAAGGTTTCGCTTCCAGCCCCACTTTGTTTATGGTGGCTGTAGCTGAAAACCTGTCGCATTGGCAGCCAGTGTGTGGCAGTGCACTTATTCAGTATATTGATTATCTTCTAGTGTGTTCTACACGGGAAAATTGTCAAGCTGACACAGTGGCATTGCTTTGTTTTCTGGCAGAAAACGGTCACAAAGTTTCAAAAGACGAGCTGCAGCTTGTTGCACAATCAGTGCGTTATCTTGGCCATATTATCACTCCGGAGGGTCGCAAATTAGGTCCGGATCGCATCCAGGCCTTCTTGGATGTTCCAAAACCACAAACAAAAAAGCAGATGATGTCTTTTTTGGGTTTAGCAGGCTATTGGCGTCCATGGATTCATGATTTTGTGGAGATCTCCCAACCCCTGTATGACATCACACATGGAGGAAAACATTTGACTATGACTGACTCTTTGACTTGGACTTCTGATGCAGAAACAGCTTTTACTGAGCTAAAGCAAGCTTTATCTAGCTCACTTTGTTTAGGACTCCCAAATCCTACCATTCCTTACAATCTCTTTGTGCCTGAACGTGATGGTTTTATGTCAGTAGTCCTGACAGTCCCATGGTGACAGACAGCGTCTAATAGGTTATTATTCAAAACAACTTTCCACAACAGAAAGGGCTATGATAGCGTGCCTAAGGGCTGTAGCAGCCGCCACTGAAGCAGTTATGGCCACAGCTGACATTGTTGCTATGTGCCCTCTTGTTGTGCATGTTCCCCATGCTGTTCACTCCCTCATTCTTCAAGCAAAAACTGCTCACCTAGCACCAGCAAGACTACTGCATTGGCAAAATGTTCTACTAACAATGTCACATGTGACTCTAAAACGCTGTACTGTCCTTAATCCATCAACTCTACTTCCTACAACCGAAGATGGAGAACCTCATTCTTGCTTAGAGGTGGTTGACATTGTGTCAAAGCCACGTGATGCGCTGTCTGACACACCCCTGTCTAACCCTGACTGTGTTTTCTTTGTAGATGGTTCTGCCACGAGGGACCCCTCAAATGGTTCCCCTTGTGTTTCGTATGCTATATGTACGAACCATAATGTGATTGAAAGTGCCAAATTACCTAATAACCTATCTGCTCAGGCAGCAGAATTGTTTGCACTAACCCGTGCTTTCATTCTAGGAAAAGGACAAACCATCACAGTCTACAGAGATTCTCAATATGCATTTAATGTCTGCCACAACTTCCATGCTTTGTGGAAAAACCGTGGTTTCTTTACTTCTACAGGCAAACCAATTGCTCATAGAAGTCTCATTATTAACCTTTTGTCTGCATTACTTCTACCAACCTCAATAGCAGTATGCAAATGTCAAGCCCACACAAGATCTATTGACCCTGTGTCACAGGGTAATGCAGCCACAGATACTGCTGCGAAAGCAGCTGCTCTCTCACCTGTCTCCCCCATTTTGCAGATGCCTTTGGCTGTCCAACATGATGTTTTTTCTCTTAATGATGTCTCTTTGCTGCAAACAGGAGCTGATAATTATGAAAAAGCATTGTGGAGACGAAAAGGGTGTAATGTACTGCCAACCGGAGTCTGGGTGAACTCTAACCGCCTCCCAGTTCTCCCAAAATCCATATTCCCTTTCCTAGCAAAATTGATACATGGTCCTGACCATGTATCAAAAGGGGGGATGATGGATATTGTAAATAGATTATGGTATGCACCAGGATTTTCAGCATTTGCTGAAAATTTTTGCAAAAAATGTTTAATTTGTGCAACAAGCAATGTAGGCAGAGGGGAAACAATGCCCTTGTCAGCCCATCCTAAACCAGAGGGTCCTTTTGAACATTTAATGATGGATTTCATTGAACTTACTCCATGTAGGGGTTACAAATTTTGCCTTGTTATTGTTGACATGTTTTCAAAATGGATTGAGTGTTTCCCATGTAAACATGCCACAGCTGTCTCAGTTGCAAAAGCATTGTTGAGAGAAGTAATCCCAAGATGGGGACTTCCATCCAAGTTAACTAGTGATAATGGATCTCATTTTGTTAACAATGTAATTCAGAGCCTTTCGGACAGCCTCCGAATAAATCTGAAAACACATTGTGCCTACCACCCAGCTAGTGGAGGGGCAGTGGAAAGGGCTAATCAGACTTTGAAGACAAAATTGACAAAGTTAATGGCAGAAACTAGTCTTTCATGGATTGAAGTTTTACCACTTGCATTAATGTTCATGAGAGGCCGCCCACATAAGACAACTGGACTCTCTCCTTATGAGATACTTACTGGGCGTCCTATGCGAATGACCAACACCCCTTTTCCACAAAATAAGTTAACACTGACAGGAATGGATGATGACATGCTAAGATACTGTTGTGAACTTAACCATGTCTTGAAGCAGTGCAAACTTTTCCCCTGCGATGACTTTGATGGGAAAGAAACTTAGCCGACAGGAAGCTGAAAAGGGTTCCTGGTGGAAAATCCTGATTGCAGTTTTCATCATGTGGTTGATCATCACCGCTAGCATAGTCCAACTGCACTTTCCAGCTGAGCAGCAAGATGGTAGCTATTCCTACAACCAGCTGAACTCCAGAGAGGATGGTGATGGACTATTATCATCAAGGGCGCAAGTGGCATTGGCATGCCGCCAACACAGGGTCAGGAGACCCCAGAAGAAGATGACATCAGAACAGCCAAAATAAAGCAGTTGATCAGGAGAAAGACACAATTGTTTGAACAGAATGACCGAAGACCCTGGGGGTTTGATGCTGAAATCTTAAACTGATCACTTTGGCCCCTGGGGTACCATGGCAATTCATGGTTTCATTCCTGTTTTTATTGGTTTTTGTATGCTTTTGTACATGTGCGCTTACTTGTATGCAGGCCCTGATATATGAATGGATAAATGGGGTAGTTGGGGAAGAGAAAACATCACTGCATGTTAAAATACCCTTTGAACTAAGTAATAATGATGAACCAGATTTTCACCCTACATCAGAATGGGCACCAAGAAACCCTTATAGTGAATCAGATGATAAGTTTGTGTAACATTGTTTTGCTTTTATTGGGATCTGTATTGATGATTTTTCAAATTTGATATTTTGATGTAATTCCTAAATATGTTGTTGACACTTTGTGTCAAAAGGGAGGAATGTAGGAATTAGATGACTTACTAATCCTGGGAATCAGTCTATGAATTGTAAAACTCTTTATGGCCCTTTGTCACTGAGGGGAGAAAGAGGATCAAAGGACATTCAGTGGGGGACACTGGATAGAGGGGGAAGGTAAAGGTACAATTCACTGTACCTGAGGAGTTTATGGTATAGTATAAACCCTAAAGAAACAGGATCAGTGAACTCCCCCAAATGGTCGTTGTCTTTGAAGGAAGGTTTATGATTACCAGGTGTGTGTGTGATAACCATCTGTCCTTTTGTTGAAAAGTATAAAAGCCAAGACATTGTGGAGATCTGGAGAGAACACTCTGCATGAGTCTTCCCTCCATGCTGCATGTATTAAGGAGACCTGATTCATCACACCGAGTCTATAATTCTTCAGAGAATTAGCAACTCTCAACAAGCAACAAGGAGAATTTCCCTTACACCCACACCCCCCAGTATGCTTCCAGCTAGCACCCCTCTTCCTTCAGATCCACTGGCACATTATCTGGCACGATGAGATCTTGTTGTGTCAGGTCTGTACTAATTTGATGATAAGCTGGAGAATTTCCGTGCATGGCAGTCCTCATTCACCAATGCAGTGGCTGAAGTCCTACTCACAGCAATACAAGAACTTGACCTCATGACCAAGTGGTTAGGGAGAGAGTCTAGTGAACAAGTGAGATGCATACATTCAATGCATGTGAACGACACCTATCTAGCTCTACGCAAGGCATGGGAGAGGCTGCGTGACTGTTATGCTGCTCCTGAAATAATTGAACAGTCACTGTTCCAGAGACTAGACAGCTTTCCAAGGATTTCGGCCAAAGATCACACCAAGATACGCAAACTTGGAGATCTTCTCCTGGAGATACAAGGTGCCAAAGAGGATGGATATCTCACTGGGCTGATGTATCTAGACACTTCCTGAGGCATTGCACCAGTTGTGGACAAGATTCCATATGGGTTCCAAGAGAAGTGGGTGTCATCTGGGTCATGGTAGAAAGAACAAAGAACAAAACACCTTTATCTACTTCTGTGATTTTGTGTGTTACGAGGCAAAGAAGCGAAATGACCCCAGCTTTATTCATCAAAACAGTGGCACAAATCCTACGAAAGCAGAATGGCTTCATGTAAAGAGTTTTAACACCAACAAACCTGTCACAGTTCACAAGACAGATGTCTCTACAAACAATGGTGACCCTAACAAGAACTGTCCACTGCACGATAAACCACACCCACTCAAAAAATGCAGGACATTCAGAAGCAAATCTATCAATGACAGAAAGGCCTTTTTGAAGCAGAAAGGGATATGCTTCAAGTGCTGTTAATCAACCTTACATGTAGCCGAAGACTGCAAATCTCCTGTGAAGTGCACCTACACTGTAAAAAATCCATAGAAATAACAGAATAGCACTGTAAAATCTCAACATTAAAAAACTGTAAAGGGTATTACAGCTAAACATTGTTTTCTTTACAGTGTAATTTAGTAAAACTTCAAACTAAATGTTATTGTAAATTTAACATGAAAATGTTGTTTTTGAAACACAATGTCGTTGTTAAACACTGCATGAAAAGTCACATTTCCATCAATTTCCGTCACTGTAAATTGCCGTGGAAGTTCTCCCTCAGCCACTGTGACCATGAGGTGTTAAAATGCAAATGTAAATGCTGCAAAGCTATACAAATGCAAATTGGGATTTTGTGTGTGTGTGTGTGTGTGTGTGTGTGTGTGTGTGTGTGTGTGTGTGTGTGTGTGTTCTGTGCCTACAGAATACAAAGATTTTTTTTTTTTTCATGAGGATTTAAAAGTGTGTTTAAATAATTTTACAGGTTACATACAGGATAAGTGTCCTGACTCTCAAAGGTCTTTAATTTTCCACTTAAATTGATAAATCAAAATCGTGAAAATTAAAGCATCTACAGTTCTTGGACACTGGTCACAATTTTTCGCATTTTGCCACCACAACACCAGATGAACAATGCTTGTGTGATTAGCTTGCAAAATTCAGTCAGTCCACTGATGATTCTTTAAATAGAAATAAAAAGGGAACACACCAAAGTAACTTTTCTTTTTTTTTATTTTCGATGATGTCACTTTAGAAAATCAATTTAGAAAATCAAAGTACCTAACAAAATCACAGCATGTTTTTCATTTACGCAACAAAAATGGTCTCGCGAGAAATTCAGAGAGTGCGACCTCGCATATGATTGGACGCCTCCTCTGACGCAATGACGTCGGCAGAAAACGACCTCGGCACGTTTGTGAACGTGAATCGAGCTTGGATTACAACAGTTACGTTTCGGATCCTGCTAAACTTTAACTCTGTTCATACAATGGCCGGACGTCGTCTTCAGTTCACCCCAGAAGGCACTCCTCTGCGACGAGTGGACGGCCTGGCTGCGGAGCGACCATATCCAGAAAGTCCAAACAATTTAGAGAAGAAACTGCTCAGCGTCTTCAGTGGATTGTCTCGGCTGCTAACGCAGCTGATGGCGCAGTTTGCGAGGAGAATGGCCGTGACAAAAACCAGACTGCTCGCTCTGGAGGAGCAGCCCTGACCGAACTGCAGCTGCGGAGACGAAGAGACGGGTGCGTAAGTAACGTAAGTAACGTTAGCATTTAGTACCACATTTTGCAGTTTTTAGGGCGCCAAACCTTTATTATTCTTATTGCACTACGTTCCGAACGTTTTGTAATCGTTCACGTTACATTTAACATTACAATGTATTTTGTATTTTAAAGGAAAAGGTGCGACGTCTGTACAATAGTGACGAAAACGACAGGCGATATGAACCTGAGCAGGGGTAAGTTAATAAAATACACAGGAAATATTCTGCAGAATATAAGTAAACGTAAACGTTGCATGACCTGTACTTTTTGTGTTTTACAGACTAAACTCGCCCCACAACGAAACGGTGATGTCATATTTGATGGCGACTTTAACTGGGAGTCCAGACATGAATGGTGTGGACAGCAGTCTTTTAAACCCTTTCTGTTGTTTCTTGTTGTTGTTTTTACTGAAGCCTGTCTTAATTATTTCAAAACAATATATATTTTCTTCCAGCGGCCTGTAAGACATATTATGAGATGGTGTGGAGGAGCTTCAGGTATGCCCATCCAGCTCTTTCAGTTCAGGCAGCAGCTGTGAAGATTTCAGCTCACAGCAGACAAAGAAGGAAGCAGGTAAGAGTCCCATGAATGCCGCTTTATTTTCACAACAATGTAAAAATGGGCAGAATTTTATTTATTATCTGCATTGTTTTTGACAAACATGCTCACATATGTTATCATGTGTTATTGTTTCTTAGCAGTACTAATATTATATTAATACCTGTATTTACAGCTGCTGGAAGCAAGAAGGAGTGTCCTAGCTCTCCAAACTCTGCCAGACACTGCAAGATCAGCTGAAGAGCGACCCAAAGTATGTGGCGACACACTGCAAGAGGCTTCGCATCGAGTCCCCTTCAAAGCCACAGGCGCCACCTCAGTATGACCCAGAGGCAGCAAAGAAGCATTTCCAAAGGCCTTAGACTATTTTTCATGCACCATGGAGCAGCGGCATGGCCCAACCCAGAGACTCTTATCAGTGAACCCCTCTGCACATTTCCTTGCTTTTTTTCCCCAGTAGTCACTGATTTTACTTGGTTGATCCTTGTTAATGTGTGTGTCACGATTTCATTGAAGACTTTTTTTCAAAATGTTTCTGTCAACTGTGTTCTTTGTGTTCTACTGTGTGGTAGTGTAGAAGGTGGATCGCCAAATAAATCAATGAATCATCAATCAAATAAAATGTATATGTCATCTATATATACATAAATATAACAACATAATAACTATTTTTTATATATTAACGTATTATATAATATATGAATTTAATATGTATTTATCATTAT
Organism: Chaetodon trifascialis; assembly: GCF_039877785.1. Lineage (NCBI taxonomy): Eukaryota > Metazoa > Chordata > Actinopteri > Chaetodontiformes > Chaetodontidae > Chaetodon > Chaetodon trifascialis. Next base: position 26,983,951 of record NC_092066.1, read on the forward strand.
TATTATTATTATTATTATTATTATTATTATTATTATTATTATTATTATTATGTGGTGCACAGATGACCAATAGCAGCAGAGTTGTCATCCAATCATATGATCACTCACTCATGTGATTGGAGTTGCTATCCAATCACATGATGGTTTCCTTTTAAAATGCCTGTGGAATCATCCAATGGTTGTTTGTGAAGTCAGCAGGCCAGCCTGACTAGATCAATGTCGGTAGCATTCATGTGCTAATTAGAGCTATTTGCACCTCCGCGAAGGCGCGATTAACAACGCCCCCCGCCAACAGATGGTTTGTTTCGGAGCCAGCGAAGTTCCCCGTAAACTTGCCGCAAATCGCCGAAAATCAAAGAAATTCGCGGGGATTTACGGGTCGAAAATTTGGTTTTTCATGCAGTGAAAATAACTTATTTGTGTTATTGTGACATATAAATACTGTATTCCAAAAAACAATACAATGCATATTAAATGACAGTAAAATTGTGTTCAAATTACAATTTAATTCTGCAGACTTCAAACATGGATTTCCAAAATGTTACAAGGAAGACTGCCACCACTTCAATTTTACCTATTTAACATTTAGCCTAGTTATCCACTTTTTTTTAAGGATATACGTGATTATTTCTTGTTTTGAATCTTCTCTGAACTATACATCATGTGGCTGGCCATAACTGAAAGCATAGGCTAATCAAATCTTTTTTTAATCAAGTTGGGGGATAAAGAAAGAAGTGTTATTTTGTCTGTGAGAACAAAGACTCTGCCCACGTCGAGTCAAACCTTGGGAAGAGAAATCACTACAGAGAAATTTTAAGGCCTAAACTGCTCTGGACATATTGGGAACTTCTCATTTAAACCAGCGACAATCTCAAGGTAAGTAAACAATACTAATTTCGTTGAATCCTGCATGGAAAATAATTTTACAGAGACTAGTGTAGCCTGCTTTGTTTTGTTTTTAATTAGAAAAAATTCAAAATACAATCTGTACACATATAATTTGTGGGAAAGAGAAGAAAAAAAAACAAAAAAATACAAAAAAAAATTAAAACATACAATGAACAATGTCACAATTGGTTTTACAACGAAATCAAGCCAAGGGGGTTACATTTTTTTATTTAGGCCTATGTTTTCTGGAGATCAGACGACTCAGCATGTCGTGCCTTGCGTGGTGCTGTGACGTCACAAGCAAAGCCTCGCGCAACAGGTGCTTCACTTGCTTGCACGCAGACTCTTGTCGTCTCTGGTCAGTGACTGTTTGCTCCTCAGAGTGAAACTTTCCTGTCGGATATCCAACCTAAACACTGTCGTCAAAAGTTAGAAGGTAATCTATACCGAAGAATCACCCTCCCTTTCTGTTCATTCAGAGTTAAAGATAGCTGAAGAGCGGTCGTTTAATATTTTACTCGATGTCAACTTCATGTTACCAGCCAGTTTGGTTAGCCAAGCTAGCTAATCAAGTATACCAGCAGAGCTGAGTTAATACAGCTGAAGCATACTCAACCATCAGGTTAAGTTTAAAGCAGTTAATTGTCAAGAAACGGTGTGTTTTCATGTTTTAAATTGTTCTATGAGCGATTACTGTTATCTTTGTGCTGCTGCAGTTTCAAGCAGCTAACAGAGCTTTAGCAGCTAAGCTCTCTGCGCCCTTTTCCCAATTCCATTTTGCAGTAGTGGTGCAAATTGAACACCATTGAATCATACTCAATCGTCGGTTAAGTCAAAGTCCAATGTTGTGAAATGATACATCGTGTCTTGATTTTATTTTACACTCGTTGATGGCCAGACAACTATGAAAGTTGGTGCATTTGCTTACTGTTGGCAGATAAGAGTTTTTTTTTGCCTGTTTCAAGCTCCCCTTGCCATGATTCGTTTGTCGTTTTTGCGGGAGAACATTGCAAACGTTGAGGGGTTATGTGTTGCATTTAGGATTCACAGAAGCGAGCCACACTGTGTTCATGTTGTGAAACGATACATCGTGTCTTAATTTTATTTTACACTCGTTGATAGACAGCTATCAATGTTGGTGCATTTTTTTTGCTTTTGACTGTTGGCAGATAAGAATTGTTTCGCCTATTTCAAGCTCCCCTTGCCATGATTCGTTGTCGTTTTTGCGGGAGAACCTTGCAAACGTTGAGGGGTTATGTGTTGCATTGTAGGATTCACAGAAACGAACCACGCTGTGTCTTCAGGTGTGAGAGTACTAGTTGCAGGCAGACATTTTGCACATATGCATCATTTAAGTCTCACTTCTATAGGAAGCACAATGCCACAACGTCATCTGTTAATGCCAACACAGCCATTGTGTCTAATTTTGTGTGTGCTGTGTCACTTTGCTCAGACCGATTTCAGACTGTGCAGGAACTTCTTGTACACTTAAAAAAACATTTAGTGGAGGGAAGATCTGTTAAGTGTCCAGTGGCAGGTTGTCAAAACACATTTACTGTGAGGTCATCATTTGCAGTGCACTTGTCTAGGAAGCATCCAGACTGTTCAGTGAATAACATAAATGATCTTTACAGAGAAATCACACCGCAGTCCTCTGCCACGGCTTGTGAAGAGGTTTCGCAGACGGTGGATGAGGCAGCAGATCTATCAGTAAGCACTGAACCGACACAGGTTTTCGATGAAATCTTCCTTAGGAGTGTTTGCCTGTTCTATTTAAAACTACAAGGACAACTGCTGCTTCCAGATTCAACAATACAGATAATTGTTGAAGAGATGCAAAATCTACATGAATTAGGACTTGATTACACTTTGAGCAAATTACACTCTGTCATGAAAGATGAGTTAAATCTTACTGATGATGTGATGGGGAAAGTCTCTGATTGTATTAAGGATTCTGATCTGTTCTCCTCATCTCATAAAGGCCCACTGAGAACAGCCTACACGAGAGCTCAGACATTCAAACGGATGTTCAAATATGTAGAGCCCAAAGTAGTAAGATTAGGATATGATGATGATATGAGACAAAGAAATGCTTATTACATACCTGTAAAGCAAACACTGACTAACTTACTAGAATCACAATTTTCAACATTCTGTGTTGCAACAGACTACTGAAACAGATGCACGTGTCCTTGGTGACACTTGTGATGGACAGGCCTTCAAGTCCAATCCGTTCTTCATTGCAAACCCAGGAGGCCTGCAGCTTATTTTGTACCAAGATGCATTTGAAGTAGTCAGTCCTCTCGGCTCAGCAAAAAAAAAAGCACAAGTTCTCGTTTATCTTTCTGTTGCGAATTTGGCAGTTCATGTGCGATCCAACACAGATCACATGTCCCTAGTCTTGTTGTGTGGAGAAAATGATCTAAAAAAGTTTGGATGTGCCAAAGTATTTGCTGACCTGATCTCGGATTTGTCAGATTTAGCAGAAAATGGAGTGACTGTAGGAGGGGAAACTGTCCGTGGAGCTTTGTACTGTATAGCTGGGGATAATTTAGGGTCACATGGCATTGGAGGGTTTAACGAAAATTTCACGTCTTGTTATTTTTGCAGGTACTGTGAGGTAACCAGAGACGAATTTAAGAAAGAACCCAATCTTTGCGGCCAGCAAAGAACTGCTGATTCCTATGACGCTGCTGTCGCCGCTCTGTCTGAGGAGAACAGAGACGTCAAAGGAATAAAACTGAGGTCAGTTTTCAATGATGTGCCAAACTTTCATGTATGCCAACCCGGGCTCCCACCATGTTTAGGCCATGACATTTTTGAGGGCGTGTTGTCCTATGACCTTGGTCTGTACTTGAATTATTTCATCAAGGCCAAGAAGTGGTTCACATATACCCTTTTGAACAGGCGAATCAAACAATTCCAGTTCAAAGGTTCAGATGCTCTCTCCAAGCCTTGCACTGTCCAGTCTGGTGCACTCAAACTCTCTGGTAACGCGATCCAGAATTGGAATTTTTTGAGGTTGTTACCTGTTCTAATTGGCAACAAGGTGCATAATGCTGATGATGACGTGTGGCAGTTGACTCTCCTGCTCAAAGATATTGTTGATCTAGTTTGTGCGCAAAAGATTTCAGTGTCACAGATAGCTTACCTTGAAATCATAGTTCAGGAGTATCTGGATTCAAGGACATGTTTGCTTCCTCATAGTACTCTCAAACCGAAACACCATTACATGAGACATTATCCCTCACTAATCCTGAAATTTGGCCCCCTTATTCGACTGTGGACGATGCGTTTTGAAAGCAAACATAGCTATTTCAAGCGATGTGCCAGACATTTGAAAAACTTCAAGAACATTTGCCTCACTCTTTCTGAGAGGCATCAGATGTTCCAGGCATATGTCTCGGCAGGACCAGGACCTAGTGAGGTACTACAAATTAAAAATGGTTGCGCTTTTATTCCCAACCTTTACAGTGAAGCTGTCATTCATGCTGCTTCTGAATTTGGATTTTCAAAAAGGGATACTGTTGTCTCAACAGAAATTCAGTACAGAGGTACAACCTACAAGAAGGGGGATTTTTTGGTCTTAAACGAGTCTCTGGAATTTGGGAAGATTATCATAATTCTAACTAAGGGTGATGCTGTGTATGTTCTTATGGACTTGCACAAATCCGTCTTCCTTCCCAAATACCATCTGTATGCCATTAGACCGCAAAGTACAGCAATGAAGTGTGTGAACATACAGGCCTTGCTAGATTTTTACCCACTGACTTCATACACCATCGATGCACACAGAGTCATCCCACTGAAACACAGCGTTTTGTCCATGTGATTTTTGCAATGTTTGAATGAGTTTTATGTAGTTCTATTTTTTGATTTTCAATGTCTGTAGTCATATTGGGCACAACTTTAACTTCAATATGAATTAGTCCCAAACTACAATGTTCTGAAGTAAATGTAGATGTAAATGTAAATGTAAATTTGTACAGATGTCCAAATCATTTCTACACTCTGCCATCACGGAGGCCTTGTCTGACCTGCCAGATGCTACAAGGGAGATCTTGGAGGAAACTCTCCAATCTCTGGGGGTAGAGACCCCTGATGACTTCCAGTTTTTGAAAGAAGATGATTTGTTGTCAGCCCTGAGGCCCATACAAGCCAGGAAGCTGGTTGCTGCATGGAGTCTGAAATGTAAGTTTAACGTCATTGTTCAGCATCCTGACTGCTTGGTGGTTTTATGATGTGATCTGTTCTCAACATTGTTATGAAGTTCAATTAAAATGTAAAACCATTCGCCAACGTCGTCGTCCAGCAGCTGTCAGAGCCCAAGTGGCAGTTTTCCAGAGTCATTCACAATACCATGGGGACAGTTCCCAGAGGCGTTGACACAGGCTTTGGAGAGGGAAAGGCGTCCAAATCCAAGTCTGAGGAAAGAGATGGTCAGAATTGTGGTCTGTGAAATGATGAAAGTAACCACATCTTTAAGCAAGAAGAATGCTGCTGATGTGGCTAAGAAATTGGTGGCTAAATACCCCAAGTCACTTCAAGATGTGATTGAGGGCGACGTAATTGGCACAGGGTATGGCTCCCTCGTGAAACAAATTCAAAATCGGATCGAAAATGTGAAAAGACCTACAACACCAAAAATTAAAAAAAGAAAATCACATGACTGGCCGAAAAACGGCCGAAACCCAGCAGCAGAAGAAAGATGAGCTTAAAAATCTGTTCAGCCAGAATCAACAAAGCCCAGGTCCTTTGAAAATGCTGATGAAGTCCACATTCTACAGCCAGCGAAAAGACGTGAACCAAGGGAAAGACATGAAGTACCTCCAGGAAAACTGGCCATATTGGTTTCATGAAATTGGCATGAATGTTCACTTCAACGAGCTCACTGGAGTTGACCTGAAGGAAACCTTCTTGAAAAATGTGGAACAGAAGGGGGAACGGCTCTTGTACTTCATGAAGACAGTTGCTGTCAACAAATCCAAAAGATTCTACCAAGCTGCAACAAAGCTACAGATTATGATGGGAGAACAGGCAGTCAGCACACAGGAGTTCCCTTGACTCCAACGATTGTTGTATGTGGTAAGTTAACCTTACTTACCTGAGTTGAAAAGTAAAGCCTGACACATACCGTAGATGTTGACTATAATGAATTCACCCCTTTTTTTTTCCTGATGGTGTGGGTTTCTTCGTAGGTACTTGTTTTCACCCTTGATACATGAGTTAGTGACTGACGTGAAAATGTAAACTTAATTTCTGGATTGTTTTAATTTTCTTTCTTTTTTTCTTTTAAGGACAATCCTGCTTTTCTTCCAGAAGGATGATGCTGTGTGTGGATCACGTCATCGTCAACGAGAACATCTCTTTCTTCATCTCCTCCTTGTGCATGATGTTTGGCTCGTATTACTGCTTCAACATCCATTACCCAACTGCACTTGCATCAACCCTGGAGTTTCTACAGAGGTAAGTTTTTTTTTTTAAATTTATTTATTTAATTTAACCATTGTTATGCTCTATTTATTAAGTCATTTCGCTGAGTTTTTATCCAAAGCAATATGCATATAAATACTTACAGGGCCTATGCTGCCCTCGCACTGTGTTCCTATCTTGAAGAACTAGACTAGCTAACAGTAGAATGATTGCATGTTTGGAAGTGCTATTCAGTACATTCACTCTCTACAACTGCAAGAAAATAAGAAACGTGCATACATTTGACGTACTAAATTAATCACCCACAACATAAATCCACATCACAATCATGGCCCCGTGTTGAAATCTATTTCTTTCTTGTGAATGAACTGGTAAAGTTGCCACTTTCTGTAGCCTAGTCAGTTGTGTCTCACCTTGGCTATAGCCTACATTATCATTTTCATCTTCTGAGAGACTAAAAGCATCAGAGCGAAGAGCAGCACCACTAATGTCTCCATATACTCCATGTTTGTTTACCGCCCACTTCTTTTCTCACCACCCACATCTGAGTAGCCGGTTAGTAATGGAAATGCAGGCTGACTCGAGACCACAACTCAGTTCGAGTTAAAACTTTGAATAGAAGGCAGAATGGGGCCAATCTCCCCCAGGCAGATTACTAACCAACCCATTAATGTATGGTTTGAATAGTATTATTGACTTTTCTTAAATAGTAGAGACCCAAATTTCTACCTGATTTTCCTTGTGATACAGTAGAAATGCGTAACATGTCTTGAACTTGTATAGGGGAAGCCAATTATATCACTCAAACCATACATGTTCTGCTTCAGTCCTCTACTGTGGATGTGCAAAGACAGAGCTCATGAAGAGTTATGTTCCTGTAATTTGCAATTTATGGAAATGAAAATGCATTATCTACCTTGAACATGTAATGCGAAATGTTAACGTTCTGATTCATGTTGAGCAAAAAAAAAAAAAAAAGAAAAAGAAAAAAGACAGTGTCTCTGGAGGCCCCTTTGCTCCCTGCCTACCAATAAAGTATTAATTAAAGGAAAACTGTAACCTCACACTTATCCTTTCCTTTGTTGTTGTGGAGGCAGTTGTATCATGGATTTGTGTTTCCCCTGTACGGTTGTTTTTTATATACATGTGTTTCCTCTGTCTTCTCTGTATTCCTAGATGTTTCTTCTCTATAAATCCAGAGAGGGGGACCAAAGTGGAGCGAACCAGTGCTACACGATTGCATGTTAATGCCAGAGTCCTGGCAGACGTTGATTCAGGACCTCTCAGACCACGAATGGCGATCCATTTAAAAAGGTACTAGTGCTAGTGCAACTACGTTCTTTGATTATTGACTGACTTTACAAATGAAATTAATGGGAGAGACAGTGGGAACAGTAACTGTACTGTACTGTTGCTATTGTCCTACTCATTGTCTCAGGACAGTGCCAATTGTCCAGAGATGGCAACGCACTCTACCACGATGCTACGCATTATCCCGAGACAATCAGGCACTGCCCCCGTCCTGAGACAGCCAGGCATTGTCCCCGGGGCAACCAGGTCCTGTCCAGGGGAGCGATGCACTGTCCTAAGAGAGTTGGGCACAGTGCCCGACTGTCCCAGGACAGACAGTGCTGGCTGTCTCAGGACAGTGCCTAGTGTCCGGACAGTGCCTAGTGTCCAGACAGTTCATACTGCAACAACAGTACAGCAGTTATTTTTTCCACTGCTACTGATTAATTGAGATTATTGTGTGTGTGTGTGTGTGTGTGTGTGTGTGTGTGTGTGTGTGTGTGTGTGTGTGTGTGTGTGTGTGTGTGTGTGTGTGTGTGTGTGTGTGTGTGTGTGTGTGTGTCTTTATTCCCTAGGTGTCCTTTGAGTGACCACAGCAGTGGATGTTTCCCTAGATGTTCTTCAGGGTGTTCTTCTAGATGTTCCAGCCCATGATTGGTGAGCCATTTAAAAAGGTGGGCGTGTGATACTGCTACTGCTACTGTTGTCTTTGATTATTGACTAACTTAACAAATGAAACTAATGGAGATCCTGTTTGTGTTTCTTTCTCTTCTCTATTCCCTAGGTGTCCTTTGAGTGACCACAGCAGTGGATGTTTCCCTAGATGTTCTTCAGGGTGTTGTTCTAGATGTTCCAGCCCATGATTGGCGAGCCATTTAAAAAGGTGGGCGTGTGATACTGCTACTGTCGTCTTTGATTCTTGACTGACTTAACAAATGAAACTAATGAATATCCTGTATGTGCTTCTTTCTTGTCTCTTCCCATAGGTGTTCCTTTGGGTGACCAAAATGCAGGGGTCCTGGTTCAACTGAGGCAAGACTTATAACTTCTAGATGTTCCCATCCATGATTGGCGAGCCATTTATAAAGGTGCGTGTGATAGTGCCACTGCTACTGTGGTCTTTGATTATTGACTGACTTAACAAATGAAAGTACACCGCATTCCAAATTATTATGCAAATGACATTTTCCACTGATTTTCCTAAAAAGTCAATATAAACAACAGTCATCCTATTTTTCAAGTCATCAACCATTAGAGTATAATTCAAATGTTTTTGAATGAACCTTCCAATGATAACAGTATTTTTTTGAAAAATGTAAAACTTAAAATGGCCTGTTCCAAATTACGCAAAACAGAGTTTCAAAACTTTTTTGTCTTGTAAATAACAGAAAATTGTCATTTGTGAAATTAGGGGCATTGGCAGGTCTTAATTAATGAAATCAAAAACTATTTCAATCAAAAAATTGTACGGGTCAAGTTTCATTACTAGATTTTTAGCCGTTTCAGCGCGTACACAGATTTGTGCAGATAAAGGCACAATAAGAGAGGTTTTTGCCAGATAAATACATCAGATTAAGAAAGCATATGCTAAAATACAGCAAACATGTGACATTTGAAGCTGCTGGTAGCTCTGTAGTCCCATGAACACCAAGGTGTAATTATGCAGTTATGCATAAACCTTCCATTCGGCCAACCTTAACCAATGCTCACAAGCAGAAAAAACTCCAGAGGGTCTAGAAATACATGGAAACCACATGCACAAGTGTATGGATATTTCATGTAGCATGAGATGGTGCATGGCCATGCATGAAGATGATGTCATTATAGAGCATGGTTCTTATTTTTTTGTCATGGAGGAAAGTGGTTAGTCATTAACTCCACATACTTCCCAAACATCATTTCCACACATTTGGGTACCCTAAAGGACCCAACCAGGTCTCTCCCCCTGATTTGGCCTAAAACATGACTCTGCCACCTCTTTGCTGATGTTGCAGCCTTATTAGGACAAGGTGGCCATTCACCATCCATGCACCAGAAGCTTCCAGACTTGTTAGGGCACTCAACAATGAAAAAGACTGTTTGAAAAGTTGTCTTGGTGTATTTCTAGGCCCACTGGAGTCATTTCTGCTTGTGAGCATTGGTTAAGCATGGCCAAATAGTGGGTTCATGCATAACTGCATAGCTACATACTTGCAGTTTGTGGGACTGCAGTTTGTGGGAGCTACCAACAGTTTCAAACGTCACCCGTTTCACCTATTTGCTGCTTTGTAATGAATTTTTAGCACGTTATCTTATTCTGATGCATTTATCTGACAGAAACCTTTCTTAATGTGCCTTTACCTGCACAAACCAGTGTGTGCTCTGAATCAGCTACAAATCCAGTGATGTAACTAGAACTGTAAGATGTTTTTGATTGAAATATTTTGTTTTCATTAATTAGGACCTGTTAATGCTTTCAATTAAAAAAAATGGCCATTTTCAGTTCTTTACAACACTACAAACTCTGTTTGCATAATAATTTAAAACAGTGCATTTTAAGTTTTTTATTTATAAAAAAAAACGTTATCATAGGAAGGTTCATTCAAAAACATTTGATTTGTACTCTAATGGCTGATGCCATGAAAATTGACTGTCATTTATATTCATTATTTAGGGAAATCTGTGAAAAAAGTAACTTGCATAATAATCTGGAATGTGGTGTGTAATGGAGATCCTGCTTGTGTTTCTTTCTCGTTTCTACTCCCATAGGTGTTCCTTTGAGTGACCAAAATACGGGGTCAAAGTTCAACTAAGGCTAGACTTCTAACTTCTAGATGTTCCCATCCATGATTGGCGAGCCATTATTAAAGGTGGGTGTGATAGTGTTACTGCTACTGTTGTCTTTGATTATTGACTAACTTAACAAATGAAACTAAGGGAGATCCTGTATGTGCTTCTTTCTCTTCTCTATTCCCTTAGGTGTTCCTTTGAGTGACCACAGCATTCATATCTCCACTGTTTTCAAAAATAAACTTGCATTCTTTAGAATGATTCATTGACTAACGAGTGGTTTGTTAACAGCCTATCTTCAAATTAACATTTAGAAGTAATTTGAAGCATTGTTTTTACGGATAAAAACTGGCAACAGTGGTTGCCAGAATAATCCTGTAATAAATACAGTACATACTGTATGTAAACATTACTGAACAACTTGTAAATTTTACATCCTAAAACTGCTTATTTTACATTGAATCCTGCTGAAATGTTCATGAAGTCATTGTTAATTGTACATTGAATATCCGTAAAATAAACAATTATGTATTGATTATTGTACATTGCATACCTGTAAAATTTACATTTAGTTATCATTAATGTTACATGGAATCCCAGTGAAATGCACTAGTTATTCTGTAATGCTGTTTATGTTTTATTGTATTTTTAACAAGATTATTCTGGCAACCACTGTTGCCAGTATTTTTCCGTAAAAACAACAGATTTTTTTTTACAGTGTATCATGATACAGCTATGCACCCCGGCTCATTACTTCAACCCACCAAGGCTCCTCCACTACCACAAGAGGACGGCGGGGAGCGAGAAGATTCTAATGTGACTGACGTCAGAACAAGTTGCACAGAGGTTTGTGGCCTAGGTCAGTGGGGTCGTTCGTGCTCTAAAATTTGTCTTGCGAAGGTTTACCCCAAAGACTCAAAGCACAAAGCCATTAACGCCTATCTTATCCTGGACGACCAGAGCAATCGCTCTTTAGCCAAACCAGAGTTCTTCGAGCTCTTTAATATGAAGAACAAACCACTTCCGTACCATCTCAGAACATGCTCTGGCATTATAGAGACTTATGGTAGGAAAGCCAAACGCTTCGAGATAGAGTTGCTGGATGGCAAAGTGTTCATCTCTCTTCCACCCCTCCTCGAGTGTCTGGAAATCCCAAACAATGGAGATGAGATCCCAACACCAAGTGCAGTTTTGCACCAGCCTCATCTCCATCACATCGCTAAATACATCCCTGAGCTGGACCCAGAAGCGGAGATACTCCTGCTACTTGGAAGAGACGTGCTTAGAGCGCACAAGGTCAGGCAGCAAGTAAATGGGCCACATAACGCTCCCTTTGCACAACATCTCGATCTAGGCTGGGTGGTGATAGGAGAAGTGTGTTTAGGTAACGTGCACAAGCCAACAGTTGTCACATTTAAGACCCATGTACTAGATCGTGGTCGCCCTTCCATTTTTCAGCCTTGTACAAGTTTCATGCATGTCAGGGAAACACAACCAAGCTTCAGTAAGCCTAGCAAACTGCCGGAGAGGATGCTGGGACATACAGTGTTTGACCAAACTGAGCATGATAACAAACCTGCTCCGTCAATAGAAGATGTGCTCTTCTAAAGATTATGGACACCAACGTCCACAGAGACGACACTCACAATGGGTCGCGCCCTTCAAGGAGCCACGTTAATGTATGCCAAACAACAGAGAGCATGCAGTCAAGTGGTTTGAATCCCTGCAACGATAATTCAAGAGGAACCCCAAGATGCAGGAACAATATGCGGTATTCATGGAGAAAATCTTTGCCAACTGTCATGCAGAAGTAGCGCCGCCATCGGGGGCAGATGAGGAGTGCTGGTATCTTCCGTCGTTTGGGGTATACCACCCACAGAAGCCCAATCAGATCAGAGTAGTTTTTGATTCCAGCGCTCAGTTCTCTGGTGTCTCCCTCGGTGATGTGCTTCTGACAGGCCCTGACCTTAATAACTCCCTTCTAGGTGTCCTTCTATGCTTTCGAAAGGAGAGAGTAGCCGTCCTAACTGACATCCAACAAATGTTTCACTGTTTCTTGGTACATGAGAACCACCGCAACTAACCTCCGCTTACATAAGTTTGTGTCCAACAGTACAGCGGTCATTGAAGCTTTCCCACCTGAGGATTGTGTCCCAGTCATCAAGGATCTAGACTTGAGCGGAGAAACAGCACCCCCGCAGCGAAGCTTAGGCCTGCTGTGGGAGATCAGATCAGACACATTCACTTTCTCTGCATCAACTGAGGTCCAACCTTGTACCCGACGTGGAGTCCTCTCCACTGTCAACAGTGTTTTGATCCTTTGGGTCTGTTGGCACCTGTCACAATCCAGGGAAGAGCCCTTCTTCGTGAACTTACTTCAGAGCTGTCTGAATGGGATACACCCCTCCCAGAAGACAAGCTGAAGAAATGAGAAACCTGGAGTGATTCTCTTCAAATCTTAAAGGTGCTTCATGTGCCTCGCACATACACGCCAACTTCACTCATCAAAGCTGTGCACATGGAATTGTGTGTATTCTCGGATGCTTCGACCAAGGCCATTGGAGCCGTTGCTTACCTGAGAGTAGTTCAAGAGGATGGAAAAGCTGAAGGAGGACTGGTTATGGGCAAAGCCAAATTAGCGTCGCAGTCAGAACCCACGATCCCACAGCTCAAGCTCTGCGCCACCGTCCTTGCTGTAGAGTTGGCAGATCTCATCCGTGGAGAGCTAGATCTGAAACTGGACGCTATCGAGTTCTACATGGACAGCAAGAAGGTGCTTGGCTATATTTGTAATGAGACGAAACGCATTTACACATATGTCCACAACAGAGTTCAATGCATCGGACAATCCTCCACACCACAACAATGGCATTTTCTTACGCACAGAAGAAAACCCTGCGGCCCACGCATCAAGGTCTTTACGTGCATCCCAGCTTGCACAGAGTTCTTGGTTCACAGTACCTTCATTCCTGCGTCAGCCATCTGCAGAGACAACATAAACTTGTTCGTACCTGCGCTACTTACCTGGAAGAACCTGGACTTAACTCCGACTGCTTTCAGCACTTTTCCACCTTCAATTCTCTACTACGAGCGGTGGCATTCCTCATCCATGTGGCAAGATCTCACAAACATTCCAACAAAAGTAATGGATGCTTAGGATGGCACAGATGTCACTTACCTCGTACTGTGGATGAGATGGCTCAAGCCAAAGAGGTTATCCTTAAAGCAGCACAAAGGTCAGCCTTCGCGAAGGAGCTATCAGCCCTCCAAGCAAATAGGGTTGTACCAACAAACAGTCCTTTGCACAAGCTCAGTCCAACCTTAGAGGGAAATCTCATCTGCATTGGAGGCAGGCTGAAACATTCTCAGCTTACAAGTCAAGAGAAGAACCCAGTGATTCTAGTCAAAGACAGTCACATCGCCCTACTGCTTGTACGACACCATCATGAACAGGTGAGACATCAGTCATCTCACAGAAGGTGCAGTAAGGGCAGCTGGACTGTGGATTTTGGGTGGTAAGCGACTAATCACTTCAGTCCTCCACAAATGCATAACCTGTCGGAAGCTGCGTGGAAAACTGGAAGAACAACGTATGGCTGATCTGCCACCTGAACGCCTTGAGGTCTGCCCTCCCTTCATGTACGTGGGCCTTGATATCTTCGGGCCTTGGTGTTGTGACCGTGGTTTGGTGATCTGCTCTGACTCTGTTTTGTGTGTTTTTTCAGGGCTGGAACAAGGCAGGGGCAGGGCTGATCTTTGCAGGGGTTGAGCAGCTCCTGACACACCTGTCACCTATCTCCCCTAATCAGGACTCTCCTTCTTAAGCATGCTTCTCCCACACTCTGATGCCAGATGGTCACATTGCTCATGCTTGTGTTTCTCGCCTCAGCATTGATCTCCAGGTTCCTGCCTTGTGTTCTCCAGCCGTCTTGCCTTCGTGCACGCTGTGATTTTGTGAGTTTTGTTTTCCTGCCTGTGTGCTAACCCGTTACAGAGTTTTTTGTTCTAAGTGTCTGTCGAGTGGTTCTCCAGCACTTTTGGTTCTTTTGTTTGCCTGTGTGCTTTTTCCCTCAGCGGAGCTTTTGTTTCCCACCAGTGACTGTCGAGTTCTCTCCAGCACCTGAGTTTCATCCTACCTGTGAGTTTTTCCCCGAGTGGAGATTTTTGTTTTTGTGTGGTGGCTGTTGAGTTTTCTCCAGCGTTTATTTTTGGACTTTAGCCTGTGTGCTTTCCCTAAACGGAGTTTTGTGTTTTTTCACTAGAAGCTGTCAAGTGTCCTCCAGCAGAGACTGACTTCTCCGTTCCCGTTATTTCGGCTCCCTCAGTTGTTACTTCTTTTGTTGTTACTTTTTCTAAATAAACTGTGATTACCGTCTCTGCATTTGAGTCCTGCTTCCAGAGTCCGTAACACTTGGTCCATTATAACCAGACGCACCAGAGGAGGACAGACAGAGAGCAAACGGTGGGCCATGATGTTTAGTTGTCTGAGTTCAAGAGCTGTCCATATTGAACTGATTGAATCAATGGATATGTCCAGCTGCATAAATGCTCTCAGGCGCTCAACCTTTCATTCTTTCACCGGCGATACTCCTCACACAGAAGTCAGGAGTTCCACCCCCTCCTGGGGACTTCACAGACAAGGACCTGTACACAAAACAATGGAAACAAGTTCAACCTCTCGCAAACCAGTTTTGGACTCGTTGGAGCCAAGAATATTTGCCGTCCTTACAACGAAGACAAAATGGACAGTGCCCTGCAGAAACCTTCAAGTTGGGGATCTGGTTCTCCTCAGAGACAAACAGACTCTCTGTAACTGCTGGCCCATGGCCATAGTCACTGCAACCTTCCCTGGGAAGGATGGACATGTGAGAAAGATTGAGATAAAAACTACTGACCAAGGGGATGCAAGAACCTGCCAGAGGCCAGTAGCAGAAGTAGTCCTACTTCTTCTCAAGGACCGATTCAAAGACTAATGTTTGGGACTCCTTCAAGTTCATAGTGGCCTCACATAGGCCAGATGGGGAGTGTGTTGCCTTTAAGGCATTTCTGTTGTTTATCTGTACATATAAAGTAATTTATTTATAATTTATAATGTTTAAAATAATAGCTAAAATGTTGAAAAGTCTTTTGACAGGATTTTATTTTAAAGGTCAAGCCACGATGACATCATTTCCTTAAGAGTTGCCTGTGTTGAATTTATTTTCTGTTTACCTTTCTTTTCCTCGAGTGAGCCAGCCATGTTAACTGTGCTGGAGCTGAATGCAGCTGTACACTGAGAAGCATTATACAGGCAAGGCCGTGAGTGCATATGTATTGTGTTAATGATGTTAAAAAGCATAAGTAGAGATGATTGGTAAAGCAAAAGTATATTTTATTTACAGTTAAAAATAAACTGACATTTTGGCTGTGTTATACATTTAAAAACAGTATATTGGCTGCAGTTCATTGTGCCTGGGGTAATGTTGATTCATGTTTGCAGTGGTTAAAAATACAATATCTATTTTGTTTGTAAATACAGTTTTCACCAATGTCACTGAAGACTTCAGAGTAAAAGTCAAATCCACAACTATGGCTGATGTTTTCTTTGGACAAGGTTTAGCTGGATGTTGAAGCAGAATCATTACATTCTGCGTGAGAACATTACAGGCTCCCTTTGTCCTGAATCATTTGCGACTTCCTTGTTTGTTTCCCAGTGTGAGTACTCATAGTTCATCCCTCTCTCCTTGAACTCATGTATGTCATTGTTGGATTTCTTTTGTTTGCACTGCCACTTACCGTGTGCTTTTTGTTTCAGTGCCTACCTGCCTCAATGGGTTGAGGCAAGGTGGAGCTCCTTCTGTTTGATCATTAGTTTCCACTCACTTTGAGTCCGCTTTTTGTTTCATCATTATTGTCAAAATAAATTTGTTCATTTTCATTTCAGCTGCATCATACCTTACATTCAGACCCATCCACCCACCAACACACACACACACACAATAATAACATGCACACATACAGACAACACAGGCGCATACACATCATGAAAGAGACAATTATTTTCTCTAAAACATTTCCAATTTCCAATCAGCCATCAAAGTCATGGTTTGTTATGCAACATCCAATGAGTGCCCATGCAGTCTTCCTCAGCAAAAATAGACCCCCTGTTTGGCAGAACAGTTGTAGGTGAACTGAAACTATGTTTTATTGCTTTTACATCTAATGGTTAAGTATAGAGAATCCAGTAAAATTTCAAAATAAATCATCCAGTGCATCAACAACAAATGCAAAGCAAATCATTTAACTACAAAGCCCACTTGCCCATTGTGGAAGTTGCTCCAGAATGTTGGAGCACATGTTCTGACAAAAATGAGGAAAAGAGATCATATTTCTCCAATATTAGCCACTCTGCACTGGCTCCATGTAAAGTTTAGAATAGAATTTAAAATTCTCTTCCTTACTTACAAAGCCTCATAGTGCCTTATTACCCCATTCAAACACTGCGTTCCCAGAATGCAGGTCTACTTATGCTTCCTAAAGTCTCCAAAAGCAGGACAGGGGCCAGAGCATTTAGCTATCAAGGTCCTCTTCTTTGGAACCATCTTCCAGTCTTTGTCCAAGAGGCAGACACTGTCTCTACATTTAAGAGTAGGCTTAAAACTTTCCTTTTTGATAAAGCTTATAGTTATGGCTGGCTCAGGCTTGTCCTGGACCAGCCCCTAGTAATGGTGCTATAGAATTAGACTGTCGGGGGACCTCCAAAGATACACCGAGCTCCTCTGTCCTTCTCTCCCTCTCCATCTGCACACTTTCATGTCCTACCACGGCATATTACTAACTTAGCTCCTTCCCCGGCGTCTCTGTGCTTTGTCGTCTCACAGGTTCCCATGGACAGTGGGTGAATCTGGATTGTGGACTACAGCTATGTCTTCTGCCATGACCCTGCCTGACATCCACTGCAACTGCTACTACCTACTGTTATTATATCCACTGTCACTGTTACTGTCTCTCTCTCTCTCTCTCTCTCTCTCTCTCTCTCTCTCTCTCTCTCTCTCTCTCTGACTGCATTTCTTTCTGTCTCTCTCTGTCTGTCTCACTCTCCCTCTCTAACCCAACCGGTCGAGACAGATGGCTGCCCACCCAGAGCCTGGTTCTGCCTGAGGTTTCTGCCTGTTAAAAGGAAGTTTTTCCTCGCCGCTGTCACCAAGTGCTTGCTCATGAGGGAATTGTTGGGTCTCTGTAGATAAAAGAGCTTGGCCTGTACCAGCTCTATATGGAAAGTGTCCTGAGACAAGTTTTGCTGTGATTTGGTGCTATACAAATAAAAATTTAATTGAAATTGAATTACATTGCAATACATTAGAAAATATATTTCAATATTTGACAATATGACACATTCCTTCCATGGGGCAATATATGATGGAAATCCTATTGCTATATATTGATTTATATATTTTAAAATACATTGCTGTGCAAAAACAAAAAAATTTTTTTTCTTTGAGTCCACTTTTTATTCCCCCACATTGCATTTCATCCTCAGCATGAAATTTCAGTCCTCCACACTGGAACGTACGGAGCCCTGGACCTGACATGGAGAAAAAAAAAATTAATTTGTGCGAACGAAATACTAATTTGTTCCCACGAAACACTAATTCGTGAGAACGAAACACTAATTCGGGGGAACGAATTAATTAATTCGTGGGAACAAAATACTAAGTGGATGCACGCTCCACGTGCGATCGGCAGCAGCATAACCCTGTGATTAATTCGTGGGAACTAATTAGTATTTCGTTCGCACGAATTAATTATTTCGTTCCCACGAATTAATTATTTCTTTCCCACGAATTAGTATTTCGTTCCCACGAATTAGTATTTCGTTCGCACGAATTAGTATTTTGTTCGCGCGAATTACTATTTCGTTCGCACTAATTAATTTTTTTTTTCTCCATGTCAGGTCCAGGGCTCTGTAGGAATGTGGAGGTATACATGCATAAAGGTTGACACAAGGTGGCAGATCAATTAACATACATTTTCCTGTTGAATTTCACCACATCAAAAATCTGTTTCCTGCCCCTCTTTTCAAGGCAACTACATTTTCTAAACTTAGCACTGAATTGTGTGATTTGTCACACTGTCTTCCAACAGCAAAACATTTTCTGTTATCAAGTCTCTTTACCACAATGTAATAATACACAGTGATTATGTGTTCATTTTCCAACAAAACAGTGAAGCTGCAGTCAAGCCGCGTGCCAGAGCAATACCTCTACAAATCCGGTTCCGGGGATACTGAGATTCTAGAATGGAAGTAAACAAACCAAGTCTGTGCATGTCTCGGCGGTGAGAGGAGAAAATGAAGTTTGCACTGGTGAGGTCAAAAGGGAAGGATAAAGATGCTCTCAGTATAGTCCCCGTAAATTGGATAGTGGACTTCGATCTTGAAGACTCTAATAAAGAGTATCTTATCAAGTGCCGCAGTGGCAAGAGGCCTTCGAATGGGTGTTTGGTTGAACCAGCAAATATTGCAGTTGGCAGGCAAAAACAGTTATTATTATTATTAAAAAATAATAATAATAATAATAATTATTATTATATATTTTCACTTCATTAGTCATGAAACATTAATCATCATGAAGACTGCTGACCTGACAGTTGTCCAAAAGACGATCATTGACACCTTGCACAAGGAGGGCAAGTCCCAAAAGGTCATTGCTAAAGAGGCTGGACGTTCACAGAGCTCTGTGTCCAAGCACATTAGTAGAAAGGCAAAGGGAAGGAAAAGATGTGGTAGAAAAAAGTGTACAAGCAATAGGGATAACCGCACCCTGGAGAGGATAGTGAGACAAAACCCATTCAAAACTGCGGGGGAGATTCACAAAGAGTGTACTGCAGCTGGAGTCAGTGCTTCAAGAACCACCACTCACAGACGTATGGAAGACATGGGTTTCAGTTGTCGCATTCCTTGTGTCAAGCCACTCTTGAACAAGAGACAGCGTCAGAAGCGTCTCACCTGGGCTAAAGACAAAAAGGACTGGACTGCTGCTGAGTGGTCCAAAGTCATGTTCTTGGATGAAAGTAAATTTTGCATGTCCTTGGTAATCAAGGTCCCAGAGTCTGGAGGAAGAGAGGAGAGGCACAGAATCCACGTTGCCTGAGGTCAAGTGTCAAGTTTCCACAGTCAGTGATGGTTTGGGGTGCCATGTCATCTGCCGGTGTTGGTCCACTGTGTTTCCTTAGGTCCAAGGTCAACGCAGCTGTCTATCAGGAAGTTTTGGAGCACTTCATGCTTCCTGCTGCTGACCAACTTTATGGAGATGCAGATTTCATTTTTCAACAGGACTTGGCACCTGCTCACAGTGCCAAAGCTACCAGTACCTGGTTTAAGGACCATGGTATCCCTGTTCTTGATTGGCCAGCAAACTCCCCTGACCTTAACCCCATAGAAAATCTATGGGGTATTGTGAAGAGGAAGATGCAAGATGCCAGACTCAACAAAGCAGAAGAGCTGAAGGCCACCATCAAAGCAACCTGGGCTCTCATAACACCTGAGCAGTGCCACAGCCTGATCGACTCCATGCCACTCCGCATTGCTGCAGTAATTCAGGCAAAAGGAGCGCCAACTAAGTATTGAGTGCTGTACATGCTCATACTTTTCATGTTTATACTTTTCAGTTGGACAACATTTTTATAAATCCTGTTTTTGTATCAGTCTTAAGTGATATTCTAGTTTTCTGAGATACTGAAATTTGGATTTTCATTAGTTGTTAGTTTAAAATCATCAAAATTAAAGAACTAAACATTTGAAATATATCAGTCTGTGTGTAATGAGTGAATATAATAAATAAATCAACTTTTCCATGATATTCTAATTTTATGACCAGCACCTGTAGATAGATAGATAGATAGATAGATAGATAGATAGATAGATAGATAGATAGATAGATAGATAGATAGATAGATAGATAGATACTTTATTTATTCCCATGAGGGGAAATTCGGGTGTCCAGTAGCACATATGAACAGATAAAAAGAGATAAAAACCACACATTACCGATAGTAAATAAGATAATAAATTAATGAATTAATGATGTGCACAGTTCAACATTTAACAGGAGCTGTTATACAGTCTCACGTCAGCAGGAATTACTGATCTCCTGAACCTCTCAGTTTGACAGCGCAGGGAGAGGAGCCTGTGATTGCTTCTCTGAGCTTCCAGAGTTTCATGAAGAGGATGACTCTTGTTACTGAGGATGGTGTGCACCATACTCCTCATCCTCCTTTCCACCATGTCTCACTGTTTCCACTCTCCCACCCATCACAGAGGCACACCTATTCATCAGCTTATCCAGCCTGTTACTATTACTGTTATAATTAAGCAGTACTCATGTGATTAACGGAGGACACAATACTACAAAGTAAAAACAGCACAAAATTGGACAGTAAAATAATGTCTTTCATGTAACGTAAGCCACATAGTTTTGTTTCTAGGCACTATAGGTGTTTGTGTGTCTGTATCTGATAGCGCTGTTGGGTTGTACAAGTAAGTTCCTGGCAAATTAAAAAGAAGGAACTATAGTACTACAGCTATGAATTTAAACAGATTCTAGCCATGATATTAAACAGGGCCCTTAGGAAAGAGAATAATAGGCTACGGGACCAGCTGAGTGGAGGACCTCCTGCAGGCAGTAAAGATCTTGAGGCCCAAGTCAAGGGTTTAAAAATGGAGGCTGGAAACACCAGGCTGCGCAACATGGCAGTTAAAGGTAACTATCTCTTTTAACAGTTTATATATTTTTTCAGATGTTATCAGCATTAAAATGGATCCCCTGTAGTAGATTTACAGCACAAATTCACTTCCCATAGGTAGACACTTAGCTACGGCAAAGTAAAGTTGCTCTCACTGACAACAATACTTCCTGGAAAACAAAGTGGATACAGTAGTATAAACTCCTCGCTCTGAAAGCCCCTTGGGCAATCTTTCTAACTCCTTTCTTGGTTCCTTGAGAAGCCAATTCTGATTTCAGTCTCAACTACAGTATTTACAGGTAACCCACTGAGGAGCGAGGACTACAGGTGCTGGTCATAAATTTAGAATATCATGGAAAAGTTGATTTATTTCAGTAATTCCATTCAAAAAGTGAAACTTGTATATTATATTCATTCATTACACACAGACTGATATATTTCAAATGTTTAGTTCTTTAATTTTGATGATTTTAAACTAACAACTAATGAAAATCCAAATTTCAGCGTCTCAGAAAACTAGAATATCACTTAAGACTGATACAAAAAAAGGATTTCTAAAAATGTTGTCCAACTGAAAAGTATAAACATGAAAAGTATGAGCATGTACAGCACTCAATACTTAGTTGGGGCTCCTTTTGCCTGGAGTCGATCAGGCTGTGGCACTGCTCAGGTGTTATGAGAGCCCAGGTTGCTTTGATGGTGGCCTTCAGCTCTTCTGCGTTGTTGAGTCTGGCATCTCGCATCTTCCTCTTCACAATACCCCATAGATTTTCTATGGGGTTAAGGTCAGGGGAGTTTGCTGGCCAATCAAGAACAGGGATACCATGGTCCTTAAACTAGGTACTGGTAGCTTTGGCACTGTGAGCAGGTGCCAAGTCCTGTTGAAAAATGAAATCTGCATCTCCATAAAGTTGGTCAGCAGCAGGAAGCATGAAGTGCTCCAAAACTTCCTGATAGACAGCTGCATTGACCTTGGACCTAAGGAAACACAGTGGACCAACACCAGCAGATGACATGGCACCCCAAACCATCACTGACTGTGGAAACTTGACACTCGACCTCAGGCAACGTGGATTCTGTGCCTCTCCTCTCTTCCTCCAGACTATGGGACCTTGATTACCAAGGACATGCAAAATTTACTTTCATCCAAGAACATGACTTTGGACCACTCAGCAGCAGTCCAGTCCTTTTTGTCTTTGTCGCTTCTGACGCTGTCTCTTGTTCAAGAGTGGCTTGACACAAGGAATGCGACAGCTGAAACCCATGTCTTGCATACGTCTGTGAGTGGTGGTTCTTGAAGCACTGACTCCAGCTGCAGTACACACTTTGTGAATCTCCCCCGCAGTTATGAATGGGTTTTGTCTCACTATCCTCTCCAGGGTGCGGTTATCCCTGTTGCTTGTACACTTTTTTCTACCACATCTTTTCCTTCCCTTTGCCTTTCTACTAATGTGCTTGGACACAGAGCTCTGTGAACATCCAGCCTCTTTAGCAATGACCTTTTGGGACTTGCCCTCCTTGTGCAAGGTGTCAATGATCGTCTTTTGGACAACTGTCAGGTCAGCAGTCTTCCCCATGATTGTGTAGCTTACAGGACTAGACTGAGAGACCATTTAAAGGCCTTTGCAGGTGTTTTGAGTTAATTAGCTGATTAGAGTGTGGCACCAGATATCTTCAATATTGACCTTTTCCACAATATTCTAATTTTCTGAGATACTCAATTGGGGGTTTTCATTAGTTGTCAGGTATAATCATCAATATTAAAAGAAGTAAATACTTGAAATATGTCGGTCTGTGTGAAATGAATGTATACATTATACAAGTTTCACTTTTTGAATGGAATTACTGAAAAAAATCAACTTTTCCATGATATTCTAATTTTATGACCAGCACCTGTAGGCATACAAGATTGGGATCCACCTCATCTTTCCTATTGCAACAATCCGAGGCTAACATTGTGGATGTCTTATTATATTATCTTTTGCAGATGCAATTCTTCAGCAACACCCAGGGGCGAAGCTTCCGGACAAGAGAAGAGCAATTAACTAAAGGATCTGCGAATTAAGGCACCAGCAGAAGAAGAAGTCCATGGACAGCTGAAGGACTGGGCCTTGATAAATTGGCATGTGTGGACTTCTTGATTAGTTTTTTTTTTTTTTTTTTTTCCTCCACTGAGGGATTGTTGTGTAGCCTAAAATATTGTGTAGCCTGCTAACATGTAAAGTACTAGAGACCAAAACTTGAATAAAAGTACAAGTGAAGTATTGTTATGTGGTTATTAAAGACAGCAGTCAAAAGTTTGAATTTCATTGTTTATATGATTTCAAATGTTTTGCCTTAAGGACACTCAAAATTCCTTTGGTTGTAGCAGCATTATTGCGCAATCTTTTGGGAGCCAGAGTAGGCACTTAATTCTACATGTATATGAATGGTCTTTTACTCCCACAAATGAAAACCCTCTAAGTAGGGCTAGGGGTGGTCACCTTTCTCACCACCACTATCACTTGAAGTTGAAGGTGGTGTTTCTGGTTCTTCCATCTCAAAATGAACTAACAAAGGCAGCTGAAGTGTGCTCAATGCAAGCAGAGGCTCTGATATAATTTTAAATATATTCACTGTGTATTCCAATATATAATCTCATATAATGTGGGATATATTTCAATATAAATAACAATATATTAAATAACCTCACAATGTATTTATTCAATATATGAAAACGACAATAATTGCAGTATTTTCATATATGCCACAATATATCACTTAAAGATATATTGTTTTATAATACATCATGATATATTATCTAAATTTCACAATATGTGAATACACGTGAAATATACTGTTATGTAGTACATTGAGAAATATATTTTTGCACACACACTTGACTGAGAGTGTGCTTGTGAAAATGTGTGGATTTTAACCAGACCTTACAAGAAAATACCCCCACTTATCTGTTATACTCTGCCAAACCCTCCCACTAACACAGAAAAGTGTTTCTTTTTTCCAGTGTTTCCTTTTTCATTTCAGGTTTTGTTTCCAAAGGCAAAATTTATTTTCAATGCCAAAATTTACATTCACCATCCTGCTTCCATAGATTTCAGCTCAGAAGCTAAGAAAGCAGAGAGGGGATAAAATAGAAACTATGACTAATAATGCACAAATAAATGAAAATGAAAAAAGACTTTGGTTGATAAGGCAAACTGGTGTGAAGTAGGCAGTTAGTATAAGACAGGCTGGGTCAGATGCAGCCTTGTTAAAATAAACAGACCTGAAGTCAGCTGATGGCATTAATGGCAGTAATACTCAGCTAATCTTTATCCTATAGATTAGCTGAGTATTACTGTTTACCAAAATAGCTTCAGACTGCTCAGTACAAAGTACCAACACCATTGTTTGCATTGTTGTTATTGGTTATTTTTAAGCAATGGATTGGGCAGTGTCCTAAATGTTCAGGCCAAAAACTGCAACCATGTCATCTGAAGACCACACCAGGCAGCATGAGATGGTTACTGTTGACTACAACAGGATTGATGTCAGTCAAGACTTAATGGCCATTTGCCAACAGTGACAATTAGTATAAAACTAGCATTGTGAAAATGAAGCATTTGGTTTGCAAAATACAACTTTTTTTTTTTGAGTTAAATCCATTACACACACACACACACACACACACACACACACACACACACACACACACACACACACACACATATATATATATATATATATATATATATATATATATATATATATATATATATATATATATATATATATATATATATATATATATATATACTGGATATGTGGGATACTTGTTTTGTATTCTATCCAGCTGTAAGAGGGCACAATGAACATTATCTTCATGTCAAACGTCTTCTGAGCCATTTCACTGAGGAGATTACAGTTTTGATGTTCAAATCAAAAGATTCTATTTTCTAATGAAGCATGGACTGTCGCCAAAAAACACAAAATTGCTGTTGAAATTGGCACAAATCTGCTCCTAACATGTTTGGATTTTGGTTGCTCATTTGCAATACTCTCCTGTGAAGCTGTCAGAAGTCCAGATACTCCGGTAGTCCGGTACCCACCGTAGAAGGGACCCTGCGGCGCAGCTCCAGTTGCTGTCTCGCTCTGAATGGCTGTAGAGCTACCCGGGATGTAAAGCTGGGGCGCCATGACGCGCGGTGCTGCTGGCGGACAAGGGACGGCTGAATGACGAGACAGCTGACAGTTCAAGTATTTTATAGAGCTCCTCCTCAGCGCATATCCCCCATTCTCCTCCTTTTCCAGGCTGTTCAAACAGGACTTACTCCGCCAAATTGCAGTTTTTTAATGGGATTTGATACTGTTTTGGCCCCGTGCACACATTGCAAGGACGGCTGTTATCTGACTGTTATTTAATATGGCACATATTCAATTTAGATTAAAAAAAAATCGTGATGGAACCATGTCTCTAATAATTTTATAGGCTACGTTTTGATAACGAATAAATCCGAACAAAAGCCCAGAGACTATTTCTCTTTCTTTCTTTCTTTCTTTCTTTCTTTCTTTCTTTCTTTCTTTCTTTCTTTCTTTCTTTCTTTTCAGCTGTTCTGATGTGTTGATTTAGACGGGTCCAGTTTTTTGCATCATCATTATGGCTTATTATGATGACACACCTACAATCAAGTCATAGACTCATAGTCTGGAGTAGCACCCATACCTGTGATTTTAATTAGTAGCAGATACATTACTTGAACATCATGCTTTACTGTGTTTACGGTCTCTCCCAAATCAGCTTAAGCTTTGAAATTTCACTAGCACTGCACCACTGCCCCCTGCAGGTAGAGTAGGAATAATACATTCAGCACTCAACCATTTGCATTCTTCATTTCTTGTTTTCCTCATCCAATATTGAGACAGAGTTAGAAGCCAAGCTGCATGGTATATTGACTAGGGAATTTCACACAGACTGGCAGTGTATAAAGCGCTTTTTGGATTTTTCACTCATGGCTGAAGATTATTCTGATCATTACTTGTTCTAAAAACCTGAAAGGTTATGAGGAAAATTCTGCTCTTGCATACATTTAGATGATCTGGATCTTTGGCACAATGCTTTTCAAAACAGAGTGTGATATGGTGTATCTATAGCCTGTGTTTTATAACAATAATGAATGCATTTCTCATTAATGTTACAGAGATTTCCAACATATAAGTTTTATCTTAACTTGTCCTTGCAATACTTTGAGTTATTCTTTGAGATCAAAATGATAAATACTGTCCAGTTTTACATGGACAGCACAATTTCTGAATATAGACATCAGAGAGGGACATTAGGCCTGCAAGAAGAAGAAGAAACTATCTGAAATGCTGTAGAGTAGTAGACAGGTATGTTATCAATCATCACATCTTAAATTTATCTAAATTTGACAGTAATTGCCATTGTTGGTCACAATAAATGTTGTGTTGAATAGCTAAATTCACATGACTTAAGTTCGTTTTTCAATCAGTATCACAAATTTCTCTCTACTGAGTTCTCATTTTCTCTAAAGGCAGTTCTCTTCACCAAAATGCAGCCCAGCAGGGCAGTTCATTTCACATCCAAAATGCATTAATGCAACCTAAATACGTCATACACATCGTAGGATCCAACCATTAAATAGGAACACTGACAATATTTGTCTCCTAACGAGATAACTTTGTCATTCATAAAACAATGACCTAAAACACTTACAGAAGTATTACAATATGCATCATTACTGTCTTTGAAGTAACTTTTTTTTTCTTGAATTGAATTTTACTTGAATATTTTGAATAAATCAAGATTCCATTAGAGCAAAAACAATGACACCTCTTTACTGCAGGAATTATGCCACCTTACAGTATGCTATGGAAATAAATCAGAAATACTGCATTATGCCTTGGTAAACTATATTTTCTGAAATTAATTCCTAATCCTTAAGTACTGTACTGTACTGTGTGTAAACTTGTAAAATTTACTGCAAATAAATAGGAAATGAATGAAATGAAGTGAATGGGAAAATCAGTTTGCGACGTAGCCAGCAGCTCTATGAAGGACGCCAGTGAGAAGTTTTGTATGTAATAAGAGTAGTTTGAATGAAATAAGTCAAACATAAAGCAATAACAGCACGCTACCAATGTTACCGGTACCAGACCCAAAAGACAAAAACTCACCTCCCTGTGGTGGTACTGGCTGATCGACCGCCTGTTGGACACTGGGAAGAGACTAATTATCTCCGGCCCGCTTCCCCCACCGCGCTATGGTGACGTCATCACCAGCCGGCTTCGCCAGCTGCACCTGTGGCTGAAGGGTTACTGCCTTACAAGAAACATGTGGACAATTTTATATCGTTTTTAAATAGGCCTTGCCTTTTTAAACGGGGCAACCTACACCCCACCCAGGAGGGTTCACGGCTTTTATCAGTCAACATTGACCTCACTGTCCGGTCCTGCACTTCAGCCACCTCCTGACTAACAGGTATGACTCATGCACACAAGCACTCTGCTCTACACTCTGCTCGCCCTCACCCTCACCCACTACATGTTTCACCCACACCATGCACACCTTCCTGTCAGTAACCCCCTCTTCTCCACCGACACCTCAGGACATTCACATCATCACATCAATCACTTCACACAGACATTCAAAGCCCAGGAATGTTTTTAGCCCAGCACTGTTTTTAACATCCCTTTAAAACACCATGATGAGTGCACGTTCGGCACAGCTATCAAATTGGCTGTGCTGAATGTGAGCTCTCTTTTAAACAAATCTTTTATCATAAATGACTTAATTTTAGGGCTGCACGGTAGCGCAAGCAGGTAATGCGCGTGCCTCACCGCAAGAAGGTCGCAGGTTCCCGGGTCGGGCCTTTCTGTGTGAAGTTTGCATGTTCTTCCCGTGCATGCGTGGGTTCTCTCCAGGCACTCCGGCGTCCTCCCACAGACCAAAAACATGCTCATTAGGCTGACTGGTGACTCTAAATTGCCCCTAGGTGTGAGTGTGAATGGTGTGTGTATGTGCCCTGCTATCGGCTGGCGACCAGTCCAGGGTGTACCCCACCTCCCACCCGTGGACAGCCGAGATAGGCTCCGGCCCCCCGCGACCCCGAAAGGGATAAGCGGCATAGAAAATGGATGGATGGACTTAATTTTAGACAATAACCTAGATGGTATTCTCATTACAGAGACATGGCTCAGCACTGATGCACCTGTTATTCTCAATGAGGCCTCCCCAAAAAATTGTAACTTTTTATTCTCTACTGGGGGAGCAAAAAGGGAGGCGGAACTTGATCTATCACAAGAACTACAATGTCTGCAAATGCAGTTCCTTTTAACAGTTTTACATCATTTGAGCACCATGCCTTTGTTTTTAGCAGTCCTCCTATTCTTTGCATAACGGTCTACAGACCACCCCAGTCTTCATCCTCTTTTATCAGCAAATTCTCTGAGTTCTTATCAGTCATTCACACCACCTACAACAGGATTTTAATAGCTGGTGATTTTAATCTACACATTGACAACAACTCGGACCCAGTATCCAGAGAATTTTTAAACCTCTTAAACTGTATGGATTTTAAACAGCACGTTACACAGCTGACCCACAGCAGGGGGCACACCCTGGACCTGATCATAACTTATGGCCTGTCTGGAGGGTTGTCCTCTGTTGTGGATCTGGCGGCGTCCGATCACTTCTGTGTGTTTTTTTTAGAATCGCCAGTTTTAATCAGCGGGAGGCACCAGTGAGAACAGTGAGGAAACGCTACCTAACTCCTGAAGTGGCTGCAAATTTTATCCAGATTTTACGGAGCACTCCTGCAGAGATTTTACCAGCACCATGTGATTTTATCGTTAACAATTTTAACAGTAATCTGAAGTCAACGTTGGATGCAGTGGCTCCTCTTTTAACAAAAACAATTAAGAAAAAACCTACACCTCCGTGGAGAAATGAAGAAATTAAGCATCTGAAAAGAAACTGCAGAAGTGCTGAGAGGAAATGGAGAAAATCAAAACTAACAGTCCACTACGAAATTTTACGTCATCACCTCAAAACTTACAATAACACCATTAAACAGGCAAGAATTTCTCACTTCAAAAAGCTAATCTCTGGCGGAGATAGGCCCCCCCGCGACCCCGAAAGGGATAAGCGGCATAGAAAATGGATGGATGGATGAAATTAATTTGTAACAGCAAAGAGACAAAAAAACCAAGCAGGATGTTTCACTGCTGCTCAACATGAGTAGGCCTGCTGTCTATCCTAATCATGCATGATTCCATGATCTGATGATTCCATGGCCTGGCACTAGGGTTGCCACCTTGGATTTGTGAAAAAACGGGACACTTGACCAAATGTTTGGGGCGGAGGGCTCGGGCATTATTACCAGTTCAGACTAACCAAATTAACACGAAATTCAGACATAAGAGACAGCAACAAAGTCATGTTAATACATTTAATCGTTCAAGGGTCAAAATCTCACACACATGATACTGACTGCTAGTTAAACCAGGGTAGATGTAGGCCTGCACCAGCTGATAATTTTGATGAGTCACCCTAGCCGTGAGACATCTGAGTTCAGCAGCCATACCGACACACTAGAACACAGAGAGAGACATCACAGCCGTGTTTCACTCCATGGTACACACTGGTAAGCTCTGCCACTGCAATCTTGTCTTCTTCTGGTGAACCTTTTTTGGTCATAAAAGTTGCAATGGCTGCCTGTTTTTGTTTGTTTGATACCACAACTTGATGCTTTTTTGTTTTCGCGTGGATTTCCAAAGCGTTTTTTTTTCCTTCATATTTTATGGAGATTTGTGCCGGACACAAAACACAAGTGGCGGAAAAATGGTCTTCCTGGGTCGGCCGTACCCATTCAAACTCTGAAAGTGTCACCCAGTGAGGATTGTAACGAGTATATCGTTTTTTTTGTGCCGGTGGCTTACATGAATTTGCTCCTTCTCCTTCCTCGTCAGTCGTCTCTCCTCCCATTTCAAATTAAGACGCCAAAATTTGGTGAAAAGAAGATGGACGCCTGGTAATTCAGCTTGCTCTGTCTCTCTTCCATCAAGTTTCCCTCCCTGCTTGGCTTGCGTGAGCCACTTTCACAACTGGGACCCATGCGTGTGAGTAGACAAAAGAATGGAAGAGGATGAGATTGAGCGGAATTTCGAAACGATGCCATCACACCCGATAGCATACACCTTCGAGCCACTGAGACAAATACCTCAAACACAGCCACGGGTTGAGGTGGAGGAAGAACAGCTGATGGTTTCTGCAGGTGCTGAGAGAGTGGGCAACACGTTTTGGGAGAAATTTGCTACACAATGCTAACATGCTAATGCTAACATGAACTCCTATGAACATGCTAACCTACAGTAAAATGATTCATAAATGCATTCTAATGGTGTTTGAGATCTTTTCAATGTGTCATTTGACATGCTAATGTTAGCATTAGCCATAATGCTAACATGCTAATGCTAACATGAGGTCCTATAAACTTGTTGGTGCTTACAGGCTTGACTTTTAGTGGCAGACATGACCAAGTTCTAAGCTCGATAATGCTCCAGGCACCAGGCATCCAATTTTTTGACAATGAAAATGAGGGTCTCTTGCAAAGCAATCATATGAACTATTTCACAAAACTGTAGAAGTCCAGCCAGCGACCCATGGGCTACCACCATTCCAGTCCTGTAGTTATAGCGTTATAGGATACATTTTTGCAAAGTTCACATGTCCATATGTGGGTGTTTCTCTTTGACTGCTAGTGCAATATCCTCATTCATAACATCAAGTGGAAGTGTTGAAACGTCACTAACCTCCAAAGAGGGTTTAGAAAATTCAGACATGCAGATTATATGCAATGTCTGAAATTGGTGCCACTGGGCTAATGAATACCATACATTTTTATAACAATTTGTATGACGGATTACTCCTTCGATGAAGCTGTGTTTTGCTTCATATCTCATAGTTCATAGTGCAACAAGGGGGCCAAACTGACGTATCAACTGGGGATAATGCTCCAGATAATGATGTTTGGACTGTATTCTTTTGTGGGGGAAAACCTCTTGGAATGCAGCCCTGTGTTCAAATATCTTGAAGTCTCGATAAGAAATAGTGTCCTCAGTATGAAGAGGTGCAACAAGTTCTACTATGTATTTTAAATCACACAGGACCTGCCATGCTGGTTTGTTTAAAGGAACTCTGGCTCCAATCAAGAGAGGAAGAAATCTCAACAGGCTCCAATTCTGGAGCATAGGTTCAATTCAATTCAATTCAATTCAATTTTATTTGTATAGCGCCAAATCACAACAGAAGTTGTCTCAGGACACTTTCCATATAGAGCTGGTACAGACCAAGCTCTTTTATCTACAGCAAACCAACAATTCCCCTATGAGCAAGCACTTGGCGACAGTGGCGAGGAAAAACTTCCTTTTAACAGGCAGAAACCTCGGGCAGAACCAGACTCTGGGTGGGCGGCCATCTGCCTCGACCGGTTGGGTAAGAGAGGGAGAGCAAGAGAGGGAGAGTGAGACAGACAGACAGACAGACAGACAGACAGACAGACAGACAGACAGACAGACAGACAGACAGACAGAAATGCAGTCAGAGAGAGAGAGAGAGGGAGAGAGAGAGAGAGAGAGAGAGAGAGAGAGAGAGAGAGAGAGAGAGACAGACATGCAGTCACAGTAACAGTGACAGTGGATGTAATAACAGTAGTAGCAGTTGCAGTGGATGTCAGGCAGGGCCAAGGCGGGAGACGCAGCTGAAATCCACAATCCAGATTCAGCCACTGTGTAATCTGCAAGACGACAAAGCACAGAGACTCCGGGGAAGGAGCTAAGTTAGTAACACGCCGTGGTAGGACATGAAAGCGTGCAGATGGAGAGGGACAGAAGGACAGAGGAGCTCGGTGTATCTTTGGAGGCCCCCCGACAGTCTAATAGGTGAGGGGCACAAGATGGGGCTGGGTTGTCTTATCAGTCCACTTAAATGGAAATGTTATTATTGCTTCATTCAAATTTGCTAATGTAAAATATTTTTAGAAATTACCACAGTTAGACAAAGAGCAATCTCAACAGGGATAATTCCTTCAAACAGTTCATGAGCTATATTTCACACTGAAATATGACAGACTTTCTGACAGCACACACTTTGTTTTTACACCAAAATGACAACCCCATGAATTTTCTTCAATAGCTTTAAGATGAGAATTATGAATTTCTTTGCTTCTTAAACAAAATGCTCTAGACTTGACCTCTGTTGTTTGAATGTCTACATTTTATGCTTTACAGAACGGGCAAACATACAGTATTTACCTGAAAAATATTCCACAAAACCTGTCAAACTGTGAGCCCAGAGATTGTCTGCCACTACGCAATGAACAAATCCTTTCACAGTTTTCCCCAACTTGGCAATAAACAGTCCTTCTTGTTGTAAGGTAATGAGATCATCTATTAAGGGCTTCAGTACACTCTCAAAGCCATAGCATAACATCCTCACTATGAATAAGTGCAGCTAAATATATATTAGACAGTGATGAGTGAAAACTAGCAGGTAAGTTCTCCAATGTCCAATATACCTTACAGATTTTATGTTTTTTTTTTTCTTGAGGTACCAAGGGGGTTGCAGATTTCAAAGTCATCTTCATCAAAAGCATCTATACTGAATTTTATCAGACTGAATTTTCATAGGAGCCATAATTCTATTGAACCATATATTCCTTTAGCTCTGAACAGTAGTGACTTCATGAGCTTCTTTAATGATAAAATTCTGACTATTAGAGACAGAATTCATCGGCTCCTACCGTCAACAGGTACTGTTTTGTCTTCAAACACAGAAACCGTAGAAACTGTTACTCAGTCTGTCGCAGTTTTAGACTGTTTTACTCCTGTCGACCTTCACCAACTAATTTCAATAATTTCATCATCAAAATCATCAACCTGTATTTTAGATCCTATCCCGACTAAGCTGTTTAAAGAAGTATTACCTCTAATTGACTCTTCAGTATTAGACATGATCAATCTGTCTTTATCAACAGGCTACGTACCACAGTCCTTTAAAGTAGCTGTAATAAAACCACTACTGAAAAAGCCTACTCTTGATCCAGGGGTTTTAGCCAACTATAGACCGATATCCAACCTTCCCTTTCTCTCCAAAACTCTTGAGAAAGCAGTTGCCAATCAGCTGTGCGACTTTCTAAACAATAATAGTTTATTTGAGGATTTCCAGTCAGGATTTAGAGTACATCATAGCACAGAGATAGCACTGGTTAAAGTTACAAATGACCTTCTAATTGCATATGATAAAGGATTTGTCTCTGTACTAGTCTTATTGGATCTTAGTGCTGCATTTGACACCATTGACCATGGCATCCTATTGCAGACACTGGAACACTTCATTGGCATTAAGGGAACTGCGCTAAGCTGGTTTAAATCCTACTTGTCAGATCGCTCTCAGTTTGTACGCGTTAATGACGACTCCTCTGTGCTCACTAAAGTCAGCTATGGAGTTCCGCAGGGTTCTGTGCTTGGACCAATTCTATTCACCTTATATATGCTTCCTTTAGGTAAGATTATCAGGAAGCACTCAATAAATTTTCATTGCTATGCAGATGATACCCAGCTATATTTATCAATGAAGCCGGAGGAAACCAGTCAGTTAACTAGACTACAAGCATGTCTTCATGACATAAAGACCTGGATGACCTGCAATTTTCTGATGCTAAACTCAGACAAAACTGAAGCTATAGTAGTAGGCCCTAAACATCTTAGAAAGTCACTTTCTGATGACATAGCAGCTATGGATGGCATTGCGCTGGCCTCCAGCACCACTGTAATATAATAAATGGCCAGGCACCTTCAATTCAATTCAATTCAATTCAATTCAATTTTATTTGTATAGCGCCAAATCACAACAGAAGTTGTCTCAGGACACTTTCCATATAGAGCTGGTACAGACCAAGCTCTTTTATCTACAAAGAAACCAACAATTCCCCCATGAGCAAGCACTTGGCAACAGTGGCGAGGAAAAACTTCCTTTTAACAGGCAGAAACCTCGAGCAGAACCAGACTCTGGGTGGGCGGCCATCTGCCTCGACCGGTTGGGTGAGAGAGGAAGAGCAAGAGAGGACAGACAGACAGACAGACAGACAGACAGACAGACAGACAGACAGACAGACAGACAGAAAAGAGAGAGAGAGAGAGAGACAGAGACAGAGACAGAGACAGAGACAGAGAGACAGACACGCAGTCACAGTAACAGTGACAGTGGATGTAATAATAGCAGTAGCAGTTGCAGTGGATGTCAGGCAGGGCCAAGGCAGGAGATGCAGCTGAAATCCACAATCCAGATTCAGCCACTGTCCATGGGAACCTGCAAGACGACAAAGCACAGAGACTTCGGGGAAGGAGCTAAGTTAGTAACACGCCGTGGTAGGACATGAGAGCGTGCGGATGGAGAGGGACAGAAGGACGGAGGAGCTCGGTGTATCTTTGGATGTCCCCCGACAGTCTAATCCTATAGCAGCATAACTAGGGGCTGGTCCAGGACAAGCCTGAGCCAGCCCTAACTATAAGCTTTATCAAAAAGGAAAGTTTTAAGCCTACTCTTAAATGTAGAGTATGAGCTCTTATCTTAAAGAGCTCATAGTACCTTATTGCCCCACTCGAACACTGCATTCCCAGAATGCAGGTCTACTTATGGTTCCTAAAGTCTCAAAAAGTAGAACAGGAGTCAGAGCATTTAGCTATCAAGCTCCTCTCCTGTGGAACCATCTTCCAGTCTTTGTCCGGGAGGCAGACACTGTCTCTACATTTAAGAGTAGGCTTAAAACTTTCCTTTTTGATAAAGCTTATAGTTAGGGCTGGCTCAGGCTTGTCCTAGACCAGCCCCTAGTTATGCTGCTATAGGATTAGACTGTCGGGGGACCTCCAAAGATACACTGAGCTCCTCTGTCCTTATGTCCCTCTCCATCTGCACGCTTTCATGTCCTACCACGGCATGTTACTAACTTAGCTCCTTCCCCGGAGTCTCTGTGCTTTGTCGTCTTGCAGGTTACACAGTGGCTGAATCTGGATTGTGGATTGCAGCTGCGTCTCCTGCCTTGGCCCTGCCTGACATCCACTGCAACTGCTACTACTGTTATTACATCCACTGTCACTGTTACTGTGATTGCATGTCTGTCTCTCTGTCTTTCTCTCTCTCTCTCTCTCTGACTGCATTTCTGTCTGTCTGTCTGTCTGTCTGTCTGTCTGTCTGTCTGTCTGTCTGTCTGTCTGTCTGTCTGTCTGTCTCACTCTCCCTTTCTTGCTCTCCCTCTCTCACCCAACCGGTCGAGGCAGATGGCCGCCCACCCAGAGTCTGGTTCTGCCGGAGGTTTCTGCCTGTTAAAAGGAAGTTTTTCCTCACCACTGTCGCCAAGTGCTTGCTCATGGGGGAATTGTTGGTTCTCTGTAGCTTGGTCTGTACCAGCTCTATATGGAAATTGTCCCGAGACAACTTCTGTTGTGATTTGGCGCTATACTAATAAATTGAATTGAATTGAATTGAACTGAATTTGATGGGGAGATTTCAAATTGACTGATAAATCTAAAAGTTTGACAACTTAGGACCTGCTGTAAAGATTTTAGTATAGAGATGTATTGAAATGATTTTTTGTTTTGGGAATCAAGAATTAATTCTCTGGGTTCTACAGTTTTAATATGTTTTTTGTAGTATGTCTTTCGTTTCCAGGCAGTAGAAAGTAGGCTACGACTACCAAAAGCTGCTGTAATTTGATTCGACTTGCAAATAGTAGATACTATCTCTTGCAAAATAATCTCATCTACTTGATAGTTTTCATTCTGTAAGTGCTGAGATATGGTTTGATGAACAAGGGGTACAGAAGCAGTGCCAAGTAAATGGTTAAACTCTTGTAAAAGTTCATCAACAGCAACACTGGAAACAAGATAGATATGTTCAAGCTTCAGTAAGAGTGAAGCAACTTTGAGCTCAGCATTATGTCCCAAATCATTTAAATCAAAACTTGAATCATCCAGGTCCTCTCTACTTACATCTGAGGGCTCAATATCAGTCTGGACACTGTCATGGTTTTCAACTGAAAGACCTCAGCTTGACCCCTGTTTCACAAGTATTTCATGCTTTAAGTCATTTACTGTATAATTCCTATGATTTCTGCTTATGTGAGTTCTAAATGAACCATAAATATTTCTTCTGTACAAACAGCCCTCAAACACACAATCAATTGTTTCACTGTTGTTAAGATGTTAAGCTATATGTTGAAAATAGTCTGTTAAACATTCATTGACGTGGCATAAGAGACATTTAATCAGGTGAGAATGGCTGATGAGATCTTGACAAGTGGGTCAAAAGTGCCTTCCAAGTTTTGCACGTACATGGGCAGTTTAAATGTGCTTGGCTGAGACTAGCAACATGTGTAGTGAGGTTCTGGAGTGCTTCACAGATTACTTTGTTATCAGCATCAAGCTTCTCAAGTATAGGGTTGGGCTTAGTTGAGTGGCTTTTATTTTTCGTTACACCACTAACCTGCTCAGTTTCACTGCTCTTCTCTTCCTGAACTATGGCTACTTTCACACCTTTTTGTTTGGTCACAGATGACAGTTTACTTTTTCTCTCCTGTTCCACACTGTAGGCAGCACTCATTTTCTCAAGTAATATTTTGTCCTGTACAGCTGGGTCCTGGAGGAAAGGCTTGATATTAGGGATGTCCCAATCATGTTTTTTTTGCCCCGAGTCCGAGTCATTTGGTTTTGAGTATCTGCTGATACTGAGTCCCGATCAGATACTTCTATAAAACATTATGAAATGAACTAAGAGCAAAGAATAAGATCCAGGATGTCCCTTTTTTTTTTTTTTTTTTTTACCAATGGCTCTTATATTAACATGTAACACTTATGCACAATTGTGCATGCATGCAGTGTAGTGTATTGTAAACATCTATGAGGTAGCTTGAATTACAGTCTCAAGTCAGAACAGAACACAGAAATAAAATAAAATTTTCCTCACATTAGGAATAGTGCAACATTAAGTAAGGGATGATGCCCGACAAGGTGTCCATTATCAGAAATGACTGGACGACGTGGACGCGTGAACCGTCCAACACGAAGCGTCCAACGCGAATGGATGGACTTTGCTTTAATTTCTGGTAATGGACACCTCGAAAGGCATTATCCCGCTTATACCATGGTCACTTACAAAAGAAATAAATATTAAATCAATTATTAATACGTTAATTTTGTTTTTTTTCCCATTAAAATTGTAAGTAAGAAGCGGCTGAGTGGACTATTTGATATCTCTCGTTGTGACGCGTTGTCAGGTAACCGGCTCTGGCCACAGAACCTGCAGCTCGGTCGGCCGCAGCTGTTATATTAGGCCTAATCAGTGGAGGTGTGAGTGTGGTCGTTTTTGCAGAAAGAGGTCAGGAAATATTCTGTCTTCAGTTAAGGATATTTATTAACACACTGATAAAATAGAGTACATGTACATGGATCTCAGTCTTTTGGGAAATTGCAGTCTGCAAGCAGTAAGCTGCATCCACCTGCCAGAATGAGAATGCCTGACTTACTATTATACAGAGTTTTAAAAAGAAATGTGCAGCTATCTGATTGGTCAAAACAGGTGGTGATCATCGTGGTTTAGACTTTAGTGCTCCCTCCTTGGTCCACAGGCTGGTCCCAGCCTGTTGGCACACGACCCATCCAATAGATAGGACACAGCGCCCTGAAAGAGAAGATAGCTAGACCCCCCTTTATATGTAAATTATGTGTTACCTGACACGAGATATCTTAAGTTTCATTTTCTGAGGTTACTGAAGGCCACATTGCCTGTGTGGCTATGTGTGTGCAGCTTATAGTTACTGGAGGGCATGTTGATTGTATTACCATGTGTATGTAGCTTATTAAGAGATGAGAGTAAATATGTAACTCTAACAGAGGGAAGTGAGATGATTGCTTAACGTTATGTTACGTGATACAAAGTATCATTTCAGAGAGCAAGTGCACCTCTTACTGCTTGTGTGTGTCCTCTACTGTCTTGCCGTTGTGATAAATAAACTGTGAAACAACGTATGTTAACGTATGTTCTGAGTTTCTGTTGCCACGGATACCAACCAGCGTTTGAGCCAGCGCAATAATTTAGAACAATCAGGCTATTTGACCAGAACTTTTTTATAGGTGTCCACAACACTTTTTAACGGACACCCTGCAGCAAATCAGAATTGAGTATTTACCCAGACCATGGTATAAAGACTTAATAGTCTAGTATTAAAACAAATAGCTGCTTAACTTAAAATAGGCATCAAAATATCAAATGCAAACAAATGAGCAAATAAAAGTGACTGTTATCAAGTAGCCTAAGGCCAGTATTGTGCTTTTTGGAACTGCACTCCTAACTCATATTCTCAAAGTATTGTAAACTGCAGTGCACTGTATTGGGGTGTCGTATCAAGTTTGTGGTGTTAAAAGCAGTTTTGTCCTTTCCACCTCTCAAGATCCCGTGCTTCAAAACAAACTGCTGTGTACTGCCGTGTTCCACGCATGTGCTGTTCAGTGGTGTCTGTCACAGACACAGACCCGGCCTGTAAACGTTGGTAGTTAATAAATACTATTTTATTCACATTTGTTTTTAATCGCTATCCCATATATTGTAAATGTGATTAAAAATAACAATAAATATACATATGTATATACATTGCCTATCATAAGTATTCATCCCCTTGGATGTTTTACACTTTTATTGCTTTCATAAATCAATCATGGTCAATAAAATTTGGCTTTTTTAACACAAAAATTTCCATCCATCCATTATCTATACCGCCTATCCCTTTTGGGGTTGCGGGGGGGCTGGAGCCTATCCCAGCTACAATGGGCGAGAGGCGGGGTACACACTAAACTGGTTGCCAGCCGATTGCAGGGCCACATGCAAGGACAAACAAACATTCACACTCACACCTACGGACAATTTAGAGTCATCAGTTAACCTAGTGAGCATGTTTTTGGTCTGTGGGAGGAAGCCGGAGTACCCGGAGAGAAGAACATGCAAACTTCACACAGAAAGGCCCCGCCTGACCCGGGGATCGAACCGGCAACCTTCTTGCCGCACTACCTGCTGCGCCACCGTGCAGCCACGCAAAAATTTATTGGAAAAAACTCTTTAATGTCAAAGTGGAAACAGATTTCTACAAAAAAATTTTAATGAAGGAAAATAATATAAATGAAAATAATTGTTTGCATAATTATTCACCCCCTTCAAGTCAGTATTTCGTAGATGCACCTTTGGCTGCAATCACAGCAGTGAGTCTGTGTGGATAAGTCTCAGTCAGTCTTGTACACTGTAAAAAAAAAAAAACTGTAAAAAAAAAACGGTAAAAGCACTGGCAGCAAAGTTTCCAAACAGATACTGTAAAATTACAGTGAATAACAATATCTCAGAAGCACGTACAATAACTTTAAAAAAACAGAGCAGATTTTTACAGTCAAATATAATCAAAATACAGCATATAATAGTTGATAAATGCCCATTATACTGTAAAATATCATACATATTATGTCAAAAAACATTAAAAAACAGATAACCTTCAGGTTAATCTCTGTAATTTTACAGTATTATAAAAACTGTAAAAAAAAAAAAATGGTAAGAGCACTGGCAGCAAAGTTTCCAAACAGATACCATAAAATTACAGTAAATAACCATAACAAAGAACTACATACAATAACTGTAAAAAAAAAGTTGATTTTTACAGTCAAATTTAATTAAAATGCAGTGTATTTCAATGATAAATGTCCATTATACTGTAAAACAACATACATATTACAGTAAAAAACATTAAAATCAGATACCTTTCAGATTAATCTCTGTAATTTCACAGTATACATTATTTATTTTAGGAAATAGCCAAGTCTATCTACAGTAACCTCATGTTAAAATACTATTTTTTCCATGTACAATAACAAAGTTAGAATGTATAAAAAAGAACTAGGTTCATAAAATTTATATTTGTATTAATCTATCATTTTATAGAATTTTTATATTAAAAAACAACCATTGGACAGTGGAAAAACAAGCTAAATACATTACAAATACATCGAAAATAGCTACATTTAATGCCTCTCTCTTTAAATTAAGGGTATTTAGTATTTTTTTAATGGAGTGGTACCTAGAGTAATTTCCCGTTTATTTATTGTTCTTTCATGTACAATCACTAAGAAATAATGTATAAAAATGCTAAAAATGCATTACATGAACAATGAATGTCTGCCCATTCACAGTATTAATTTGTCATTTTAATGAATTACGAGATTTAAATATGTTTATTGGACAGTAGAAAAAAAGCAGAATATATTAAAAATACATCAAAAATAGCAATATTTAAGGTGAATCCCTGTAAATTAAGAGTATTTAGTAGTCATTTCATGAAACTGTTTTGTCCATCTACACTGATTTGCTGCATTATTGTGGTTTCCCCAAGTACAAAAACAATGACACAATGTATAAACAAAATATGCACCTTTAATCAAATAGGAATTTCTGCACATTTACAGTATTAGTTATTTTAAACAATTGGACAATGGAAAATTAAACACTGTACATCAAAATACATCAATATGTACATTTAAGGATAATATCTGTAAAAACTTCACTTTAGTATTTTTAACCCTGGGCCCAAATGACATGTTTTCAGTCACAATCCGATCAGCTTTCAGCAGCGGCTCCTGTGCTCAACAAGTAAGTTACATTGACTAGACCTCCATATACAGGGCAAAACTGGAAACACCCTTCATCTATAGGTAACATCAGCATAAGAACTACCTACCTACCTACAAAACAATTTAATTAAAATAATAAACACGTACTCGGGAGTTTTTTTGAGTTTGGCCCATGTTCCACTTGACAACATCGAGAGGGTGGACTTTAAGTCCTATACTACAGCCAGCCACCAGGGGGGTGATTGAGATGTTTTGACTTCACTTCACAGCTGTCATGCTGTCCATCATACTGTATTACTATTGTGTGTACTATTACCATGTACTACCATGTACTATTCATACAAAGCATGTTAGATTGATTATGTAGTGATCCAGCTGCATAGTATGTGGATTATGTCAATTCAATTTCAATTTTATTTGTATAGCGCCAAATCACAACAGAAGTTGTCTCTGGACACTTTCCATATAGAGCTGGTACAGACCAAGCTCTTTTATCTACAAAGAAACCAACAATTCCCCCATGAGCAAGCACTTGGCGACAGTGGCGAGGAAAAACTTCCTTTTAACAGGCAGAAACCTCGAGCAGAACCAGACTCTGGGTGGGCGGCCATCTGCCTCGACCGGTTGGGTGAGAGAGGAAGAGCAAGAGAGGGAGAGTGAGACAGACAGACAGACAGACAGAAATGCAGTCAGAGAGAGAGAGAGAGAGACAGAGACAGAGACAGAGACAGAGAAACAGACATGCAGTCACAGTAACAGTGACAGTGGATGTAATAACAGCAGTAGCAGTTGCAGTGGATGTCAGGCAGGGCCAAGGCAGGAGATGCAGCTGAAATCCACAATCCAGATTCAGCCACTGTCCATGGGAACCTGCAAGACGACAAAGCACAGAGACTCCGGGGAAGGAGCTAAGTTAGTAACACGCCGTGGTAGGACATGAAAGCGTGCGGATGGAGAGGGACAGAAGGACAGAGGAGCTCGGTGTATCTTTGGATGTCCCCCGACAGTCTAATCCTATAGCAGCATAACTAGGGGCTGGTCCAGGACAAGCCTGAGCCAGCCCTAACTATAAGCTTTATCAAAAAAGAAAGTTTTAAGCCTACTCTTAAATGTAGAGACAGTGTCTGCCTCCCGGACAAAGACTGGAAGATGGTTCCACAGGAGAGGAGCTTGATAGCTAAATGCTCTGACTCCTGTTCTGCTTTTTGAGACTTTGGGAACCATAAGTAGACCTGCATTCTGGGAACGCAGTGTTCGAGTGGGGCAATAAGGTACTATGAGCTCTTTAAGATAAGAAGGTGCCTGGCCATTTATGGCTTTGTAAGTAAGGAGGAGAATTTTAAACTCTATTCTAAACTTTACAGGGAGCCAGTGCAGAGTGGCGAGTATTGGAGAAATATGATCTCGCTTCCTGGTTTTTGTCAGAACACGTGCTGCAGCGTTCTGGAGCAACTGGAGAATATTCAGCAACGAATTTGGGCAGCCTGATAGTAAGGAATTGCAATAATCCAGCCTGGAAGTTACGAATGCATGGACTAGTTTTTCTGCATCATTTTGAGACAAAATATGCCTGATTTTTGCGATATTACGTAGGTGAAAAAAGGCAGTCCTTGAAATTTGTTTTACATGGGAGTGAAAGGACATGTCTTGGTCAAAGATGACTCCCAGATTCTTTACAGTGGTGCTGGAGGCCAGCGCAATGCCATCCATAGCTGCTATGTCATCAGAAAGTGACTTTCTAAGATGTTTAGGGCCTACTACTATAACTTCAGTTTTGTCCGAGTTTAGCATCAGAAAATTGCAGGTCATCCAGGTCTTTATGTCATGAAGACATGCTTGTAGTCTAGTTAACTGACTGGTTTCTTCCGGCTTCATTGATAAATATAGCTGGGTATCATCTGCATAGCAATGAAAATTTATTGAGTGCTTCCTGATAATCTTACCTAAAGGAAGCATATATAAGGTGAATAGAATTGATCCAAGCACAGAACCCTGCGGAACTCCATAGCTGACTTTAGTGAGCACAGAGGAGTCACCATTAACGTGTACAAACTGAGAGCGATCTGACACGTAGGATGTAAACCAGCTTAGCGCAGTTCCCTTAATGCCAATGAAATGTTCCAGTGTCTGCAATAGGATGCCATGGTCAATGGTGTCAAATGCAGCACTAAGATCCAATAAGACTAGTACAGAGACAAATCCTTTATCAGATGCAATTAGAAGGTCATTTGTAACTTTAACCAGTGCTGTCTCTGTGCTATGATGCATTCTAAATCCTGACTGGAAATCCTCAAATAAACTATTATTGTTTAGAAAGTCGCACAGCTGATTGGCAACTGCTTTCTCAAGAGTTTTTGAGAGAGAGGGAAGGTTGGATATCGGTCTATAGTTGGCTAAAACCCCTGGATCAAGAGTAGGCTTTTTCAGTAGCGGTTTTATCACAGCTACTTTAAAGGACTGTGGTACGTAGCCTGTTGATAAAGAGAGATTGATCATATCTAATACTGAAGAGTCAATTAGAGGTAATACTTCTTTAAACAGCTTAGTCGGGATAGGATCTAAAATACAGGTAGATGATTTTGATGATGAAATTATTGAAATTAGTTGGTGAAGGTCAACAGGAGTAAAACAGTCTAAAACTGCGACAGACTGAGTAACAGTTTCTACGGTTTCTGTGTTTGAAGACAAAACAGTACCTGTTGACGGCAGGAGCCGATGAATTCTGTGTCTAATAGTTAGAATTTTATCATTAAAGAAGCTCATGAAGTCATTACTGTTCAGAGCTAAAGGAATACATGGTTCAATAGAATTATGGCTCTCTGTCAGCCTGGCTACAGTGCTGAAGAGAAACCTGGGATTGTTCTTATTTTCCTCTATTAGTGCAGAGTAATAGGCTGGACTAAAGGACTAAGGACTAAACTTGATAGAAACTCCGAGAACTCAGCTATAAATTCGGAGTAAGGACCAGGAGAGCGGTATACTACAACAAATAAAAGTGGCTGCACTGTTTTCCATTTCTCATGAGAAAGAGTGAGAACAAGGCTTTCAAATGAGTTATAGTCGAGTTTAGGTTTAGGGTTGATCAAAAGGCTTGAGTCAAAAATGGCTGCAACTCCACCTCCTCTGCCGCTGCCTCGAGGAATGTGGGTATTAATATGGCTCGGAGGAGTAGCTTCATTCAGGCTCACATACTCTTCAGGACACAGCCAGGTTTCAGTCAGACAAAATAAATCAACATTATGGTCTGATATTAACTCATTTACTAGAACAGCTTTAGAGGACAGAGATCTGATGTTAAGGAGTCCACATTTAATTCTCCTATCTTGTTGTACTATTGCAGAGGTTGTTCTAATTTTAATTAGATTCTTATGTTTAACTCCTCTTCTCTGTACTTTTGGTTTACTTAGTTTACGTGGTCGGGGGGCAGACACAGTCTCTATGGAGTGCTGGGTAGGTAATGGAGGCACAGAGAAGCATGTAGGACTGCAGCTCTGCCTCCTGGTATCAACTCTGAGTTGTCAGGGGTTAGGTTCATAAATAAAATCGGTCAGATTTCTAGAGATGAGAGCTGCTCCCTCCAAAGTGGGATGGATGCCGTCTCTCCTAATCAGACCAGGTCTTCCCCAGAAAGTCTGCCAATTATCAATGAAGCCCACACCGTTTGCTGGACACCACCTCGACAGCCAGTGGTTGAACGATGACATGCGGCTAAACATGTCATCACTGGTCAGATTTGGCAGGGGTCCAGAGAAAACTACGGAGTCTGACATTGTTTTAGCATATGTACACACCGATTCCACATTAATTTTAGTGACCTCCGATTGGCGTAACCGGGTGTCATTACCGCCGACGTGAATAACAATCTTACGGTATTTACGCTTATCCTTAGCCAGCAGTTTCAAATTTGATTCGACGTCGCCCGCTCTGGCCCCCGGGAGGCATTTGACTATGGTCGCTGGTGTCGCTAACTTCACATTTCTCAAAATGGAGCTGCCAATAATCAGAGTTGGTTTCTCA
The DNA here is from genome assembly GCF_039877785.1 of Chaetodon trifascialis. Lineage (NCBI taxonomy): Eukaryota > Metazoa > Chordata > Actinopteri > Chaetodontiformes > Chaetodontidae > Chaetodon > Chaetodon trifascialis. The sequence goes on from NC_092066.1 coordinate 27,028,786, forward strand.
GCGGGTGTGTTGCCGAGTGGGAAGAACCTGTTAGAAACATGAAGCGGTTGGAGGTGACCTGTGGGCTTCAGCTTGGGACTATGCTTCCTTCGAACAGTCACCCAGCCTCCCTGGTTTCCCGGCTGCTCGGGAGCTGTCGAGGGACGGCTAGCCGGAGCTGCACTTGGTCGGTCCGCACCGGCTACGGGGGCCTGGCTAACTATAGCTAATGGTTTTGTTTCCATGGTGCGGAGCCGAGCTTCCAATTCACTAAGCCTCGCCTCCAACTCACCAAATAAACTACATTTATTACACGTACCAGTATCACTAAAGGAGGCAGAGGAGTAGCTAAACATGTGACACACCAAGCAGGATGGAGCTGGAGAGGGACAGAGAGAAGCCATCGCTAGCTGCTAGGCTAAGCTGGTATAGCTAGCAGAGCAGACAAGCGCGTAGACAAATAAAATTGACGGTCGCTAAATAAACAGACTTATGGGTGCTTGAGCAGAACTAATGTTACTCTAGAGTGCGGATAAAAGGCCGCAGTAACAAAACACAGAGCAAATTACACTCAGAGGAACAAGAGCGACAAACGCACACTGCTCGTAAGGCAGCAACCGCAAACAGGAAGTGAGACGATACGCTTACCTCAGCACGTCAGCACGTCTGATGTGATGTAAAATTACATTTGAATATAAAAAAGACAAGCTGCCTTTAAAAACATAATAATAATGTAATGTTACTATGGTTAATTATTTCTAATTTTAGGGGTAAATGTTTAAATTACTGCTAATATACATTAATCTACAGTTATTGTCTTTTTGAAAATGGTGATAAACCTGTAAAAAACAAAAAAATATATTCAAAGTTACAGTGGAATATGTACTAATACAATACCATATAAATGGTAAAAATTTAAATTACTTCCAATATCTAAATGTACAGGCACTTTATAGTTTAAAAAAGCAAAAATCTGTAAGAATACAGAATACTCTCTGTAAAATTACATTATTTAAAGTGCACTTTTTGTAAAACAATGTATTTTAAATTGTCTTTATACAGTAATGTACAGTAAATTACTTTACAAATACTACTTATTACCTCTAAAAAAAACATAAAATCACCTTAACCACACATCCTTAATGAACTGCAATTTTTAATGTAAACACTACAGATTTCTGTAATTTTACGTACATTTCTTCATTATCATTATCAGGAAAGATTAGTAAAATTACATTGCATTTTGTGTAAAATTACACTTGAATAATGAAAGAAATATGTTAAATTAACCTAAAAAAACATAGTAATACTGTAATAATAAATTATTAGTAATTAAATGTTATTCTAAAGGTAAATATTTAAATTACGGCTAGTATCTGTTAATTTACAGTTATTACATTGTCTTATGGAAAAAGGTGGTAAACCTGTAAAAACATACAGAAAACTGTACGTAAAATTAGAGTTAAAGATGTACAAATACAATAAATTGTCATTAAAACATAATATTAATGTAATCTTACATTATGGTTAATTAACTGTGATTTTAAACATAAAACCTAAAATTACTCAAAATATCTGTAAATCTACTGGCATTTCATTGTTTTATTGGAAAACAGGAAAAATCTGTAAATATTATATATTTACAGATATATATTATTATTAATATTATATTAATATTTCCTGTAAAATTACATATTTTTTTTACAGTGTACATCTACCCACTGCAATTTTGCTCCATTCTTCTTTGCAAAACTGCTCACGCTCTGTCAGGTTGCGTGGGTATCGGGCATGAACAGCCCTTTTCAAGTCCAGCCACAAATTCTCTACAGGATTGAGGTCTGGGCTTTAACTCGGCCACTCCAGAACATTTACCTGGTTCTTTTTAACCATTCCTGTGTAGCTTTTGCAGTATGCTTTGGATCATTGTCTTGCTGGAAAATAAATCTTCTCTCAAGCCGTAGTTCTCTTGCAGACTGAAGAAGATTGTCCCCCAGGATTTCGGTGTATTTTGCAGCATTCATTCTGCCCTCTATCTTTACAAGCTTTCCAGGTCCGGCTGCTGAGAAACATCCCCATAGCATGATGCTGCCACCACCATGCTTCACAGTGGGGATGGTGTGTTTTTGGTGATGTGCAGTGTTTGGTTTCCGCCAAACATAACGTCTTGTCTGATGGCCAAAAAGCTCAATTTTGGTCTCATCAGACCAAAGAATCTTCTTCCACTTGACCATGGAGTCTTCCACATACTTTTTGGCAAACTCTAGCCGAGATCTAATATGACTTCTCTTCATCAGTGGCTTTCTCATTGCCACTCACCCATAAAGCTTTGACCGGTGAAGAACCCGGGCAGCAGTTTGCTATATGCACAGTCTCTCCCATCTCAGCAGCTGAAGCTTGTAACTCCTTCAGAGTAGTCGTAGGGGTCTTGGTGGCTTCTCTCACTAGTCTCCTACTTGCACGGTCACTCAGTTTACGAGGGCGGCATGATCTATGTGTGTACACGTGTTGGCTCGCTAGCTAAAATGCTAATTGCAAAATCTATAGTAACTGCTGTGATGTGTGAAGTGCTTCAAGTGCATTAAAGGGTGCATATTTTTTTCATTTTATGTGAGAGAGAAGAATGTGAACCATAGCTGTACTGTTTGGGTTGCAGTCAATTTTGTATTTTGAGAATGTGATGTGTTTTGATTTATAAAATAGGCTTGTAAAAAATGATATTCATCAAGAGTGAAGGTATTAAAAACTTGGTTTTGGAGTTAAAAACTGTTAAAACTGTGACCTTAGTTAAGATTTAAAGTGTATATTAGATTTCATATTGCATTATTTCAGTTCATGATTTAAAACTAAGGATATAAAAATTCATTATGCAGATTTGTAATCATAATTCATGGTTAAAAGAAATCAGTATTAATTTCATGGATAAAAACATGTCATAAAATGATGTGGGTTGAAGTTACTGCTATTTCTGAACTATATCATAAATATAGTCATAACTATGTTTTCTGAGAATGTAGATTTGATCTAAAATATGGCCATAAGTGATCAAAGGTTTATGACTGTATGCAATAAGGGCTTTATATTGTTATGCAGGCTAGGTTTTTTGACACCCCTGGGAACCTTCTTGGATTCTGGACCCTGGAGCTGGATGTTCTCCCTGACGAGGGAGATGGTGAGCCACCTGGAGATATGATTGTTTCTGTGATCAGAGAGGGAACTCCTCAGATCCTTCTTCCTTAAGTTCACCAGTGTGGTAGGATTTATCACAAAACTGAAGACTCTTCGACTTGACATTTGACACTTAAAGGACCAAACTGACAAAAATTTACGACCTGACTCAAAGAAACTGCGCAGAACTGTACATTGTTGAAACAGTTGCACTGAAGAAACCAAACTGAACTCTGAGTGGAAAAACTGAACTTTATTGCCCCTTAATATTCTTTTTTGAGTTTGAACTCTTACCTGAAAGTGGTTGAAATTCTGGACTGAGTTTACGCTCGTGTTTTTTTTTGGGTTGTGCAATGCACTAATTAATTTGTTTTCTTTCCATGGAGATGCCGGCCGTTAAGTTGTAAACTTTATTTTTTTTCTCTGCAAGGTTGAAATTGAAATGCAGTGTTCAACTTGAGCTCATTCCTTGGTCTGTCTTGCTCCTTCCTGACTATTACACAGCACAGCATTTACCTCCACGAACCTAGACATTGGCCACTACTCAGCTAACTAATAGAGGCTTACTTATAGCCTAAGATTATTATTGGTGGGTTAGCAGGGTACTTGTTACAGAAGTCTAAGTATATTTGGCTTATACTTGTATTTAATCTTTTGATCAAGATATACTTAAGGAAAGTATAATGAAGTATTCTTGCCTTTTACAGAAAGTTTAAGTATACATGGCTTGTAGTTGTGCTTACTCATTTGATGGAGTAGCCTATTTTTTTCACACTTATTGGCTTCTTTGAAGTAGTACTCCAGCATGTTATACTATCTTATAAATGTACATGTTCCATACGTAAGTTTATAGTAAAAAGTCAGTTCTGGGGTGGAATAGGTAAAAGTAGTAAAGTAAATAGTACATGGGTGGAACTGAAACTGATCTTTTATGTACACAGTGTTATTAACCCACACGGAGACAAATAATCATTCGGCTCATTTTATTTGAAAATAAATTTGACAATTCTTCCAAGGTGTGAGGGTATTGTAACAGGCAAAACATCTTTTGCTTTTTTTTTAATCACTGTCAGTTTTACTCAATAGTGTCTGTGTGTGTGCCTACATGCAATTTAAATAATTTAAACAACATTTACACCAACTGACACTCCTTAAACAGTGAAGTTCCACTGACAGACAGCGTATCATTCTCTCATGGGGCGCTCGGCAAAGCGCCCCTGACTTGCAGCTAAATAGCCAATCTGGTTATGGTTGCTAAGGAATAATTATGAATAATTGGCCTATCAACCTCGCCAAATGTAACGCCTGTGGGGCACTGTAAATGTAGCCCCAACTGCTACGTAAAATGCGTGAAGGTTTAGGATTGCTAGAGCTACGTGAGGAGCCAGCGATAGGTTTTATTTTGCAGTGCGACTCCCAGACTCTGTCCTACAGGGGAAAAAAAAAGATTAGCATAGCAATGTAGCTAGATGATGGGCACTGCATTGCTGTAAGAAGGCACAATGAAGAGGTAGATAAAAAAAATAATAATATTTTATCTATTTGATAGCATAAAGTCTATTATAGCTGTAAATTGTTACTTTTTCTGTGAACTGTAGTCATTTTCCAGCTGTTCGTTTGAATGCTTATGCTAGATTAGGCAGTGAAATCTGTTGGCAGACCAGCCCCACCAAGAATTTTTTTCAGTTTGAAATATAACTTCAGCTGCTGAGGTTATATTTCAAATAGAAAATAATACCTTAAAGTAACCTAGTAGTATATTTTACAGTGTGAAAATAATATATAGATAGTAAACTATAAGTATGATCTTAAGTTCACTTATAGAAAACTTATAAGTATACTTGAAGTATAAAAACTACTAAACTAGTAGCTTACTGAGAGTTGACTAAATTTAGACTTTTAGTACACTTTAAAGTGAACTTTCATGACCTATTAAGTCGGCTAGAAGTATATAACTAGTGAACTAACAGTATACCTAAGTTCACTTGTAGTATAGTTCACAGTACAGTTGCAGTATAAAATAAAACTTAGATGTAAACTAGTTGTGCACTCAAAGTGTACTTCTTTTACGCTTAAAGTATACTTTTTATAAACAAAAAGTGGGCCAATTTAGTCCCAAGAAAGACTGTAGAAAAAGACTGAGTTGCAAAATCTGTTCATTAAAACACCCCACCATGTTATACATTGAAAGAAAGAAACCAGAAGAAAATAAGACGGAAGATGCAAATGTGGACAACGCAGCATCAGTGAACAGCTCACTAGTTTCTTTGGAGAAATCTACTCATAATGGGGCCAGTGTCAACCAGACATTAGCTATTGTTCCTGTTCAAGTCAAACTGAGGAACAGCAGTAAATGTGTCCAAACCTACGCCTTTTTAGATCCAGGTGGTATTGCTTCCTTTTGCACAACAGATCTCCAAAGACAACTGAACGTTAAGGGGAGGAAAACAAAAATCCTATTGAGAACTCTGAGACAAGAGAAAATTGTGACTGTTGAATCTCTGGCCTTGAAGTTTCAAATCTGAAAGAAAATGACTTTATTGCACTGCCAGCAGCTTGCACCCAGGATGTGATATCTGTTTCAAAGGAGCAAATTCCTACATCAGAAGCATTAAAAGAATGGGATTACCTAAAAGAGGTTGAATTGCCCCATATTGATGCTAAAATAGGACTTCTGATCGGAACAAATGCACCAAAGACCATGGAACCGTAGAAGGTAATCAACAGTAAAAATAAGAGTCCTTATGCTGTTAAAACAAGATTAGGATGGGTGGTCAATAGACTTTTGAATAGCTGCAGTGACACTGAAGGTCAACATAAACAGGTTCACAGTCATTGGATATCTGTGGTGAATTTGGATCATCTTGTGAAACAGAGCTTTAATAACGACTTCCCTGAGAAGGTGTATGAAGAAAAGGCTGAAATGTCTATGGAAGATAAATGATTCATGCACATCATGTCTACATCTGCCAAGTTAAAAGATGGACATTACCAGCTGAAGCTCCCATTCAAAGGGCCTCACATTTCTATGCCAAACAACCGCAAACTAGCAGAGCAGCAAGCCCTAAGCTTGAGAAGGAAGTTCCTTAAAGACCCCAGCTTTTACCAGGAGTACAAAGACTTTCTTGAAGAAGTTATCAAGAAAGGGCATGCTGAAATGGTGCCGCAAGATCAGTTGGTACAGCCAGAAGGCAAAGTGTGGTATTTGCCTCATCATGGTGTAAGGCATCCATAGAAGCACAAGTTACGAGTTGTATATGATTGTTCTGCACAGTTTCAAGGCACCTCATTGAACGAAGAGCTAATTCAAGGGCCAAACCTCACAAACACATTGCTGGGAGTCCTTATTCGCTTTCGTTATGAACCAGTTGCAGTAATGGCAGACATCTCAAGATGGGCGCTGCTCTTGTGGCGACAGGCATCAGGGTGCATGGTGTCTAAGCTTTTTTTTTTTCGTTTAAGTCTGTCTGCTGTGTTGTTCTACCTCGTTTACCGTGTTTTTTGGACTGTGAGTGACTGTTGGTGTCAACAGTCATCATGGATTTTCTTTATGTGGCTTTGCTATGGACTTTATGGCTCTATTTCGCCGAGAGCTGCCAGCCTCAACCACTCCGACAGGTGAAACAATATTCCCGGGAGTTTCTAATGAAATGGGACGACGCAAGTCGTGTGGACATGAGTATGGATCAGCTCTTCATTCAAGACCTACAAAGAGAGTTGGCGAGATACAGGACTCATGATCAGGGCAAAACTCACTCTGACAAAACAAGGAAACGAGGAAGTAAAGGTGGCGCCCAGGTGAGATTGAAACGTCAGGGGCTGCGGCGCGTCCCACTTCCCTCTATAATCCTCGCAAACGTGCAGTTGCTCAGAAATAAGACTGATGAGCTGCAGGCAAACATAATTAATCAACACAAATACAGAGATGGGCTGCACGGTGGCGCAGCAGGTAGTGCGCGTGTCTCACAGCAAGAAGGTCGCAGGTTCAATTCCCGGGTCGGGCCTTTCTGTGTGAAGTTTGCATGTTCTTCCCGTGCATGCGTGGGTTCTCTCCGGGCACTCCAGCTTCCTCCCACAGACCAAAAACATGCTCATTAGGTTGATTGGTGACTCTAAAATGCCCCTAGGTGTGAGTGTGAGTGTGAATGGTGTGTGTATGTGCCCTGCGACCGGTCCAGGGTGTACCCTGCCTCTCGCCCGTTGACAGCCGAGATAGGCTCTGGCCCCCCCGTGATCCCGAAAGGGATAAGCGGCATAGAAAATGGATGGATGGAAATACAGAGATGCTTGCATTATGGCCTTTAGCGAGACATGGCTCATGCCTACTTTGGAGCACCTGTCAGGCTTGACAGGGACAGTGGCGCTACAGGGAAATCCCAAGGGGGCGGAGTCTGTGTGTACTTCAATCAGCGGTGATGCAACAACGTCACCGTCAGAGAGTCCATATGCACAGCTGACATTGAGCTGTTATCTGTGTCTGTCCGTCCATTTTATATCCCCAGGGAGTTTCCCCAGTTATTTCTGACAGTGGTGTACATACATCCTAAAGCGAACACCCAAAATGCTGCTCATACTATTGAGAGAGTGATCCAAAAACTCCAGTCTCTTTCACCTGATGCACCCTGTTTGTTAATGAGAGATTTTAATAATTGCAAACTTCATAAATCTCTGAATCTTGATCAGTATGTCACCTGTCCAACCAGGAAAAATAAGACTCTGGACTTATGTTATGGCTTAAAGGACCATATAAGGCTTCTCCTATGCCCCCGCTTGGTTCCTCTGATCACAGCACAATTCACCTCATACCTGTATACAGGCCAACACTCAAGAGGGTCAAGGTGAAGTCAAGAGAGGTCAAGGTCTGGTGTGAAGATGCTGTCACTAAATTACAAGGATGCCTGGACTGTACCGATTGGTCTGTGTTTATGGACTCTACCCAAGATACTGATGAACTTACTGACACTGTATGCAGTTATATCACATTTTGCGAGGATACTGTTATTCCCAAAAGATATGTTAGAGAGTACCCAAATAACAAGCCATGGGTCACTAAATCCCTGAAAGAGGCGTTAAATAAAAAGCATAGGGCCTCCTTAAATGGGGATGAAATAGTGAAAAGAGAGTCCAGGAGAGAGGTCAGAGCTGAAATAATGAGGGCGAAATTAAATTACAAAAATAAGCTGGAGGAAGATCTAAGTAGCAATAATTTGAAAGCAGCATGGGATGGAATGAGAAAAATGACAGGCCAACAAAAAAATGATCAAAAGCCAGTTAGGCTCACAGGTTATGACAGTAACAGAGACTTAGCTGAAGCTCTAAATTCTTTTTATTTAAGATTTGACACCCATGACTTTACAGATAATCTCAAGGAATTCGGCAAAATGTCTGCCCCACTCACTGAACCAACCCAGATGTTTGTAGCTAAGGATGTGAAAGCAGTATTTCAGAAAATTAAGACTGACAAGAGCCCTGGGCCGGACTGTATTACAGGGAGGCTGCTTAGGTGTTGTGCAGAACAGCTCTGCGAAGTGTTCTGTCACATATTCTGGATGTCTCTAGATCAGTGTAAAGTTCCAAAGTTATGGAAAGAATCCATTGTGGTACTGGTGGCAAAAACTAGGACCCCTAGGGAGTTAAATGACTTCAGACCAGTGGCATTAACGTTACTGGTTATGAAGTCATTTGAAAGGCTGATTAAGAGAGAACTGTTGCAAAGGGTGGGGGAGGCACTCAACCCCATGCAGTTCGCCTATAGATCCAGGATGGGAGTGGAGGATGCGCAAATTACTTTGCTCAATCTCTTGTATAAACACCTTGAGGGTCCTGGCACCCATGCCAGACTCCTGTTTATGGATTTCTCATCAGCATTTAACACTATCCAGCCACATGTTTTAGCAAGGAAACTGCTCAATTATTTTAGTCTTGATGTAAACTTTGTGGCCTGGATTTTAGATTTTTTAACATGTAGGCCTCAGAGGGTGAGAGTAAATCATTTCTTGTCAGAACGGCGCTCATCCTCCACTGGCTCTCCTCAGGGTTATGTCCTGTCCCCTCTGCTTTACATTCTCTACACCAATGACTGTAGAAGTCAGCACAAGGACAGGCACATACTAAAATTCTGGGAGGACACAGTCATCATTAGCCTGTTCCAAAATGATGAATCTGAGCATGGGCCAGTGGTGAACGAATTTGTCAATTTGTGTGATGAGGCCTTCCTCCAGTTGAATACTTCAAAGACCAAAGACATGGCTATTGATTTCAGGAGGAAAGTAACAAACATTCCTGTACACACCTCCATCAAAGGAAGTAGTATTGAAATCGTAGAACAGTACAAATATTTAGGGACAGTCATTGATAATGACCTAAGATTTAATCTAAATTCTGATATGGTCTGCAAGAAGGGACAGCAACGGTCATACTTTCTGAGAAAGCTGAATTCTTTTCATGTTGACAGGAGAATGATGATGATGAAAGTCTTTTATTGAATCTGTTCTTACCTTTTCCCTAATCGCCTGGTTCGGCAACCTGAACACCAGGGACAAAAACAACGCAAACAGCATAGTGAAGGCAGCGGGTAAGGTGATGGGCGTGCCACAGACCCAACTAGCTGTGATTTATGACAGACAAGTCCTTCGTAAAGCCAGGGCGATACTGGCAAACACAGGTCATCCTCTTCACAGGGAATTTGAGTCCCTTCCCTCAGGTCGCAGATTTAGAGTGCCCAGGGCTAAGTGCAATAGGAGCAGAAACTCCTTCATTTCCCGTGCAATAACACTTTTAAATTATGACAAATAGGCACATTTAACTTGCACTTTATAGGATGGTTCTATTGTTGTTTTTATTTTTTTGTTTTTACAGCTGTGTGTATCGTGTTTGCATTTTGTGTTTTGTGTTGCCCTTATGTCCTTATATGGTCTGTCCTGACTGTAAAACAAGTTTCCCACTTGGGACAATAAAGTTAAACTGAACTGAACTGATAGAGGGAGTGTACCATCAAGTCCAAGTAAACGCTGATGACTCGAACTTCCTGCAGTTCCTGTGGTGACCTAACGGTGATATTGAACAAAACTTGACCGAATACAGGATGACAGTGCATCTTCAGAAAGCTGTGCCCTGAAAACAACTGCAGAAGATAACCACGAGCAGTACTCCAAAGAAGCTGTGGAAACGGTCCTGAACAATTTTAACGTGGATGACTGCTTAAAGTCTGAAAATGAGGTTCATCTTTTCTCTTTGGAAAGGCAAGAGTGGCACCCTTGAAGAAGATAACAATACCAAGAATGGCATTGACTTCAGCTATGTTAGCAGTCATAGTTGAAAGAAGAAGGAGCGGGGAAGTGTCTAAGGTGAGTGTGGGTTGAGTTATTATATGAAGAGAGAATGAAACAGAACATTTCCTATTAAAATGTGACATATACAAAGAATTGAGAAGCAAGTTCAAAAATTAAACATAATTGATGATGATTGATTTTATTGATGATTTTAATACCTTCTCTAATCAAGAAAAAAATGCAACATTTACTTGGAGTGCCATAGAAGCAGCAAAATTTGTCACTGCATGTCACAGCCTGAGAGAAACAACAAAACAGTCTCCAAAAGTATATTATTATTACATACAGTATTTATCTACCTCTTCATTGTGCCTTCTTACAGCAATGTGTTGCCCATCATCTAGCTATATTGCTAGCTTTACGCAGTTCTCCATGTGAACTTTGGATCTCTCATGCTTCTTGATCCATTTGGAGAGGTGCTTTAAGTCAGTTAGTCCAGTCTTTGTCCAAGTTGAATCACATTTGAAACTTCTGAAGAGGATACAGGGGAAACAGAAAAGTGCATAGGCTGCACCACAACCTGCCAGCCACTTCTTACGGTTGAACCAGCTCCGACAAAAACTTTGTTTGTACAGTTCTCCTTGGTTTGCTGGGAAATGTTGATTTCAGGCTTGTCGGGTCCCAGCTCCTTAACGAGAAGTTTTTCCTCTGTCGTCCGTCTTGCAAAAGGGTACATTAATAATAATTTCACCGAATTTGGTGGAAGCTGCTCTTGAACTCCAGTTACCGCCATCACCATCATCTCTCTACCTCATCGCTGTATTTTTCTCCCCGTAGGACAGAGTCTGGGAGTCGCACTACAAATAAAACCTATCGCTGGCTCCTCACGTAGCTCTAGCAATCCTAAACCTTCACGCATTTTACGTAGCTGTTGGGGCTACGTTTCCAGTTCCCCACAGGCGTTACATTTGGCGACGTTGATAGGCCAATTATTCATAATATTTCCCTCGCAACCATAATCGGATTGGCTGTTTAGCTGCAAATCAGAGGCGCTTTGCCGAGCGTCCCATGAGACAATGATACACTGTCTGTCAGTGGAACTTCACTGTTGGTTGGTTTGGTTTGGTTTAAATTGCATGTAGGGACACACACACACACATACACACACACACACACACACACACACACACACACACACACATGCTATTAAATAAAAACTGACATTGATTAAAAAAACGCAAAAAATATCTTTGCCCTCCACAGCTGGTGGGGCGAGGCCCCAGCGCCCCCTATGGGCCAGTCGCTGCTGCTGAGGAGTTTATGGTATAGTATGAACCCTGGGAAACAGGATGAGTGAACTCCCCCAAATGGTCATTGTTTTAAGGGACTGATTTACCAATAACAGCTGCATGTGACAACCAGTTGTCCTTTTTGTTGCTAACAATATAAAAGCCAAGACGTGGAGATCTGGACAGAGTCTGCATGAGTCTTCCCTCCATGCTGCATGTATTAAAGAGACCTGATTCATCACTGTTATGACCCATAAGAAGGGACAAACATATTTATAAAGGACACAGGAAACAAAATTAAGGGTTTAAACTTTAAATTTTTTTTTTCATTAAGTTGGATGTTTTCAACTGTTGTTGAAAGAGGAGGGGGAAAAAAAACCCTTAACAACCCCCGTGCCCAAAAACTAATCAAAGTAATAAACTGACAGGTGGACCTGGCTGGTCGGCCAAACAAAACCAAAGGGGGCCGAGCTAAAAGAAAACCGCAAACTAAACCCAAACCAAAGAAAAGAGTGAAAACAGGGCGGCCGATCCCACCAGGTCAAATGGGAAAAGAAGACCATACTAACAAAAGAAAAACAGCGACCTGACTGGCATGATGGAAGCCGGCAGCGTGGACCAGCTGATGGCAAAAAGCACGCACGGAAACGAGGCGCGCCGCAGGTAGCGAGGTGGAGCCAGTGAGGTGAGAGAAGCAAGAAGAAGCCAGAGAGAGCGAGAGCGCCCTGAAACCAGCCTATTTATAGGAGGAGCAGGAGCGCAATAAAGTAAAAAAAAAACCCAAAACCTAATAACGAAATAAGTCTATAAGAAAAGACTTACCAAAGACAAACATAACTTCAAAAAGGAAAAAATACCAAACTAGATTCAACATAAATAGCGAGGGAAAATATACCAACCAAGGAAAAGGGTGAAAAATGTGCCCCCAGCATATAACACCCCCACCCAGAGTCACTGAATAAGCCTGAATAGCGACAGAAAAAAAAAGAAAAAAACCTAGCTTATTAAGTACTGTGTCAAGTATCTCAAAGATGCAACAACGCGTCGGCAACTACATTGTCTTTTCCACGAATGTGCTCGATTACGATGTTGAACTGCTGCAAGCGCAAGGACCAGTTCATTAGTCTACGATTTTTATTGCACATGCGTCTGAGGAAAACAAGGGGATTATGGTCCATATACACGACCACAGGCACACTAGAACCACCCACGTACACCTCAAAGTGCTCCACGGCCATAACCAAAGCCAGCGCTTCTTTTTCAATCGTGGAGTACCACCGCTGTTGCTTGTCAAGCTTCCTGGAAAAAAACGACACAGGATGCTTGACTCCATCACAACCATCCTGCAGGAGCACGGCACCCACACCCGAGTCGCACGCGTCCACGGCTAGCTTAAAAGGTCTCTCAAAGCATGGTGCAGCCAACACGGGGGCCTTAACAAGAAGTGCCTCCGTGTTATCAAAGGCAGACCGGCACACATCAGACCAACAGAAATCAACTTTCGGGCTAAGAAGGTCAGTTAAAAGAGCAGCCACAGCTGAAAAGTTCTTGCGAAAGCCCCTATAATAACCGACCATAACCAATTACAGGTGAAGCTCAGTACGGTTGGTGGGAGGCGGAACCACTAAAATAGCCGCAACCTTAGCTTGAACCAGGCGCACCTGGCCTCCCCCCACCTGTTTCCCCAAGTAGGTTACAGTGGCTTTGCCAAATTCGCACTTTGACAGATTCATGTCAAATTTCCCTCCTGCAGATGCTCAAAGACCCTGCCCACATGATCCAAATGCTCTCCCCATGAGGACGAACAAATAACCAAGTCATCAAGGTACGCTTCACAAAAAGACAACCCAGACAGCACCACATTCATCAGCCTTTGAAATGTAGCTGGCACGTTGCACATGCTGAAAGCCATGACCGTGTACTGGAGGAAGTCGTCGGGTGTAACAAACGCGGATATCGCCTTGGCGTGCTCTGTTAAAGGGACTTACCAATATCCCTTAAGCAAGTCAAGCTTTGTAACATACTTGGCTGCGCCAACATGATCTACGCAATCCTCCATTCTCGGCAGTGGATAACAATCTGGTTTAGTTACCCCATTGACTTTCCTGAAGTCTTTGCAAAAACGGTCATCACCCGTGACTTTTATTGTCAGTAGACACGGAGAGCTCCATGCACTGCTACTACTCTCGGCTATGCCATGTTGCACCATGTAGTCGACTTGTTTTTCAAACAACTACACGTCAGGATTTACCCTATATGGATGCTGTTTTATTGGCCTAGCGTCACCCACCTCAATATCATGGCTGAGCAGTCAGCCTGCTCCGAGACAGACAGATGGGACAGTAACAATGGCAAATTCTGTAATGCGACTGAATTGGCAAACTTTCCCTGTGTCAAAGCCACAGACAAGCTGTCATCTTCAGGGGGTGCTGAACTGGACAGCTCCCGTACCACTGTACGGGAGCGCACGCACTGACACGCGGCTGGGAGCGTTCAGCACCAGTGTCACTGAACAGCTCCCCAGGGACCACAACAGGATTTCCTGACTCAGACACAAATGACTCCACTCTTTCAAAATACGCCTTCAACATATTTACATGGCACAGACGTGTTGCATGGTGACAGTCAGGGGTGGAGATCAGATAGTCCCTATCACCACCTCTGTTTTTTACTATGTAAGGGCCAACAGTACCGTGCCTGCAAACTGGAGCCAGGAATGGGCAATAACACCAATACTTTTTCCCCAGGTTTGAATTCTCTAATCTTAGCTTTCTTATCAAACCAAGACTTCATCTTGGCCTGTGTGACTTCAAGATTGCCTATAGCAATTTCACACGCACTGCGCAATTTCAGTCTAAACCGACTGACATAGTCCAACAGATTCTGTTTCCCCACACAACCACTTGTCTTTTAACAATTTCAACGGGCCACGGACAGTGTGTGCAAAGACCAGCTCTGAGGGACTGAAACCAAGTGACTCCTGAACCACCTCCCGTATAGCGAACATTTGCCAATGAACCCCCTCATCCCAGTCTTTGTCGAACTCCAGACAGTAAGTACGCAGCATCATTTTCAGCGTCTGCTGAAAATGCTCTAGTGCGCCTTGACTCTCAGGATGATACACGCTGGAGTGACAGTGAAGTATTTTAAGGTGTTTGAGGACCTGGGTGAACACTTTTGACATAAAGTTTGAGCCCTGATCCATCTGTACCATGTGAGGCAACAGGAAAAACTTCTGGAAACTGGGTAGCTGGGCACATGACAGTTATTAGGAATTTATCTCCTGATCTTGTTCGAGGCAGCGGACCCACACAGTCTACCAGTACGCGCTCAAAGTGTTTTGCAACAGCTGGAATTAGAGAAGAGAGGAGCGGGAGGAGTGGTCTGATTGGGTTTTCCAGAAACCAATGACATGATTTACAAAAGCGTGTTACATCGCCTTTTAACCCCGGCCAAAAGAAATGACGCAGAATGCGATAATAAGTTTTGTTAATGCCAAGATGGCCAGCAAGTGGATTCAATCTGCATAACTACAATCCACTCTTCAACAGGAGACATTAAGCGGTGTCCATATATGCATCAACAACCCGCCTTCCACAAAGTAACCGGTAGACATTGATTCACTGCTGTCCCCAGTCACAGCATCTTCAAACAGATGTGCCAAACTTCCATCCATTTTTCTGGTCAGCAATCAACTGCTGTCTGGACAGTGACCACTCACATCAGTTATGTTCATGTCACATTTTGCCCTGTTCTTTGCAGTTAACGAGGGTTCACTACCAGATTTGGCGTTGAGCCCGCACATGAAACTTTCACTCAAATCAATGTCATCTTTATCCTGCTCCTTGTCTGGTTTTGCAGCTGCACGCATAACGGCACAAGATGTGAAGACATTTGGATACTCCCGTGCAAGCTCATCAGGACGTTTACACACCACAGGGACAGGTGTAACCTCAGGTGTAACGAATACTCTGCCTCCTGCCAAATCGTTTCCCATTATCACAGAAACCCCACTTAACGGGAAGTGAGGACGCACACCAACCACTGTGTCTCCCGACCACAGGTCTGACTGGATCACTATTTTGTGTAAGGGAACATCAATGTCCTGCATATTAAAACCAAGCACAGGGACATCCGAGCCAACAGCGGTGACAATATTCAGCGGCAAAACACCCTCAAGGATAAAAGACTTAGAGGCTGCAGTATTGCGCAAAATCTTCACTCGGATCTTTTCACCATTGCTGGACAAAGACACACATCCATTCATCACAAAAGGCTTAAAGTCAGCATAGTCACAAGGTTTTAGATACTGAAGTGACTGGCTAACATGCTTCGCAGTTTTGATTAAAGCCACAGGTTTAACGTTTTTTTTTTTCTTCAGCACCGGCAGAAATGACATGGCCTCTCTTCTTATAATAGAAACATGTCACATCATCTTTACTCTTGGCCTCCGGTACATCCATTTTAACGTCAACGTTGGACACAGAGCCAGCAACTGGTTCAATGGGCACAGGTACATTTCTGCTTTCCTTGCCATTACCATTAGCTCGGTCAGATCTTTTAAAAGCAAAAGGGTGCTCTGCAAACCCAGACTTGTGTGATAGCACATACTCGTCAATGAGCACGGCAGCTTTAGACACGTCAGTAACTTTATTTTCATTCACATACGTGGTTACTTTATCAGGGAGGCAATTTTTGAAATCCTCCATCAATATTAGCTGCTTAAGCTGATTAAACCCAGTAACATTTTGAGAGGAGCACCACCTATCAAAGAGAGCCTCCTTTTCTCTCACAAATTCCACATATGATTGGTAACACTGTCATCTTAGTTTGCGGAATTTCTGCTGGTAAGCCTCCGGAACCAGTTCTTGCCCCCAGCACATAACAATCACACCGAGTTATAATTCTTCAGAGAATTAGCAACTCTCAATGAGCAACAAGGAGAATTTCCCTTACAATTGTTCACATAATTTGCACAGCATTAAAATGTGCAGAATTTCAATAGACCTACACATTAGCCCTACATATTAAGTTATTAAGTCAGTGGTGTTGACAGCAATACAAATAGCTACAGCTAAAGCCTGGACTGCTGGACTGCTGAGTACCCCCCCCCCCCCCCCCCCCCCCACACACACACACACACTATAGTGCATTTTCGGTTTAAGGTCTTTTGGCAGAGGCTAGCCTCTTGTCACTAAATCTCTCATGCCTACTCAGCTGCAGTGAATACTCCAGAATCAGTCAGTGCTTCTTCCTGCTCCTCATTGTCCTCCTTCTACTGCAAACCTATAAAACTGCACTGGTGAGTTCAATCAGCCTTATAATGGTGACATCAAGAGTCAAATTCTTTTTCATTTATTAATTTTTTACAGTAATGTGTCTTTAACAGTTTATGCTTCGGTGTGAAATGTTCATGTGCATATTTTGCTGGTTAAATGTGCTGTTTAACAAGGGTATTTTTTAGTTATGAAATGCATGGTGAAGGGTGAAGTGTCTCTTTAAATAGTTTTCATCAGATCAAATACAGCACTAGTAGTAACCTGAACTCTCAGCTTCAAATACAAGATTAAAATGATTCATGAGACATTTTTTTCAATGTCACATCAGATTTTTCTAAATGTATTGAACTGAATTGTTTTCAATTACATGGAATCGAATCAGTCCAAGCACAGAACCTTGTGGAACTAATTGGAAAGGATTCATCATTAACATGTACAAACTGACATCGATATGATAAATACAACGTAAACCAGCTGAATGTGTTTCCTTTAATGCCAGTTAAATGTTTCTGGTGTTGATTGCAGGACTGAGATCTAACAAGACCAGTACGGAGACAAATCCTTTGTCTGATGCAATTAGTCATTTGTAATTTTCACTAGAGCTGTTTCTATGCTATGATGCACCCTATATCCTGACTGAAAATCCTCAAATAAACTAATGTTATGTAGAAAGTCACACAAATAATTGGTGACTGCTCTCTGAAACATCTTTGAAAAAAAGGAAAGGTTAGATATAGGTTTGGAGTTGAGGAGGTTTAATTACAGCTACATTAAAAGACTGTGTTTGAGGGTTAAAATGAAAAAATCGTTGAAGTTGGTTGGTGACGGGAGAAAAGCACTCTAAATATATATCAGGGTTAGGATCTTAAAGAAACGATCCAGCATTCTACAAGTTGTTGTAGAATAATCACTCATTAAACAATGGTCTTCACACTTATGCGGAACTCTTATGTGGAAGTCTGACTTTGAGCAGGCTTCAATGTAAATGCAATTCCATGCTAAAATGAGCACCAATATTGCACCATACCACATAGTCAGCAGAAATACAGTCTCAGTTCCACCTCTCCTCCAACGTGGGTGCAGACAGTTTGGTGTCAGGAAATTAGCTAACAGGCACAAGCACACATTGCATCTGCAGGAAAGCTTATGGAGTTGGAAACAGCACAGTTCATTTTAACACCCTATTGTCTGCTAGATAAGAATGTGGTAGTACACTATGACACAAGTTGGAAACTGTATAATTTGAAAAGGAAAATATGCACCAAAAGCTTGAAATGTCTGTTAAATATCCTATATATCTCATAGTAGTCTTATGAGAAAAAATACTGACATGACATGTAATGTATTGATGAAATATGATTTTGCTTGAGAAATACTGAGTTTATGTACATGCACAATATATAGTTTATAAAAAATACAGTTGCCAATATGGATAAAAAATAGTGTTAGTGCACAGTTGAGAGAAATACACACCTTAGAAATTGCACCAGGTGAAATGGATAATGTGAGCATATATTACCTTTGAAACAGTAGTGCAAACAAAAAGTGGGTTTGTGATGTAGAATTGAGAAAGACAGCATCAACACAGTGCTACATTGCACAATGCTGGATATTCCTATATTTTATTTGGCCCATTGCCTTCATGATACTACCAAGCATACCATTTACAGATTGCCCCTCAGTGGGCATTATAATGCCTGCATACATGCTGCATAGCTGGCTAACCGTAGCTTGTCTTAGGTTACAGTATGCTAGTGTTCTTGGCATTCCTCGTGACCAGTAAAAGGCAATCAGAAGTTCTAACATTACACCATTGCTTTATAGCTAAGTAAGTAGGTGGGAGCAAATGTCTGTTAGTGTACTAAAAAATCGTCTGTGTGAGCAAATTACAGATGCAGATATAGTTTTGCAATGTGAGTCAGACAGAGCAACTTGTTTGTGTATGAGGTGAGTCATCGTGCATCACTATTCTACATGGTAGCTGTAGTTTACTGTGCACTTAAAAATCATGTTGCTGGCTTTGAACACTCCATACATCCAACACCAATCCCCACAATTTCTAGGGACAGCCATCATATTGGACATGGAAGCTGTGCCTTCTAATGCATATAAGTCAGTTAAAATTAGTCATCAGGCTTATTTGTCAGGATTCTTTATTAAATTCAAAATGTGGGTTTTCATACAAAAACACTTCTATCTAGAGAGTAGCAGTATTATTTCTACATTTAAGATGAACTTACCCTCTATAAATAGTTTGTTTGTATGTATATTATACTATAAGTATATTATTTTTTTTCTTACTACATGTCAACGAGGGCTGTCTAAATTCTAAATTCTAATATATAATCACCCAATACCGAAAAAAATAATTCAAAAAGGATTCTCTCTGTTTGTCACTTGGACACAAAAAACATGGGAAAATAGGGTCCAAAATCAGATAATATGTGACCAGAATTCCTTCTGTTTGTCTGGGACCCTGAAGTCTTCCAGGACGTGTGCACCCACACAAACTGGAAAGATTGGACACACAATGTCACTTTAATTGAAAATTAAATGTAAGTCAAGCTGATGTGAGTGCATTATTCACAAACATAGTATAGGACATTGTTTTATTTGTGTAGCAGGGTGAAATGCTCAGCCCCGCCTCTAACATGAGAGTGTGCTGTCCTGCTCTCATTTCCGCTTCAGCCAATCACTGTACAAGGGCCCTCTCTATGAGGGGACCGGGTTCATCTGGACGTCCTCTTGCTCTTCCTCTCGCCCACCTCCTGGTTATGAGAGGCCCCTGGAGAGATAATTCATGTTCATTGTTATTGCCAGTGCCACATTGTGGCAGAAGTATGCAGCTCCTCTGTGGAACACATGAAACAGTGCCATTAGTAAATAGGTAATGCAAGAAGCACACTACACATTCTCTGAACTCAAACAATTGACTGGAAGAATGAGCTACAGTATTTTCTGATCAAGCTAAATGATATTTATTAATAATGTGCTCCAGAGCTGCAATTATTAACCTATTATTAAAGAGACATTTAAAGAGAATTATTTTCCATAACTAAGAACAAAATTACATTATGGCAGCCATTTTATATCAGGGCTGTCAAAATTGGCCAAAAATGATGTTAGAACATTCCTTTAGAAAAACATTTAGGTTTGTACAACTCAAATATCTATTGTTGTGCATTATGTCCATAAGAGGGAAACCCAATACAAATGAGAAACATACTACTGGTATATAAATTCAACATAAATGTCTTTTAAAAGATCTATATACCTACACATTGGAAAATAAACAAATGTGGCGTTACAATGATAACATTTGTATTTGGAATGAAATGACGTGGGTACTGTAATAGCAGACAACGATCATCACTTACGTTTTTTCCATGTGTCTGTCTCTCTCTGTCTCTCGAGTGCTCGGAGATAGATGCAGTATATATGCTCTGTAGGATGCCACGGCTGTTTCTGGTTGACACAGTGATGTTAACCGGTTAGTTCGCATCCCTGTTTCACCTGTGTACATTCGGTCAGGGTGAGTGACCATTACGCGTGCCGAACGCGCTTGCGATGTTGTCAGATGAGATGCTGATCAAAACTGTCTGACTGTATGTGCTGACTCAGATAGTTGCATTGAATCGTCGCTGTTACTAATTATTGATCGCAGTGTGCGTTCGATGACTGACCGAGCACTGCTGAAAACACCATTAAAACCACGCTGCCGTCTTGTTGACAGTGTGATATATGTCGTCATCAACCACGTTTTCAGTGGATAGGCGTTATCACCTAGCAGCCACCCATCCAGAGGGGTGTCCCCCTGTAGGGATGCTGGAATTCACCACGATGAACGAGTCATGTGCCGACCCGGGGAAATTGGCATACACGTTTGTCACCAGGCAATTTGAGTCACAGATCACCGGACATCCCTGTTTCACCTGTGTACATTCGGCCAGGTGACCATTACGCGTTCTGAACGCACTTTCGATGTGGCAGAGGAGATACCAATCAGAATATTTAAATTTAGGTCTGACTGTATGTGCTGACTCAGATAGTTGCATTGAACTGCGGCTGTTGCACTGTGATCAATTAATTATTGATCATAGTGAAATGCCAGACACTGTGGAAACCTGACTGTGAGGTGTTGTGATGTGAGCGCATGACTCCGCCGGTTTACGAAAATCCACTTGCGCCGCTGGCGCACAGAGTTGACCAGGTCTGAGGTGGCGAGCTTTCAGCACGCTTTTACACCGCTGGCGCAGACCGGCTCATTATGCCGACACCTCCCCCCTTCTGTGCCACAACGCTCATCCTGGCGCACCTCTGTACACCTTGGTTTACCAAAATACCAAGTGCACCTTGCGCCTGCCTGCACCGGTCGAAAATACTACTGTGCAGGCGGCAGAGTCGAAAATAGAGCCCACAGTGTTAAAAAGGATCTGCAGGAACATAGGAGCAAATTCAGACAGTAAGATGGGACTTCTGAATGGAGTGGAGGGTAAAACAGGAAAATTGGACTTCAGACCATTGATACTGCCAAAGATAAAACAGTTATTGTTGGCTGAATCAATACATTTATCATAACATATGTTAGTATCATTGTTTAAGTTATGTGGTGGAGTAATTTAAGCTATCGGACTATGCACTCAGACAGTATTTTGCTAGTGATATCATTAGCAAGCTAGGGTTAGCAAGCTAGCTGTGTCTTAGTTACACTGCATGGATCCGGCATTTGATGCTTTATAACATGAGCATATAAAGTAGTTCGCAAAGGGCACGGTAGCCAGTTTGGCCCACCAGCCAGATCAGCCTCCAGGGTAAACTAGTTGATGTTATCCACTCAAGATGGTATTGTTGCTGTACTAACAGCTATTGCTGTTTGCCAGCTAGCAATTCTTGCACATGCTTTGCAGTAATGTTAGCTTTGACTTTCAAATTTGTGTTGGAATCTGTGTTATCCTGGGTGCTAGTGGATTGTTGATGTTAGCGGACTCATTTAGTGTTATACTCCGTTGGCACTGTAGGAGAGCAAAAAAGGTAAGGCATTTGGGGGTGCACATAAATGTCACATCATTTTGATTTTCTGGTAAAAACCGCATCCTTCATAGAAGAAGGATGAAGAAGTCCTTCATAGAAATCAGTCCTCACATTGTTAGGGCCAACAAAAGAAGTTGGGGAAGGTCTCATTTTATAAGTTACATTACAGTCCCTTTACACATTGCCAATATAAAGCAATTAATACATGTAAATTGCTTCATATTCTTACATGTTGTACCTGTAATGTCTATGTGCCACAGGACAAACCAAAGCCATGGGTAATGAAGAAGACCATTATCTGCTCTTCTTGGAGCTACTCAATGAAACTGATAACACAACTGACCTGAGTTACGTCGTCAGTAATGCTGCACAGCTCTGTTCAAAGAAGATTCTTAACCAGTTTGGTGCCAGATTCATCCCAGTTTTCTACTATGCCAACTTTCTCCTGAGTTACCTTGGCAACGGGCTTGTCCTCTTCATCATCTACAAGTATGAGAGGCTCAACACAGTCACAAACATCTTCCTCCTGAATTTGGTCCTCTCCAACATTCTCTTTGCCTCCAGTCTCCCCTTCTGGGCAACGTACCATCTGTCTGAGTGGATATTTGGCATGGCTTTGTGCAAGATAGTCAGCAGTGCCTATTTCATTGGCTTCTACAGCTCCATTCTCTTCCTTACACTCATGACATTTGACCGATATCTTGCAGTGGTGCATGCAGTGGCAGCAGCCAAAACCAGGAAAAGGGCATATGCCATCATTGCATCAGTCACAGTTTGGTGCATCAGTATTGTGGCAAGTGTGAAAGAGCTGGTTCTCCAAAATGTGTGGGAGAGTCCATTCAATGGACTCATGTGTGATGAGTCAGGATACCCTGAGGACACCATGGAACGCTGGCGCCTGGTCAGTTATTACCAACAATTCCTGCTCTTCTTCCTTCTCCCTCTGTTCTTGGTGATGTACTGCTACATCAGCATCACTGTCCGCATCCTGTCCACCCGTATGAAGGAGAAGTGCCGCACCATCAAGCTCATATTTGTCATAATCTTCACCTTCTTCGCCTGCTGGACGCCGTACAATATTGTCATCCTCCTTCAAGCTATTCAGACTCATGACTCATGTTCTTACTCTGAGAGTTTGGATTATGCACTGTATGTGACCCGGAACATAGCCTATTTGTATTGTTGCATTAGTCCTGTGTTTTACACATTTGTGGGAAAGAAATTCCAAAGTCACTTCAAAAGGCTGATAGCAACAAAGATCCCCTGTTTGAAGAGACACATTAGCCTCAGCAGCCAGAGCACCAGAACCACATCACAGAGGACACCACATTCTGCTTATGAGTACAAGACAGATAGACAGAGACAGACAGACAGGAACACACACACACAGGGTGGGACTACAAGTTTTTAGGATTTAGAAATATGAATGATCAGCATTTAGAGAATAAGCTGAAATTGTGGCTTAAACCATTATTTTCTCTTGCTTCAACAAAAATGAACTCTGATAACATATAATCTTTAGCTAAATTAGCTCATTAGAAAATGAAAGAGTTGTTACCTTTTATCATACTACTTACAGTATTTAGCATGTTATATATTTATGTTGAAATTCTCGATAAAGCATTCTGATTTGAAATTTGAGTTTATTGATTTTGAAAATTTGAAAATGTGATGAAATGTTTGTTAATTGCTGTGTTCAAAATCAAGAATGAATTATCAGTATCTTCAGGTAGCCGATTATTGAGGTTTAAAGTTTGAGCTGAGGCAGACCTGCAGCAGCCGAGTGAAGGACATAGACAGAAGTTAATGTGAAGTGATTGTGAAAAGTTGCTTTCTTGAGAAACGTAAAGTAGCCTATGTCTCTATGTGTGGCTTAATGATTTTTACATTGATTAGACCTGCTCCTGGTTTGGTCCTTATACTGAGTGTTCCAGTTTTGTTGATTCAATGGTAGATGCAAAATGCCTGTGAAGAAATGTGTTGCATTTGACACACCTTGTCCAAGCGCTTTAAAGAGAACTGTATCTTAACTTTGCAATAAATACATCAAACTGTGCCCCTGTGACATCTGTCTTTTTATGGAAACTAATTCTTTTTTCTTTTTTTTTATTCCCAGTAGTGTTGTATTTTGTGGGACTGAACAAATGATCGTTTCCCTTTTCTGATACAGCATCTGGAGAAGTTTTCTGTCAGCTCAGTACATTTCTCTAGTGAGTCAGTGTAGTCAGGTCTTGAGAAACAACATAAATTAAGGGTATGTGGACATAGTCTTAATACGTTAAAATATTGTGATCAAAAAGGTTTTATGATTCATACAGTATGAGTCAGTGTTACTGCCAAACACATTTTTGACAAGTATATGAAAAACATAGACTGGTTGTTTTAACATCTTATCAGCAGCATTAAAAGCACTTTTCTAACTTTCAGGTAATTTGAACATTTGGTTTGAGGCATTATGTTAAAAACAAATAAGAAATTAGCATTCATTTTTGTTACATCATATGGAAAAGGGGTGCTCCAGCAATTTAGTATTGAACTTCCATAAAGTTAGAGGATTCTCTTTTTTGTGTTAAGTGTTTTTAGGTCTCTTTTTGCTCAGTAACTGATTTTCTTTAATTTAACAAATTTTATTTTTAAAAATGATCTTCAGAAAAAATGAAGAATTCCTAGCCCAACTGAGGACAGGACTGACTGAATTCACAAATATAAGTAATAATAGTATCTCAGATATGACAGTAGTTTGGGCCTCCATCAAGGGATTCATCCAAAATAATGCTATAAAGTTTAGCTCCCATTTACATAAAAAATGTACTCAAACGATTCCTACCCTAGAAAAACAAAGTAGTAATTTAGAGAACGATAGGATACACCACAACAAAAGAAACTGAGCTCAAAATGAGACAAGCAGAGCTAAATGATTTATTAAGAAGTAGGGCAGAATATATGATCCATATAAGTTAACTAAACACAAATACAATGCGGAAGGGAGCAGACAAAGACATCTTTTGGCATTGACTCTCAAGCAACAGGAGGCTAGAACATCCATACCTGCAATGAGATGTGCTAAGCAAGGTTTAGTATCATCAACAGAGGAAGTTCATGAGACATTTAAGAATTATGTTACAGATTTATATACAAGCCAATCAGTACCCTCTAACAAAAGTTTAGATTTCGCAGAGTTGTCATTAGAGGAAGACGAAGCTCTGGATTCTCCAATCACAGTGGCATAGCTGTATTCCACATGGGTTTTGAGGTCAAAGGGGCCCGACATTGCACATGCGAATAGCCAAAAAAGTAAGGAATAAGTCAGCCAGGAATACACCATGACAGTGATTAGAATTGAAATTCTCGATACTCTATTCGATACCACAACTGAAAAAAAAAGCATGTGCTTCTGAAATCATTGGGCTACTTTATTAAATAATAATAATAATAGGCCTAATAACAACAACAACAACAACAACTAGACAAATTCCCCTCGGCGGGAAATTTGGAGAGTGATACAGTGCGCAAACGCCGGGCCGTGTGCCAAACGCCGGGCCGTGCGCGTGGCTATTAGCACGGCAGCCCGATATCAAAGTCAAACCCGTTCATGGGACCCAATTTCAGCATCGGCGACAATGCTTAGCTGACATTAGCATGTCAGAAAACACATTGAGAAGGTCTCAAACACCCTTAGAATGCCTTTACCAATCATTTTAACCCATGTTAGCATGTTAGCATTAGCATGCTAACATTAGCATGTCACATAACACATTAAGAACCTCTAGCATGTTAGCATCAACAGGTATACCTCCAGGCACCAACAAGTTCATAGGACCTCATGTTAGCATTAGCATGTTAGCATTGTGGCTAATGCTAACAGGCCAACATCACTCATTACCTCACTAACACATACAACTCACCAATAGTAGGCTAGGCTGTGGCTGGTTAGCATGTCACTACAGAGCTTAATGGAGAACTGACCATTTGACTGAGCTGCACAGCTGCAGCTAAAGCTACATATGTGTGTGTGTGGGAGAGGCACTCAGGCTCAGAGGTTGCCACGGCAACTTGAGATCAGGCCACCTGCGGGTCTGCGAGAGTCTGAGAAACGTCTGAATTTGGCCTCTGCGCACCCAACAAACGCTTCTCACGCCGACACCGAAACTCCTATTGCCGAAATTTCTTCACCGTGAGAGCCACAAGGCTTTGCTGTACACTCTGATCACTTTCTTTTTTCGCTGGGCTGAAAATTGCGGATTTTACAGTGAGTTAAAAAACGGCTGGTTTCTGTCTCTCCTGTTTTTCATTTCTATTGGACCTTATGGGCGAGGTCAGAGGCGCTCTCGTCGCTCAGAGGCTGAGAACTCAAAAACCGTAAGTCCTATCGCTTAGCCAGCCACATCGTGAGAATCAGTGCAAGCGGCACTACAATTCTGGAAAGTTTCACGCACATAGAGCGAAATTTGTGCTTTGGAGGAGCGTGGAAAGACAAAAGTTTCACACAATTTTCAGTGCTTCTCTCCACTCTGGCAGTTAATCCCCTCCACTCTAGCATGAACATTCCGTGCAATACACACCCATTATAAACTCAGAATTTCTCCCAAAACGCTCACGGTCATTGAACTGCAACTGCTCGAAAACTATATGACCTATCAAAACGAGACTTAATACACCCATACACGAGTCCTGTGTCTACGTTTTAAAGTTGGAACGGCATCTCTAGGTAAAAGTATGCCCGAGCAGTAACCCTTTGAAAAAGGGAGAGATTTTTTCGCATTTTTCGTCTCGTCCCATTCATTTCTTATTGGATTAAGACGCGAAAAACGCGTATTCTGTTGAGAAAAATAATAGCACCCCATTCCCGATCGAGCCGCACGTTTTGATATATAATTTGCCTGGGTGCTCGCTATCGTTTTTGACTAGTAGCGAACCGAAATTTGTACGGAAGAAGAATAATAAGAAGTTGAAGAAGAAGAAGAAGAAACACGCAGAAGAACAATGGTGGTTCAGTGCTTTGCAAAAGCACTGTATCACTAACAACTGACACATCAAACTTGTTTTAGGCTAAGCTGCACTTAAACAACTTCTCAGGCAGAAACATGAGGTAAAATGGTGAATATGCCTCCGCACAAACAGGAAGTCATGTAGCCATTATTATTATTCTCCTAGTAGTTCAATGATAGAACTGTTGTTCTCATTCACTCACTTTCAGGCTGTTTCCACTGACTGGTGTTAACTTATTGTTTCATTCTTCAGCTCCGTTTTATATATTCACACATCTTTGTTTGTCTCTGCTCCAAACCATGGATGTATTGTGCACCACCGTCAGAGCGTCTTGTTCCCATGACAACTGACCGGAGAAAGACACATGATGCGTCATGTTTATGGGCTTCACCTGTGGCTGTGGCCACACCAAGCAGCTGGAGCGGATCCAGGTTCAGTCACATTCAGATTACTGGTAGTGTCGTGTCTTGTGACAACCCTAGTCTCAAGTCTGAGGTCATGATAGCGCCGTGTTACAGCAGACTGCTTGTTTACCTGCTGTGGCCGTGCTGCTGCTCGGACCCGTGTCGTCACTGGCCTGGCTGCTCTCACCACGACAGAACAGATCTGTCAGCTTTGTGCATTTGGCCGCATCCTCAATTAACTTCTTTTTCTTTTTTGCCCTCCGCTTATCTGCACCACACATCTCTTTTTCTGGTGGCTTCTTCCTTTTAAGCATCTTTGCCTCTACCTTGCTTTTTTTTCTTTCTTTCTTTTTTTCCAGAAAAATAACGGTCGTCGTCTGAGCAGCTGAGCCAATCACAATCAATAGACGCATGGATCAGTTCAAATTGGGAGGGGGCGCTTGTATTCCCCCTTATATGCAACACAATGCAGTGACCCAGTCTGACGTTACACTCCGTGCTACCTGCCGCTGCGAGGGTCAACAACAACAACATTACATTTGAAAAAAAAAATAATAATAAAAGTTTGACCACAAGAGGGCCCATGGGTTTACAAACCCCACCAACCCTACGTCATCTACGCCACTGTCCAATCACACTGGAGGAGCTGCTAAAAGCTGTTAAGGCTACAAACAATGGCATACCTCACTGATAAATGCTGATCTCAAAATATTCTCCAAATCTTAGCTAGTAGAATTGAGACAGTGGTTGGGAAACTAGTTAGCCCAGATCAAACAGGCTTTATTAGACGTTTTTTTGGAAATCTGGCCCCTGACAATGTTCAACGGCTCCTACACATTCTCAGCGCAACACATAGGATCCCATCTACCTGCGGCTTCCTATTTTTGGATGCCAAAAAGGCACTCGATTTCCTCGAATAGAGGGTTCTAAAATAATTTAAGTTTGGAGATAGATTTATCAATATGATTCAGACGCTATATGCTAATCCATCAGCTCAAGTGTGTGTGGGTGGAGGTTTCTCAGATCTTTTTGACGTCCAGTGGGGCACACGGCATGGGGACACTTTGTCCCCTTTAATCTTTAATTTATCCACTGAACCACTTGCACAGTTAATTAGAAAATCTCCTCACATCTTCCTAATTGCAGTAGGGGCCACATCTCACTCGGTATCATTATTTGTGGACAACAAGTTTACATGGCAGATGTTCAACAAACTCTCCCTAGGCAACCTGCCATAATACAAGGTTGACTTGTCAAAATCAGCATTGATGCTGATTAATACAGACAAAAATAAGATATCTCTCTTTCCTCAAACCGATGTTACTAATGAGGTCATGTATCTGGGTATTAGAATTAGTATGTCCTTATCATGTATAGCTAAAACAAATTACCTATCAATTTTGAAAAAAACAGAAGACCTCAAAAGATGGAAACATCTGCCAGCATCAGTCCCAGCTTGTATATCAGTCATTAAAATGAACATTTTACATAGATTTATCTTTATTAGTTCAGAGATACCAGGCTGGTATCGGCGATACCAATCTGATACCGATACTAGGTGTATGCAAATACACCTAATGTGTCTGGTAAATCTAAAAAAAAGTAGTGTATTTCAAATCATAGCTTCATAAAGAATACAAGATAGTAAGACTAATTTATTTATTAATCCATTTTACATTTTGAGGTAGCAGCCTCATTTATAATATAGCCGAGCTAATACAACTGCAGAAAAACCAAACAGAGGACACAATCCGACAAAATATGAGAAAATGGTGTTTCACACAGTAAAAAAAAGAAAATAAGTAAAATAATAAAACCGTAAAAATAAATTATTGTTTAATTATTAAGAACTACGATAAAAAAATTAAAACTTGCTTTTTAATTCACGTTTCATGAACATGTTAACTTGAAGATACTGAACATGTAAATAATACTTCAACAAAAGCATCCAACATCAACACTTTCACATCTAGTCTATGTAATTCACTTTAAATGATCAATTCTTTCGGAAATCTTACCTTAATGAATCTAGGCTTTTTTGTGTATGTGAGATTATCTCAGTGATAAACATATTATTACTCCAAGCTGAACTCATGCAGTTATTTGCTGAAGCATGTATTTATTTCGTTACTTATTTCATAACCATATTTATTAATTTGAACAACTCCAACAGCAACAGTGCTTAGCGCTGCTTAAAGCTCCATATTTCCTCCCTCTGTACCTGGATAGTACCTGCCTGCAGCACCGAAGGACTCCACCAGAGACATCTGTCTTGCCCCAGCAGCAGCACCTAACACTGCACTACACTCTCTTCCTCTGTCCGCCTCACCAGAAATGCCTCGTATTCTGTGTTGTGGTTTAACCTGAGGCGTTTCACAAGGTTTGCTGCGTTGCCACAACTCCTTACTGTTTACAGATATCGCAAACCGCGTCTTGGCTGTCTGTGGAGCTGAAATAACTCCACACATGACTGCGTTTCCGCTGAGCAATAGTGTCTATAGCCTGAGACTGAATGACTGACTGAGCAGTGTGCCGCTGCGTTTCCACATTACGCACTTACCCAGGCGTAAGAAAAAGTAGTAGTGTAAGAAAAAGTAGTTCCCACCAATCGCCTGCGCCACGGCGTGGAGTCATGTCCGCAGACTTCGTGCACTGCGCAGGCGGCGCATCTCCTCTTCCTTCTCATCTCAGTCCCACCCAGCGGCGCAACTCGGAAAGAGGGAGGGGAGAAGGCATGGAGTGGGTTTGACACAGCCGAGTCAAATTTTCACCATTCACAGCAGCTCCTCGCCTTACCGTTAAGAATGCCGCTGGCCAGGCGCATGGCAAGTGGCAAGTCCGACGCCCAAACTTTTCCCAGGAGGAGACTAACGTCACTCATGTCTCTCTGTGTGTATATTGTTTTATATTCTGTTCTATATTTTGTGGTATATTTTGCGGCGCAGTAGTATTTTTGACCGGCGCAGGCAGGCGCAGGGCGCACTTGGTATTTTGGTAAACCGAGGCATATAGAGGTGCGCCAGGATGGGTGTTGCGGTGCAGTAGGGGGGAGGTGTCGGCATAATGAGCCTGCGCATTGGAATTTTCGACCATTTCGGTCTGCACCGGTGGTGTAAAAGTGTGCTGAAAGCTCGTCACCTCAGACCTGGTCAACTCTGTGTGCCAGCGGTGCACGTGCATTTTTCGTAAACCGTATATCCTATCGTGTATCATATATATATATATATATATATATATATATATATATATATATATATATATATATATATATATATATATATATATATATATTCTTGAAGGAGCACTGCAACAAAAACAATTTCCCCTCGGGGATAAATAAAGGATTTGTGATTCTGATGTCTAAATGTGATGTCCTTAGATGGTAAATCCTCACTCCTCATCCTCCTCAAAGCAATGATGTACTCCATCGTTACAGATAGCATTAAGCATTACTATGATTACATTTGTATGTGGAATGAAATGACGTGGGTAATAGCGGACAAAGATCATCACTTATGTTTTTTCCATGTGTCTGTCTCTCTCTGTCTCTTGAGTGCTCTGAGATAGATGCAGTATATATGCTCTGTAGGATGCCACGGCTGTTTCTGGTTGGCACAGCAACGTTAACCGATTAGTTTGCATCCCTGTTTCACTTGTGTACATTCGGTCAGGGTGAGTGACCATTACGCGTGCCGAACGTGCTTGTGATGTCGTCAGATGAGATAGGTCTGACTGTATGTGCTGACTCAGATAGTTACATTGAATTGTCGCTGTTGCTAATTATTGATCGCAGTGAAATGCCAGACACTGTGGAAACCTGACTGTGAGGTGTTGGTGACGTGAGCGCACAACTCCGCCGGTTTACGAAAATCCACTTGCGCCACTGGCGCACAGAGTTGACCAGGTCTGAGGTGACGAGCTTTCAGCGCACTTTTACACCACCGGCGCAGACCGAAATGGTCAAAAATTCCAATGCGCAGGCTCATTATGCCAACACCTCCCCCCTACTGGCACACCTCTGTACGCCTCAGTTTACCAAAATACCAAGTGTGCCGTGCGCCTGCCTGCGTCGGTCGAAAAGACTACTGTGCCGCCGGCGGAGTCGAACACAGAGCCCTATGTCACATTCTTTCAGGGGAGCAAGACACACAGACACTTCTACTTCAAAGGTTACCTTTCACCCAGGATGTTTCTCATGGAGATGCTAATTCTTTCTTGATAGCTCAATGAGAGATAAGGACAGAAAAAAAATCTGAATGAACAAGTGCCGGGTCTCAGAGGAAACTCCAAAATCAGATAATGCTGATAGGTTGTAAATTAGACATTCCTGAAGCAAACTGTTTTTGTATGTCTGTGTGCCTCTTTTCTATCTCACCAGGATAATGAAATCTATATGTTTGAGCTAACTTTGGATGTTCTTACAGTACTACATCCATAATCTGTGTGATATCAATGCTTTTCCAGTGTTTCTAGCTTATAAAATGACAAAACTGTGATTTTAATTCTCCTAAAAAGTTTGTATGAGTTTCTACCATGGAACCATACTGCCATCTAGAGGTTTGTAGCAGTTAGGTTGTATATGCTTGACATGAGACAGTTACAATAATAATAATAATCATCTCAGCAAATATAGTCTTCCTTTCTTTATTGCTTTGTCCTATTAAGTTAATTATACCCTTTGTCATCATGTATGTATTATCATCATGTATTAGAAAATGTTATCATGATTATTGAAGAATGTTGGCAGTATTCATGAAAAAAATGTTGTATGTTGTGAACAATGTTGAAATGCCACTGAAATTGATCATTTAGAATATATGTGATTGGCCATAGTGAGAAGCAGATGAGTCCCTTGTACGAATCATTACTTAATTCTCGCTCTATGAAGTGAAATCACATTGCTCGCCTGTAAACCATCCCACATGCGCAACAGTCTATTGGTCATTAGACACGCCCTGGAGCGAATATACTGTATGCAGCGTGCAGACTATCAGACTGGTCTACCATTAGTTCATTAATTATCATTAAATCAGCATTATAGAGATAATAAATAAAATCGTTCTGAGCTGAGGAAGGTTGGTGCCCCTGTTTTATTAACAAATGCAACATTAACTTAGAGGTTTAATGAACTGATTCCCCTACCCTGCTATTGGTTGGAGGATAGAGTTACATCATGGAAAAAGTTAGAGCAAGAGATAATAGCTCCGATAAGGTTGAAGGAATTTCTTCTTATTGGCTATCAAGAAATGTGATTTGTATTATGGTACAATTTTAACTCATATGCTACAAGTGTTTAAAGCAGCAGAAAAATTCCTCAAAATTTAAAGTGTTTGGTGTAAATCTTCCCCAATATGGAATAATGGTCACCTCTTATCTGGGGGAAACCTTTTATTAACAAAGCCTGGGAAGATAAAGGTATTACAACTCTTCAAGATATTAATGGGGCAAGCGCAATCCTTACCTTCCAAGAACTTATCTCCTGATAAAACATTGATAAACACTGTCTTTTCTTTTATTTCAGAGTACGGTCAGCTTGTAAAGCCTACAAAGTTCCGTGGGGATCAGCCTTACAAGAAAATCCTATTTTAAGTTGGATACAGCGTGCTCCAAGACGAATAGTGTCATATATGTATGACAAATGGGCTGCACGGTGGCGCAGCAGGTAGTGCGCGTGCCTCACAGCACGAAGGTTGCCGGTTCGATCCCCGGGTCAGGCGGGGCCTTTCTGTGTGAAGTTTGCATGTTCTTCCCGTGCATGCGTGGGTTCTCTCCGGGTACTCCGGCTTCCTCCCACAGACCAAAAACATGCTCATTAGGTTAATTGGTGACTCTAAATTGTCCGTAGGTGTGAGTGTGAGTGTGAATGGTTGTTTGTCCTTGAATGTGGCCCTGCAATCGGCTGGCGACCGGTTCAGGGTGTACCCCGCCTCTCGCCCATTGTAGCTGGGATAGGCTCCAGCCCCCCGCAACCCCGAAAGGGATATGCGGTATAGATAATGGATGGATGGATGTATGACAAATTAAACTCTGAGAAATATATGCCCACACCAGGTATGAAGGCTTGGGGGAGAGACATAGCTGAGGTGGGACAAAAAATTGGAATGGGATGTAATTTGGAATAATGTTGCTGATGATTCCAAAAACCCAAACCATCAATATATACGTTTAAAATTTTGTCATAGAGCATAACTTAGACAAAGCATTAGGCATCAAATGGGACTGGTCCCTGACCCATATTGTTCCTTCTGCTCCCCCAGAACTGAATCCTTTATTTATGTTGTTTGGGAATGTCCAGGGATTTTGGAATTCTGGGGCAAAGTTGTTGGAAGGTAGAAAAGGGTGTTGAGGGGTATGAAAACCAAAAACCTAAAATGTAAATGGCAGTTTGCTCTATTTGCTTTTAGCATTTGATAGCCTATTTGATATTGTTCCAATAAAAAATGAATGATTAAAAAAAAAAGATCTTTGGGTATTATCATATTTATTGTAGTTCAAGTGTTTTCATTCGGTATACAGACTCAGAGAAACAATTTGGTACCACCCAATAGAGGCACTTCTGCTGTTTGTGGATAAAACATGGTGTCCCTGACATCCAACAATGGACCCACACCTTGCCTTGCCTTGCCTTGCAGTCCATGAAATTGATTTCTCTAAATTCTATATGCAAAAGTCAATCATTACCACATATGTATGCATGAATACCCAATTGCTTGTTGCATTAATTAGTTATTTTTAATTTAATAAAATGGTCTACATGAAGTGCTGATGACTCTGATGAAAGCCTCACCAGACTGGATGAGAGGCCCTGAGTAAGGCCCTTAACTCCAGCAGCTCCTGAGGATCTGCTCAGTGGCCAACAGATCAGACACTGAGCACAAACTGAGCAGTTTTCCGGTATGAATGAGCTGAAAAAGAGAGCAGTCTTGTCATTGAAATTACCCTTGACAAATAAAGGTGAAAAAAGTCATGAATCAGGATCAAGACATTCAAGTCTCTACCATCAAATAGTAAAGAAAACACTCAGCATTATTCAGATAAAGGGCTTCTAGTAATAGGGTACGGCAAGTGTATGTAAGCAAATTTTAAATTTGATACATGAAATTTCAAGCTAGGGAATTAGCTAAAAAGCAGTGTTTCTTTGATAACTATTAAAGGCAACTGACAGTCTTAAAACTTTCAAATTCATGAACCCAAAAGTCAATTTTTTTTTAATTAAATGAAGTTTTTTTTTTTTTGTCCTCTGCCATTTAACACACTTTACTGTTAATAGAGACAAAAACAAATCATATAGTACATAAATTGGAGAGTCAGTGTGTACTTTAGGCTAAACGTGAGTAGGACAACAGTACTGTATATGTTTGGTGAAATATAATGCCATAAACTGTTTAAGAGCCCTTTAGTTCTAAAACTCTAAAATGTAAATGTACAACTATTAACAAGTATCAAAAGTACAGCATAAGTTGGTTCATCTGGATTGACTGAAGTGCAGCAACTTCAGCAAAAAAAAATCTTAATACAAAGGCACACTGCAGTAATCAACGTCTCCATGAAATCCTGGTCATCCCTCCACCTCGTCGCCAGATAATTCCATTCTGCTCGGATGTGTCTCACCATGCTTCTTGGTCTCTGTCTCTTGTGCATAAGCTGGCACCCTTGTTGTTCTTTGCCAGCCTCCCCGTGGACCGCTGACTCCCGTCTCCTCTGCCAAGGGTTTAGAAGAGCTGGATCTTTTGTTTCTCCTTAGCCAGCTGAATTTTCTGTTTGTTGATTAAAGACTCTCGAACTGTTTGCCTGTGTCCGGCTCCACTGCTGTTGATCCAAATGACCAAAACGTAGCAAACTCTTTATGAACCCTCTAATTCTAAAACTCTGACATGTAAGTATTACTGTCAATAATGCACAGTATACTTTGGTCCCTCTGGATTAATTACAGTGCAACAACTTTTAAAACAAAAATCTTAGTAAATTTTAACTAACTAGACTCTGGATAAAGACAAAGATGGAAAACATGTTAGTAACATGGAATAGTTACTAACATGGGCTCCCCATGCATTGCTCAGCAAAATGTCATGGAATCAGGTGCTTCTCAGCTTGAGGACAGCAGACTTCAGAGGAAGAAGGAGCGCACTGATAATATATCGTAGCCTTTAATAGTGCAAACAAACAGAGCTGACTTTTTGACACTGATGTGTCTTCATCAGAGTTCAAATGGACGAAAATATCAGGCACTCATATATAGTCTACCTAGGCCAAATGTACATTTGTCATTGGACAATAGGTTTGACCAATTTAGACAGGATTGATATGCAACAGTGGGAGTAGCCACTGTCAGTGTCCAAGTGCCACACCCCAAACATCATGTCAGAGACAAAGGAAAGCAGGCCAGACAAATATTATTATTATCACAAACCAAGAACTGAGTTTGTTTTGAGTTTTGAGGTTTTTTTGTTTTTTTTTTTTTAGCTCTGATTTGTCGTGTGTGTGAGGGATGCTTGTATTTTGACCTTTGTAACTTCAAGAAAGGCCAGATTTTTGTTCTTTTTTTCCTCTGGCTTTCTAACATTGATATGATTATATCTCTTTGGTAATAATTTATTGGTAGTGTCACACTTGATTATTTATACTTGTAATGACTATACTTCTAGGACAGGCCTGTTTTGTCTCTGACATGAAGAATGAAAACAGAAGATCTGTGTTCTACTTACAGAAGACAGCTGATATACCAGTGAACGTGGAAGAAACTGTTATTAAGCTCAAAAACAGAGAGGAAAATTTTTAACTGAATTTTTGTATCACTTTGAACAAAACAACCCTCCAAACCACACAAACTAAATGGATGGATAGACTGTAGTGCAAGTGCAAAGCGTAAAATGTATTTTGATAGACTTTTCACTTAAAATAGAATGGTATTCCTTCTACCTCAAAGTGATATGTTCTGGTATTTTCAGATCAGACATTACATCACAAGTCATAAAGACTGGAATACAATTAAAAATGCTCCAACAAACATAGAAACTTACTTTATTAATATAATTATACATGAGCAACCCAACAAAAAGCATGTTTCCCATATATATAGAAATCTGTTGCTGGATACAGTAGACAATACTTTTTATATAAAAAAATAAATGGGAATTGGAGTTAAATATTATAATTGAGGATGGAGAGTGGGAAACAATATGCGTTGGATGTCATAAGGGTATCAATAGTAATATGTGGAAGGAGATTGATTGGAAGACGAAGATTGGAAGATGAGATGAAAACACCTTCTGTGATTTCCAAATTTGTAAATAACCCAATGCAATATATTGTTGGAGAGAATGTGGAATGGTTGGTGACCAGCGAGATAGATACAATTCTGGGAATCAATTTATTATTTAACCCAAGTCAGATTCTTCTCGATTTAACTCCAAAAGACATGTACACCAGAGACCAAAAGCACCTATTACATATACTCTTGATGACTGCTAGGAAAATGGTGACAATAAAATGGATGAATTCACAGCCACCTACAGTGGCACAGTGGCAACAGAAGTTGAGGGAGGTGTATGGAATGGAGGCTTTAACTGCTCAATTACAATTAAGGTCTGATGTCTTTTTGAGGAGGTGGCTACCCATAACAAGATACATTTCTAACTGAGGGGAACCCCACATTGTGCTGTAATATCTTAACTGTCCATTTATGTATTAATTTATTTTTCACTCATTATTACTATTCAACTTCTGGACCCTAATGTTCTGTTTTGTTTTGTCTTGTTTTGTCGCACTGTCGTACATGCTCTGTGATGCTGTCAAGGAATGTTCTGTACTGTGTTGTTCAATGTTTAATAAAAATATAGTTTAAAAAAAATATAATGGTATTATTAATTAATCAAGGATATTAGCTGTGCAGGTTCTGAAAAATCCAGAGACATCATTGCGCAGATACACAGGAAGGCCATGGAGAGCAGTGGTACGTCTAGTGTGGATATGTAATTCCTGTAACAATAAAAATACTAGTGGATTAGTTAAAACTTCAATATCCACAAATAATCAAATAATATGTTCACATCTTTAATGTAATAAGACAATTAATCAAACTAGGTGGACTGATTGTAAAATTCAAAATCTCATTTGAAACATTGATTGTGTCCAACATTACTGAGGTTCTGGTTAGTAATCGTTTGGAACTCTGCATGCATCTGCATTTAAAAACAGAGCATAAAAACAATACAACAATATTAGTCAGTTCAGAATAAATCAAACTAAGTTAAACTATGTTCTCCAAAATGAATGAAGGGGAATTAGGTCATGAAACTTCTGGGTTTAATGTTTGCACTCATTAATATAGAAAGGGGCACCAATCTTCATCAGACGGTAAGGATTTTATTTATTCTTTGCTTTTAATGGTTATTTGATAACAATTAATGCATTGATGGTAGATCGTTCTCATCATCTGAAGCATACGGTCTCAATACAGTAATCATCTATTTCCAGCTGAAAAGGACACTGTCTAACAACACCTTAAGGTAAAAGTATTATTTATTTGGCACAATAATGAGAATGGATATGAATAAGGAATGATACAATGAATAATATGGATTATATGATGTAATATAAATAACTGGATGAAGATGCTATAGCAGGATAATAAAATAAATTATTTTGGTGATAGAAGTAGTTTTGAAGAGAGTGAGGACGTGAATGTAGTGTTAATTCCTTAAAATTAATGACTAAGCGAGTCTAATGAGAAATTAGATTATAGCCTACAACATCAAGTCTTATCAACTGCAGCATGGAGGATGCCTAATTCTGTGCCAGCAGTGCTCCGATGGTAGACTGACCCCAACTGAACCAAATGGACCATGGCTGTCGCTCTGATCTGTGCTGCGGTCCAATGGGAAGAACCAGTCGATGTGCGGTGTTGAGAGCCAGTATTGGACAGAGATGTTTCAAGGGCTGGTCCTTTGGTGTAGGTAACAGAAGAGGAGCGGTGCCTTCGGTGGCTAACAGAATTTCAGACAGCAACTTTAACTTTAAAGCTTGTACTTTTGGGGACAGCTTAATCCCATCCAGCTCGAGGAATAGCTTCTGAAACACTTTGAAAGTATTACGCAGTGTTGGGGGGTATGCAAAGTTGAGGGCATAAATGAGCCCCATAAGCAGCGTGCAAGCTTTAGCAGTACTGCTGCATCCCGGCAGTATCTCCTTGCCTTCAAGAAGGTGCCTTCCATCAGCACCATGGATGACCAGGATCTCACGGATGTATTAAATAGGGGCCACTGCTGCTGTCCTCCTGCATTCAGTTTACAAAGAAAAAAATAGATATAGCAAATAGAATTGCTTCAGTCATTCAAAGTGACTTAACGATTG
Source organism: Chaetodon trifascialis (assembly GCF_039877785.1). NCBI lineage: Eukaryota > Metazoa > Chordata > Actinopteri > Chaetodontiformes > Chaetodontidae > Chaetodon > Chaetodon trifascialis. Next base: position 27,067,545 of record NC_092066.1, read on the forward strand.
TTTCAGAATGAATACATGCTAAAAATGACCATCATTAAATATACATCTCAACTGAATCCAATCTATTTTACAGTAACCTCACAGTAGGAAAACATTTGCAGAACATGACACAAGATGGCTGCCTCCAGATTCTAGTCTCTGAATGAATTTTGGTTGAGTACAGCTCTCAGCCATAAATAGCATACCTCTGCACCTTAACACTGTTAGAAAACTGTGGCTTTATAATAAGTATTTTTGTAATTGTATGTACCCAGCAGACCCCAGAGAGTGCTGTGCTTTTGTTTTTAACGGAAACATGGCTCAACAACAGCATACTGGACTCCGCCATCCAGCTCGACTGGCTAACATGCTACCGATCAGACAAAGCCCTCATTGAAGGAGGTAAGACCCACAGCGGCAGGATCTGTGTTTACATCAGGGATGCTTGGTGTCAAGACGCTGTGGTGATTTGTGATCATCAAGTCCCGGCCTTTCTATCTACCGAGGGAGATTTCTCCCATCCTGCTAGTTGCAGTCTCCATCCCTCCCTGCTGCAACAACAGCAATCATAGAGACAAGGCACTGAGTGAACTGTACAGCGCCATTAGTGACCAGCAGACAGCCTATAGTGGCCCTTTGCCACTATCCGCGCACGCTGATGGTTTAAAGCGCTTGTACGCTTGCCAGTAGGTGCATAACACAGCAAATGTCCACTCATTACTTTTCTTATGTTGCGGATTTATTTTGTTACACACAGCCGACTCAATGAATACTCACTATCACAAAATACATCATAGTCCAACCTGCAGCGTTACACACCATGGCACGGTCAAAAACCGTATGTCTTCCTCAGCGTTCGCACCTGCGCTGATTAAGCCACCCACCTATATAGGTTCAAGACAATTGACTCAAACAGATACTGCCACCTACTGGCATAAATGTGTACAACACTCATGAATAAAAGAAAATGACAAATCTGGCTCCTACACACGGCCCCTAATTGTTAATGATGTGCAAACATAACAATTCAAACAAACAAATAAACAAAAGGAGCCAAGTGTTCTTGAGTGGCAGATGTACACGTAATATATCCTATTGGTGCATAAACACCAATTAAACATCACAGGCTGCCATCAGCAGGCAAAGTTTAGTTACAGGCCTTTCCATAATACTAGATTTTGTCTTAAGACGGACAGATCGCACAAACCCATTCTTGTCAGGAAAGGTTTCCAGCACTTTACCAAGCAGCCAAGAGCCCAGAGGAGCTGTTGAGTCCACCAATAAGACGACATCCCCAGCAACAAGATTTCTTTTCCCTTGGTTCCATTTCTGCCTCTCCTGAAGCAACACAAGATACTCTTGCACCCATCGCTTCCAGAACAAATCTGAGAGGTATTGGACCTGTCTCCACCTTCGCTTGACATACAGATCTTGCTTCACAAACAGTCCAGGTGGTACAGCAGTTTTGCCTTTTAGGAGGAGAATGTGATTGGGTGTAAGAGGTTCAAGATTGTTCAGATCCTCTGATAACTTGGTGACGGGCCAATCATTTAGTATGGCCTCAACTTCACAAAGCACTGTATGCAGTCCATCATCATCCAGTGTTTGTAGACGCAGAACCGAACTGAGCACTTTTCTAATCATCCGAATAACACGCTCCCAAACACCACCATGATGGGATGCTGCAGGTGTATTGAAACTCCACTTGATTCCATGTTGAAGCAGTACTCCCTGTAACTTGCTGTGATTCAACTTTGCAAGAGCCTCACGCAATTCTCTCTCGAATCCAACGAAATTAGTACCATTGTGAGACAACATGTGAGTAACTTGACCTCTTCTGCTCATAAATCGCCTCAAAGCATTAATGCATGCATCAGTGTCTAACGAGGTCGCCATCTCCAGGTGAACTGCTCTGCTCGACAAACAGGTAAAAATCACTCCATAGCGTTTACACATGCTTCTCCCTCTTTTCATCTCAATTGGTCTGAAACAGTCGACTCCCACGCTTGTAAATGGAGGGAGATCAGGCAGAGTCCTCTCCAGTGGCAAGTCCGCCATCTTTTGTTCACCTGGTCGTATAGTGAAGCGTCTGCAAGTGCAACAGTCAGATATCATTTTCCTTATTGCTGAATTCGCCCCTGTGATCCAATAATTTTTCCTCAGTATGGACAATGTGTGGTTTCTTCCACTGTGGCCCAGCTGATGGTGGATGTGTTTTAAGATGAGAGTTGCAACATGTTGATCTTTAGAAAGGATGAGTGGATGCTTATTCTCCTCTGGCAGCGCTGCTTTACTCAGCCGCCCTCCAACTCTCAACAGGCCATCTTCCAGGCGTGGATCCAGTTTGTACAAAGAACTTCTCTTTCTGACTGATGACTTTCCAGACAAGAGTGTGTCAATTTCCTCCTTAAACTGCTGCTGTTGAGCATACTTAATGATGGAAACCTCTGCCTCCAATAGGTCATCTGAAGAAACACTCTGCCCCCCAAGTGTCTTTCTGACCCTCTTCATCTCCAACTGCATGTGTGTGGATTGATTATTTGGGTCAGACGCCAGCTCCTTTCTCACTTGGCGTAACTTCAACAGAGCTCTTTTCACCTTGAGGAACCACGCGACTGAGACCTTCAGCCTCTGCCAGTTTGAAAAATAAGTGAGCAGTTGGTCAGTAGCACTGGGTGAGTCTTTCACAATTGCTGCACTCACAATGAAGTCTCTTTTTACTTCTGGGTCATCCAATGAGATGGCCGTCTCCACAACACACTCTGGCCAATGCCCCTCTGACTTCCATAGGAAGCTGGGCCCTTCCACCAAACTGCTGCCAGTCAGCAGTGCATCCACCTCCATACCTGGAGGCATAATCAGCTGGATTCATCCTAGAACTGACATATCTCCACTGTGACACATTGGTAGCATCCCTGATGGTTGAACCTCTGTTTCCCACAAAGGTGTGAAATCGTTTATCTTAATTTTTTATATATTTCAGGACGGAGGTGCTGTCTGTCCAGAAGACTGAATCTTCCAACTGTAACTGCAGCTCTGCTCTCAAACATCCTGTCCACTCGAACAGCAAGAACCGCCGCTGTGAGCTCCAGACGTGGGATAATGACCTGTTTTAATGGTGTCACTCTTGCTTTTCCAAGCAGGAAAGCGATGTGAACATCATGCTGACAGTTCTCCATCCTCACATAACTGACAACACCATACCCACATTCACTTGCGTCGGAAAAGTGATGCACACGAGCATGTACAAGTGGTCCAAAATCCTTTGGCTTAATGCACCTCTCGATCTTAAACTCTGCAAGCTTGACAAGCTCCTCCAGCCACTTTGTCCAGTGTTGCTGTATGTCCCTTGGTAAGTTGTCATCCCACTCAAACTTTCTCCTGCATAGCTCCTGCAACAACACTTTGCCTGGTAGAGTGATTGGTGCAATGAACCCCAAAGGATCATACACTGAACTGAGCAGAGAAAGCATGCCACGTCGAGTGTAAGGTTTTTCTTTTGCCACCATCTTAAATTGGAAGGTGTCACTCTCGATGCACCACTGCAAACCAAGGGCTCTTTCCAAGGGAAGACTGTCTCTGTCTAGATCCAGTTCCTTTAAGTCCTTGGCTCGATGCTCCTCTGCGACAGCCTGCAGCACCACACGGCTATTGCTGACCCACTCTGTCAGATAAAAGCCTCCCCGCAGGCAAAGAGCTGTGAGATCTTTAATCAGCTGAACAGTTTCCTCTTCAGATGATGTGCTCTTTAAACAGTCATCCACATAAAAGCTTTGCTTCACTGTGCTGGTTACATCAGTAGAGAAGAAGGCCTGTCCATCCTCAGCTGTTTTCCTGAGTGCGTAGCAAGCGCAGCTCGGGGATGAAACAGCTCCGAACAAATGAACAGTCATCCTGTACTCTGCCACCTCTTGATTTATGTCACCCTCAGGTCACCACAGAAAGCGAAGAAAGTCTTTGTCTGTCTCTGCCACTTTGACCTGGTAAAACATCTTCTGTATGTCTCCCATAACCTCTACCGGCTCCTGCCTAAACCTGATGAGCACTCCCAGAAGACTACTGGTAAGGTTGGGCCCCTGCAGCAGCTGACTGTTTAATGATGATCCTTTAAATGTTGCTGCACAGTCAAACACCACATGCAGAGTGTTCTTCCTTGGATTGTAAACTCCGTGGTGCGGGATATACCAGACCTTTCCTTTGGCACCATCCAACTGGTGCTGAGGTACCTTCTCTGCATAGCCATTAGAGATTACATCAGTGAAGAAGTTTGCATATTCCTGATGGAACTGTTCATCTCTTTGAAATCTCCTCTTGAGTCCTAATAACCTCTGCTTGGCCATAGACAGATTGTTCAGGAGTGTGGGATGCGCTTTCCTGAAAGGCATTTTTAGACTGTAATGTCCATCCTGAAGCTTTGCGGAATGACTTACGATTTCCAGAAACCTCTTGTCTTCTCTTGACATTTCCTCTTTATCATAAGTCTTTTCATTGAAGTCATGCATGTATTGACTGCTGAGCATTTCCTCCAACTTCCTCACAGAGATCCTGTTCACTGTGGCAGAGGGAAACTCTGTCTCCAAAGCACCACTGCTTCCACTCAGTGGACCATTAATGATCCATCCCAATACAGTTCTAACAGCGTATGGGCCATTCCCGTGGCTGTTGATGACCTCCCATGGTTCCAGCAATTTGGGAGCGTTGGTTCCTATTAACAAATCAACGTTTGCCTTTATGTGTGGGATGTGAACGTCTGACAGGTAAGACCATTTAGCCAGTTCCTCAGTTGTTATTAGGTTATTAGTGGTGACTGGCATTTTCCTTTGGCTCAGGACCTCTGGGAGACTATAAAAGTCATTGCCATCCAATGCAGCCACCTCCAAACCAGTGATGGAATAAGCTGGAACAACAGTCTCCTGGCCCATTGTGCTCAACAAAAAGCTAATTCTTTTGCCTGTAACATTCAGTCTCTGCATAAGATCTTCGGAGCAGAACGTGGCTGAGCTATCAGGGTCCAGAAATGCATAAGTTTGTATAATGTCATTTCCCTTTGCAGACTTCACGCTTACAGGAAGAATTGAAAGAGCACAGCCAGCCTTACCGGCCCCTGTATGACCACATGTTTGGACAGAAGCTGATTGTTCACTGAGTGGTCCCTTTAGCTGTTGTGAAGCAGGTTGCTTCTTTTGCTCTGGAGCTGGTGGTTGCCTTTTGATGTGCAGCACAGGGGGATGAGTTTGACCACAGACTTTTCATGTTAAGCGCCTCTCGCATTCACGACTCATGTGACCATCACATAAGCATGCAAAGCAAACTCCTTTTTCCCTCAGCAATTTAATTTACTCCTTGTGCCTTTTCTCATTAAACTGTTTACAATCCTCCAACGTGTGAGTGTATGAACAGCAAAGACATCCAGCTTTGGCTGACCTTCCAAGCTCTGCTGGTGGCTCCTCCCCTCCTTTTGACAAGGTCATAGATGTTACAGTGGTGGCAACAATGTTTCCTTTCACTCTGTTTCCAGGATAAGATTTACACCGGGTGAGTCTTTGTGCCGGCCGCACCAGATACTGGATCTTGGATGTCACCGAACAGAGGATCAGAAAGAATTTTAACATGACGCTCCACAAATGCAACCAAATCAATAAAGTGAACTCTCTGTTGTGTTTGTTCAGTGATTCCATAAGCGATGGATCTCCATTGCTCCCTCAACCTGTATGGCAGCTTTGCAAGAATGGCTCTCATATTTGCAGGCGTATCCAACTCTTGCATATGCTCCAATTCCCCCATTACATTACAACAGCCACGCAAAAACAAGGGATACACTTGGAGTGCTTTAACATCTTCACCCTTTATGGACTGCCAGGCTAGAACCTTTTCCATTTAAGCATTAGCAATTTTATATTGATTTTCAAAGTGCTCTTGCAGCAGGTCCTTAGCTACTACATAGCCGCGCTCAGGAGCCAAGTGTTGGCAGCTACGTACCAGTTGTTGTGGCTGTCCTCTGGTAAATTGCTCCAGATAGAAAAGACAATCTGCTGCTCCTGCTTTATTCTCCACTCCTTGCTCGAATGCCTTCATGAATGCTCTGTACTGCAGAGGGTTCCCTTCAAATATCGGAATGTCTCTTGGTGGCAGAGATTTCGTGATTTGCTGTTGTACCAAAGCAGCTGTTATTTCGTTTTGCCTGTGCATGATGGTAAGTATGTCCTCAGATGCAATTTGATTTAGAGGTAAGATCGGCCCTAAAAAATCCAGCCCGACCCGACCCAGGCCCGAAATTTTATATCGCAAGTTTTCTTAATGTTAAAATGATCTACATATTTTTATGATCATTATAAATGCATTTACACAATGAAATAACGCTGGAAAAGTTTGTTAAAGATATTTCTGTGTGTGATATTGTGCTCACATGGACGCGCCTCTCTGACAAGGAGAGGAACAGCAGCAGGAGCAGGTCTCTGGGCTTCATTGTAGATCACAAGGAAGGGCATCTGAGATACACAGGGTAAAGCCTCCAGAGCGCAGCAGGTTCACTATAGTCTTCTTTACCAAAGGCGAAAACAAACGGACTTTAAAAATCCTCCGCTGGAGACTGCGCGCACAGATGAATCGATTCATACATGTTTCTGGACCAGCTGCTGTTTGCACTGGTGCATGTTTGTCTTTTCAATTCCCCCGTCTTTAGTTTATTCTTAACTTCTTGCTGCTCCATATCGGGATACCAGGTCAAAAATATGTAATGGATGTGGACTGGGGAAGATTAAAAAGAGGGCGGGGGCCACGGCGTTCACGTGCGCAGGGCATGTTCTGGCTCTGCGCCGTCTGCGGCTCCTGTTTAGTAGTTAAATAGCAATTACCATATAGCGCCTTCTCTGTTTTATCCAAATTATTTATTTTATAACAAGTATTCCTTTAGTTTAATATCCATACATCGTTTTAGTATACAATACATAATATATAACTATATATTTATTAAAAAAAATTAGTGAGAGAGAAGCCCGGCCCGACCCGACCCAAAGTTAATAATTGACATTTTGGGCTCGGGCTTAAGATCTTACCTCTAATTTGATTTATGCGAGGTTGGGTGAATTGCTGGGTGATTTGAGGTTGACTGATTTCTTTGTTCAATTGAAGAGTTGTCATTTGACCTTTAAGTTGGTGTGAATTTTCCATGCTTTCCTGCTGGTCATGCATATTGTAGTGATGTTTGGAAGCCGTTTTAAAACTTGGGCCATGTTCCTTTGGTCGCACATCCAGTGGTTTATTTGGATTTATTGAACACTGCTGTTGCATTGATTTCCACAATCCAGGCTGATATTCATCTGCCAAAGGATTTAGGACAATCACAGACTCATTTTTCCCTTTTTTATTTTTCAGGCAAGAGCTCATTGTGTTTTTGGATCCTGAACCAGCACTTCTCACATCCGAGGATTGCAGTACCGCCAACTTAGCATTTGTTGCAGCTATTTCCGCTTTTAAGTCAAGCTGTTCTCTTTTCCTCCTCAATTGTTGCTCCTGCTCCTCCAATGCGTGCCTTTCCTTCAAAGCTGTAGCACGGGCAATAAGAGCAGCTTTATCTGCTTCGGCTTTTATGCGTGCTGAAGCCATGCTTGATCCTCCACTGGCTCTACTTCCTTTACTTGAGCGTTTGCTTCCTACATTAGAAACGCTATCATTTGGACTAATGTCATCCACCACCAGCCCAGTTGCATGTGCACTGTTTTCATTGTTTGTGACACCACCATTTTGATTGATACCAACCTCATTCTTATTTGCATTACCCTCATTGTTTGTAACACCAACATTTTCTTGTGTATTACCTTCAAAGTTTGAAACCCACATTTCTGCAACATGAATACACTCATTTAAAGACAGCAATTTTGCTTTAAACCATATTTCAGGTTTTTCTGCTTCATCACCTGGCATTAAACCCAACAGCTGTGCATGCATTGATTTTGCGTCATCACACACCACCCTTAATTCATTCAAAGCATCACAAACCATTGTTTTATCACCATTTATGATTAGATCTTTCATTGAGTTTCGTATATTGGCGGCTGTGTTCAGCTTAGCCTTTCCTTCTGCTTGCAACCTTGAAAGCTTATTAGCAAGCGCCTTTTCAGTCATTTTAACCTTTCGTCCGCTTCCGGTTTCCATGGTTACAGCAAACGCCGTTTCCGCACTTCCTGGTTTTTACAGTCGTTCCACAGTTCACAACAACAAACAAAGCTCACGCAAAGTCAATCACATGTTCGTTTCGGCATTGGATTTATGCCTCCCTAATTGTGCACACAGGTCAAATGGCCATTATTGTATAGCGCTACTCATACCTCGGCATCCGTGAGCTGGGCGCCATGTGGTGATCAGCTGATCCGATACTCCGCTGCCTCGCCTGGCTCCGGTCTCCGCCGAATCGCTGCAGCCGTTCCTCCAGCTGTTGCCGAACTCCGCCTGAATCGCTGCGGTCGTTCCTCCAGCTGTTGCCGAACTCTGGCCGAATCGCTGCGGTCGTTCCTCCAGCTGTTGCCGAACTCCGGCCGAATCGCTGCAGCAGCCGTCCGTAGCCGAACTCCGCCTCAAGCCAAGACCCAGCAGCAACAGCAGCTCCTTCGCTTGTCCTCCCACGTGGCTTCTCCAGGCTTTCCAAACGCAGCGAAGGCCCGCAGGAACCACAAGGCCGACTGTTGCTTTCCCAACAAGCCCAATGGGAACCGGGTTTTTGACTAATATAGTGGCCCTTTGCCACTATCCGCGCACGCTGATGGTTTAAAGGGCTTGTACGCCTGCCAGTAGGTGCATAACACAGCAAATGTCCACTCATTACTTTTCTTATGTTGCGGATTTATTTTGTTACACACAGCTGACTCAATAAATACTCACTATCACAAAATACATCATAGTCCAACCTGCGGCGTTACAAGCCATGGCACAGTCAAAAACCATATGGCTTCCTCAGTGTTTGCACCTGCGCTGATTAACCCACCCACCTATATAGGTTCAAGACAATTGACTCAAACAGATACTGCCACCTACTGGCATAAATGTGTACAGCACTCATGAATAAAAGAAAATGACAAATCTGGCTCCTACACAGCCCATCCAGAGTGACTTCTCATCATGGCTGGAGATTTCAACCATGCAAATCTCAAAACAGCGTTTCCTCAGTTGACTTTGACATTGACTTTCCAACACGGGGAAACAACACACTGGACCTGATTTACACAACTCTGAGAGGAGCATACTAGGCCTCACCCCTCCCCCACCTCGGTGCTTCAGACCACATCACTGTGATGTTAATGCCAGCATACAGGCTGAAGGTCAAAGACACCAGACCAGTCCAGAAGCAGGTATGGGTGCGGGCAGAGGGTGCCTCCTCAGCACTTCAGGACTGCTTTAACACCACAGACTGGGACATGTTTAAGCAGGCAGCCACCTACAACCACCAGATCAACATCCATTCAGACACTGTTACTGCCTACATCGGGAAATGCATCAATGATGTCATAGACACCAAGGCCATCACAGTACGGACCAACCAGAAGCCATGGCTGACGGGGGAAGTCCACAGGCAGAGGAGGATTAAGAAGAAGAATTCCTTTATTTGTCACAATTTTACACACAACATGCAGAGTTGAGTTGAAACTGCACATGCCATGCATCTGTGAAATTCTTTCCACCTTTTTGACCCATCCATGGTCAGTCCTTCCAGACCAGGAGCGGTGGGCTGCCAGTCGACCGGCGCCGAGGGACCAGTTCCATTGTCATCACCATTGGTCAGGTGGTGATCTTCTTGCATGTTTAGTGGGGGTATTTTTATGGAGGATACCCCAGGTAAACACGGGGGGAACATGCAAACTCCACACAGAAAGGTAGTGATGGGCCGCTAGGCTATTCTTGTTGTCCGCCTCCGCCTGCTGTGGATGGTCATCTTGTCCGTGACAACCAAGTGAAGATGCCTTGAAAAATCCCGTCAGTTTCGGAATCTTCTTCAGTAATTGTTCCTCTCTTTTTTCTTTCTCCCGCTGCACTTTCCTCTTTTGAGCTCCGCTATATTTTTTTTCTGACATTTTGCCGCTGTATGACTGTGAGTGACAGCATCAACGGCCGCCGGTGACGCAAGTAAACAAATCGCTGAGTGCGAGCACCTGTTGATTGGATAAAAGTGACCCATGTCTGCCCAATCAGGTGCTTATTTTTTTTGTGTCTGACCTTATGGACCATATAGAGGCCAATCCAATTTTCCATTGAAGTATATTTAAATTTCCAAAAATAGTCTGACCAATCAGGTCCCCTTCATACGTGGGGCCCCTAGGCTGCAGCCTAGAGTAGTATCCACACCTGTCCACAGGCTACTGAGAGCCCGGAATGCTGCTTTCAGAGCAAGTGATGAGGCTGGTCTGAGATCAGCAAGAGCCAACTTGTCCCATGGCATCAGACTAGCAAAGAGGCAGATAACTCACCACTTCACTGACAGCAGAGACACAAGGAGCCTGTGGCAGGGGATACGGACCATCATGGACTATAAACCCCGACCACAGACCTGTGACAGTGACATCGCAACAGTTTAAATAACCTCTTTGGACGGTTTGAAGCTGACAACAACATCCCTGCACAGAAGACACCACCCCCTGCAGAGGAGCTCACAGATGTCCTCACAGACATCTTCAACACCTCCCTGAGCCAAGCTGTTGTCCCCACCTGCTTCAAGAGTACCACCATCATCCCTGTTCCAAAGAAAACTTCTCCATCCTACTTCGACTACCGCCGTGTGGCACTGACCCCCATCATCATGAAGTGCTTCGAGCACTTTGTCCCCTCCTCTTCACCCTGCTGACCCAAATTTACAGACAACACTACTGTAGTGGGGCTCATCAATAACAACGATAAGTCAAACTCCAGGGACGAGGTGAGCCAACTGGCCGCATGGTGCAGAGACAACAATCTCTCTCAGTGTGGAGAAGACAAAGGAGATTGTTGTCGACTTCCGGAAAGCCTCCACCCAGCACCCCCCACTGACCATCAATAGTGCTGCTGTGGAGAGAGTGAGCAGCACCAAGTTCCTGGGATGTGCACCTTACTGGGGACATCTCCTGGAGCAGCAACATCTCTTCACTGGCCAGGAAAGCTCAGCAGTGCCTCTACTTCCTCTGCAGACTGAAAAGAGCCAGAGCACCAGTCCCCATCATGCACACCTTCTACCGTGGAATCACCAAGAGCATCCTGACTAGCTGCATCATTGTGTGGTACGGTGGCTGCACTGTATCCAGCTGGAAGACCCTGCAGTGCATAGTAAGTGCAGCTGAGAGGATCATCGGTGCCCCCCTCCCCTCCCTCCAAGACATTTACAGCACAAAGCACTCAGCATTGTGAATGACTCCACCCATCCCACCCACTGCCTCTTCAGCCTACGGGCCAGAACCAGCAGACTGGGGCCCCATTTACATGACAACGCTTGCGGATGAAAATGACAAAATATTTATCGGATGTGCCTTTTGTTTAGACAGTGATGGTGTTTGGGGGGCTTAAAAATGCAAAAATGTGAAACCCCCCTCCAGAGTGGAAATCTTAAAAACACTCCACGCGTTTCCGTCTAAAGGGTAAAAATGCAAAAGTGTGCTCCAATCTGCCACAGCCCGTCCCTTAGATTCTCTGATTCCACACACTTTTGCGTCACCGTATGCATGCAGATTTCACCCCAAAAAACATTTGTGTAAATGTGGAATAAAAAGTAAGAACGCAAAGCTACTTTTGCGCTCTGTTCAGATCGTTTCTGTGTAAACGTAGCCCGTGAGACAGCTTCATTCACCAGGCCATCAGGATGCTGAACTCGCTCCCAGCTCTCCCCCCCTTCCTTCCCTGCCCTCTGCCCCCACAAACTCTGGACACTAACCACAGGTTACTTGGAGCAGTTTTTGTTGAATAGTCTGACAGCTGCAGGAAGGAATGACCTGCGATACCGCTCTTTCACACACACTGAAAAACATAACTTTTCATAAGATTTTCTTAATAATATCCTTGTAACCATTTGCACTCACACTAAGTAAATTTTACTGCTCTAATATCAAGTATAATCCATTCACCAGTATTGAGTAAAATATACTTGCCACTAAATCTAACATTTTTTAACATATTAAGTAACTCTTACTACATTACCGTAAGCAACTCCTACTCCATTACATATTTGAGTTCAGTTGTATTTAGCTACAGTAATCAAGTTAATCAATCCTTATCCTAATACTAAGTAAGTCTTACATTTAATGATTACTTTTTTATTCAAAAAAAAAAAAGGTTTTTGGTTAGTCTTCACCTTTGAAATAATTTGACAAAGATCCCAACACATAAGGTTCACTTACGTAATTGCTTAGTCTGAGGCTTTCAAAAGGCTTTATTGGTATGGGTGATAGATGCTCACATCAAGTGTCAAAAAGAGAAGAAAACAATGGAACCGATGAATGGGTGGGCATGTGTGTATTAGCACCATTGAAGACAGCAACTTAACCTTCAAAGTGTGCACTTTTGGGGAGAGCTTGATCCCATCCAGTTCAAGGAAAAGTTTCTGAAATACCTCAAAAGTGTTGCACAGTGTTGGTGGGTATGCAAGATTGAGGGCGTAGACAAGTCCTATAAGCAGCACATTGGCAGAGTTGCGACATCCAGACAGCATCTCCACGCCTTCAAGGATGATGGATGCGTCTACCGGGTCCTCTCCATCAGCACCATGGATGACCAGGACCTTGATGACATGTGCAGTGACATCATTGCAGATGTCCTGCTGCATACAATTAACAAGAAAAATGACAGAATTGTATTAAGAAACAAACAATAAATGGTTTCAATCATTTTCAGTCACTACTCTTTCATCATGAGGGCACAATGAATATATACTTAGATAGACCATCAAGATGGCACAAAGCAAGCTTAATGGAGTCAGAACTATTTTCAAATGAACCAGCATCATCTGGCCAGTTGTGCTACGGATGCATGAAAAATCAGAGGGCTAGTGGGATGGGTTGCCATGGCCATTAGATGGCACCAGACTTATGGCGTCACAGATGAATGACATGCCAGTTGAGTGGCGTCTGTCTGCACACCATTTGCCTTCACTAAATGTACTTGTGCCTGTTTAAAAAAAATTTTTTTAAAAATCATGCTTTACCCATCAATCTTCGAAAAGGTCCTCCTCCTCGCCGAGGTACAGTATGAGAGTGCGGATAACTGCTTCACGTTTTGCTTCAGTGCTTACGTTCTGTGCACAGATTCATATTTTGTCAATACTTAATCATTTTTCAAATACAATGCACTGTTGGGTGAGGACATAGGAGTATGTGCCATGATTTTCAGGGAGCAAGAGCAATGAGTGGTAAATGGGAGCACAGTCCTGGCACACATTGAACCTAATGTGTGCCAGGACTGGCTATACAAGTACACTGTACATATAGGGCAATGTGTGTTTGTGTGTGTGTGTGTGTGTGTGTGTGTGTGTGTGTGTGTGTGTGTGTGTGTGTGTGTGTGTGTGTGTAGAAGAAGAGAGAGAGTGAGTGAGAAACAGAGTGAGTGACAAAGAGACAGAGTGAGTGACAGAGTGAGTGACTGACAGAGAGACAGAGAGACAGTGAGTGAGTGAGTGAGTGAGTGAGTGAGTGAGTGAGTGAGTGAGTGAGTGAGTGAGTGAGTGAAAACACACCTGACTCATTTTACTTAGGAGTGGCCTCAGTTTGGTTCCCATACAACCTCCTTTGGTCTTCATCAAGGCAATGAGCTTTGGTGTGTACAGGTCCAGTTTGGACAGGAATCTATGCTCCAGGCAATGACAGGAAGACACGACAGAGACATTTACAAGGTTTAAGATCATGATGAGGAACTGTATAGATATTAATGGACCAATACTGCCAATTTAAGGGGCTCATTCAATCATTTATGTGACATGCGGACACTATGTGATTGACCCATAGAAGGCGCCAGCCCACCATGTCAAAATGCGTAATTTGAGCTTGTTTACAATTATTATCTCAACAAGTGCAAACTGTGCATATTGACGTGGCTGTCTGGTACCCCTTGTAGCTCACTTACATAGCATCCTCAGACAGCGTCCATTACTTACATATGACCTAAAACCAGCAGCTAGACATGGTGTAGCTGCTGTTGCTGCCGTGTAAAAGGAGGCACACTAAGCTTCCAATTTCAACATTAAGAGAAGAGCATTTCAAGCTTATTGTTAATGTGATCTATCCCAGCAGTACTCAGTATATGTATTCTAAAAACAAATGGTTGGTTCCCAATGGAGAAATTAACATTTTTGTATCTGCCAGTGCTTACCTCAGCTTCACAGAACAAAGCAGGCCATCTCTCTTTGATTTCAGCGACAGCTGGGCTACCTCTCACCACCTCAAGCTGTTGAACGGAGAAGGTTTTGGCCATTTACTCTTGAATGACTTTTTTGTTGTCCTTCTTCATTTCATTCAGAAGCTCTTGCCTCTCGACCTCCAAGTGGACAAGAGGGGAATTAGACCAGACCCGTACCCCCACAAACAGACTGACCTACATGCCCAGACTCAGACCAACACACACACACACACACATCTGCCCCCACTCCCAGACCAACACACTCGCACCCACACAACCAGACCAACATATCTCCAGACTAGGGCTGGGCGATAAAATGATAGCGATGTGTCTCGCGATACACACGTCATCAATATCAATAAAAAATGCGTTCGATAAAACATTCAAGAATTTTCGGAAGAAACCTGAAGTTGCGAAGCAAGGTTGGTTGCATGAACAAAGGCACTCGCTCTCAGGTAACCAAGCAATGTAGGGAGTAATCGCTGATCAGTGAGAGAGACACGCTAACACACCAATCATGTAACAGTATCAAGTTCAGTTGCACCATCTCGTTGTCTCGTGTTTGATGCTTCGCGAGGAGTGAGATGAGAAATAGAAAGCGCTGCAGCGAGCGAAGAAATTGTCAATAAAACAGGGAAAGTCAGCTTGCCAGTATGGAGTTTTTTGGATTTTATAAGTTGGACCGTAGTCAGACCAATGTGGTCTGTAACTTATGCAAGACCGTCATCCCCACCAAGACCGATAATACCACAAACTTATTTAACCACCTCAGCCGCGCTCACGCTTTCGAGTGCAGCCGTATTCACCAACGTCCACCAACCACAGCACCACCGCACAAGCAGCAGACCACCATGCAGAGGTATCTGCTTCAGTGCCTGATGACAAATCATCTAAAAGGCACGAAGATGTAAAGGAGGCAGCGGCATATCATATAGCTAAAGACATGCTTCACTGAGCACTGTGGAGAAGCCAGGTTATAAACATCTCTTACACATGCTTTTTTTTTTTTTAAACACACTTGCAATAAAAATAGAATTGAATAGTTCATGTATGTTTAGGGTAAGAAGAGTGACTAAAGTTGTTCATATGTCTAGGCTGTTTTTATAGTTCAGTCAGTCTTACTGTGCTGTCTATCATGTTTGTTTGTGTGTTACAGATGTCAAGTCTACCTCAGTTTCTGCTCAGTTTCCAAAACACTGCACATATCTGAAAACATTTTATTCAGCAGAAGGTGAATCAGCTCGTGAACTTCCTGCACTAAACCTGCAGAAAAAGAAGTTCTCAGGTTTCTCTCTGTTTACATTTTTACACTTTTTTTTTTTACATTTATTATTTGAGTGTTTTCCATGGCTGCATTGACATTTCCTTTCCTTTCTGCCTTGATATCTGAGGGGATTATAATCAGAGGAAGGTTCAATTTAAAATAATAATGTTTAAATTGAAAGTATTTTTCTCCCGGTCCTTATTTTAAATAGGTCATAAAAAATATCAATAATCATCGATATCGACCAATATAAAACACTTATATCGCAATAGAGTTTTCAGCCATATCGCCCAGCCTTACTCCAGACTGTCTCCAGTTTCTCCACTGGGATGTGGAGGCAGGTAGTTAACCTCAGCCCTCCTCGGTCTCTTGCAGTTCTTCGCCGCTTGTTGCTCTCCAATGGGCTTCCTCCTCAAGGAATTAATATCCAGTTCCGGACATGACGCCCTCTTATTTTTGACCGGTAGTTGGCCATCTTGTATTTGAGTCACTGCTGCCACCCATACAAGCCGGACAATGAGGTCCCAGCTCCCTCAGGCAAGGATGCTTTTTCACCAGGGCTTCTGCAACTGCCGATATTTGCAGACCAGTGGGGTAGGTCATGTAGTGAAATATCTCCTCGGCAAGCTTCTCTATTATGTCAGAGTTCATACTTGGATTTTGGAGCAGAGAGCCATCACTTTCGTAAGCCTTGTTTCCTGTTTGAAGGCACATCTCAACATGAGGGGAAAAGGTGTATAGTGACTTGTTCTTAACAAAAAAAAAAAACAATAAAACAAACCTAAGCCACTGAGGGGCTGCTAAACTATTAACTCAGTTGACGCATCTGTCGTCCTCCAGATCCACAAAGTCAAACACAGAAACGTTCTGTGCAATAACCTATTTTTATTGTTTGCGCTCTTAACAAAACAAATGATCCTCGTCGACTATGCATACACTTGCAAAAATCAGGCATATTTTGTCTCAAAATGATGCAGAAAAACTAGTCCATGCATTCGTAACTTCCAGGCTGGATTATTGCAATTCCTTACTATCAGGCTGCCCAAATTCGTTGCTGAATATTCTCCAGTTGCTCCAGAACACTGCAGCACGTGTTCTGACAAAAACCAGGAAGCGAGATCATATTTCTCCAATACTCGCCACTTTGCACTGGCTCCCTGTAAAGTTTAGAATAGAGTTTAAAATTCTCCTCCTCACTTACAAAGCCATAAATGGCCAGGCACCTTCTTATCTTAAAGAGCTCATAGTACCTTATTGCCCTACTCGAACACTGCGTTCCCAGAATGCAGGTCTACTTATGGTTCTCAAAGTCTCAAAAAGCAGAACAGGAGTCAGAGCATTTAGCTATCAAGCTCCTCTCCTGTGGAACCATCTTCTAGTCTTTGTCCGGGAGGCAGACACTGTCTCTACATTTAAGAGTAGGCTTAAAACTTTCCTTTTTGATAAAGCTTATAGTTAGGGCTGGCTCAGGCTTGTCCTGGACCAGCCCCTAGTTATGCTGCTATAGGATTAGACTGTCGGGGGACATCCAAAGATACACCGAGCTCCTCTGTCCTTCTGTCCCTCTCCATCCGCACGCTTTCATGTCCTACCACGGTGTGTTACTAACTTAGCTCCTTCCCCGGAGTCTCTGTGCTTTGTCGTCTTGCAGGTTCCCATGGACAGTGGCTGAATCTAGATTGTGGATTTCAGCTGCGTCTCCTGCCTTGGCCCTGCCTGCATGTCTGTCTCTCTGTCTCTGTCTCTCTCTCTCTGACTGCATTTCTGTCTGTCTGTCTGTCTGTCTGTCTGTCTGTCTGTCTGTCTGTCTGTCTGTCTGTCTGTCTGTCTCACTCACTCTCCCTCTCTTGCTCTTCCTCTCTCACCCAACCGGTCGAGGCAGTCTGGTTCTGCTCGAGGTTTCTGCCTGTTAAAAGGAAGTTTTTCCTCTCCACTGTCGCCAAGTGCTTGCTCATGGGGGAACTGTTGGTTTCTTTGTAGATAAAAGAGCTTGGTCTGTACCAGCTCTATATGGAAAGTGTCCTGAGACAACTTCTGTTGTGATTTGGCGCTATACAAATAAAATTGAATTGAAAATTGAATTGAAAATTGAAATTGAAAATTGAAATTGAACTTACTATGCATATTTAACATTGTAATTTGTTTGCAAAAACAACAAAGAGATCACATACCTATATCAGAATGCGCTCAACAAACAAAGAAAACGGTGAGGACGATCAAAAAACTGTGTGCTTCCCCCGTCAGCAGCACACCTGCCCAGTGATTACCTGGTGCAGCATTTAACACTTCCCGCCCCCAACAGCGCTAAGTGCCGCCTACTGTGGCCGCCAGGTAATAAACCAAACCCAAAACCAAAATACACAATATAAACCCCCAAAAATGGCTCTAACAAGGTGGGTATCACAAAGTTGGTTGGCCACAGTTTGGATCAATACTCTGGTGACTGCGGTAAAATGATGGTGCTGGTGGATGAACTAGATGAGGAACTGTCATCCAGGGAAGATGATTCCAGTGGCTCTGGATGGAAGGAAGCACCCGGCTCATCAAAAGGAGTGAAAGTAATAACAACAGGTTCTTCTCTTTTCACTAGTTTGATTGTGTCTTTGTCCTTGACTGATTCGGTTGACAGTAGAGTGAAGAACTGGCCATCAAATTCTTTGTCCATGTATGTCACGGTAAAACTGCCTTGGTGTTGAAAATGTTCATGTGTTGCTGCCAAAAGTTCTTCTACAGTGCCAGGGATTACACTTGGTAGGGTTAACTTGTGGACTTGAAGTCTCTTCAATAATAACATGAAGTTGAGTGGGTGAAGACATCATCACAGACATGTACAAGCAGAACTGCAGTAGAAAAAGAAGACAATTTGATTAGACAGAGCAAATATTTTCTCACAATCAGCTATGATGGCCTGTGAGTGAAGGGGTCACAGTCGACCCTCTTGTATGCATGCTGTTGACAGAAAAAAACAAAAATGTTTTGACAAGGTACAAAATGGGTTCAAGAAGCTATTACAATGATACTTAATCTAGCTCGACAAGCAGATGTGGTGTTTCAGAGAAACCATTCGATTGCCTCCCACTGCATAGGCAGCCAGTGGATATGTGTCAGTGAGTTGAGACTGCTCAATTACTTTGACTGTGCTTGTGCACTCCAACTTGAAACATCTAAAATGCTCCCAGTACCATGAACTCTGCAGTTTTAGTACAAACACTACACTGTCATGAATAATCATGATTTGCAGTATTTCAGCAAAGTCAGGCAACCCCCCAGTTGAGCCATATGCCACCATCATGCCAATGCCATAGCTGGTGCCCTGACAGTCTACATTGTTTGTCAAATTAACAGTCTTCTCTTCAGGAAATCTCTGCAATAGAAATTCTGGAATGTTCTCATTTACAACCTCAAATGGAACTCTTGTCATCCTCAATACAGAGACAGCTGGTTTTTTGACATTCGAACTATGGAGATGGTATGCAATCATGTACTGGTGTTTTGTTGCCATGGACTTCACAATGTTACAGAAGCAGCAAGTCTGTCTCACTATCTTCTTAAAGAAGTGGTGCTTGGCTTTGAAACTCATCATCCATAAGAGCACTCATGGGCCAAATGCTTTAATAAGCTGAGGGTAATGCTCTACAAAATGGCGTTTAGGGATTAACTTTCCTTGTGGAAAAACAGTGAAAAATCTATGTCTGTGCTCAGCAATTAGGCTATCTAAGAGACCAATGCTTTCATCTGTGTTGGTAGGTGACATGCACGACATACATGAACATCTTTGAGTGTCATCAACAACTGCCATGCCTGGTCCTCTTCATGTACTCTGGAGCCAACCATAAGCGGAAGCAGCCTCAGTAGGCACCAGTTTTCATGTGCGTTGCCAGCTATGGTTTTACGGGAGGCAAAGGTTGGTGCTATATGTGTGGGACAATTTGTCTTGTCTTTCCCCTTGTACGGGAATTTCTTGATGATTGCATTCAGCTCCTCAAGAGAGAAGTACTTTTTGTTTATCAAGATATCTAAACATAATGTCAATTCTACAGGTACAATTCACTCAAATAAATTGTGCAGTACGTCAGGTGGGTAACCTGTTGTCACATGAAAGTGATCCAACCTTTCTGTAATTGCACACTGCCTTTTAACTCCGTGGCTAGGGGTGTCACTGGCTGCTGCTGCTTCAACATCCAACTGGTGTTGCTGTTTTGTTCTACAAGGGAATGCACCTGTCCTGACTTCTAGCTCCTGAACTGCTCAACATCATCTGCCTTACATAAAATCGCCAAATAAATAGATGATAAAGTAGACCTTAATAACACAGGAATATCAGCCAACACCCAGTAGACACCGGTTAACTTGTGCTTCTTACGAGAAGTTCCTAATGGATTACATATTTCAAACTCGTCACAGTAGAGTAGCAGTGAAAGTCTAAACTCCTCTCCAGATAGAAAACTATTTTCCTTGAAATGGGAACCGTCATGAAAACTACTATAGTGACAAGAACGAGAATAGTTTGGAGTCAACACCTTCTCCTGAATGTCACTATCTTTCAAAATTTCTGACAAGGATTGCAAAATTGGGACATATTGGAATGACTTACCTTCTTTCCTATCAAGTATATACTCTACTGGCTCAACAATAGAGAAGTGTTCCTTTAAGTAACTTTTTCTCTGGTATGCTGTGCCAAGAGGACCTTCTTCACTAAAGGCTGCACTAAGAAGATTTAACTGGCAAATGCTATTTACGAAATCTGTGATCACCTGTTCTCCTACAGTGCAATTATGGTCCTCTCGTGTCTTATGGACATTTTTTTTTTTTACTACGGGTGTAGATGCTGAGGAAGTGATAAACTGAAGCTCCCCATAATCTCATCTATACATCTACTTGGCACATTGAAGATGCAGTCTAATTTAAGCAGTAAAGAACCAAGCTCATCTACAATGACTTTAACCAAGTCCTCACCCTCCCCTACAAGTGTTCCATTAGAGGAAACATAACTTTCATCTACCAGTGAACTATCATCATCTGTTGCCTGACTTGGAAACGTCTGGAGGATAGTTTGCTTAAAATCCTCCAGGCAGTAAAAACACACTGGACAGTTTCGTGCTTTTTCAAATGATTCCCAAGGTGTTCAAAATATTGTTTCTCTGTGTGAAAATCACATACATTACAAACAAGACATGAAAAAGAGAGAATTTGCCCTAACTGTTCAGCTTCTGGATGATCTCGAGACAAATGTGTTTGAAGTTCACCCCAACTTTTAAAGGAACAAGGACAATCAGAGTACAAACAGGGAAGTGACCGAGTGTGCAAATGTTTCAATCTATAATGCTTTAAGAGCTCTAAGCGTGTTGATGTCCTAAAATTGCAACTTTTGCATGACCACCTCATAGCATTGTTCAGTCAATCTTGACCTGTTTGTCTCCATCATTTCTAAATAAAAAGATGGTGATGTAATTGAACAATATGCTATGCTGTGAAATAAAAAAAACTGTTCTACACTTAACAACAACAATACTTATGAAAAAAAGAGAAACTAACTGTCCAGAGCACTGGCTCCTCCTTAAAGTGACCCTGCCCACAGCACTGGCTCCTCCTGAAAGTGACTCTGTCCACAGCACTGGCTCCTCCTAAAAGTGACCCTGACCACAGCACTGGCTCCTCCTGAAAGTGACCCTGTAAAAGAACAAAAAAGTGTCATATTAAAATCATATCGAAATCTGTGGGGCAGATATTGAGTCCTTTTAATTATTTCATGACCAAAATGTTAGCTTTATACAAAAGGTATCATAAAATGTAATACTTAATTGCTGTTATATTTCACTGAGAAATACTGTGCTTGATTTAATTAAAATTAAGGCAACTTTTGCATGAGTACATTTTCAATTAAAGTAAGCCTGATTTTGGCTGTAGAATAACTTATTTTTTCAAGTACAATTGATATGATTTTTCTAGAAAAAAATTACTAAATTTTACAAGTGATTTTAAGTTGACTTTACATGGAAACACTAAGTGGATTTTACTCTGAAAAATTAAGCTGACTTTCAGTATTTCTTACTGAAACACTGAGTAGTTCATACAAATACCAGTTTTGCTTGTTCTGCAGAGTAATCTCATGCAAAAGTTGCCTTCATTTTTTCTAAGCAGATTAAGTGGGTTATTTTTCTCAGTGTAGAAAAAATAGCTGCGCAACTTGGTGTGGGCGTTATCCTGGTCATTTCTCTGCGTGAGAAATACAATGTGTGGCAAGCGGATACATACACATGAAACCAATAAACACTGGACATTTTGTTTAAAAAAACAATTAAACCATCAGGCTTAAAGCCCAAAGTGCTTCTGTTAGCTAACATTTATATTAACAACCTTAAATCCTCATATTTAAGACTATCAAAGCAACAAAAAATTGTCACTTTGTCTCAAGAAAATAACTGAAACCATTAGGCTTTAAGCCAAAAACGACTCTGAAGTTGGCATCCGATTCACAGCCTCAGATTGGAATTTTCTGGTCCACCTTAAAAGTGTCATAACGCCTGTAGATGGCGGTATTCAGTCGTTTTCCTAATTCATGAACTGAGAGCATTAAACATTGGAGGACGATGAAAAAACAATCAACCCTAGATTGCAACGGTATTTTATTCATCTAAAAAAACAGAATTTTATTTATTTTAATTGTAGATCTACTCTCCAATATGTGTAAGTCACAGTAAAATGTAAATGGTGTATTTCTATGTCTTTTAAACAATTTCCCCTCGGGGATCAATAAAGGAACGCTGATTCTGATTTGCTGATTTTCTGATCCACATCACATTAGACCTGTTCCTGATATAAAACCACAAGATTTATACTCCTCAAATATGGACTAGATTATTAAACAGAGTCTATACATTCATAAAAACACAGTTTCTGATTTGTGAAACCTTTATTCTATTTGTGAAAATGCAAAAAGGCACATTTCACTGCTTTTTTCTCATCTCGACCACATAAGACCAGGTCCAGGTCTGGATCCGCTACACTTAGACTCCTCAACTCTGCACTGAATTATTCTACAGAGCCTAAACATTCATAAAAACACAGTTTCTGATTTGTGAAACCTTTATTCTATTTGTGAAAACGCAAAAAGGCACATTTCACTGCTTTTTTCTCATCTCGACCACATTAGACCAGGTCCAGGTTACTAGAAAATGTATGAGAAATCGTACTCTTATGTTGCAGTTCATTTATTACACAAAAAAATGTGTATATATTCGCAATTTAATTAAGTTGTCACTGAAACTTAATATTACAATGTAGATATTATGACCATTTCCTTTATATATTTTAATAGACCTCAAAGTTTGTTTTTTTAGTGCACTTCGGTTGTAGCATCCTGTCACTGATGGAGCTCCTCAGTGCAGTGAGTGTGTGTTGGAGGGGGTGGGAGTCAATGACTATCATGAAGGACAGCTTGGCTGTCATCCTCATCTCCCCCACCACCTCCACCAGTTCCAGAGGGCATCCGAGGACAGAGTTGGCCTTCCTAATGAGTTTGTCCAGCCTCTTCCTGTCAGCTGTTGTTATGCTGCTCCCCCAGCAACTTAAAAAAAAAAAAAAAAAAAAAAAAAAAAAAGATACGAATTTGCATACATCTTTTTAAGTAGTTCCAACTCTGGCATTATTGAGTAAACCTTATCAGTCTTTATTAGTCAGACTAACCCAATTAGTTTAGTACATCCAACATGATTTGCTTTGATTCCTAAAAGCAACCAGTTTAATTCAAAAGTCATGGCGATGCAAACAGTAATGGCAGACTACACTGAAAGAAAAATTGAAACCTCTCAAAGTACAATGTTATTAGAAACTGACAGTGAAACCTTTCGAAAGAGAATACAAAGCCATTAAACTAATTTCGGACTGTATCAATATCATTGTCTTAGCCTGTTGTTGACCAAAAATGTAAAAATTAAGGGAGAAAGCCATGAAGTTGTGAACAACGGTTGAATGGAAAAATGAGTTTCTGATCTAATGTTGTAATGCCAAAAAAACAAAAAACACCCTTTCTACAGTGTTACAAGATTTTTCATTGAGCAAACTGTAGGATCAGCAGATAAAAATAGAAGCCGAAAGTAATATAAAATAATATTATTAGTGTAGTCTTATGTGCAGTTATATGAAGTAATGTGATTAAGATAAGTAACGGCTAACTAGCTTATTTCACTACACCTTTTTCAACAGGGTTTCCACGTGGTGCCCCGCTTCCCAGCAACTTTGCACTCACACTAAACATAACTAGTGCTGTGTAAAAAAATATTTCTTGCACCGTGTGCTAATACACTTAGTAGTTGTGAATAAAACAAAGCAAAAATAGTTACTGTTACTTACAGTACTGATATTCAATGAATTTCTCTCCCTCCTTTCTCTTGTGGTAGACACACATGTTCCAGCAGAAAACAAGTCTGAACACCTTTTAGCTGCAGCTCAATCAACGAACTTCATACTCACAAAAAGTTCATTTAAGGCTAGGCCTTATACATTGACCATGCAGCTGTTACTGACCAAACCCAGTGCCAACTTAAACGTGGAGTGAAGCAAAACACTCCTCTTACCTTTGCAGCATTACAAACACCACAACACGGATAAAGTTCTATCAACTTTTTAAGCTTAACTTGTCAAGACCAGATTAGCAGCAACAAATGCAGTCTCTGGTATCATGCAGGGAATCAAACATCTATCAATTACAGGCAGGCAAAGATTTGGGACGTGCTGAATACAAAGTCGTAGAGTCTCTGTAAGTGTTTGGTGTGGCAAACACCAGGAAGCAAAAAGCAAGACTTGTTGTCAGGGACAAAAGGCAAAGATATTCACTGGGGAACAGTAGAACAGGCAGAATGGGAGATCAGTCCATGAGTTATAGCTGGAGAGTCTTGCATTAGAACAATGACAGTCTTGCAAAGAGTGAGTGTAGCATGAGTCTCAGGTGTGTAATCAGGTGAGCAGGCAGGTGGGTGTGGCTGAGAGTGGATGTTACAACATCACATGCACATGCCATGCATCTGTGAAATTATTTCTTCCTTCTTGCATGTATTCAGTTCTTACCCAGGTAAGAACTGAATATACTGTGACACACTGTTGTTCTTCTTTACTTCATTGAGAAGCTCCTGTCTCTGCATCTCCAGACTGTGGTTTTGCCACTTGGATGTGGTGGGAGGTAGTTCACCTCTGCTCTGTTTGGTCTCTTTTTTTGCAGTATTTTTCTCACCAGGGGATTTCCTGTTCAAGGAATTTATATCAAATTCAGAACTAGGATCTGGTCGCCGTCTCACTTTCGGACAGTAATTAGCCATCCCTTATTTAAGGCTCTGCTGCCACCCATATGTGCCTGAGAATAATAATACATTTTAATTTTATTTGTAGAGTGCTTTTAACAATGCTCAAAGATGCTTGACAGGAGAAGGGTCAGCTAAAAACAATAAGACCATACAGGATAATTAAAACATCCAAACAATTCAAACATTAAAAGCTGATCTAAAGAGGTGGGTCTTGAGTGATTTGAATGTGATGAGGTCAGTGCAGTCATGGAGGGATTTGGGGAGTGAGTTCCAGAGTGTGGGGCCAGCAACTGAAAAAGCTCTGTCCCCCCTGCTCCAGCGCTTGGTCCTGAGAGGGGTAGAAAGGAGGTTGGCAACTGCTGAGCGGAAGTTAATGGGGGATTGTGTGGTTTAAGCAAGTCAGTGAGGTAGGAGGGGGCAAGGTTGTGAAAGGATTTGAAGGTGAGGAGGAGCAGTTTATATTGAATGCAGTGAGGGATTGGGAGTAAGTGGAGCTTCTGGAGGATGGAGGTAATGTGGTTGTAAGAACGGGTTTGAGTGAGGAGTCAGGAAGCAGAATTTTGGATGTACTGGAGTTTACTGAGAGCTTTGGAGGCGGAACAGAAGAGAATGCTGTTACAGTAGTCTAGGTGAGAAGTGACAAAGGCATGAATGAAGGTTTTGGCGAGAGATGAGAGAGAGATGGGCAAAGATGGGCAATGTTGGGGAGGTGGAAGAATGCAGTTTTGGTTATGTGATTGATGTGGGGTTCAAATGTGAAGTTTGTGTTGACTATCACGCCAAGGTTATGGATGTGAGGGGAGGGAGACAGGGTGTTGTTTTCGATGGTGATGGAGAGGTGGGGGGACTTTGTGAGGGATCTGAGGCCAAATATGATTATGAGTTCCAATTTGTCATAGTTCAGTTTGAGAAAGTTTTTTTGCATTCAGAATTTAATTTCAATCAGGCAGTTGGTGAGAGTGGTGTGGGTTAGGGTGGAGATGGTTTTAGTGGACATGTAAAGTTGAATGTCATCAGTATAACAGTGGAAATGAAGGTTGTGGTGACAGATAATGTCACCGAGGGGGAGGAGGTAGAGGATGAAGAGGAGAGGACCAAGCACCAAACCTTGAGGGACACCGTGGAACTGGGGGGCAGTGGAGGAGGTGCAGTTATTGATCTTGATGAATTGTTGTCTGTAGGTGAGATAAGATTTAAACCAGGTGAGGGCGGTGCCGGTGATGTTGAGGGAGGATTGGAGACAGGAGAGGAGGATGGAGTGGTTGATGGTGTCAAAGGCTGCAGAGAGGCCGAGGACGATGAGGATATGGAGGTGTTTTCAACTCAATCAATCAATCGATCGATCAATCAATCAACTTTATTTATAAAGCACATTTAAAAAACCACAGGGGTAGCCAAAGTGCTGTACATTGGGACATAACAATAATTAAGTTACAAGCATAAAAGCAAGCAAACAACCAAACAAGCTCACGGCAAGTGCTTTTTTAGAGGATGCTAAACAGAGTGGAAATAAGTTAAAATGTAGACAAGCCAAGGAATAAAAGTGTGTTTTTAAAAGAGATTTAAAAACAGGAAGCTACGAGGCCTGTCTAATGTTAAAAGGCAACTCGTTCCAGAGCTTGGGATCAACAGTGGCAAACGCTCTGTTTCCTCTGAGCTTCAGCCTTGTTTTGGGGACTACCAGCAGCAGCTGATCGGCTGATCTTAGGGATCGGGGTGGACAGCAAGGATGAAGCAGGTCAGACACATATGGTGGAGCAAGGTTGTTTAGGCATTTAAAAGCAAATAACAAAAGCTTAAAATTAATTCTGTAGCGAACAGGGAGCCAGTGTAGGGACTCCAGGATGGGTGTGATGTGCGCATGTCTACGGGTCTGCGTTAGCAGGCGTGCAGCAGATTTCTGCACAAGCTGCAGAGAACCAAGAAGCCTGGCTACTCCCTACGTACAGGGAGTTGCAGTCATCAAGACGAGTTGTGATAAAAGCATGGATTAATTTCTCCAAGTCAGGTCTTGATAAAATAGGTTTCACCTTAGCTATTTGACGTAGTTGATAAAAACTTTTTTCTTTTTTGTACTACAGTACTGATCTGTTTCTCAAATTTAAAATGGGGGGGGGGGGGGGGGGGGGGGGTTGGAGATAGGCCAGAAATTATTGGGGGAGTTTGATCAAGTCCAGGTTTCTTGAGGGTGGGTGTAACAGAGGCAAGTTTGAGGGGACAGAGCCAGTACTAAGGGAGGTGTTGATGATTTTGGTGATTAGGGAGGAGATGACAGGGAGGCAGTTCTTGAGGAGGGTGGATGGGATGGGGTCCAGGCAAGATGAAGAGTTATTTGTTCCAGAGATGTAGTTGGACAGTTCCAGGGGGGAGATGGGAGAAATGAACCAGAGGAGGAATGTTAAGAGGAATGGGGGGAGGAGAGGGGAGGAAGGAGGGGTGGGTGAGGTGGATAAGATGCTGTGAATGGAATCAATTTTGTTTTGGAAAAAGGACAGAATGGAGTTGCAATGGTAAGTGGTGAATGAGTTGGAGAGAATGAGGTTCTAGGCTTGCTTAAGCATGGGTGCTTTTTTTTTTTATTGGAGCCTCTACAACTGCCTGTATTTGAAGACCAGACTGTGGGTTTTGTATGGAACACTGAGCTCTTTCATTTTTCATGAGTTTAACTCAAAGATCTAAAACATTTTCTATATACACAAAAGATCAATTTCTCCCAATATTCTGTCTAAATCTGTGTTAGTGAGCACTTCTCCTTTTTATTTTAGACATTTTAGAGTGGCCTTTTATTGTGGCCAGCCTAAGGCAAACCTGTGCAATAATTATGCTGTCTAATCTGAATCTTGATATGCCACACCTATGAGGTGGGATGGATTATCTTGGCGAAGGAGAAGTGCTCACTAACACAGATTTAGACAGATTTGTGAAGAATATTTGAGAGAAATGGATCTTTTCAAAAGTGTTGCATTTTTATTTTTGTTCAGTGTATATACCTCAGGAGAGCATCTGATCAAATAAAGTGTCCAATAAATTTTTTTTGAGAAAAATTTAAATTTTGAATTCTGCCTTGTTTGTCAAAGGAACAACTGTCTGTTCAGGAAATTTCTGACAGAAATTCTTGCATGTTGTCATTTACAAGTTCTAATGGAATTTTTGACATCTTTGATACACAGACTGCAGGTTTATTAACATTTGAAGCATGGAGATGGTATGCGATCATGGACTGGTGTTTTTTTGCCACTGACCTAAAAATTTTACAGAAGCAGTTAGTCTGTCTCACTATCTGCTTAAAGAAGCTGTGCTTACTTTCAAATCTCACAGTCCATAGGGACACTAGTGGGTCAAAAGCTTTAATGAGCTGTGAGTAATGCTCTACAAAATAGTGTTTTTGGAGTAAATCTGTGCCATCAGATTTTGAATTTAATTTTTTTGCATTGAGTTAGAATTTTAAAAGCCATCAAATTTCTAGCACAGATTTTTTTTACGTCTGAATTTTTTTCCCAATGTTTATAAAAAAAAATCAGTGTAAAAAAAATTCAATATCTCAAAATATTCAGTACAGAAAAATTCAGTGTCTCAAGAAATTCAGTGTCAAAAATTCCGAGCTAACATCTGGGTAACCAAAGAGAAGCAGTTGATCCCTGAAAATCGAGAGCTTCGCCTTTTGGCTCAGCTCCTTCTTCACCACAACAGACCGGTATAGCGACCACATTACTGTTGCCGCTTCACCGATCTGCCTGTCAGTCTCACTCTCCATCCTTCCCTCACTCGTGAACAGGATCCCAAGATACTTAAACTCCTCCACTTGAGGCAGGAACTCTCCCCCAACATGGAGGGAGCAAGCCACCCTTTTCCGGTCGACAACCATGGCCTCGGACTTGGAGGTGCTGACTCTCATCCCAGCTGCTTAACACTCGGCTGCGAACCGCCCCAGTGCATGCTGAAGGTCCTGGCTCGAGGGAGCCAACAAGACAACATCATCCACAAAAAGCAGAGACAAAATCTGCCGTATCCCGAACCGAACCCCCTCCGTCCCCTGGCTGCACTTAGAAATTCTGTCCATAAAAATGATGAACAGAACCGGTGACAAAGGGCAGCCCTGCCGGAGTCCAATATGCACCGGGAACAGGTCTGACTTACTGCCAGCAATGCAGACCAAGCTCCTGCTCTGGTTGTACAGGGACCGTACGGCCCTCAACAGAGGGTCTCCAACCCCTTACTCCCGGAGCACCTCCCACAGAATTATGCAAGGGACACGTTCGAATGCCTTCTCCAAGTCCACAAAATACATGTGGACTGGTTGGGCAAACTCCCATGAACCCTCAAGCACCCTGTGGAGGGTATAGAGCCGGTCCAGTGTTCCACGGCCAGGACGAAAACCGCATTGTTCCTCCTGAATCCAAGGTTTGACTATCGGCCGGATTCTCCTCTCCAGTACCCTGAAATAGACTTTCCCAAGGAAGCTGAGGAGTGTGATCCCACGAGAGTTGGAACACACCCTCCGGTCCCCCTTTTTATAAAGAGGGACCACCACTCCAGTCTGCCAGTCCAGAGGCACCGTCCCCGACTGCCACGCGATGTTGCAGAGGCGTGTCAACCAAGACAGTCCTACAACATCCAGAGACTTGAGGTACTCAGGGCGGATCTCATCCACCCCCGGTGCTTTGCCACTGAGGAGCTTGCAAACTACCTAACTTCATTCCCGGTGATGGATGAATCAACCTCTGAGTCCCCAGTCTCTGCTTCCTCTACAGAAGACATGACAGTGGGATTGAGGAGATCCTTGAAGTATTCCTTCCACTGCCCGACAATATCCCCAGTCAAAGCCAACAGCTTCCCACCTCCACTGTAAACAGTGTTGATAGAAAGCTGCTTCCCCTTCCTGAGGCGCCGAATGGTTTGCCAGAATTTCTTCAAGGCAGACCGGTAGTCCTCCTCCATGGCCTCCCCGAACTCCTCCCAGGCCCAAGTTTTTGCTTCAACAACTGCCCGAGCTGCCGTATGCTTGGCCTGCCAGTACCCGTCAGCTGCCTCAGGAGTCTCATGAGCCAACCAGGCCCGATAGGCCCGATTCTTCAGCTTGACGGCATCCCTTACTTCCGGTGTCCACCACCGGGTTCGGGGGTTGCCGCCACGACAGGCACCGCTGACTTTACGGCCACAGCTACGGACGACTGCATCAACAATGGAAGTGGAGAACACCATTCAGACTTGATGTCTCCAATCTCCCTTGGAATCTGGTCGAAGCTCTCCTGGAGGTGGGAGTTGAAGACCTCCCAGACAGTGGGTTCCGCCAGACGTTCCCAGCAGACCCTCACGGTATGTTTGGGTCTGCCAAGTCTGACCCGCTTCCTCCCCTGCCCATGGATCCAACTCACCACCAGGTGGTGATCAGTTGACAGCTCAGCCCCTCTCTTTACCCGAGTGTCCAAGACATAAGGCCGAAGGTCACATAATACAACTACAAAGTCGATCATTGACCTCCGGTCTAAGGTGTCCTGGTGCCACGTGCACTGATGGACACCCTTATGCTTGAACACGGTGTTCGTTATGGACAAACTGTGACTAGCATAGAAATCCAATAACAGAACACCGCTCGGGTTCAGATCGGGGAGGCCGTTCCTCCCAATCACACACCTCCAGATATCACTGTCGCTACTCACGTGAGCGTTGAAGTCCCCCAGCAGAACAATGGAGTCCCCGGTCGGAGCACTTTCCAGTACCCCTCCCAGGGACTCCAAGAAGGCCAGGTACTCTACACTGCTGTTTGAACTGTAGGCCGAAAAACAACAGTGAGAGACCTATCCCTGACCCGAAGGCGCAGGGAAGTGACACTCTCACTCAGCGGGAAGAACTCACATGGCACATGAGCACATGGCGGCTGAGCTGAGGGGCTATAAGCAAGCCCACACCAGCTCGCCGCCTCTCACCGTGTGCAACTCCAGAGTAGAAGAGAGTTCAGCCTCTCTCAAGGAGTTGGGTTCCAGAGGCCAGACTGTGCATGGACGTGAGCCCGACTATTTCTAGCCGGTACTGCTCAATCTCCCGCACTAGCTCAGCCCCCCCCCCCGCGAGGTGACATTCCAGAACCTATTTGCCTTGGGAGACCCTACCAGGGGCATTAAGCCCCGGACAACACAGCCGCTAGGATCATTCGGGTACTCAAACTCCTCCAGCAAGGTAAGGTGGTGGAGAGACCACACACTTCAAATGGAAATGACCAGGCTTAAGGGAGATGTTTGCTATTTTAAATGCATATACACATTTTGATATGCTGCTGATTTGTACAGGTAAAATTCAGCTTTTTACTTTTAGAGAAAATAATGATAATATCGTGTTGCATGCTCTGTTTCTTACCAATATTGCAGATGTTCAAATCTAAGTTAGTAAATCCTGGAAGAAAGCATCTGATGTTTTGTGACGATTCAATAAAATATACAAAGGCCTGTTTCACTTAAGGCCACTCCATTTTCCATCCATCCATTTTCTATGCCGCTTATCCCTTTCGGGGGCGCGGAGGGGCCGGAGCCTATCTCGGCTGTCAACGGGCGGGAGGCGGGGTACTCCTTGGACCGGTCGCCAGCCAATCACAGGGCACAAACACACACCATTCACACTCACACTCACACCTAGGGGCAATTTAGAGTCACCAATCAACCTAATGAGCATGTTTTTGGTCTGTGGGAGGAAGCCGGAGTACCCGGAGAGAACCCACGCATGCACGGGAAGAACATGCAAACTTCACACAGAAAGGCCCAACCCGGGAATCGAACCTGCGACCTTCTTGCTGTGAGGCACACCGTGCGGCCCCTGTTTCACTTAAGGCCAATATGAAATTTGTTCATGAAAGAAAAAAATATATATATAATAGGATTTGAAGGTGTAAATGATTGCCTATTGCACTTTATAGGAAACTGGTGAGGGTATGCCAGTGCCACATTTTTCTATTTTGTCCTCTAAAACAATGTTCAAATATGCCTTTTGTTATAACGTTCTCTGGTAATTAGAAAAATGTTCACAGATGATGTGGTAGTTCATGTTTTAACAGTCTTATTTTCTATAGGTCCTTTCCAGGTTTTTTTTTTTTTTTTTACCAAGGGCAGAGGGAAGAGGCACTCTCCTGCAGCAAGTCTTGTTCCTGCCAAGAGACTTAAACCACTTGATGCGGCTTTCTATTTGTTGCCAAAGCAGTGTGAAAAAAAAACAAAAACAAAAAACAAAAGACCAGGAGCAAATGGTACATATGCATGCAAGATTGGGCCGTAGGACTGCTCATCTAGATGAAAGCACAACACACAATGAGGTAATAACAAGAAATTAGTTATTTAAGCTATCTGTATTGTAAGGATTTGCTAGTTTGTCCTACAGTGTGATGAATGCTATTTCTGACTTGAATGATGAGTTTTAACTCTCTTTTGGAGAGGCTTACACTTGCGTCCATTTCTTGCTTACAGTTATGTAATGCCCTCAGATTTTCTTTCCAAAATTGGGGGCCGTTACTGGTGGATGGCTGCCATACAAATCTGCAGGTAGGGCGACACAGGTCGACAGTTGTTCAGTCACAAAAAAGTACATATGCAGCAGCTAACTTCACATTATGCAATGCACAACATTGTTATTTTATAATTTAACAGATGTACCTAAATAAAACTTTAAAAGATTTCTTCAAAATCATCTCTGTACATTTATTATTAAGCCAGTTCAATTTAAGAAATTTTGTGAACATTTATTAGGTCAACTCAGCTTAACTGCTAATGCGGATAGCAGTGAGTCACAATATAGAAAGTGTAAGAATTCTTCATTTTAAGCTTTTGTGAGCATACTGTATAGTATTAAACAACAGAAACTGTTTTTCTTTAAATTAACACTATTCTTGCTTGTAACTTCTCAACATTTCTCAACAAGAGTTATGCAGGAATGTCCTGTCTGCACAAAAATGTTTCCCACTGACTTGATTGAGGTACACGCTTCTTCATGTGTGGGAAAAGTATACGTTTACTTTCTATTGTCAATGTTGTTTCTCTCATCAGCAATTCTCATATATGATATCAGTTAAACACAAATAATTTTATGTGGGTAGGGGAGGAAAAGAGGTGATGCATGAAAGCATTGTAATTGAGGAAGAGCAAGCAGCAATGCCTGGACAATCCAGAACTTGTGCAACTGTAACAAATGATAGGTGCTGTTCATCGAGCAGTGGCATAGGAAAGTTAAGGAAGGTGAACTGTCATTGTGAAGAAAAATTGGCATTTATGAAGCATGGCCTACTCTTGGAGCTCGGAGGGCCCCTTACTTCTCAGCATGAATATCAATCAGGAAAAGCCCTGCTGAACAGGACATGGCGCAAATCTCCTTCTACACGCAACCTAATGTGGAATGGGGACGACCTCTGAATTGCAAACTTGAAGGTAGCTCCAATTACAATTAACAGTTATCCAAAAATAATTAAAGTATTTCCTTTGTCATTATCTTGTTAAACCTTAAATTGTGTTACTGCTATTGGACAGGGTGTAACTCGCCTCTTTTTCAACATGCATGGAAAAACTGAAGTCAGGGTTTTGCATCAATTTTGGTATGTTATTATTAGTGCTGTCTATTACGTTATTAACGCGTTAACGCACATCAATTTTAATGGCGTCATTTTTTTTAGTGCGCAATTAACACTCTTTGTGACCTAGTAAACTTGTAGTTTTTTATAAGCTGTGGCCACTGCTAGTAACGTTACAAAAACTACTGGATCCAATTGTAAACCAGAAACAATGCAATAGGCATGCCCCACGCATGTGTTTGGTCTTTTTCTGAATGGAAGGTTTAGTTTCAAAAAGTTGCCAGATGGGTCGACTGACAAGACCAAAGTTATCTGTGTGTATTGTCGGTGTGAACTAAATTATCACTGCAGCACATCCAGTCTGAAATACCACTTGATGGCCAAACAATCACCAAGTAATGTTCATTCTTTCTGGAGAGAAATAAGAGGCTGGGTTGATAAGTCTCTGGTGAATAAATAGAAGAGCATTATAGTTTGACTGCTTGTATGTTAAAAGGAAACTTAATAAAGGAAAGTTTAAGCCATAGTTTAACTGCACTATAGCCTGAGTCCTAGTTTACAATGATGTGCACTTTGTAACTTTATTTTGTATCACCCTGTTTTGATCCCTTAGAAAGGGTTGTTGAAGGGGCTTTTTTGCAAACAAGTATTTATTTTTTTGTCATCTTTTATTGACAGTGTTAAATTGTGTGAGATTTTGCTTCAAATGTGAATGACTACTCAAAGTGAGAATGTTAGTGTGAAATATAACACTACACGTTGCTGTTTTCAATAAAAAAACATTTGCACAAAGCAAGCCTATCCACTTCTCCATGTTGATAACAGTATTTAAATGATAAAAAATGATTAAATATTTTAATCGATTGACAGCAGTAGTTATTATATTTTAATTGGATTGTTTTACCATGATAGTTCAAAGGATTCTCCTAAATATATAATGCCTGTATTCATGAGAGCTACAGTTTCCAGTCCATGACGCCATGTCTCCTCACAGCTAGAAGGTCCCGGGTTCGATTCGTGCCTGGGGCGCTGTGGGCGCTGGGGGGCGTGTCCTCCACCATGCCTTCGGTGCCTATTGCCCTTTGTCTTGAGGAAAGGGGCCTTTCTGTGTGGAGTTTGCATGGTCTCCCCGTGTTCACCTGGGGTTTCCTCCATAAAAAAAACCCCACTAAAAACATGCAAGAAGATCACCACCGGACCGAATGGTGACAACAAGGAAATGGGTCCCCGGCCGCCGCTGTCGGAAGGACTTACCAAATGAATAATTTCCCCAAAAAGCATGACATGTGCATGTTGTGTGTGTTATTGTGTTCGCCTAAGCATGGCATGTTGTGTGGTGATTAAGTATGTATCTTAATCTTACTAACATACTGTATATTGTCTGACTACCATTGACTCTCACATACATACCCAATGGCAAGTAAGAGCATTATTAATCTGCATGTCTTTGTACTGAGGAAGGAAGCCGATCACTTTTTATTGTTGTTGTTATTTCTTATTTTAATGTCTTCAACAGCAAACTTAAATGTTACACGGCTCTTTGAAGGAGAGCCTGGCTATTTAGTCCCCTCAGCCTCTCAGTTTCTTGTGGAAACTCTGAGTTTTCTGTCAGTCACCATGGTATCAGACTCATGTGAACATAACCTGCTTGCTGGCAGGTTTACTGTAAGAAACCCTGAGTTTCTACCTGTCTCCTCCCACGTGAAGAAAGCTGTTAGACATGGATTGCCTGTTCATTCCCAATCAGATTGATATCAAAGCCCAACTGATTCGAAATGCTTTACGTTGGGAGAGAATCTTCCGACCCAGATTAGATGTCCCGTCATTTCCAGAGGAATATCTGTTCAAACGCTACCGCTTTTCATCAGACGGTATAATATATCTGGATAACATTCTCCAGCCATACATCACCAACCTCACACACCGCGGACGTGTGCTCACATCACAGCAAATTTTACGCATAGCGCTACATTTTTCTTTTTGCAAACAGTAGTTTTTTGTACAAAATTGAGGATGCAGAGCACTTCAGAAAGGCAACAGTGTGTAGAGCTGTGAGGAAAGTGACCTTCGCGCACTGAAACGCCTGTTACCCATGATGGTAGTGTAACCGTGGGGATTGATCTAGCACACAGGGGCTTCAGTTAAGGAGGCCACAACGGTCAGTGTGGGTCAATCATAGGCCCTTTATTTTACAGCAAATAAAACTCTAAGAAATACAGACAATAAAAAGACAAGAGGACAGACAGTCATATCACGGCCGGGAAGCCAACCAGTCACTGCCTAGGACACAGGGAGTATACTGAATACCCAAATGAAATATAAACCTCACACACTTCAAACAAAAACACCACACTAATTCAACGTATAACCACAAACCCTATCACCATCTAGAGTGAACTCTCTGCGTCTTAACCACACTGGTGAGTGGAGGACCCCACCAGCCGCAACACTAGAAACAAAGGAGACAGAATGTTAAAATCCTAAAACTACCAACCTCGAGTCTAAAATAATAAGAAACAATAAAATAAATATGGTTCAACTATAAGCTAAAATAAACGGCAGCCAGTGCTATGCCTACAAACAAATGACAGACCCACAATTCAAATAATTAAAATACAGGCACCTCAGGGTGCATGCATGCACCCCTACATTACCCTAACAATTAAAATACTCATGATTATAAAACAATGCTAAAAACCCGACAAGTCCGTCTTACCACGCAACAGAGAGTCAACAGTCACAGCCACGAGAGCACACAAAGGGTTTTTAAGGAGAGTGGCTCCTAATTTCACACCTGCTACTAATCAGACTCTCCCCCAGCCCCCATCTCCTCTGATTGGTCTCTGCTCTCTGCTGCTTCCTGGTGACCCACTGCTACAATCTGCCCCCATGAATTGAGTCAACGTCCCGTCGATGGGCTTCAAAGCCAAGGCCTATGGAAGGCAAGAATTTGATTCACTTGGATGGTGGTTGATCTTGGGAGATGATGGGGGGTTCAGCGCTGTCCGGGTGTGGTCCTACGAGGACGCCGTGATCCTTCTTGTTCTGCACCAGGCCTCTCCCCCACATCTGACTGTGGTAGGGGTGTGTCATCCTGCTGCACCACATCAGTTACAGGTCTCTGTGTAAACTCAATGACAAATGGTGGTTGCGGGGTGTCATCATTATCATCAACCATGAGTAGGTCTTCCGGGAGACCTGGGTCATTTATTGATAAATCAATATGTTTACCTGCCGCTGGACGTAGCTCGGACCGATGTATTTGTTTCAGGGGTCCCTCTGCCTCCGCTGGGCTGATGGTATACACTGGCCCTCCATTTTGTGGACACCGCACAATCTTGTACGGCACAGAGCTCCAGTGGTCCTGTATCTTATGTCGTCCTCTGTGGCTGTGGTCCCGGCAGTAGACTAGCTGGCCAGGTTGCAAAGTATCTGTTTTGACCTTGTTGTTGTGTTGTTTTGCTCGTCGGTCAGCGGCGGCTCAAAGCCGCTGCCTCGCTCCCAGGTAAATGCAGGCCAAATTGTCCCGATGGTCGGCAGTCCACTCATCTGCTGTCAGTGACTCAGGCTGTCCTGCGACACTTAACACACAATCAATAGGCAACCGTGACTCCTGTCCAAACATTAACATATGTGGTGAACATCCTGTGGATTGATGTTTTGTGGTGTTATAAGCAAATGTTATTTGAGGCAGGTGCACTGTCCACTGCCTTTTCTTTTCCTGTGGTAGGGTCCGGAGCAGATCATGGAGCGTCCTGTTAAACCGTTCACATTGGCCGTTACCTTGAGGTCTGTATGGTGTCGTCCTGGTTTTTGAGATATTGTAAATATGGCACAACTCCTGTATTACTTTAGCCTCAAAACAACGTCCTTGGTCAGAGTGTATTTGGCGAGGGACTCCAAAAACATAGAACCAGTGTTTAACCAAAGCCTCAGCTACTGCTACCACTGTTTGGTTTCTGGTTGGGATGGCCTGTACGTATTTTGAAAACACATCTGTCATGATTAAGATGTTTTCCCGTCCATCAGATGCGGGCTCTAAAACAGTAAAATCTATAGCCAGAATCTCATTAGGCTTAGAGGCTGTCAGGTGGCCCATAAAGCTCTGTGGTTGGGTATGAACATCTTTGGCCAATGTACAGCGTTCACAAGCTTTACAGTACTTTTCTATTGTATTATTCATACCTGGCCAGTAGCATCTTCTCCTAATGAGATCTGTTGTCCGCTCCATGGGCATGGGTGATGCCTTCTTCCTCTCATCCTTATTTGGTTGTTGTCGTCTGTCCCAGAAGAAGCGAAAGTCCCGGATCAGTGGGTCTTCCATCTGCAACACAGCAAGATTAGCTCCAGCCTCCCCAGGGGACACCATTACAGCTTGAGATACACAATTTTGAGGAGTCAGTACACCATGCTGCTCTTGCGCTGCACACCTCAATTCCTCTGAAAGGGCAGACATAGGAGCAAGGGTTAGCATATGCTCCAGATTCGCATTTTGCCTGGACAAAGCATCTGCATTTGTGTTTGTTCTTCCTGCTTTGTATTTGATATCTATATCAAAGCTTGCCAATTCTGAGGCCCACCTTTGTTCAACTGCTCCCAATTTGGCTGTCTGGCTTAGAGGATTATTATCAGTGTAGACTGTGCATTTGTGGCCCACCAAGTATTCTCTGAATTTTTCTGTAACAGCCCATTTAAGGGCTAAGAATTCCAATTTCATGGAACTGTAATTTTGCATATTTCTTTCAGTTCTTCTCAGACTGCGGCTGACAAAGGCAATGGGTCGAACTCTGCCCTCCAACTCTTGCGACAGGACTGCCCCCAACCCATCATGGCTAGCATCTACGTCCAGAATAAACTGTTTATTAAAATCAGCATAAGCTAGCACGTGGGCTGTGGTGAGTTTCTGTTTCAGTGTATGGAAGGCTGTATGACATGCCTCAGTCCAGTGAGGTTTGATTGAATTTTTGACTCTCTTGTCTTTACTAGTCAGTTTTGCAGCCAGGGAGTTTAATGGGGAAGCAATTTGGGAGAAGCCAGGAACAAATCGCCGATAATAACTGGCAAAGCCAAGGAATGATTTTAGTTCCTTAACGTTCTCTGGACATTTCCACTGTGCTACTGCAGCGATCTTATCTGGATCAGTAGCCACCCCATCCTCAGACACCACATGGCCCAGATACTTGACTTGTTTTTGAAAGAAACAACACTTGCCCAACTTGACCTTTAAGTTCTCTTTTTGCAGACGCTGTAACACCAGCTCCAATCTTTGCAAATGTTGTTCTACAGAGGTTGAAAAGACTACTACATCATCCAAATATAGAAGCAGAGACTGCAAGCTTTGATCCCCAAATATCCTTTCCATTAATCTTTGGAAAGTACTGGGTGCATTACACAAACCAAAAGCCATTCGATTAAATTCAAACAGGCCGAATGGTGTGCAAAAAGCTGTTTTTATGCTTATCTGCTTCAGCCACAGGGACCTGATTGTATCCACTGGCAAAGTCTAGTGTAGAGAACCATTTAGCACCGGTCAGAGCGTCTAATGATTCTTCGATTCTGGGTAATGGATAGGCATCCCTTCGTGTCTTTGCATTGAGTTGCCTGTAGTCTACACACATCCTCAGGGAGCCGTCCTTTTTCAGAACTAAAACCAAGGGTGCAGCATAAGGACTGCAACTCTCTCTTATGACTTGAGCCTGTAGTAGCTGTTTAATGTGAGCTTTCACTATTTCAAATTGCGATGGAGGGATACGACGGTAACGTTGTCTAGTTGGAATGTCATCTGTAAGTGGAATATTATGTTCAATGAGTGTCGTACAACCCAGATCACTATCCCCTGTTGAAAATACATCCCTGTACTTTCCAAGCAAGTCTTTTGCTTTCATTTGCTCCTGGTGTGTCAAATTAGACAAGTCGACTGACTGTAAATCTAAACCCTGAGAAGGGCTAGCAGAGGCTTGAGAGCACATTACAGTTACTTTGCCCTGGGCAATAGTCTCTTCATCGAAAACAATCGTGGGACTATTAGCCTCCACTACATGGACTGAATGCAGAAAACCTAATGGGGTTCGTGGCTGAAGGTAGGCTACTTCACTGTTAACATTCGTAACTGGAATGTAAGCCATGCCGTCTTTTAGTGTGACTAGAGCTGTGGACACCAGTAGGCCTGCACAAATGTGGGTTGAACTGTTATCGGGTTCCAAAAGGACTGTGAGTGAGTTGTATTGTTTACCCTTTGGACCTGTGGTTGGAATCATCACTGTGGTACCTGCAGGGATCTGGACAGGGTTCTCAGCGTGCACTCGTAGTTTGCCAAGTCCTTCTTCACTCTGCTCAGTCTCCATCAAATGACACATTTGTAGTGCTTCCCTCCAACCAGGTGCGGCCTGTGTAACCTGAGGGATAGAAAACATGGCGGCCCCATATTCCTTATAAAGGTCAGTATACAGTTGACTTATGATGTTCATTCCCAACAGTCCAGGCACTTTTTCCTTCTGTTTCTGTAATGATGTGAAACTGGGTGGGTCTTCAACAATTAGAGCACCACAACCATGAAGCACTCGACCTAAGACAGTGACCTCCACCTCTACATACCCCAAATATGGGATGGCAAGCCCATTGGCAGCAGAGAGGTTTAGCCACTTACAGTTGTTAATTTTAGGCTGATCTGAATGAAAATGTGACATGAAAAAACTCTTTGTCAGTGTGGTAACATTTGAACAAGTGTCCAATAACGAAGGGACACTGATCCCATTCATGGTCAGCTGCACTACGGTGCATGGACCCACCAACTGTTTCAAGAGTTGTGGAGAGATTGAATTAGAGTCAGGCTCAGTTAGATCTGTTACCTGGCGAGAGACAAAAGTTGGCTCTGTCACTGGTCAACCCAGAATGTCAGCTCCATGCCCCGTGTGTGCTGTTGCGTTTGTTGGCCGTGGTAAGTGTCCTCTCTCTCTACGGTATGGTTGATGCTATTAATTGGCTAATGCTAGTGTGGTCGCAGGTAAACGCGGGTGGCTGCCTGGAGTCCTCTCTCTCCCTCCCTCCTCTCGTGCGTGTTTGTGTGTGTGCTGGCTGTGACCGAAAAGGTACGTGTGTCTCACAGCATGCACCGCATCACGTTCAGTTATTTAGCCATGCTAATAGTATTCTTCTTGGTTAGGTAGTAATGTAACCAGCTGATTTGTGTGTGTGCTGGCTGTGACCGAAAAGGTACGTGTGTCTCACAGCATGCACCGCATCACGTTCAGTTATTTAGCCATGCTAATAGTATTCTTCTTGGTTAGGTAGTAATGTAACCAGCTGATTGGGGCCGCTGCTGTTTCCGTCTCCGCTGCTGCTTGTCTCCACTGCTTCTGCTTTGCTCGACTGCTGCTTGGCGTCCACGGCACGGCGTGAAGGCTTAATTGATTGTTTAAATGTCCTGTGTGTGACGGCTGCTCGGCCGCACGCCACGGCCGAAGCAGAATTTTAAATATTGTATGCATGAGTGTATGAGTGCGTAACGTGTGGTTACGTTCTATTACTTTTGAATTATTTGTATGGGTTAAATTGTATTTTTTTTTTTTCTTTATTTCTGATTTAATCCTGATTTTGGTTACTTATGTAATTAATTTGTTAGGTTAATTTGACAGATTTTCTATATGTAATTAGGTAATTGTTGGGTTTGGGTTTGTTATCTTTTCTTTAGCCTTCCTTTTTTTTATGATTGGTTGCATTTGTTTACGTTCTGCTGGGCAGTGATTGATATATTTTGTTAAGTTTAGGTTTGCGACCTGCCCATTAATTATAATATTTGTTAGATTTTGATTAATTGTTTTTTTTTGTTTTGTGTTGTTCTGTTGCAACCACACTAATTTGTTTAATTTCCCTTGTTTTCAGTTGCTGAAGGCCGGTGGTGGCGGTGCTGGTGTTGGTGGTGGTCTCCCCTGTCTGCTGTGTCCCTGGGAGTGGGTTTCTTCACTGAGAGTGTGTCTGTCACGTGTGTCTGGTGATTTAAGTTGATCCCCTTTATAGTCCCTTTATATTTTTTTGGTGGATCCCTTCCCTGCACTAGCTCCCGTTCATCCACTAGGCCTCAGCCCTGATTAAGTTTTCCCCCTTATAGTGTGAATGATTGATTCATGTCTTTTTTTTTTTTTTTTAAATGATTATTTAAATAAATTGTGTTTTAATTTTTGGAACCACGTCTCTTGCCTCCTGAGTAAACGAATCTGTGTGCCTTAAGTTGTAAAAAATTAATTCTCTGGGTGAAATTCCCAGGGTGGCGTTGTCGAGCTCCCTTTTCTTTGGTAACAGTATTATTCTTACATTCATTCACCCCCTCCTCGCCACACATAGATGGGACACAAATTCCTATCACAGCTCCTGCAGAAAACAAAGGGCACTGTGTGAATAGAAAATCCTTCAGAGCATCAATGTCCAGGTTTATGACCTAACATCTTAAAAATGATGTACCTACATGAAAATGTATACATTACAATACACTGTAACTGTCATTCTCTGCACTGTGAAGATCATATGCGATGCAGCAGCCCACATCATTACAAATGTAGAAGCCAAGTGCCCTGGCTCTGTACAT
Source organism: Chaetodon trifascialis (assembly GCF_039877785.1). NCBI lineage: Eukaryota > Metazoa > Chordata > Actinopteri > Chaetodontiformes > Chaetodontidae > Chaetodon > Chaetodon trifascialis. The sequence goes on from NC_092066.1 coordinate 27,109,553, forward strand.
GATTTCCAGATCTACTGGGAGTGTAGTCTGAGCAACAGATCTGCACGTGCAAGGAAACTAAAACTTTCTACAAATGTTCTTTGTCTCCCTTTTTAATCCGCTCAAATGTGTCCTCCTATAATTACAGGAGTGTTTGACGGCTACCTACTGGGGCATCGAGGCTATCCATGCCAGCCCACTCTGTTGACCCCTTACCCTGAGCCTGAGCTGGGGCCCCAACAACATTTTAATGTGGCCCACTGCAGGACTGGAGCCCGCGTAGAGATGGCCATAGGCATACTCAAATCCTGGTTCCAGTGCCTGTGTAAGCTCAGGGTCACCCCAGAGAGGGCATGTGACATTATTGTGGCATGTGTTGTTCTCCATAATATTGCAACTATTAGAGGAGAGCAACACCCTGCTGTACCAATGAATGACTCTGAGGATGACCATCCCATCCACCCTGCAGACAGGCAGGATGGAAGGGCTGTAAGGGACCTAATCAGCAGAAATTACTTTTGATTAAAACAGTAAAATAAAGACAAATACACATGTGATTTGGTCTTCTTTATTCCCTAAAAGTACAAAAGCAGCAGTTAGGATTTGTAATATAGTTCCTTCCATTAACATATTTCACCTTTGAAGTGCACCCACCTCAACTGGCGTTCCAGTAATAGAATTTCAAGGTCTGTTTTTCTAATCTGGCAATCCAGATAGACCATTTCCTTTTCATGTTTCTCTATACTGTTCATGAGGTGGAATCTCACTGTGTCAAGCTGCACTGTGGAAGTTGATGGACCTTCCTCCTGGTGATGCCCAGCTGTTCTGTTGAAGGACAAGAATGTGGTAGTTGTTTGTCCATTATCTATGCTCATCACTTCAGTGTACATGTCAAACTCCAAATTCCACTCATGAATGTAAAGGAATGTGAATGAGCAGAGCACTGCCAGTAGCTCTACATAATATTAAGACACACTTCAGTAGGCCTCTCTGGATCTCTCCCTGTGGCAGCAGACAGTGTTTCATCATCGTCATCATCATCATCCTGTGATGAAGGAAAAGATACTGTTTCAGAATACTTTGCACTACCATCTGAGGTAAGATCTGAGTATGGAATACTTACAGCTGCAGGGTGTTTAATTGTTTCAGTAGTAGGAGGCTGAACGAGGCAGATGACACCACACATCCACAACTGTTGGGGGGTGGAAATTTTATATAGTTTTATATATAAGAAGTTTTATATATAATATACGACGGAGGATTAGGGCCACATTAAGAGAAAAAAATAATAATTATTTACGAGATTAAAGTTATTATTAACGAGAAAAAAGTCATTATTAACGAGATTAAACTCATTATTAACGAGAAAAAAGTCATTATTTACGAGATTAAACTCATTATTAATGAGAAAAAAGTCATTATTAATGAGATTAAACTCATTATTAACGAGAAAAAAGTCATTATTAACGAGAAAAACGTCATTATTTACAAGATTAAACTCATTATTAACGAGAAAAAAGTCATTATTAACAAGAATAAAGTAATTATTTATGAGAAAGTCATAATATTCAAACCTGCTACTTTTGGAGACACTTGGCAAAATGAGGGCTACAGAGGATTTGAGTTCTATTTTAGGATAGGTTTCACAAACAAGGGGTCATATTTTACATTCCGACTCATAAATTTACGGGAGAAGTCGATGGGAGAAAACGCCAGAGACGGGTAAGGATGGTTGATGTATTACACAGGGCTCTCAAGTTTCACGCATTGAACGTGACAGTTGGTCTTTTGTCACGCACTCCCGCCACACATTGTATTTCTCACGCTGAGAAAAAATACAGGGGCCAGATTCACAAAACTTTTCTTAAGATAATTCTTAAGAAGAATCTTAAGAAAAAAACTAAGATGTTCCTAAGATTAATCTTAAGTGAAATTCTTCAATATTTTCGTAAGAACAATGCCATTTCTTACGAACTTCTTATTTCTATGACTTAAGAACTTTTTAAAAGAACGTTCTATGTTCCTCCCTCGCAGCAACCCATAGCATCTCCATCTAAAAATTGGAAGGGACAAGTTCAGTAATCAATTCATGTACATAGTCATTAACAGTCAGTCAATGTGTGCATAGACATTAATAAATAATCCACACATACAGACTGAAACATAAGGAAATGACTGTGACCCAAATGTCATGAAATGACTGTGATTACATTATTAACTTAAATTATTAACTTAAATAGCTTAAATAACTAACTTAAATTATTAAATTATTAACTTAAATAGACCCTGGCTTCATGATCTATGGTCTGCATATCACAGCTACACTCAATAGCCTATAAGCTAAATACGATGTTAAGGCCCATACTAATAACTAACTCTAAAATGCAGCCTAATGTATATAGTCTACCTAATATAATTAATAATGCATACACACAAAAACATTGGTAACAAACTTACATTACAAAAACAAAACTTCTCTTATTAAGTTTTTTTGTAGAAATGTGTTTAAATTAATAATATTAGAGGCTTACCTTTTTCTGTGGATGTGGTAAGATGTGGTGAAGGGTTGTCTTAAAGTTAAGAAGAAAACTAAGAAGAATCTTAAGAACTAAGCTTTCAAGAATATCAATTATTCTTAACATTGTTCTTAAGACAAAAGACAAGAAGAAAGTTAAGAAAAAACATAAGAATTTTATTTGTGAATATGGAATCTTCTTAACTTTTGACTTAAGACAAAAGTTAAGAGAAAAGCATAGATATACATAGAAAGGCTAGATAGCTTACAGACGCTGTGAGCCAATGAGGGCTGATGTCGCTACGCGGCGGCCATCTTACCTAGGGGCTGCTGGCTCACTGATAACATTAATGCCTATGGAGCATGTACTATTTAATTAACCATAACTTGCTCAATTTTCAACCGATTTTTAAACGGTTTGATTTGTTATAAACGCCAGAGATGTAGTTATGTTATTGCATATTCACGGATAATTATAACCATGGACTTTCATATTAAATAAAAAAAGTAGATAGTAGACCATTACCTGCCATAGCTGCACACATATACAGTGAAATTAAATCATCAGTGTTTATGTTAAACATTTAATAGTTTGATATTTTATATTTCTAATTAATACATATATTAAATATAAAGGGGTAAGTTGACACACATGATATTTCAAACTTAACCTGAATAATGTATGTACATTATATGAATTGTGATTCATATTGGCAATTTACTCCAAGGCTTTTGGTTCATCTTGCCCCATGACCATCGTTTTGATAAAACCTAATTAATTTAATGATTCAGAATGATCTTTTGCTAAATGATTCACATAGTTCTATACATTGAATATCACTAACATGAATAATGTATAAGTTTAGACCTGGGTCCATTTGCTTTAGCATAAAAAATAATTATACCACAGAAGTCAAAGAATTCCACGGCCAGTTGGAAATGATGTTTGTGTTCTTATTTTAGGGTCTCGTGACAACTCATGTGTATAGTTTTAAAGATCAAGGGGATGATTTGTTCATCTTACCTGTTCTACCCTACATATATTTTATTATAAATTTTTAAATAAACACATTCAGTAACATGACATCAAGGTTTCTTTTATTAACAGGTGCGCACAATTACAAAACAATTCAAGATTCACTCCAAACCAACAGTAACACTAAACCATGCAATATTCACTCCAAACCAACATGCACCCAAAACCAACATATATACAAAACCAACATATATACAAGTGCACGGACAGTTTGAGCTACTGCCCCTTAAAAAGGACTGTCTTGGTGAGCTTCTGTCTCACATTGTCTTGCTGTAGGCTAAGCATAGTCATTTTAGCAATGTGGTGCAGCCTTAGTTTAAAAAACAGGGACACAACTAATGTCAACAGAGTGTTGTGGTGACTGTCGATGCCATAGTGTGTATCGTTGATATGCTCCCCGAGCAAAAACACATCCTCTGAACCTATCCTCTTCCGCACCATGTAGAGGACCTCCAACACTTTGATGGGCTGTGATCGTTTAGAATCTGCTGCTGCCTGGCGAACGACCCACTCTGCTGCCCTGACGACTTTCACTGTGCCTTCAGATGGAATGACCAGACCTCCATTGTTCTTCAGAGTCAGCAGGTGGTAGCTCTGGTCCTTACGGGCAGATTCAGCATCTGTCACAAGGCTGCATTGAGTTTGGCCTTTATAGCCTTGGGGCAGGAAGGCAGTGCGTACAGGTGGTCAGGGGCCTTCCTCTTCAGGCTCTTTCTCCTCTCTCCAGTGGCTGCCTGAGGCTTTGGAAAAATATATAAATAATAATAATAATAATAATAATAATAATAATAATAATAATAATAATAATAATAAGGACAGTATTAACGGTAACTTTTTAACAATTCATGTTCACCTATCAGTGCTGAGTTCAAGACAATGCTATGTTCTTTAAATCTACAAAATAAAACCCAAATCAGTGCTCTTGTAATAAATTGATTTTAATAAATTGGCTTGGCTAAAGGCGAAATTATGTTTTGGGTCTCTAGACAAAATTGTCAGTTTTGATTGTAAAGGTTCCCTTCACCTTGTTGTAGTTTGTACATGCTTATTCATAAAAGTGTATGAGTGACATGAGCAAGTGACAGCCTGTGGTTCTCAATCCTTTTAAACAGATTACCGCCTCAAATAATATCGGGTTCTTCAAGTAACACCATCATATCCCTTCCTGGGCACCACTGAGATAAATGATTTAATGATAAGCCATATGATGCTCTTAGTTGTGTACAAATACTCACATCAGGTGGAGGCTCATCCTGGTGCAGGTCCATGGGCAGGTTTTCTCCTGCTCTTCTAGAGGCAGCAGTGCTTCTTCTTGCTACCGGCTAAAATATACAGTTAAATATTAAAATGTCCTTAATACACAACACTTTATGTATTCCTAAACTTGCAGAAATCGTGACAATACGTATATCACATATTCTTGTTGGCCAATGATACACATACCCTTTGGAGATGAGCAGGGAAGTTGAAAATGGTTGGCACAACACCAGCCTTAAGCCGGACAGTCTGCCCTGTCCTGTCAAAATCCTCACTCCTGAAATGTTCGCTGCACAGTTTGCAGTTTTTTGATGCAACAAAACTGTCCCTTCTTAGAGCAAGTTCCCATTGCCTCCTCTTCTCTGCGTTTTGGGGAAACCTTAAAAACATGAGAAGATACCAAGATATATGAATTATTGACAACATTTTACACCGTTCTTACCTTTAACATTAATGGCAAGGACAAAAATACTGAGTTAAATTATGATATTGCTGGGGTAATTCATGTAGCCTATGCTTGAATGCCATTATGAAAACCTAAATAACAATAACATGTTAAAAGAAATGTGAAAAAGAAATATTCAATGATTATTATGTAAACAAATGGTAGAAACATTTCTAAAACGTCAGGGTCAAAATAACTTGTATTATACAAGTACAAATCCACTAACTTCGCAACAATTATCCTAAATATGTCCCTCAAGTCATTTCTTACGAGTGAAAAGTGATTCCACGGGCTCTTGTTTTGAAGGAACGTTCGTTTGAGCATCCATATGCTGCACAAAAGTGTGGCATCTTGTACTGTAGGGGGGTATTTCTGCAAACACAAAGCCAGCCAGTTACTGTATCACAATAAATCTAAATCGAGGATATATTTCACTAATGAAACAGCTTGGAAATCATGTTAAAACAAAGGAGTAATTATGCCTTTCCCACCTGTATAGAATTAAGTCCAGGTTACTTTGTAATAGTCCAAGTGGCTCACATGTCTCATTCACAACCTCTTGTTTCTTTGCTAGCTAATACCCAACTGCATCCACACAAATTGTCATTTAGACAAAATATGTTGTTGTCATACAATTATTATTGGTCTCACGGAAACCTATATAATAATTGAAACTCCCAGATTGCAGCCTTGCAAATGGCTGTAACAAGCACACAACTATGCAGCGATTTTCGAAAAGAAAAACTGCAATTTCAACAGGTCTGCGCGGCCTGAATCATAGCCACGTTAATAAGGTTTTTAATAAACCAAACCGTTTGTAAATCCGTCCAGAATTCAGCAAGTTAAGGGTATTTTTGTTTGTGTAGGTCGCTCACCTTCCATCGACCACGAGAGAGCGCTCCGGAAAAGTCCCCCCAGGTAAGATGGCCGACCGGTGACGACGCCGGCGAAAGTCCCATCAGCCATCTAGCCTTTCAATTCAATTCAATTTTATTTGTATAGCGCCAAATCACAACAGAAGTTGTTTCTATGTATATCTATGAAGAAAAGTACCAGTTAAGAACTATTTTTTTCTTAAGAAAGCTTTGTGAATCTGGCCCCTGGTAAATTTCTCTGGTGCACCGTTGCTATGGAACCGGGGGGAATCAAGCACATCTGCTTTGGAGTCGAGCCTGAGCCGCAACAACGAATAAAAAAGAGCATTATTATCACGTGATTCTGCTACAGCGGAAACTGATCAATACTTGCCCATTGATCAGAGCATGGAAAGGAGTAAGTCGTATCTTGTTTTAATAAATTCACACCTTGTTTGACACAATAATAGTAACAATAATAATGACAACTTGACTGCTGTCAAGAATGTCAGAGAATGTTGCCCAGATAATTAGCTGTCGGGGGGTGTCACTCTTACCTGCATTCAAAACTTGAGAGCCCTGCGCTAGGCTAATGCAGACATTACATGTTAAATGTTTATTAAACTGTTCTGCTTACTGAGCAAACCTAGGTTTTTTAATGTTTGTTGTTTCAGAAGTGGGGCTAATGCTCTTTTCTGTAATCTCCGAGAACGGTAGTGATTTATGGCTGAAACGATTAAGTTAGCAAGCAGCAGCAGCGGCGGCCGCTTGTCACCGAGAGCAGCGGCTCGTCAGAGACACAGCAGCTGGTGTGATTGCTCGGTCAACAAGCGTTGTCATCCCGGGGTGAACCGTTTGAGCGTTTAAGAGATTAACCACCAGGTAATTAAATAATTTAAGGAGATAAATGTTGGTCTCAGTGATTAAATCTAACAACTGTGGTGGCAGTCACATTAGTTTGTTTGAATGAAAAGCTATGAAGCTACCCAGTGGGCATCTGTCAATTCAACATCAATATGACATTTTTTTTATCATGTTTGATGTCATATTGATGTTGAATTGACATCAGATGCCCACTGGGTATGTGCAGAACAGGAGAGTGCTGCCTCAGGGCTGTGGATGTACACATCACAATCACCTCATATCACACATCATGTGCATCAACTTAACTGAGTAGCCTACACTAAACGAAAGGATGTCTCTTAACACTCCTCTTTTCATACCCCCTCTTTCTCTCTCTCTCTCGCTCTCTCTCTCACACTCACACACACACACACACACACACACACACACACACACACACACACACACACACACACACGTTTTCACTATGAATGAACTATAGGCTATTATTTTTTTGTTCTGCAGATCCATCATGGCTGAAATTATATCCTTCTTGCGAGGGCGAGGTGTCACAGAGGAGGTTTTGTTGGTGATTGAAGAGGAAAAGGTACTGTTCTGAATGTACTGTAAGATAAACCAGTAACCCACCCAGCTAGTTTTGTTACTTAAGGGGGCAAGAAAATTAAGCTTTGAGAAGACTGTATCTATAAACATAAGAATCCTGTCAGAGCACCTTACTTACTAATAAGAAAACACAGCTTAAAAGGAATGCACATAGCTCTCATCACAGCTGCACCTCTGTGTAGGAATATAGACAGAAAACGTCAACAACAACAATAACAATAACAAGTAATCTTGTCTTTCTCTCCCTGTCTCTGTCTCTCTCTCTTATTCTAATTGTGTTTTCAGTTGAGCTCTCATTGCTCCTACTCCTCATTACAGTGTCTGTGATTAACTACATTGTATTTTTACAACTGTACAGCACTGTGATCAACTGAGGTTATTTTAAATGTACTTTGTAAATTAACTATGACTTGACTTGACATTATATGGCTGAGGGAATGTAGTCCCAAGGTGTCTAAAATAAGACTTGATAATACTTCATGCACCCATTTTTCAAAGAAGCTGAATCATAACTCAAGTATTTTTTCACAACAGTTAAGGAATGTCTTGTATTTTGCTTTTTACTTAGCATATTTAAACTTTGTTGTTCTTATGCATCTTAAGTTGATAATCTTTCTCTCTCCTATCCCCAGATTGACAAAGAGGTCATCCTTCTCATGGAGGACAAACAACTGGCCCAATATCTGCCTTCCTATGGAGACAGGGTTGCCCTGTTAAATTTTTGCAAGGTCAACACAAGCTCATCAAAGCGAAAACAGGGACTGTTTGAAAAACTGAGAGAAAAACTAAAAATTCGAAAGGAAAACCACGAAAGAAAGACGGTCTCTGCTGCAACCCTGCCAGACATCTTAGATGAGATCTCTCACAAGGAACTTGTACAGAAACCCAAGTTTGTGATTGACTGCTGGAGGGAGATCACACAGCCAGAGCTGCACCTGAATTATGCAGAACTGACCAAAATGTACAATGACCTCAAACCAACGCCAAGGAAAGTGGTGGGAATACTGGAGTTTCCTACAGGGATGACACAGAAGGAAGCAGAGGTCTCCCAGCACCTTAAAAGATACATCAGGGAGCTTAATGAAGAAAAGCTGGGTAGGTTTTTAAGGTTTTGTACCGGCTCAGATTTGTTGTTGTCTGGTCATATCAAGGTGGAGTTCGCTGTTCAGAGCACTCTCTCAAGACGGCCCATTTCCCACACCTGTGGAATGGTCTTGAAACTGTCTGACAGCTATGACCATTTTCCTGAGTTCCGCAGTGAATTTAATTCTATTCTAGAGAGCAACATCTGGATAATGGATATTATCTAGGATGTGTGGCATCAAATATTACTGCTGACTTATTGTTACACAGTTCACTACTTCCATACACAAGGTACAAACACATGCTGTCATCAGTACAGATGTTTAATACAAACATGTTAAATGCACACATCTCAGAAAAAGGCATTTCTAACAGAATTTTCAAATGTATCTCTGTTAAAGAAAAAATGTATTAACTGGTTGGGAAAAGCAGATGATCAGTTCATAGAAAAAGTGTATTGATTGTTTGTTTGGGATCAAACTGAGGTAACTGGTCACAGAAAATATGTATTGATTGGTTGTGGTCAAACTGAGATAACTGTTAAAAAAATGTATTGATTGTTTGGGATCAAACTCGGATAACTATGTTCACAGATAAAATGTATTGATTGGTTGTGATCAAGTTAAGGTAACTGTTCACAGAAAAAATCTATTGATCGGTTTTGACAAACTGGTAATCAAATTGTTTACAGAAGTATATCTTGATCTTGACAGGTTTCTTATTGTTTACAGAAAATTGTATTGATGTGTTTGCATCAATACATCAATATATATATGTGTGTATGTGTATATATATATATATATATATATATATATATATATATATATATATATATATATATATATATATATATATATATATATATATATATATATATATATATATATATATATATATATACACACACACACACACACACACACATATATATGTGTATATATATATGTGTGTGTGTGTGTGTGTGTGTGTATATATATATATGTGTGTGTGTGTGTGTGTGTGTGTGTGTGTGTGTGTGTGTGTGTGTGTGTGTGTGTATATATATATATATATATATGAACCTATATCTACAGGGGCACCAGGTTCCCTTTTATGGAGGAGGCCATGTTTGTACAGTAGCATGACGTGCATAGAAATGCTTCAGAATAATTGCTGCACATCAGTACCTCAAGTTGAACAGTGCTTATTGATTTTGGTAGGACTGGCATTTTAGTTATAATGAGTTCAAAGAAACTGTCTTTATGTCCACACAGTTTAGACCCTTATTTGGAAAGATGCTGTAGGTCTGTAGCATAGTACTGAGGCAGCCTCTTGTGAAGTCATGTCAAACAGTCCTAACACAAAAACCAAGTGAACACTGTGAAACATTCATAGATTTTCAAGTATTTCATTTCTTAATAGTGAATACAGTTCTGTGGCACTGTATGCATCCGTAGGAGGAGACCAAACATTTTCAGCCATTAGGAGAACGCAGAGCTCGAAAAGCGTCTCATCACAGGGGTACTGCCCTTTTGGGGTGCACTCCTCCTTGCAAACAGCAAACTCCTCAGGTAGCGTACATTGGAGTTTGTCCTCTGCTGCATAGAGCTGTGGCATAGAGTACATGAGAATAGGACGTCCTGTCTGCACACCATGGGCTGGTCTTGATCTTATCTGGTGAGTGTTCCAAACCCTGACAGCCAAGTTCATCCTGTAAATAAATAACCATTTAACATTAATTATACTCAATACAACCACTGTTGATCACAATGAAAATGGACTGTATTTTGAAGATCCCTTTTCCTGATATGCTCTGCCCTGAAAGCACTGTATCTGCAGAAGGAAAGGTGACTATCAACTAGGAAATACACTGACACGAATAACTAGGCCTGTTATATAATATAATAAAAAATACTATATATTTTGAATGTCAGATACTTTAACTTTACTCTCACATTAACATTTTAAAATGACATTGTATGCACTCTTAATTTAAGAACAACTTCATTCAACACTATACCTGGATGAGGTTGAGGAAACAGAACTGGACCAGGGATTTGTCCAGGAAGTCCCCTGAGAAGAGCCCATCATCTTTGAGGGTCTGAAGTATGTCCATCCAAAATTGGACACTCTGCGCAAGATCCCCCACCACGATTCTATGCGCTGATTGGCAGAGCTGCATTCGAAAATGAAGCTCCCATCTCCTGCATGATGGTCCGTGTGATTCCGCCGCAGGAACATCTGCATGTCCCTGACGTGTCCATTTTCTGTACCTGGGTCCGCCCTCAGCCGCTGTGGACAGCCTCCAATGCGCATCACAGTATTTATGAAGTAATCAGCTATTACCTTGGGGTTGCTGTTAGTTGTGTAGGCCTCCATCCACATTATGTGGCGACTAAATTCATCAATGCAGCCGTTAATTGCAATGCCATAGGGCTTTAGTTTATCGTAAGAATCCATGTGCCATAAGGCGTTGGGGCCTCTGCAGGTGTACTGCAGGTGTCGTGCCAGAATTTGATTTTTGCCAGAAAATGATTTCCGGTCCGCGGGAGCGCGCACAGTCGCTATAGTAGAAAAGCGCAGCTTCTGTGGCTCTGAGGCAGGCTCCGTCGGGCTCAAACAACCAGTTTGTTTATGATCATCTAACGATGTTTATTTGTGTTTGCGTTTGATAGCCTCCTGTACGTCCAGCTGCCTTATATTGCTGCTGAATAGGCTAGTTGGTGATTTAAATCTGGCTTGTATTTGCGCTAATAAAGATATTTGTCACCGAGGGAGCTTCTTTTTTCTGCACCAAAATTACATTAGATCCCTCAACAGAGTAATTTGACCCCAAACAGTGCTTTGTACGGTTTGAAAAATGAGTAAAGGGACATTACAGTGTAAAAATCAGCTTATTTTGCTTGCCAAAACGTGATTCATGCCTCTGGTATTGTACATAGAGGAATATTTTGCCCCAAAATGACTTAATATGACACAGCAGAGTAACAATTGCGAGATTTGACTCCAACCAGTCCCTTTTACCTCTTGAAAAATGAGTAAAGGGACATTACAGTGTAAAAATCAGCTTATTTTGCTTGCCAAAAACTGATTCATGCCTCTGGTATTGTACATAGAGGGAGATTTAGCCCAGACATTACTTTGGGTCACTCAGCAGAGTGAGATTTAAAAGATTTGGCCCCAACCAGTGCTTTATACCATTTGAAAAACGAGTAAAGGTCCATCACAGTGTAAAAATCCGGCTATTTCACCTGCCAAAAATTGATTCACGCCCCTGGTATTGCACAGACCTGCATATTATAAAAATTAAAATTAAAATATATGCTCAGAATGACTTGGTGTCATGCAATCAACACATGGCATTTTCACCGCTAATGTATAGGGTAATTAAGGCCTTTATGCACCATTATGCACAGTTGAATGAGACATCACGGTGCATGCTTCATAGCCAATCATAGCCAATAAACCTTCATGCTAGGAGTGATTCTAGGAGTGAGTCGAAATTATGGATCCTGTTGTATTTAACAACATTAAGTCTTTCCTGAGTGATGGAACCATCCCTCCTGGACTGACAAAGGTCCAACAGAACAATTTCCGTCGAAAGACTAAAAACTACGAGTTGCAAGGTGAGTTGGGACGTCTTAAATGTCATAGACTTGCAGGCTATCTCGGGTCACTATTCTATCTTGTCTTTTTTTCTTTGTTTTTTGGACAGTTTTACTTTATTACGACGGAGGATTAGGGCCACATAAAAAAAATCTAATACTTCGAGATTAAAGTCGTAAATTTATGAGAATAAACTCGCAAATTAATGAGAATAAAGTCGCAAATTTACGAGAATAAAGTCGTAAATTTATGAGAATAAAGTCATAACATTGTTGTTTTAGAGGAGAGTTAAAATGAGGGACGTGGAGCATTTCGTTAAGTTGTACTTCAGAATAGGTTTCTAGAGATAGCCTACTTAGGCTAATCTTTTGGCACATCAGCATCACATCATCATAAGTATCAGGACTTTAAAAAGAATATGCAAGAAATTGAAAGAACCAGGCGGACTTGGAGGAAGTCGCTGCTTTTGTGGAGGGGGAGATGGCTGGACTACGTTAAATGTACTCTCGTCTTTTCCCATTACGTTCTCCCTCTGTTGATTTAGATGTTCTCCTCCCATTTCCGTTCTAACTCAATTACGACTTTATTCTCATAAATTTACGACTTTATTCTAATAAATTTACGACTTTAATCTCGAAGTATTAGATTTTGGTTGGGTTGCAATAGGCTTTTAAAGGAATTGTCTACTTGATAACAATTCATCACTAATTAATTTTTCTTCTTGTAGATGGTCTTTTGTACTATATAAGGCATAAAGGGCAGGCTAATTCCACCAGGGCAAAGGTTCTTTGTGGACAAGAGGAGGCCAACAATTTCTTCATAGAGTTTCATGCCAGCAGCCATGGTGCACACTGTGGGCAGAAGAAAACCATAGCAGCCATCTCTCAGAGGTTTTACTGGCCTGGAATGTCTGGGGACATTCATCAGTGGGTCAGTATGAGCATATGCTTTCCTGTCTTTCCAATAATCTGTGGTGGTTTTATATTTCGGTCTGTTCACTATATTTTTACACTTTAAATTCTTGAACTATGCTGAAGTTAAAACGTTTTTTCATTTTGTCAAGGGCACACAGATGGGTATAAGAAGAGTAATTTTTATGGTTTTGTTGGTTTTTCTTCTTACTGTTAGGTTGCCCAGTGTCCTGAATGCCAGGTCAATAGTGTGGTGATTAAACAGGAAGTGGAATATCAACCCATTAAAGTAAGAAAAAAGTTGAATCTTTATATCATCTTCTTCTTTTAGACAAAAAAAAAATTATAAGTTAATAGGAGAAAATAACAATTTGCTGGAAATATGATACACATCTAATGAGTTATATTTTATGGGTTGCAGGTCACTACACCGTTTGAACTTGTGGGTATGGATCTAATTGGCAAACTGAGCACCACTCAAAGTGGAAACCAGTACATATGTGTGCTCATTGATTATTTAACAAAGTGGCCCCAGGCTTATGCCATAAAATCCAAGACTGCACAGGAGGTCAGTCAGTGCTTACTGAAGTTCTTCTATCAGTTTGAAGCACCAAAACGGATACTGACAGACCAAGGCCGGGAGTTTGTTAATGAAGTATGTATGAAAACTAAAAACATTTATCATCCACAAAAATTTGCTAATTAATTATGTAACGCTTACGGTATTCAGTGACTCTTTTAGTCACCTGTTATTCCCCCTATGGCTACCTTTAATTTGCTGTCTATGTATTTCTAAAATAGATCAACAGCAACGTGTGCAAGATTCTGGGCATCAAAAGAGGCCTGTGCGCCCCGTATCATCCACAGACAAATGGACTAGTGGAGAGGATGAATGGGACGATCCAGAGGTGGGCCTATATCTATTTTAACATGTTATTAATATCACTCTGGAATTTGTCTTCTTGTAAAAAAATTATAATTTTTCTTCTTTGTAGAGCACTGGCCTAACTGGTGCATGACAGGCCAGATATGTGGGACCAGCATTTAGATGCTGTAATGTTTGGCCTGCGAACCAAGCGGCAAGTCACTACAAAGTTCTCACCATTCTATTTAATGTTCGGGAGAGAAGCGAGGTATCCCTCTGAAATCCCAGAGGATTACACGGTAAGATGCATTGCGCATACTGAAAAAAAAAAATTTATAGATGTACAGAAAAGAAAATTGAATTTGAGCCCACTGTGGGCCTTAACATTAGTGTAATAACTCATCTATCAGACGATGTAGCCCAAACTTTGTGCAAAATTCTATTTTTGAGTAAATCTGGGATGAAAGTGTTTTTTTGTTTTTTTTCTCATTGGAAAATGCAGGCGCACAGATTATACATCAGCCTGCTCATGATTTATCAGCCACTGATAATGGATCCGTCATCCCTCAATCAAACGTCTGAGACCCACACACACACACCAAGCTCGGTTTCACCCCAAACATTGAATATCCCCCCGCTCGATAACAACCAATCAGATTCGTTTTCCTTACTCGGGTAAACTCGGCATGACAGGACAAACTGTCATTTCTGTACACCTTTAATAGCTTTAAACTTAGAACAATGTACTGCTTTAACAGGGATTTGGTTTAATTGTTGTTTAATTTGATTTTTAACTCATTCAAAAGGTGGATAGCAGTGTGGAGGACAACCTCTCTGTTGAGGAAGTCACAGAAAATGTCCTCAAACTGGACGATGCACTTCAAAGTGCCATCCAAAATATCAACAACCGCCCCAAACCCAGGAAGGATAAAAAAAGTGCTGTCAACCTTCAGGTGGGCATGAAGGTGCTAAGAATTAATGTGAGGAGCCAGCAGAGGAAAGGAGGAAAATTGGAGGCAAATTATCTTGGGCCCTACACAATTTCCTCCATCACTGGCAAAAGTGTGGATCTGGTGGACCCAAGTGGGATTACTATCCCCAAAATAAGTAAGGATCACCTTGTCCCTTATACTGAGCGGAAAGACAGAGTTCCACACAAACTCTCCACTGGCCTACCCACAACCCCATCAAGTCAAGCCCCACCTGCTGCGCCAGCTTCCACCGGACCGTCTGCTGCGCCAGCGTCCACCGGCCCCACAGCTGCACCAGCGTCCACCGGCCCCACAGCTGCACCAGCTTCCACCAGTCCCACAGCTGTGCCAGCTTCCTCTGATCCCCAAGCTGCACCAGCTTCCACTGGTCCCACAGCTGCACCAGCATCCACTGGTCCCACAGCTGCACCAGCATCCACTGGTCCCACAGCTGCTCCAGCTTCCACTGGTCCCACAGCTGCGCCAGCATCCACTGGTCCCACAGCTGCACCAGCTTCCACTGGTCCCACAGCTGCGCCAGCATCCACTGGTCCCACAGCTGCGCCAGCATCCACTGGTCCCACAGCTGCTCCAGCTTCCTCCGGTCCCCAGGCTGTGCCAGCTTCCACCGGCCCCCAAGCTGCCGCAGCTTCCTCCTCTGGTCCGCCAGCTGCAACATCCAGTGATGGGCTAAGGACCACTGCCATTTCAGGTTATATACACCTCCCCTACATGTACTCCACAGTGGACACCCCTATCAGCAAGCATATGTTTTCTCATAGACAGACAGACAATTGTATCTCAAATTTATTTTTGTACTGACAGAATTACATTATTACAACTTTAAATTTCTCTTTTCCAGATGTGAGAGATGCATGGGGGGGGGGGGAGAGCATACGTCCTGCTCTCCAAAGTGGGTCCCTATAAAATATTTTACAACGATATCTTCAACACGGGTCCTCAAATGGAGTTTGAGAGTGAGGTGAGGTTTTAACACTATTTTACTTTACATTTATTTCCTATTTTAAATACTTTCAGGCACACACATCTCTTTCTTTTTTATATTTTGCTCTGCAAAAAGGGGTTTAACTTTTTTTTTAAATTACAGGTTATAAACGCATATCTCACAAAACTTGTGGAGAGGTATAACAAAAATAACACCACAAGGGCATTTGCAATCGACAGTTTTGAAATGACACGGATTTGGGAGGGGAAGATACCAAAAATTAAGGTAATAAAATATATTCTCTCATGTTTTTGTACTAATCAATACAGCACAATATAAAAATATCACAAGACATCTTTTGTGTATTATCTTACGTTACAGATCATCCCACAGCTGTATGACTTAATTTTGGGTGTGGTCAATCAGGCCCATCACTGGATGCTGGTGGTAAGTTCACAACACATTTTGTCTGTGTGTGTGTGTGTGTGTGTGTGTGTGTGTGTGTGTGTGTGTGTGTGTGTGTGTGTGTGTGTGTGTGTGTGTGTGTGTGTGTGCATGCGTGCATGTGTGTGTGCGTGCATGTGTGTGTATCACTACACAGGTATTGTTATGGCACATTTATTGAATTTGTACCTTGTAGGTGATCTTACCAGCAAAAAAGACCAGCCTATTTCTGGACCCACTTGGGGAATAAAAAAAGGCAGTCAATCACTGCAAAGATGTCACAAGGTAATATATTAAGCATTCATTTGTGTTGTCACAGATATTGTAGTTGCATAAATGTGTCATGTCAAATCATGTCTATTTGTGTTAGATCGTTCATGAGACAAAGGGGATTGACTCCTTCAAGGTGGACGTGTCAAACAAGAACCCACTCGATCCAGCAAGATGCCACATCTTGTGGGGCTTTTGCATTGAAGGTATATTATAACATCAAGAATATTATTCCTCATTGCTCCGAACCTTGCTTAACTGTTTGTTGTAACACACAAGCATGTTTGGTAAATATGGACAATGACATTATATTATTTGATATGTAAGAGATGTGTAAGATAGGAGAAAGAAAGTAAAATATTATGTTTTTTGGGGATTTCACTGTTATGTGTTACTTACACAAACATTAATGCTATTGTCAATTTTGGACATTAGATGGTCAAATGACACTTAAGGTCTGCTTGATGTTCAAATATAATACAGAAATACATTGTGGCATCTATTATTCACAGTTTGCTGAATGCATCCTGGATGGGTTGCCTCTAGTGTTTGACACTTCACCATCCAGTGTCAACAACATGAGAGAGGAAATAGCTGTTTCTCCTCTTGTGAATACAGGTGTGTTTTTTTAATTTCTCCTTTTCTAATTCTAATACCATTACTCTAACAAACATTACTGACTGACCCTTTTTCTTTTTATTGCAAGATGACCTGACAGACCTCTGTCATATCTGTGGGGAGCACACAGGGGACACTTTGTGGGTAAGTGTTTTACCCATCCTTCCTAAATTTGGCTTTGATTAAAAAATGCTTAAATATCCCAAATTCCAACAATATAGTCATCACTCACATTGTTTTTTTTAGATCGGGTGTGATGTGTGTCCAAGGTGGTACCACCAAAGTTGCGCAAAATACCCCCAAAAGGGAAGCAATTCATATGTGTGTGAAGCATGCAAGTAGTGTGTGTGTGTGTGTGTGTGTGTGTGTGTGTGTGTGTGTGTGTGTGTGTGTGTGTGTGTGTGTGTGTGTGTGTGGTAGTGTGGATGGGAGAGTGGATGTCTGTCTGTCTGTCTGTCTGTTATTGTGTTATTGTGTTACTGTCCAAAATAAATCGTTCTTTTTCTGAAAATTCATGAATTCTATCATTATTTAAACAAGTGGACACAGTATAGTAAGATATCAAACGAGGTCTTGTCATTGTGATGATTACATTTTATTATAGGGTAAAAGACTCAAACTTTGCTGAGTGACACCAAGTGATACCCTTTACTCATTTCTCAAGCACTGGTTGAGTTCAAATCTGGTCATTATAACTCTGCTGAATTTTGGGAAAAAATATGCAGCTCTCTGCAGTACCAGAGGTGTGAATCAATTTTTGGCAGGTGATATAGCCTGATTTTTACATTGTGATAGCCCTTTAGTCATGTTCCCAGTAGTAAAAAGTACTGTTTGAGCTCAAATCTTGCATATATCACTCTGCTGAGTGATCCAAGGTCATTTCAGGGCAAAATATCCCTCTATGTACAATACCAGAGGCATGAATCACTTTTTGGCAAGCAAAATAAGCTGATTTTTACACTGTAATGTCCCTTTACTCATTTTTCAAGAGGTAAAAGGGACTGGTTGGAGTCAAATCTCGCAATTGTTACTCTGCTGTGTCATATTAAGTCATTTTGGGGCAAAATATCCCTCTATGTACAATACCAGAGGCATGAATCACTTTTTGGCAAGCAAAATAAGCTGATTTTTACACTGTAATGTCCCTTTACTCATTTTTCAAGAGGTAAAAAGGACTGGTTGGAGTCAAATCTTGCATATATCACTCTGCTGTGTCATATTAAGTCATTTTGGGGCAAAATATCCCTCTATGTACAATACCAGAGGCATGAATCACTTTTTGGCAAGCAAAATAAGCTGATTTTTACACTGAAATGTCCCTTTACTCATTTTTCAAGAGGTAAAAGGGACTGGTTGGAGTCAAATCTCGCAATTGTTACTCTGCTGTGTCATATTAAGTCATTTTGGGGCAAAATATCCCTCTATGTACAATACCAGAGGCATGAATCACTTTTTGGCAAGCAAAATAAGCTGATTTTTACACTGTAATGTCCCTTTACTCATTTTTCAAGAGGTAAAAGGGACTGGTTGGAGTCAAATCTTGCATATATCACTCTGCTGTGTCATATTAAGTCATTTTGGGGCAAAATATCCCTCTATGTACAATACCAGAGGCATGAATCACTTTTTGGCAAGCAAAATAAGCTGATTTTTACACTGTAATGTCCCTTTACTCATTTTTCAAACCGTGGGGTCAAATTACTCTGTTGAGGGATCTAATGTAATTTTGGTGCAGAAAAAAGAAGCTCCCTCGGTGACAAATATCTTTATTAGCGCAAATACAAGCCAGATTTAAATCACCAACTAGCCTATTCAGCAGCAATATAAGGCAGCTGGACGTACAGGAGGCTATCAAACGCAAACACAAATAAACATCGTTAGATGATCAAAAACAAACTGGTTGTTTGAGCCCGACGGAGCCTGCCTCAGAGCCACAGAAGCTGCGCTTTTCTACTATAGCGACTGTGCGCGCTCCCGCGGACCGGAAATCAGTTTCTGGCAAAAATCAAATTCTGGCACGACACCGGCGTCGGAGACGCCGTGCTCGGCGGAGTTCGACTCCGTCTGGATCCAGAATCTTCATTATCAGTCGGATTGTTTCTTGAGACAAAACGAAACCCCTCTGAATAGTCCGTTGATGCATCCAACGATAACCCTGCAGTTGACCAGTTCCAGCCATTTCCCCCTCCAGAAAAGCAGCAATATCCTCAAAGTCCGACTGGTTCTTTCGCCGGAAAAGATGCAGTTTCTTGCATATTCTTTTTAAAGTCCTGATACTGGTGATAATGTGATGCTGATGTGCCAAAAGATTAAGTATCTCCTTGTTTGTGAAACCTATCCTAAAATACAACTCTCCAAAAGCAGCAGGTTTGAATATTATGACTTTATTCTCATAAATAATGACTTTTTTCTCGTTAATAATGAGTTTAATCTCGTAAATAATGACTTTTTTCTCGTTAATAATGAGTTTAATCTCGTTAAAAATGACTTTTTTCTCGTTAATAATGACTGAGGTCTAGTTAATAATGACTTTTTTCTCGTTAATAATGACTTTTTTCTCGTTAATAATGAGTTTAATCTCGTTAATAATGAGTTTAATCTCGTTAATAATGACTTTTTTCTCGTTAATAATGACTTTAATCTCGTTAATAATGACTTTTTTCTCGTTAATAATGACTTTAATCTCGTAAATATTTTTTTTTTCCCTTAATGTGGCCCTAATCCTCCGTCGTAATACGATACGTTTTATTTAAAAAAAAAAAAAAACACACACACACACAAGTGTATACTTGCATCTGATGTAGGCACTTGTGTCCTGGGGGATGACAGGCTCAGATGAGCTTCCCCCAGGGATGCTTTCAGCCACCGGTCACGGTTTTGGCTGAGGGCCAGTTCCTCAGCCTCTGTCAGAGGTGGTGGAGGTGGCCCTTAATCTTTTTCTAAATTAGTATCTTATTGAGTGTTCATGGACACATCGTGACATTTTAAATGACTTCAATACGTATAAAATAAAAATGTGTATCAAGTAACAAAGTGGGATATTAAGTGAGATGACGTGTTAAAACAACATTTTGTTGTACTTGAAGTAGCCACTGATTTACTTTGTTTAATAGCCTAAGTCAATTAAAAAAAATAAAATTCAAATCAAAGTGAGGTACAATCATAGCCTAGCAAAATATGCCTTACCTTTTTGAATGATGTTTTTATATTTCATTTTTAGCTGCTTCTTTCTCCCCTGTTGGATTGCACCTAAATGAAAATCAGATTTTATTCCTATTCATAACTGTATGCTACGATCTTAAGTTAGGTCAGTGGAATAGTACATTCAAACTTACGCATTGCCTCGGATAGAAGTTTTCTCCCATGCTGTTTCTCTCTCCTTCACTGCTGCAGTGATGATATATTTACGCCAAAATATGTGCTCATACTCCCCATAGGCCTGCAATAAGACCTCCAACTCCATCGAGGTAAAATAACTTCATTTTTTAATTTTTTTTTTATGTTGTCATGGTGACTCGTGGTATCGGGGCTCTATTGATGATGGCTTTTTACTTTTTATAGTGGTTGTGCACACACGCAAATCAAGGTTAACATACTCAGAGTTGATTGAACTAACTCAGATCAGCTGTTCTGGAACCAGATAGTCAGAGTTTCCCATCTCAGAGTAAATCAACTCAGAGTTCAAGGATAAACTCAGAGTTTGTTGAACCTCCTACCTGGAATACCCCCCTTGGTGGGAGTCCTGAAATGGCACAGTTACACTAGAGGACTGTCCAGATCTGGGGCCTCATTTATAAAACTTGCCTACGCACAAAACGGGGCTTGAAAGTTGCGCAAACTTCCTACGCAAAGGTTGTGATTTATAAAAATAAACTTAGCGTGAGAATGTGCGCACCGGTACGCCAACTTTGATGCTTGCGTACAAACATTTTGGAGACAGGGGGAACTGGTGGAGCAAAGGGTGAGATGGTGAATTGAAGCCAGACTGATCTCATACATTTAATGTGTAGGTGCCATATGCGGATGTAGTCAGGTTTGTGTGTGTGTGTTGGCTTCAGCTATCTGTTTTGTATCATTCATGCACGTCATGGTCGGGGGTGTGGTCTAGGAGCAGTGATTGAGTGATTGAATGAATGGGTATATTTACCTGTGTTCCGCAGGAGAGGGGGCGAGTAGGGAGAGCGTATTTTTTGTTGACCGCTTAAATTAACTGCAATCTAAGCCCTTAGAACATCTTGCCTTGCCTTGCCCTGTTTGTCTGTTTGTGCGGCGTTGGAAATAAATACGAACTCAATCGAAAACACGGAAATGGCTTGTTGTTTGTGTAGCGAGTCAAGAATGCAAAGCTCCCTCACTTAGCCTCTCGGTGACTTTGTTTCCGTTTTTGAGTCACTATATAATGTCATCACATATCAGACTTATAGACCCGCGTAATCATAAACACCCAAGTCTGCAGTGTTATAGATGTGTTCCTTTAGTGAGCCGTTAGGCCTACTACTCTATGCACAATGTTCATATATCATACTTCCATCTTCAAATGATACAGAGCGGTGGATGGCACTGATGGATTAGTATTAATTGTGACAAGGTGTGTAACAATCATTCAATTTGCTGAGTAAGCATATAAATAGTGCGGTGACACTCGTGCGTAATGCTGCACAATGGATGCGCTGGCACTGCTGGAAGATCACGCAAATGGTAGGATCAGGATGGAGAGAAGTTTTAGGGACCACAGAGATTTCCTGGCCCATGATGATGACTGACTAATAAGCTGATTTAGATTCCCTAGAACAGTGCTCTTGGATCTATGTGCTGAACTGGGCCCAGTGTTAGATAGACCCACCCACCGGAACCGCACCACCCCGGTGCATATCCAGGTGCTGACCACTCTGGGGTTTCTGGCGACTGGCTCCTTTCAGCGGGAATTAGTCGACAGATAAGTGTTTGATATGACTAATATTATATAATGTTACATTGTCTGTCTAAAGTCCCTTTTGGGTATGATATAATTCGGTTAAATTATGTCCTTAGGTCTTGGATATCGCAGCCATCCCTCAGTGCCATAATGCCAGCTGTTTTGGATGGCATTATAAAAATGACCAGTCGATACATCAGGTTTCCTTACACTGTGGGTGAGTACGCACGGTTTTAGTATGGATTCTACGCAATGTTTTATAAATGAGGCCCCTGGACATCAGAGACACAAACAAGCTTGTATGTTTGATTTTAATAAAGTTTTTTCTTTCACTAAGATTTTGTGTACAATGGGGCACCCTTTTATTGTATGTCCATTTTCCTTGGCATTAATAATGGTGACATTAATATGTGGCTAACTTAAGCTTATCAAATAAATAGGGATTGAATGAGATTTTTAATACTTAATTTTGTAATACTGTAAATGTAGTAATATATTAAAATACAGTCCAGTCCAGACTTAGTTGAAAGGAGTGAGAGATGCCATCTATGTCAAGGTTGAAAAACCGTCTCTGAACAGAGGGGGAGGTCTGAGACACCACCTATGTCCCACATACAATGCTGTCCTTTCATCTCTTCCAAAGAGATTCAAAAATTTAGCCTCTGAAAATAACAAACAAAGCCATTCACACATGGCTCAAGGAGCCTCCCAATGACAAGAATGGGACACTAACGAGGCAGACGACTGTCGTTGACACCCAAGGGTTGCACCCTACCCTGCCTTAATGGGGGATCATTTGCCTCACAATAGAGTGATACCATCCTTGGTTTTGGGGGTTGGTCTCACTTAGAGGATGAATACTTGAATCTAACACCATTTCATTAGACTAGAGCTCTCCTATCTAGTCTGATGCGCATGAACTGATGAAGTCTGCTCGGATGAGAGGCGAAACGTCTTCCAAGACAAACTGACAAAGTCAAGTTGCGAACGATTGAATGCCCTGAAGCTGGATGAATGAGAATATTCACAGGCATAAAAATACAGACTTTAGAGCAGTTGAAATGATAGTAATCTGTAAATAAAATAGAGAGCACTTATTTGGATCCACTCTGTAATATTCATATTCATTACTTTTTGCAAGTGCACATACAGACAGAGGACAAATTAATGGAAAAACCAACATAAAGTGTTAGTAAGGTATTGGGTCCCTGAACTCTACTGAACATCTTTCTTCCAAAAGATATTCCCTCATTTGTTTTGATGATGGTGGTGAAGAGTGCTGTCTAACACATCAGCCCAAAATCTCCCATAGGTGTTCAATTGGGTCAGATCTGGTGGCTGCTAAGATCATTGCATATAATTCACATTAGTGACATCAGTGACCCCTATGAATGAATCCCCCCTCACTGTAGGGGTCAGGTATTTCTGTCTTTTCCTTATCTGGCGTTACACGTTTCCCTCTGTCTTGAAACGTGAAGGGGGATCCATACTGTCAGATGAGAATAAACATGCATGTCCAAGACTTGGCCCTTGCCTGGGACCTCCCTTCCCTAACAGAGAAAAACGGGAGATGACTTTATTCAAATGGGATTATTGTTTTTCTATCTTACTCTTCAACCTTACTTTTAGATAAGGAATGTTACATGTTCTATCCTCTCTGTCTGATTACTATTAACAGGTAATAGAACGTGTCACAAGGCAAATTAAGCAGCTGAGATGAGGTCTTAAAGAAACCCCAACGTGGACAATGATGACCCAAAGATCTGACACAGTGGCGATGCTTTTTCCTAAAGAGGGAGCAGGAAACTCCAGCCCTGAGGCTAATTTTAATTACTCTAATTTTCTAATGTTATTTATGGTTCATACCTGGTTAGCATCTATTACTGTCTGTTTTCACTCTTGTTCTTGTTTTTTCTGTTTTCCTACATACATAACCCACAATCGACATCATGGGTAGCAACCAGTGATGTTTGATCAAAGAACCAAAATGACCAAAGTCTTTCTCATGCTATTTTTTTCAATGCAGGTACTTCTCCAGCAACATGGCCTTGTGAGGATAGCATTTCAGGCTATCTTCGACAGTTCATTGCTAAAGGTAGGTTTGGTTACCTTTTAAAGCTGTGTCATGGTCTCGGGGTTTTCGTTATGTCTGATTATTTACATCTGTTCTTTTTCCATTTCACCACAGCTGATCTCGGTGCGGAGAGGCGGAGCCGCTGGCACGGGGGCGAGGCACATGAGTCGCACCTGCAGCGTATCGGTAATCAGCCGGCTTTCATATGCTCCAAGCACGCTCGTTTCTGTGCCAGACTATTCTCATGTCCAGCAGTGATTCCCTCGTGTCTCTTGCTCTCGTGCCAGTAGCTAGTTTCTTACGTGCTTTGTCTACAGTGTGTTTTCCTCCGCCAGTTTTTTAGAGCGTGAGTTTTTTCGTTACAAGCATTTATAGGACTGTTGTGTGCGAGAAAACAAGGCCAGAACCCTTGTTTATAGGTTTACATTTGCCCCAACCAAACAGCTCTCTTTGTCAGACTTCATCAAACCTCTCTTTGTCAGAATTACATGTAATGTCTCAACAGGGTCTTAATAATAACATGTACATGTCAGACTTAAATGTACATTTTTAAAACCCTAACAGCTCTGTCAGACTTGCATGTAAAACACCACATAGCTCTGTGTCAGAACAACATGTACATGAAAACACCCAACAGCTCTGTCAGACTTAAATGTACATTTTTAAAACCCTAACAGCTCTGTCAGACTTACATGTAAAACACCAAATAGCTCTCTGTCAGAACAACATATACATAAAAACACCAAACAGCTCTTTGTCAGACTTAAATGTACATAAAAACACCAAACAGCTCTTTGTCAGACTTAAATGTACATTTTTAAAACCCTAACAGCTCTGTCAGACTTGCATGTAAAACACCAAATAGCTCTCTGTCAGAACATGTATATGAAAACACCAACGCTCTCGTTGTCAGAATTACCCACACATATGCATGCATGCAAGCTATGGCTGAGCACGAACCACAGAGGAAACCTTAGCATAGGGAACAGTCCACCGGCACTTAGTCACAAGGGTGTCAAACAGTCCAGAATGGGCACTAGTTCATTGGGACATAGTTTGTTGTGACCGTTGTCTACGGCCACCCCCACGGTCAGAAGCCAAATTAAACCACCTGATGGAATGGTGGTTTATTTCCATGTCCGTTGCCTTTTCCCCCTGATGGTTCTTGCGCACAGCCCCTACAGTACATTAAAATAAGAAAAACACACAGAGCAAACAAAAGGTTATGGTCCAGAAATTACCAACTCAACATTTTGATTTCTGTCACTTTATCCCACAATGCAGTTTTGTATGAATGTTACGGACTCTGGAAGCAGGACTCAAATGCAGAGACGGAAATCACAGTTTATTTTAGAAAAGTAACAACAAAAGAAGTAACAACTGAGGGAGCTGATATAACAGGAACGGAGAGGGCAGTCTCTGCTGGAGGACACTCGACAGCTTCTAATGAGAAAACACAAAACTCCGTTAAGGGAAAGCACACAGGCAAAAGTCCAAAAATAAACGCTGGAGAAAACTCGACAGCCACCACAAAAAACAAAAATCTCCACTCGGGGAAAAACTCACAGGTAGGATGAAACTCAGGTGCTGGAGAGAACTCGACAGTCACTGGTGGGAAACAAAAGCTCCGCTGAGGGAAAAAGCACACAGGCAAACAAAAGAACCAAAAGTGCTGGAGAACCACTCGACAGACACTTAGAACAAAAAACTCCATAACGGGTTAGCACACAGGCAGGAAAACAAAACTCACAAAATCACAGCGTGCATGAAGGCAAGACAGCTGGAGAACACAAGGCAGGAACCTGGAGATCAATGCTGAGGCGAGAAACACAAGCATGAGCAATGTGACCATCTGGCATCAGAGTGTGGGAGAAGCATGCTTAAGAAGGAGAGTCCTGATTAGGGGAGATAGGTGACAGGTGTGTCAGGAGCTGCTCAACCCCTGCAAAGATCAGCCCTGCCCCTGCCTTGTTCTAGCCCTGAAAAAACACACAGAACAGAGTCAGAGCAGATCACCAAACCACGGCCACAAC
Organism: Chaetodon trifascialis; assembly: GCF_039877785.1. NCBI lineage: Eukaryota > Metazoa > Chordata > Actinopteri > Chaetodontiformes > Chaetodontidae > Chaetodon > Chaetodon trifascialis. The sequence goes on from NC_092066.1 coordinate 27,135,821, forward strand.
AATGAAATAGTAAACTTCACCTGACGCAAGACAGGGCTAGATTTGCTGAGGACATTTGACATTTTGAGGAGCAATATGTATATAATTCACACTTACGTGCAAGGAGAGCCTTGGTTGCCATCTCGCTGAATTTCTTTTTATTATTAACTCCCTTCCAATTTATCTGTTTGGCAACACTAGATGAAAAAATGTGCGTGAGGATATTCCAGGTGACATGTTTTATGTCACGTCCCCCAAGAGAGGCCAGGACAGCGACCTGTAAAAATAAGGCACTGAATTAGCAATGAAGGAAAAAAAACAGTAAGAAAGAAATTCCTGAGAGAGTGCATAATATAAACTAAAGTGGTGTTTGCAAGATATATATACCAACTGCTTCTTCTTCATAGCATTCGCTGGGTCATTGAGCCAGTCCTCAAAACAGTCCACCTCAGTCAGTGAACTCAAAGGAAAGGAGATGTCGTCTGGCATTTCTGATGGTGGTTCACGTGCAGCGTTCAGTCGTGACATGAGGAGATTCATCACAGAACTTTGCTGGTTAAGCTGGTGTTTTAGGTCACTTCTGAGGCAGTTTCCAAAGGATTTGTGGACTGAGATGAATGGAAATGTTCAAAAGATGGCAGTGGAGGTTGTGGTGCAAACGAGGACAGCCCAGGAGGTGGTGGATGGAGAGATGATGTATAAGAAGTCACGAAGGACGTCAGCTCTGTGAGTGTCGGCTCAGGAGGAGGGAGCTCAGGAGGTACAGCACGAGCGGATGGCCCTGGAGGAGATGGTGATGGTGGAGGTGCAGCAGTGGCAGATAGCCTTAGAGGTGGTGGTGGAGGAGCAGTAATGGAAAATAGCCCTGGTGGTGGCTGTGGTGGAGGTGGAGGTGCAGCAAAGGAAGATGGTCTTGTAGAGGATGCATTGCTGAAAGGACAAAAATAAATGGCGTTGTGTACATTTTCCTACCTATTATATTAGTGTCATATCATGCAGTGCAGAGAAAAAAAACAAAAATTAACATCTCAGCAGTTTAGAAATCTTTTTTTAATGCACACAAAAGATTGTTTGCAGGATTAGAAAACACCTTAATCTAATATGATAAATCAGACAGTGGTTATATTTACCTTCGTGATGACAATGGGGATGCTGATGACTGCTGAGGGTGTGCTATTGGATTTGAGCCTTTTTGGGATATGGCCTTTTTTTTAGGAACACACTCAGTGTCACTCTCCTCTTCAGTATCACCATAATAGTGGCTGGATAAACACAAACACAAAAAGACATTTTATATCATGTTCAAAGCGCATGCATTTAAACATAAATACATCGAATCCCTCTTACATTGGTTTAGGTGTTCTCTTAACACGGCCAACCGGTGAATCCTCATCATGTGAATCCAACTCAGATGTGTCACAGGTCAAAGACTTTTTCATACCATGCCAAGCTGACATGTAGTCATCTAAAACAAAATTGACATTAGTAAATTACAGGTTGATTTGAGAGACAAACACAATTACAGCTAAATACTGGAAGATATTAAGTTCTAACAATAACCAGATGTTTAAATATTTTTTTTACCATATGTCTTCAAAACTCTGACAGGATGCCTTGCCCAGTTCTGTCCAGGTGCCTCTGCACACCGCACAGCTTTATTGATCCGCTCATCACTTGTATAATTTGGCCACAGGGTGAAACCATCACTGTACCATGACTGAGGTACTACCGCCACAGACTTTGCTCCATCAAAGTACTGAACAACATGAAACATCCTAGAAAAAAAGAGAAATAAAAGAAAAGAGTCATTTGTATTGCTATTTTTTCCACCAAGATTTTTTAGTATCAACAAAAAGAAATAAACTTACATGTACTTAGTACATCGATGTTCAGCGTAGAATGATGATGTTTTAAGACGACTCAACTAACCACAACTTACTCCACTATAGCAAATCAGTTCATCTACTTCTTTAGGCTATGCAGAATTGGTATGGTTACAAAACCTCTTCTGTGGGGGAGTAGGACACATTTTTGCTTAACTGTACAAACTTTGGCATACGTGCACTGTTCTGACACTTGTGAGACACTATAAATATTTAGGAAGTCAGAGTTAAAGGAATATGTAAAAAAGGTGGACTTGTTTGAAAAGTTTCTATACACAACATAGATTCCATCATGACACTCAACAATATTAACAATTAGGGCTGGGCGATATGGTCTAAAAAAAAAATCTCAGATTTTTTCACAAAAAATCCAGATTCATGATTTAAAACAATTTTTTTTACCCATTACCTAAAATCAATTAGCAGATGACAAAGAAATTGTTCAAAACAAGTTTCAATTTTATTTTGTTTAAATTTTCCCTTCTGGGGTTTAAGTTACACAAACAAGCCACAAAAAAGAGATGGCAAGCCTTGCCTGCCATTGTAAACAGTGACAATGTAACTTTTCAGTAAACTTTATCTTGTTTCAAAATGACTCAATGCACTCTTACACTAACTTAAAAAAATAAAACATAAAATTTTAAGACCCTTTGTTGAGGTTGATAAAATAAAGTGCAAACAAAACTCTCAGTTACCTGAACATGTTTTGCATAATAAAGAGGTGCTTGTGTGGTAAACAAAAAGTATTTGGTCACTATTTTAAGTCCCTGAATCGTGTTAACTAAATTAAACATCTGCATCAAATAAAATTAAATAAAATAAATAAAATTTCTTCTTTCTGCATTAAATAGTAGCCTTCCACTGTAAACAACTGTGAAAATGTAAATTTTCAGTAAGCTTTTCTTACTGACAGTGACATAAGCATAACTTGAAATAAAATGTATGTAATCCTTTTTGACAAAACATTTACAAACGTTTAACAACTTGCTATTCAGTATCCAGTTACCTTAAAATATTTTGCATAGTAAAAAAGTGCCTGTTAACAACATTAAACATCTGCATTCACAGCACGATCAACAGCATCAAATAGTAGTGCATGAGGTGCTTCTTTGCTGTTTTTAAACATTTTTAGCCAGGAAGACAAGCCTGTCTACTACCTCTGGCTTGAGGCATGCACAGTGGCATGTAACAATGCCTCCCCCCACACTGAAAACCCTCTCAGAGGGGGCACTTGTAGCTGGGACCGAGAGGTATTTCTTTGCCAAATTACTTAGCCTTGGAAAGTTAGGTTGGTGGCGCTTCCACCAGTCAAGTGGATTGGTGTCTGGGTCAACCTCAGGGGTCAATAAGTACGTTGTCAGCTCAGTCTCTATTTTCACTGCCTCTGGCTGGTCAGGAGATGACAGTGGTGCATTCTTCTTGAAGAAGGCAGCTAAAGTCATTTTTTTCTTGGGCAGTGGCTGTTCTTCTTCACACACCTGCACAGCTGGTCCAGGCGGCTGTATTTGTCATCGAGGTACTGCATTATGTTTCCTTTTATTGTTGCAGTGAGCTCTGTGTCGTCTGCCTGTCGCTGTAGGAGACTGGTTCTGAACAAATGGAGCACCGGTTTAATGCACGAAACGCTGACATATGACTCGCCAGAGAGCGCATCAGTAAAGTCTTGGAGTGGTTTCACAGCTTTGTTTATGGATTCTAAGACTTCAAGATCTTGCCAAATGGGCACAAGATGGCGACTTCTCTTGTCCGAACCCAGGACACGGACTATGGCCTTCTCCTGTTCGAGAAACCTCTCAATCATTTTTTGGCGTGAGCCCCATCTGGTCGGGGACTCTGTTACTAGCTGCATGAGTGGGTAGGCCCAGCTCAGTCTGCACTTCAGCCATCTCTTTTCTTTTCTTCCAGCTGTAAGAAAAGGCAGACACAATCTTTTTACAGACCCCAACTGCACGCTCGACTCGTGGGTCCTTCACACTGTTCTCTGTGATAGATAAAGCATAAACAAGCAAAACAAGTTTTAGTGGAACGTGGCCTACATTAACAAACTTGTCTGTATACTCACATATACTCACATATCTGCATTTTATTAATGCACACAAAGAGCATGCATACAAGTTATTATAGTTTTGTATTTTACCATTAGTTTTCATTTTTATTTAGTATTTATTTTTTGTTTTCAATTAATTAGTTTCCAAGGTCTTGTGACCCACACAGAATGTGTTCACATGGGTTTAAAATGTATTTTTTCTGTAATATAATTCTGTTTAAGGGGAGTATAAAAAGTACAAGTTAATGTCATGTTATGACACAAAGGGGGCCACTAGGTGGCGGTAGTAGAATGTTGAGTGGCCGGGAGCGTCTCTTTCTCGGTGGAGCGGAAGCTCCTCATTCATACGAGAGCTGCCGTGATGAAACTTCTGCTCCTCGTTTCATCTGTTATATACAGGTTGGTCCAATGTTAGACAAGTCATAACAAGTAACAAACGTGATTGTTAGTGTGGTTAACATGATTAGAATGTTGTAAAATAAGGTTCGTAGCCTTAGCATGTGTAGATTGTTTATCTGCGCTAGCATCGGTGGGTAGCGTAGTGCTAAATGTGTACTCCCGCTGTATGAGATATCCCGCGCACAGATTATTCTTCTCTGCTGTGTGTTTAAATTGTTATGTATATTGCATTTTCGGTGTTTCAGAGTGTACTGTGTTGAGTTGAACTGCTGTTTACTACTGTGTGTATTCGCTCTCAGGAAGTTAAATGGGTGCCTTATTGGTTGAGATGTTGTGAACAATGTGAAATGAATGACAGTAATGTCAGTAATGGGAAAGGGTTTGTATTCCTGGTTAAACATGGTTTAATACTATATTTACAGGGTTTAATACTGTATGTTATATGTGTACTTGAAGCACTTTGGTGAAACATTTTGAGTATTTGAAATAGAAAGATGGAAATATTGTGTTTATTTTGAATAAATTCATACGAGAGCTGCCGTGATGAAAACAGCAACTTCTGCTCCTCGTTTCATCTGTTATATACAGTAATCTGCCTGCTGGCCCCATCACCTGGGACCTGCAACAGATTCTTGGGGGCTCGTCCGGGATCAGCGCCGCAGCTATTGATGACGGGTTGCTGATCCAGTGATCTATGAACCGAGGCCAGAGCGACTGTGTGCTGCTGGGGCGAGGTGCTGTCCAGAGGGTGATTGCAGACGTGACCAGGGACGTGACGGCAGCGAAGGAGTATTCAGTTGGTGTCCAGGAAGGGAGATCAGGGAAGAGGGTCTCAACCTAAGCGAGAGCCGAACTGTTAGCTCATCAGGCAACACGTCAGCACACACCATGTCCACCATGCGCAAGGAACTGATCTGGAGCATCAAAAAGAACTTATACAAGCTGTCTGGTGCTGGGGCTTATGAGGTGGCCATGGCACTGGGTAAAGACCAGCCGGGAGCAGACCAATTAAGTTCGGCGGATGAAGAGGACTGCTTCGACCATATCCTCAAATACATGCAATCTGAAGACCTGACTAAGTCAGAGGACGAGGGGATGAGTCATTTGCTGTCATTAAATGATGTGGTATTAGAAGTAATGCATCACTGTGACTCGGTAGAAACACCTGTTGCGTCAGATGGGGCTGCGCAGATGTCTACCTCAGTTGCCCAAGCTACACCCCCACATTTCATTACACAACCACAGCACCCTAACCCATACACCCATACAACCACACCAGAGGTAGAACAGCTACAGCGGATGTATGAAGAACTGGGCAGGAAGCTCCAAGAATGCACAGCCACTACCACCAGCTCGTCAAGCTCGACAGCCACACACATAGGAGCTGGCCCACTGAACAGCTGTGCAGATAACCCACACCACACTACAGAGAGACTGGTCTCCCTGAAAGATCTTGCCTACCTCCAGAGGAAAGAGTTCAGGTTACATGGGGGCCAAATAAGTGACACTACATCTGACATGACATACAACAGCATATGCAAACAAATTGATGAAGGACTCCATGAAAAACACACAGAAGGTGAGATCATTAGAGGGGTGCTCCGTGCAATTAAGCCTGGCAACTTCAGGGACATGTTGACAAATAAAGATGACCTCACTGTCACAGAACTCAAAAGCTTCCTCCAGTCACACCTAGGTGAAAAGAGTAGCACCGAACTCTTCCAAGACCTCATGTGCGCTAAACAGCATGAAAATGAGACACCACAGCAATTCTTATATAGAATGATTGGACTCAAGCAAAGAATAATGTTCACAACTAAGCACACAGCATCTGTTGTCCAATATGATGCATCTACGATTCAGTGCATTTTCCTGAACACAATATGTCAGGGAATTGGGGAGAAATATGAGGACGTCAGAAGAGAGCTTAAGCCACTTCTTGCTGACCCTGCTGTGTCTGATGAGGCTCTGCTACGACAAGTTATCAAGACTACGACCGAGGAGGGTGAGAGAAAGCGCAGGTTGGGCCGCAGCTCTACACGCAAAGTAACTCAAGCCCACAGTGCCCATGCTGATCCTGACCCAAAACTCCAGGTTGAGGCCCAAGTCAGCACAACCGTGAGTAGTAGAGACGATACAATAAAGAGACTGAGTATACAGGTTGAAGCGCTGACACAAGCAATGGAGTCCCTGAAACAAATTGTGACACGAGCTCAAACACCAGAACAGTGCTGTCCCCCCACTCATTATTACAACCCAGACCAGACAAGACCACAAAAAAGGTCACAAAAACCTCATGGCTGTCCAAACTGTATCACACAGGCCAATCCAAATTGCAGCCACTGTTTTGTCTGTGGAGAGGAAGGCCATCGCGCTGTAGGCTGTTTGAAGAGAGCAAAGCAGTCGGGAAACGGGATGCGGTCAAGGCAGAGGGACAACCCCTGACCGGTCTGGAGCACATGTCCCGTCCCCACAAAGACTCAGTAACAAAACCAGACAAACCTAGTGAGGCCAACATAACTAAGACTGATAAAACAACTGAGCCATGTAAATTAATAGCCCCACTCATTGGCCGCAAATCTCTATTGAAATGCAGTATAGCTGGATATGCTGTCACTGCTCTGCTGGACACAGGAGCCAATGTAAGCCTTCTTGATCGCGCCTGGAAGGACAAGTACTTACCTGGCCAAGATGTTCGACCTCTCAGTGAACTGCTGGATGATCCTCTCAATGTGTCTGCTGTCACGGGAGACGACATACCGTATGATGGATGGGTGGAGGTGGTGGTAAACCTGCAAGGTAATGATGACCCAGACTTATCCATCCGTGTCCCCTTTTTGGTGAGTCGCCTGGAATTGGACAGACCATTAATTGGTTTCAATGTAATTCAGGTACTCATTAGAAACAATGAGAGCCGGCCCAAGCTCATGTCCATCCTGTCTGCCCTTCTCGCTGGTGCTATGGAGATTGATGATGCCAGTGTAGAGGCAATAGTAAACCTAATACAGACCCAGAAAGTTCCAAAAGAAGAACATGCTGCAGTGAAAGTGGGCTTTAAAGAAGTCACCATTTCAGCAGGTCATGTAGCTCACATTAAGTGCAGGGTCCCAACACACTTTAACCCCCCAGAGGCACTTGTGCTGTTTGAGCCCACATTTGACAGTACACAGTTGGACAGATTGAGTATTGGGGCAGGATTAATGGAAATTCACAAAACAGACAGACCCTTCATTAAAGTGCCAGTGTCGAACCACTCCAACCATGATGTGACTTTGCCAGGCCAAACACTCCTCGGCAGCATTGAACCTGTTGTCGGGGTCATAGAGACAGATTGTCCCAAAAATGATGAAAAGTGTATCCATGTAAATACTGTCAACTCTTCACCAGAATCAAGCCATGATCAGACAACATCCACTGCATCACTGTGGAACCCACCGGTGGACGTCAGCCATCTTACAGATGAACAACAGGAGGAGGTGAAACAAATGCTGTGGGAGGAATCAGGGGCTTTTGCTCGAGATGACGGTGATATTGGTGACATCCCCAGTCTTCAAATGACCATCAATCTCAAAGATGACATTCCAGTCCAAAAATCCTATACCTCCATCCCCAAACCGCTCTACCAAGAGGTAAAACAGTACATCCAAGACCTGCTTGCCAAAGGCTGGATTGTGAAGTCAAAGTCACCCTTTGCAGCACCAGTGGTGTGTGTCAGGAAGCGAGATGGAACCCTCAGATTGTGCATTGATTACATACTGTTGAATCAGAAGACAGTACCAGATCGCCACCCACTGCCTCGCATCCAGGACCTCTTAGACACTCTGGGAGGCCACAGTTGGTTCAGCATTCTTGACCAGGGCAAAGCCTATCATCAAGGCTACATGGCTGAGGGATCCCGCCACATGACAGCATTCATATCGCCTTGGGGTCTACATGAGTGGGTAAGAATACCATTTGGTCCCTGCAATGCTCCGGCTGCATTTCAGCGCAGCATGGAGGAAATGCTCATCAGTTTGCGAGATGAATGTTGTATTCCTTACCTTGACGATATCCTCTGTTATTCCAAGTCATTCCGTGATCATGTGTGTGCAGTACGTCGTGTCCTGAGAGCCCTGCAACGCCATGGTGTTAAACTGCGACCCACAAAATGCGAGCTGTTCAAGTCAGAGGTCAGGTATGTGGGGAGGCTGGTCTCAGCTGATGGTGTGAGAGTGGACCCAAAGGACATACAGGCTGTAAAGTCACTCAGGGAGAAAAGACCTTCCACAGTGGGGGAAGTGCGTCAGTTACTTGGGTTCTTGAGTTACTACAGAATGTATATTCAAGACTTCTCTCGTGTCGCCAAACCACTGTATGAGCTGCTGCAGGTGAGGGGATATCCAGATGGGGCGCAGAGGGAGGGGCAAAAAAAGAAAGGAGCCCAGCTGTCCTCAAAGACTCCCATCCAGTGGACCAATGGCCACCAGACCGTGCTTGAGCAGCTTATTGATATCCTGTCACACCCACCTGTACTGTCCTATCCTGATTTTGAACCGCCCTTTGTCCTTCACACGGATGCTAGTCAGCATGGACTCGGTGCAGTCCTATACCAGCAACAGGGTGGAAAGCTGAAAGTCATCGCATATGGATCCAGGACACTAACCCCTGCTGAAAAGAGCTACAACCTCCACTCTGGGAAATTGGAGTTTCTGGCCTTAAAGTGGTCAGTATGTGAAAAGTTTAGGGATTATTTGTTTTATGCCCCACACTTCACTGTGTATACAGATAATAATCCCCTAACTTATGTGATGAGCACGGCAAAACTGAACGCAGCAGGCCACAGATGGGTTGGAGAGCTCGCCGACTTCAGGTTCAGTATCAAGTACAGACCGGGAAAAGTCAATGTGGATGCTGACACACTGTCCCGTCTCCCACTTGACATGGACAGTTATGTTGGGGAGTGTAGTGAGGAGCTCAATGGAGATGCCATCCGTGCTGTGTGGGAAGGAAGTGAGGCTGCTAAAAAGCATGATGTCGCCTATGTTGCTGCTCTCAACCTGGCCCAAAGTTCAGACTCACAAACTCACACTCACTCACAAGTAACCACAATGACATTACCTGCCATCAGCCAGAGCGAACTGATCAGAGCTCAGCGACAAGATGTGGCTATTAATGAGCTCATAAAGCTAAAACAGTCAAAAACAGTGCTCACAAATGAAGACAGGAGGAAAGGAAGTGTCCCTGTGAAAAGATTGATGCATGAATGGGGAAAGCTGTACATTGAGTCTGGGTTGCTGTACAGAAGGACTGGAGAACGGAAGCAGCTGGTCCTACCTGCTGAGTATCGGCCCCTTGTACTTAAGCAGCTGCACGACGACATGGGTCATTTGGGGGCGGAGAGAGTTATTGGGCTAGCAAGAGATCGTTTTTATTGGCCCTTCATGAAAAAGGACATTGAGGCCTATGTTACAAAGCAATGCCCCTGCATAAAACAAAAGAAACCTGTGGCCCACGACAGAGCACCGATGGGAAGCATCACGACCAGTGCACCCCTGGAGATGGTGTCTATAGACTACATGCATTTGGAACAGAGCAAAGGGGGTTATGACTACATCTTAGTGTGTGTAGACCACTTTAGCAGGTTTGCCCAAGTGTATGCAACACGGAACAAATCAGGCCGAACAGCTGCAGAGAAAATATTTAATGACTTTATTCCTCGGTTTGGGTTCCCAGGCAGGCTGCACCACGATCAGGGCCGGGAATTTGAAAATGCCCTGTTCACGACCCTGCAAAAGCTGGCTGGTGTGAGTCACTCCAGGACAACCCCGTATCATCCACAGGGAAACCCTGCAGAGAGATTCAATAGAACATTACTCCAGATGCTGAGAACATTGCAAGAGGAGGAAAAGAGTAACTGGAAGGAGCACTTACCACAGGTTGTGCATGCGTACAATTGCACTCGACATGAGGCCACAGGTTTCTCACCTCACTACCTGATGTTTGGGCGCCATCCCCGACTCCCAGTAGATTTGCTCTTTGGCCTGTCCAGTGAAGAAGAGCCAGAAACTGCACAAGGGTATGCAGACAAGTGGGCTGTGAGGATGAAAGAGGCTTACCGAGTAGCAGCTCAGAACAGCCAACCGTCCAGTGAACGAGGGAAGAGACAGTATGACCATCATGTGAGGGGAGTGGTCCTGCAGCCTGGTGACCGAGTCCTGGTTCGTAATATGAGTGAAAGGGGAGGGCCAGGAAAGCTGAGGTCCTATTGGGAACAAACAGTGTATGTGGTTAAAGAACAAGTGAATGAGAACCCCATTTACAAAGTGTGTCCCGAGACAGGTGGCAATAAAACACGGACACTCCACAGAAACCTTCCCCACCTTGTAAATGACTTACCTGTGAGCATGCCTGAACAGTTCAAGAACAAAACACTGACCAAAGAAAGACAAAAGAAAGAGAGTCAAAGAGGAAAGCATGGACAGGGAGAACCAGCTCAAAGCAGTGATTCACCTGACTCCAATGATGACGTTCCCAGAGCACAATACTGGTTAAGAGTGGCCAGGCCAGGTCTGTCACAAAGTCCACATGCCACGCTTCCCTATGTGCCCCAGAGAGGCACTGTGACTTCTCCATCCTCACGTGAGTCATCACCGTTGATCCCACCAGCAGCAGGAGCAGAACTGCAGCGGAGGATCACACTGGAGGAACATGCATTGATGGAACGAGAACAATCCAGTGAACAGGAACTTGAACAAGTGTGTGACAATGACTATGAACAAACGGCAGGAAAAGACACTGAACACTCACATGGTCCAGTCAGAAATGATCCAGAGACTGGCAGACTTACCACCCCTCTGTGTGAATCATCCAGGCGGCCAGCACGAGACAGGAGACCCCCAAAGACATTGACATATGAATGTCTTGGCCAGCCATCCTACCAGCCTCAGGGGTCTGTGAACACTGTTGGACTTTGTGGGACACAAACACTGCTACCATGGGGAATGCCCTCTGTCCCAGTGGCGCACTACACACCCTATCATGCATTATATCCGCCCCTGCCCTACCCTGTCATGATGCCATACACTGTCCATCCCTTTGCATACTAACACACACACATTCATATATACATAAACGTTTGCACAAAGGAGAAAACCTCAGGACTGTATAATGTTGGTTGTGATTTAAAAAAGAGTGAAATTTAGATTTTATTTTAATGCCGGGAGTCATTTTCTTTGCTGGGGAGTGTGTGACCCACACAGAATGTGTTCACATGGGTTTAAAATGTATTTTTTCTGTAATATAATTCTGTTTAAGGGGAGTATAAAAAGTACAAGTTAATGTCATGTTATGACACAAAGGGGGCCACTAGGTGGCGGTAGTAGAATGTTGAGTGGCCGGGAGCGTCTCTTTCTCGGTGGAGTGGAAGCTCCTCATTCATACGAGAGCTGCCGTGATGAAAACAGCAACTTCTGCTCCTCGTTTCATCTGTTATATACAGGTTGGTCCAATGTTAGACAAGTCATAACAAGTAACAAACATGATTGTTAGTGTGGTTAACATGATTAGAATGTTGTAAAATAAGGTTCGTAGCCTTAGCATGTGTAGATTGTTTATCTGCGCTAGCATCGGTGGGCTAGTGGCTGGTGCCTAGCGTAGTGCTAAATGTGTACTCCCGCTGTATGAGATATCCCGCGCACAGGTTATTCTTCTCTGCTGTGTGTTTAAATTGTTATGTATATTGCATTTTCGGTGTTTCAGAGTGTACTGTGTTGAGTTGAACTGCTGTTTACTACTGTGTGTATTCACTCTCAGGAAGTTAAATGGGTGCCTTATTGGTTGAGATGTTGTGAACAATGTGAAATGAATGACAGTAATGTCAGTAATGGGAAAGGGTTTGTATTCCTGGTTAAACATGGTTTAATACTATATTTACAGGGTTTAATACTGTATGTTATATGTGTACTTGAAGCACTTTGGTGAAACATTTTGAGTATTTGAAATAGAAAGATGGAAATATTGTGTTTATTTTGAATAAATTCATACGAGAGCTGCCGTGATGAAAACAGCAACTTCTGCTCCTCGTTTCATCTGTTATATACAGTAATCTGCCTGCTGGCCCCATCACCTGGGACCTGCAACAGTCTGTTTCCTTGTTACAGTTTAGTTGTTATTGTTTAAAAGTATTTAGTAGTTTTAGTGTTTTTATTATGCACACAAATGTATGCATGTGCACACACACGCACACACAGTAGCATGTACTGTGTGTACCATTATATTTAATCATGCAGATTTTGTGGCAGTATATGTTGGTTTGATATAATGCATCACTCACATCATTAATTAATTAGGCTTTCCATGTCTTTTTAGAATAGGGAAATGGATTTCATTTGATTCTTACCTATAGCACAGTTCAATCTGTGTCCAAAGCACTGAAGGATGGGCCACTCATTGTCTTTCAGAGCTTTGATCATGTTGGTACCGCTGTCAGTGGTTACACAGGTGAGTCTGTCCTCAGCAAGATTCCACGACCTCAGAGCGTCTTTTAGCCCCTGGGCAATTATTTCCCCTTTGTGGTCATCGGGAAAGTAAGCCGTTTGGAGGCAGACACTCCGCAGAGTCCAGTCGTCGCTTATGAAGTGCACCGTTAAACTTAGGTAGGGCTGCATCACTCTGCTGGACCACAGATCGGTTGTCGCGGAGTAGAACGGCACTCCTTCCAGCTCCGTAGAGATCCTTTGGCGTGTACTGTTATACAGCTGAGGCAAGGCAACTTCAGAAAAATGTTTGCGGCCTGGTAGCATGTACCTGGGGTCCAAAAATTTCAGCAGGTGAATAAACCCCGGCTTTTCCACGGTGTATATGGGCACCATATCTCTTGCAATATACATCACGACTGCATCCGTAACAGCTTTCCACCGGGCTCCTTTTTTATCATACGGGATACAGTTTGTCAATGTTTCCAAGACAGTGGGTTGTTTTTTGGTGGCTGTGCTTGGGCTGCTGCGGTCTTGTTCCTTTCGTAGGGAGCAACACCTCTCCCACTCTGCAGCATACTTCTGTTTGAGGTGCTGCAGTAAATTAGTAGTACTGCTACCTTTTGTAGCAACAGCCTTTAAACAGACTTTGCAGCGAGGTGCTGTTTGTTCAGTGTCTGACGCCGCAAACCCAAACCAATTCCAAATGACTGAAGATACGTTGCCTTTCTTCAGAGTGAGCTCTGCACCGCTTGCCGCCATGTTGTTTATGTATCAATCGCGGGGGGAGGGGGGCGCGCACTCTGAACTACGGGAGCCCAGCAGGCAGGCGTTGGTTGCAGATGTTGATGAGAAAATCGATTTTCATTAAAACAAATCGACATTAAGTACAAATTCGAATTAATCGATAAAATCAATTTATCGCCCAGCCCTATTAACAATCATACAAATATCATCTGTAATGACGAACACATTATCCCCTGCTGAAACCTTGATAGTCCATTGGTCAGTAATCATTTGGCTGTACTGACCCCTCTAAAGGCAAGTTCATCAGGAACAGGTCCAACACAGTGAGGCCTTTTTAAAGAGTATGATATTTGATCAGTCTGACAAGTAGTTTTCTCAGACAACCGACGTATAATTTGTGCAAGTGGACGTTCAGGCTTCCGGACAAGCTTTTTGAGCATTTGAAGGTGGTTCTCATAGGGAAAGGCTGCAATGTTATCCAGACAACCATGCAGCCTTACATCCTGAGCAAGATGAACTAATGAGTGAACGTTGTACACAAGTGAGTCCTTGCCATATATTTGGCCAAAATGGGTCACAAACATCTGCAGCAATGTCTCAGAATACTGCCAGTACAATGAACACAGTGTTGGGCTGACTAAACTGGCAATGCCAGAAAACAGCAGCATGAAATTATTGTAAATGTTTGTGTCCAGATAGGGAGGTAGAATGACAAGCCCAATGTACAATAAAAACATCCTAAATTCTGTTGCTTTCCACCTATCAAGTTCGCTCAGTGTTCTGGGTTTCCTGGCAAATTCCACTGGAATATGATTACGTAAACCTGTCAAACAATCAGACATCCAGTTGACAATGCTGGCGGGTAAGCGGAATTTGAGGGGCCCCCTGAGCCAAATGTTCAGAAGTTTCCTTACAACACCCAAACACACAGAATGCATATAATCACCTGGGAACTGAGATACCATCCCTATACTTAAGTCATGGAAAGTGTTAGGGCCATCTAGGTGATGTTCTTCATCGTGTTTTTCTGCAAATGATTCATCTGTCCTCAGTGGACAAGTGATTAAAGGAAATGTCATTCTTCCCACATACTGTCCTTTCTGCACACATTTGTCGCATCCAAAATAGCCATTGTGAGGCTTAATATTTTTTATAAAAGCCCGGGCAGGGGCATCACAGATTACAGAATCCAACTTAAAAAAAATCCTTTTGCCTTCGAAATCAATGCCATTCTGTAACTCTTTCAACTCAACAACAAAGTCTCTCAAAAATATACCTGCTGGCTTTGGTTTATGTGGTCCACAGAACAATGCAATCACAGCTGGTTCCTTAATTGGAACACTTAGGAGGAGTCCTAAAACGGGCCACACCTGAATCCCACTACTTTTGAACAAAGGCAGCCCATCAATGTTGACCTGCAGTTTTAAGGTACAGCCATTAGTGATTGACTCAAATGCCTGGTGCAGTTTCTGTTTGAAAGATGACAGGATGCCAATGTAATAATATAGTCCTCCACATCTTTCCTGTATGTTGTGAGTAATCTTTGTCTTAAGGAGGGTTCTTGCATCCTTCGGAAGATCAGGATGGTACAATCTTAACAAACCAAGAAGAGCCGTGAGAGCCACTAGGGAAACTCCAAATGTTAATGCCCAGTTATGAAGACTGGCCCCTAGATTACATGACTGATCCACTGGCTCATCAGTATCCTCGTCCGAGTCACTCTCCTCAGGCACATCCATTAAAAAGGACTGCTGGTCAAAATGTGATGTGTCCATCTCTACTATGTCCTCCTCCAACAACCCTCCAGCCTCCTCTCTGTCACTCCCACTATTTTCTATGACTGCCTCAGCTATTCTTTCCTCTGTGCTTTCCTGACTACAACACTGTGAAGCAAATCTTTCAGTGTGCATGGTCCTGATTTCCTTGAGTCATCTCTCAACATCTCTACGCGCTCTCCATCTAATGGTGGTATCAGAGAGTACCCTTGAATCCATCCCCACATATATTCTTCCAGCCAAGCTGTTAAATTGTAAGGAAAATAAGAGGGACAATATTTTAACAAAGCTTTAAGGAATTTACTTGGTTAAACACAGTGTAACAAAATTAAAACCAGTTAACTTACACGACAGTTTGGGCGGTCAGAGGTGAAGTGGTGGAGCAGAAAGCAGCAGTATGATTAGCACTAGAGAGGAGAAGAGAGAAAGGAAGGGGAGAGTTCTATTATTTCTGCTGGATGATGTTTCAAGTCTCCACGCAGAAGGTGCCCATGTATGAAGTAGATCTTCAATATTAGGTCACAGAGTGACACAGACAAAAATAACTATTCATAGTATGAGTGGAAATCAGTATTTCACAATGTACAATATGCAACATTATCCATAATTAAGTGCATAATTTATTTATTCACTAATTTTGTGTCAGGTTCATATAATCTGACACACTGAAAAGAGAGCAAATCATGAAATAGGAGTTTTTAAAAATCCACGATGACTTTTAAGAAATTAAACCACTGGCAACCACTATAATATATGTATTAAGAGCAAAAATAATATTTAGAAAAACAAAAAAACGGGTCTGTTTGAGTATTTGGACACAATCTGAAAAACTAAAAATTTTTTTCATGTTCTGGAAATAAATATGTGAAAATGAAGATTAAAATCAAAGTATATGAAGAAGTGATTAACGCCAAAGTGAACACATCAACTTTGGTCACAGAGATGGATGAATCCACCCGTGCTCTCTGACCAAGGTCAGGGAGCTAATAATATGGTGACTAACCGAGTGGTGAGCTGTTATACTGGACGTTTAGCGTCTATGTCAGCCCACCGGTAATATCCCCGGTTTCCACGTACAACAGTCAAACTGAGCAAGAAAGAACATGAGACCGAAGGGTAAACTACTAGCTACTAGCCCCCGGAGTCACATTAGCATATCTTAGCAATGTTAGCCACGCTACACCGGTACAACCGATTTTTAATTCCTGCCATAGGACACATAGGATATACTCGCCGTGTCCTGCAGAAAACTGACCTAATTGTTGGTGTTAAGGGTTTCTTAAGCGGTGGATGCGACCAAAACTACCTGCTTGGTGGTGTGCAGGACTAACTGTCGACTAGGCTATTAGCTAAACTTGCTACGTTAGCATGTTTGGCAAGAATAGTATCACAGAAACGAATGAGGACGATGCACAAACGCTGCAAACTATTGCTTGATTGAAAAAAAAATACAACAACGCTGTTACAATCATTTTAATATTGTGTTAGGTACTTACCAAGAACTCCAATGACAGACGCTCTGCCGGTGTCCTGTCCCTCTGGTCTGTCTGTGCTCCGCTCCCTACCGCTGAAGTGGTAAAAAAAAAAGGACAGTTAATTTGAATTTCGGCGCGTCTGGGCTGCGCTGCCGAAACAGATTCGAGCCGAATGTATAATTCGACTGTCAGTGTGAGTCTCCACCAGGTCTCCACCCAGACTCGGCGCAAAGCTGGGTCAGAGGCGCTTGGCGGTGTGACTGCTACGCGGATCTCACGACTTGTAGGCGGATCTGGTTCAGAGTCAGCTGCTGTCTGGGACATCTTTTAAACATGACATCCTGACCTGTATTTACAGGATTTGGTCTTGTGTGAGTGACATTTGGTCTGTATTTACCCTTGTCAGACAAGATTTAATCTTTTAGTAGAATATGTTTATTTTTAAGCTTGTAAGTTGTTCTGTTAAATTATGGTTTAAAGACTTGAAAAACTGAAGGGAACTAACCTAAGGGAGTACTTCCCACAAATCTTCATTGTAAACTATCTCTGCAAGCATTCAAGAAGTTCTACTTGTATAATGAATTTATTTCCACACTGTTACTGAGAGTCCTTTGCAGTATTACAAAACATATGTCAATCTCAGCTTTCACATCAAAATGTGGTATACATGTATATCTCGTATAAGTTTTTCAGTTTAACATGTTCCTTGTAAACAATCTCTGCACTGATATCATTCAAGCAGGAGTTAAGTGAACTATAAGGGGATGAAAGCCCTTTTTGTAACGTTCCTTGTATTACAGTAAATAAAGTGTTTAGTGTTTAAAATGAAATGAACTGTACTGGTTTCATTTTTGCAATGTTACTATGCTCTACCTTCGTTTTTTTCTTTCTCTTCAAGGCAATAAGAATAATATAATTCAGATGATGCAAAAATATAAAATATGATTCATAGCTAGTGGAGAACATCATGGTAGATGCATGTTACCCACAGGTCTCTCCACAACCACCCAAAAATTTTAATTGGAAAAAAAGGGAAAAAAAAACCTTTTATGAAAAGGTTTTTATCCACAAATGCACAAAAATGAAATGTTAAGATATCCAACTGATTTCATAGTGCCTTTTAATTTCTACTTTATTTTGTGTTTAGACATAACCCACTATATTTAGAATTAGATCTTGTTACATACATACTGCATGTCATTACATCCTATGCAAATACTAATACAAGTTACAGTACTCCTGCTAGCAGTTGTATGTTAACATACTACCACTACATGGTGTAGTGAATGTATAATTGTAATAGGTTTATATTTCACCAAATTTCGTTTCATGTTTGTTCATATACTTTGTTGGGTTTTTTTTGTGTGTGTTTATACTTGTTTCTGTATTTATTTTTGGGAGCTTTTATTTTGATGTGATGTGTTTTTGTTATGTGACCTTCGACCTTTCAGTTATGTCACATCCATCCGACACATTCAAAAACTGGCACTTTGACACCTGGTCATTTTGAGTTGTTTTGTATTTCTTGCCTTGAGGTTAAATTTGTTATTTCAAAATATTTTCCTGTGTTCAACTAAAATATATGAGGTTGAAAAACTACCTATGTACTGGAAAAAATGGATGAGGACAAGGTTTCAGCTAATAATTTTGGTTTTGGCATTGGAAGGAAGAAATCATGTAGATTCACCAGCTTTTTGTTCTACTCGCATGCCTGTTAATACAGCCTCTAGTCCTAGTCAGGGGATTACACTTTCAAGTCTTCCAGATACAACTGATCCAGCCCTAAATAATTTGATAACCCATATTGTCCAGCAAGTAGGACAGTCTTTAAAAGAGCAGTTGAGGAGTGAGCATGAAGAAAGAGGTGTAAGTGGTGTACAAGCTCAGAGCAGTGCAGGCCAATTACCCAGTGATGCCTCCTACCTCAACTTGACTGGTGCAAAGCTAGTCCTACAGTCAGATGTGAGACAGCCTCCAGTCTTCAGGGGAGATGGCTCTGACAAGAACACAGTCTGTGAGTGGCAAGAGTTGATGGAAGTTTATTTCAGAAAACGAGCTACACCCCTGAAAGAACGGCACATTCAGATAATGTCTAAGTTAATGGGTAGGGCGAAGGATATAGTGAGAATAACTCTGAGAAGCAGCCTGTCCATGAAACCGAGAAAAGAGAAAATCCAACCATCATTTATGACATCCTCAGACAGTGAGATGACCTACTCGTGTATGCCTATGGCTGATTTTTACAGTAAAGTTCTAGTGGCAGGAGAGACCCCTGTAGAGTACTGGCTCTGCCCTAACAAGGCAGTTGACACAGCAGAGGAAGGCTTAAGGCTAGGACGACATATGGAAGACCCCTGCCATGAAGCAGCCAGAATAGCCCAAAAACATGCTATCAAAGAACAAGACAAGCAAGCAAAGGCTTATAACAGAAAACTGAAAGGCACTCACCTGAACATAGGGGACAGAGTCAAAGACAGAAATCTAAAGACACACACATACAAGTTGGAGGACAGTGAAGGCAATACAAAGATAGTGCATTGCAATCTGGTGCTGGATATCAGTTTTCTGCCTGTGGAGTCAATTGAAGGGGAGTTGTGTGATGTTGAATCAGAGGAAGGAACATATGCAGCTAACTCTATGGAGTGTTTGGAGGAGGAAGAGGATAAAGAGGAAAGGACCAGCGCATGGGTAATGAACACTTCAGAGGATGCTCAAAGTCAGGAGATTGAGAGCGAAATGCTGTCAGAGTCAGATGAGTCAAGTCAAGATGTTCCAGAGTTGGACTACAGAGACCAGTCGATTCATGATCTAACCCAGCGCCCCTCAAGTGAGCAGAGCTTTTCTGTAAGAGGCAATGACTTGGAGCCCGACTCAGATTATCCACCTATGTCAGATGTACTCTCACATGAACTGGAAACCTGCTCGCATCCAGAGAATACAAATGGAAACACAGTGACACAGTCATGAGTGGTAGACTCCGTTCATGATACAAGCACACAAATGCACCTGCCTGCAGACACAGAGCACCTGGTCAGGACACCGGTTGGCAGGGTCAGCAAAAGGGTCAGTAGACTCATTGAAGCTACGGTTCAAAAGCCATTTGGCTTCAGGGATTTGGCAAGTTCAATTAGCAGAAGGTCCCAGTCACTTCTTACACTGTTTTAAAGGGACAGACATACCTCTGTTTTTATTGTACCTGTAATTTTGTGAATATGCATTTAAGGGACGTTGTGACCAATGTAAAGTTTAAAATGTAGTATGCTTTATATTTTGAATTGGTAGGTGATCTGTATGGTGTAAAATGTTGTAAAACAGTAAGTATGACACAGAAACTTGAGAATGTGTTATGCTGCCCTCTATTGGCGTCTTTTGGACCCTTTTTCCTGAGTCTGAATAAAAATTAGTTAAAAAAAACAATAGGTTATGGGCCCAGAGCGTCGCTAAAAAGCTGTGTTACACAGAGTTTTGTGGAATATAAACAGTGTTGTGGGATTCACAATGGAAGATAAGCTGTTTATTGACAAGCTGAGCGGACCAGAGAACTGGACAATATGGGGACTGTGGAGCATGGTAATGGAAACGGAGGTGCTAGCAGCAGATGCTAATGCTAGCGCATGAGCAGCATTTTTTACCATCTTGGTGCTGAATGTAAGTACCCCCCAGTTGTACCTGATAACAAGCTGTCAGACCCCAAAAGAGGCGTGGAACATGCTGAAGGGATATTTTGAGAGAGATACTCTTGCAAATAAACTGTTCCTAAAGAAAACGTACTTCAGATGTGAAATGAAGGAAGGAGATATCTTAACTGATCATTTGAAGCGAATGAAGGAACTTACTGATCAGCTTGGAGCAATCGGTACTGTTATTGAGGAGGAAGACCAGATTGTAACACTCCTGGGTAGTTTACCATCAAGCTATGCTACAATTGTCACTGCACTGGAGACAAAGATGGACAATTTAACACTGCAGCTTGTTCAGCAAGCATTAATAAATGATGAGCAAAAGCGTTTGCAAGCTGATCATGATGGTGCTGCATCTGCTGGGGCATCAGCGATGTCAACACAGGTCCGTGGAGATATGCAGCCTAATTTAAAGGCAGTTGGAGCTGACAGACCCAGCTCATTCAGATGTTACAAGTGTGGGAAAGAAGGTCATATAAAACGTGACTGTCCAAGCAGAAAAAAGAAAAATAAAAACCACAAGGCCAAAAGCATGATGTGTGAAGATGAAGACTCATCTGAGAGTGCTTTTGTAGCTAAAGAGACAAACCAGGATGATATGTCACAACAGGCTGAGTGGTTGATTGACTCTGGAGCATCACAGCACATGATTTGTCACAAAGAACATCTTCAAATTTACCAGCAGTATCCAGAACCACAGTCTGTGAAACTTGGTGACGGCAGGGTGGTGGAAGCCCTAGGACTTGGAAACATCAAACTGGGAATGACATTCAAATCCAGTGGTGTAAAAACTGTCCCAATGTATGATGTACTGTATGTTCCCAAGTTATCTGGGAATCTTTTCTCAGTGGGAGCTGCTACCAGAAAGGAAATACAGTGCAGTTCAAGAAGTCTCGCTGCTACATTCATGGAAAAAATGGATCTCTTCTAGGGATGGGAACACAGAGATCTGATGGATTGTATCAGCTGGACGTCGAGGGAAGTTCACCTGTTTGTCATGGTGCATCAAGTGCAACAGTAGCAGCCAGCCTGTGGCATAAGTGCCTGGGTCACACCAGCAAGTTGAGGGAACTCAAAAATCTGGCAACTGGAGTGGATTTTACAGCAGAGAAAGAAAGCCCCTTCTGTGAAGCATGTGTGGAGGGCAAGCTGTCCAGAAAACCAACAAGCCAGTGGGAGACATTTGCTCCAAACGTAAGTTGCAGCTGATCCATAGTGATGTCTGTGGTCCAATGCAGACTGAATCTATAGGTGAAGCAAAGTACTTTGTGACTTTTATTGACGATTATTCAAGATGCTGCAAGATTTACTTCCTGAAACAGAAGAGTGAAGTCCTTAGCAAATTCAAAGAATTTGAGAAGGCATTCTCAAATGAGTGTGGGCGGAGAGTCACAAGACTGAGAACAGATAATGCTGGGGAATGCACATCGAGTGAATTTCAAGAATACTTGAAGGCTCAAGGTATCCACCATGAGATAACTGTACCCCACACACCTCAGCAAAACGATGTTGCAGAAAGAAAAAATCAAACACTGATTGAAGCAGCAAGAAGTATGCTATTCAATTCAATTCAATTTATTTGTATAGCGCCAAATCACAACAGAAGTTGTCTCAGGACACTTTCCATATAGAGCTGGTACAGACCAAGCTCTTTTATCTACAGAGAACCAACAATTCCCCCATGAGCAAGCACTTGGCGACAGTGGCGAGGAAAAACTTCCTTTTAACAGGCAGAAACCTCGGGCAGAACCAGACTCTGGGTGGGCGGCCATCTGCCTTGACCTGTTGGGTGAGAGAGGGAGAGCAAGAGAGGGAGAGTGAGACAGACAGACAGACAGACAGACAGACAGACAGACAGACAGACAGACAGACAGAGAGAGAGAGAGAGACAGAGACAGACATGCAATCACAGTAACAGTGACAGTGGATGTAATAATAGCAGTAGCAGTTGCAGTGGATGTCAGGCAGGGCCAAGGCAGGAGACGCAGCTGCAATCCACAATCCAGATTCAGCCACTGTGGAACCTGCAAGACGACAAAGCACAGACACTCCGGGGAAGGAGCTAAGTTAGTAACACGCCATGGTAGGACATGAAAGCGTGCAGATGGAGAGGGACAGAAGGACAGAGGAGCTCGGTGTATCTTTGGAGGTCCCCCGACAGTCTAATCCTATAGCAGCATAACTAGGGGCTGGTCCAGGACAAGCCTGAGCCAGCCCTAACTATAAGCCTTATCAAAAAGGAAAGTTTTAAGCCTACCCTTAAATGTAGAGACAGTGTCTGCCTCCCGGACAAAGACTGGAAGATGGTTCCACAGGAGAGGAGCTTGATAGCTAAATGCTCTGACTCCTGTTCTGCTTTTTGAGACTTTAGGAAACATAAGTAGACCTGCATTCTGGGAACGCAGTGTTCGAGTGGGGCAATAAGGTACTATGAGCTCTTTAAGATAAGAAGGTGCCTGGCCATTTATGGCTTTGTAAGTAAGGAGGAGAATTTTAAACTCTATTCTAAACTTTACAGGGAGCCAGTGCAGAGCGGCCAGTATTGGAGAAATATGATCTCTCTTCCTGGTTTTTGTCAGAACACGTGCTGCAGCGTTCTGGAGCAACTGGAGAATATTCAGCAACGAATTTGGGCAGCCTGATAGTAAAGAATTGCAATAATCCAGCCTGGAAGTTACGAATGCATGGACTAGTTTTTCTGCATCATTTTGAGACAAAATATGCCTGATTTTTGCAATATTACGTAGGTGAAAAAAGGCTGTCCTTGAAATTTGTTTTACATGGGAGTGAAAGGACATGTCTTGGTCAAAGATAACTGTAATTCTAATTCTTTACAGTGGTGCTGGAGGCCAGCGCAATGCCATCCATAACTGCTATGTCATCAGAAAGTGACTTTCTAAGATGTTTAGGGCCTACTACTATAACTTCAGTTTTGTCTGAGTTTAGCATCAAAAAATTGCAGGTCATCCAGGTCTTTATGTCATGAAGACATGCTTGTAGTCTAGTTAACTGACTGGTTTCTTCCGGCTTCATTCCGGCTGCTCTAGTCAAGCCTTTTCGTGGATTTTATGTGTTTCTCTTCATTTCTCTTCGACGTCAGTTAAACGCGACTCCGCCGCAGCAGGACGCAACGCTCGTTTCCTGCGTTGACTCTGGTGTTTATTAAACCCACAGTAATTTTAGGTAATAGTAATTTTAAGTTTTTTATAAAACCTTTTAACTTAGTGGGATTTAACTCACCTCCTCCCTGTGGTGGTTCTGCGTTCCGGGGTGACGGATCATCGGCACAGCCGGCAGCATGATGGCGGTCTGTGAGTCCTGTCTCCCCACCCTCTCAAAACTGAGGGACAACGTCTCTAGCCTGAAGGCTGACCTCAAGGAGAGGGACAAAATCCTTATGGACTTCTCCACCGTCGCCTCGACCCAGTCAAAAGTTATCGCCCACATGAGGGCATCCGGCGCTGGTAACCGGAGCATGATGGCCGCGGACAACACCACCCTGCCGTGGATCGGCTCCATTACCACCAGATCTCCGGCACCAGCACTCGCCGAGCTCCGCTGGCTCTACCAGGGCACCAAGCCCAAGCCATCAGTACCCTCCACCTCCTGTCTTCGCCCCCCGGAGTGGTAGTGCTCCATCAGGGAGGATGGAGCGGCGGCTCCAGCACCAGTGAGCTCAACGCCACTCAAGGCAAGGGAATCCTGGTCAGCGGTGACCAGGGGCGCCGGGGCCCGTCCATCTCCCCCTCCTCCACCTCCAGATCTACCGCTGGAGAACAGGTACGACATCCTGAGCCTGCAGGATTTGGGAGCGTGCTCCAGCTCGCCTCCGCGACCTGTCCACCCAGCTGGTCGTGGCTCTCGCCAGCACAGCAACCAGGATCCGCGTGTCCAGCCTGGCCCCTCGTCTCCATCTCGGCCAGGAGCAACCGCGGGCCGGCGCCACCAACCCTGGGTCTCGCCCCGCCATCGGCGCACCTCGAGGCAGCCCGTGGAGCAGCGCACCCCCTCTGTGCTGGTCGTCGGGACCTCGATGGTCAGACACGTGTCGGTACGTGATGGTCGGACCTTCTGCCGCCCCGGAGCCCGCATCAAGGAGGTTGAGTCCTCCGCCCTCCAGTTGTGTGCTCAGCACAGCTCAGCCTCCACGCTGGTCCTGGAGGCCGGCATCAATGATCTCAGAGACCAGAAATCCGAGATCCTCAAGCGGGATTTCAGGTCCATGGTGGACCGCATGCTGGACACGGGGAAGCGACTGGTTATTTCCGGCCCGCTTCCCCCGCCGCGCTATGGTGACGTCACCACCAGTCGCCTCCGCCAACTGCACCTGTGGCTAAAGGGATTCTGCCTAGGAAAAAGTATTCCATATGTGGACAATTTTATCGCTTTTTTAAACAGACCCCACCTTTTTAAAACAGACGGCCTACACCCAAACCAGGAGGGGTCACGGCTTTTATCAGTAAACATTGACTTGACAGTCCGGTCCTGCACCACAATCACCTCCTGACTCACTACACCCATACACACGCCCTCTGCACCTCACCCACACTCACACTCACACTCACCTTCACCCACCCCCACCTACATCATACACGCCCCTCCCTCACTTTACACAATCAAAACCATAATTTCACACAGACATAGGAGACCCAGGACTACTTTTAGATCAAAATGTGTTTTTAATATTCCACTGGAAAAATGTGATGAGCGCAAGTTCAGCACAGATGTTAAAATGGCTGTGCTGAACGTGCGCTCTCTTTTAAACAAATCTTTTATTATAAATGACATAATTTTAGATAATAACCTGGACAGCATTCTCCTTACGGAGACGTGGCTTGGCACTGACGCACCTGTTGTTCTCACCAAGGCTTCCCCACCCAATTTTAACTTTTTATTTTCAACCAGGGGGTGCAAAAGAGGGGGCGGTACTGCTTCAATCACAAAAACCAACATGCACATGAACAAAGTCAATTTTAACAGCTACTCATCATTTGAATACCATGCCTTTGTTTTTAGCAGCCCACCGATCCTCTGTATAACTGTGTACCGACCACCCCAGTATTCTACTTCTTTTATTAGTGAGTTTTCTGAGCTCTTATCAATTATTCATACCTCTTTTAACAGAATTTTAATATCCGGTGATTTTAATCTACACATGGACTTTCCCTCAGACTCAATGTCCAGAGAATTTTTAAACCTTTTACACTGCCTTGATTTTAAGCAACACGTGACGCAGCCAACCCACATCAGGGGGCGCACCTTGGACCTCGTTATATCTTATGGTCTGTCGGTTGGTGCGCCCTCTGTTGTGGACCTGGCTGTGTCTGATCACTTCTGTGTGTTTTTTATAATCACCAGTTTTAATCAGCGGGAGGCAAACGCTACCTAACTTCTGAAGTGGCTGCAAATTTTATCCAGATCTTACAGAGCACTCCTGCCGAAATTTTACCAGCACCCTGCAATTTTATCACTGACAACTTTAACAATAAAATAAAGTCAACATTGGACTCAGTGGCTCCACTTGTAATCAAAACAATCAAAACAAGACCCACACCTCCATGGAGAACTGAGGAAATTAAAAAACTCAAAAGGGAATGCAGGAGTGCTGAAAGGAGATGGAGGAAATCAAAGTTGACAGTTCACTATGAAATACTACGTCAACACCTCAAAATCTACAATAACACAGTCAAACAAGCAAGAATCTCTCACTTCCAAAACCTAATCCATGACCATAAAAATAATCCCAAATTCTTATTCTCCACAATTGATCTTTTAACAAACAAAAATTTTAAAAGATCCTCCAAGACACCAGATAACGCCCTTTGCGAGGATTTTGCAGACCATTTCAGAAGAAAAATCAATGACATAAGATCCAGTCTTTTATCTCAACAGCTTTTAACACCTGGATCATTGCTTGGACCTGTGGAAACACTGGAGAGTTTTGCCCTGGTTGATGCAAGGACACTGAGTCGAGTTTTCTCCCAGGTAAAGCCCACAACCTGCCTTTTAGACCCAATTCCCACACCGTTTTTTAAAACACTCTATGGATTCTTTGAGGAACAGCTGCTGTATTTGGTCAATTGCTCTCTCCAGACGGGTGTCTTCCCCACCTCCTTTAAAACAGCGGTGGTGAGGCCCCTTCTGAAGAAGAGTGATTTAGACCCCAATGTTTTAAATAACTACCGGCCTGTATCCAACCTACCATTTTTAAGTAAAATTTTAGAAAAACTTGTTTTTCATCAAGTAAATGAATTTTTACACTCGAAACATATTTTAGAGACTCATCAGTCTGGTTTTAGGATGAACCACAGTACAGAGACAGCACTTTTAAAGATTTTAAACGACATCAGGTGTAATTTAGATAATCATAAACTCACAGTCTTGGTTCTACTGGATCTAACTGCCGCCTTCGATACAGTAGACCATCACATTTTATTAAATAGACTAAGGAACCTGGTCGGCCTCTCTGGTACTGTTTTTAACTGGTTCACATCCTACCTCACTGATCGAAGTTTCTTTGTAAGTATGGATACATGTTCCTCAGGAACCCATAAGATAAAGTGTGGGGTTCCCCAAGGTTCAATTTTAGGTCCAACTCTTTTTAATCTTTACATGCTGCCCCTTGGGGACGTCATCAGGAGGCATGGCATCAACTTCCATAGTTATGCTGATGATACGCAACTGTACATCGCCGTGTCTCCTGATGACACAGGGCCAATTGATGCCTTTTTTAACTGTATTTTAGAAATCAAGTCATGGATGGCAGCAAACTTCCTACAGCTCAACCAGGACAAAACTGAGGTTTTAGTCATTGGTCCTGAAGGCCAGAGAGAGAAACTTTTACCAAAGTTACAGGATTTTAAACTCTCAAAATCAGTAAAAAATCTGGGCGTGATTTTTGACTCTGAGCTCACTTTTATTCCACACATCAAAAACATAACAAAGATAGGTTTTTACCATCTTAAGAATATAGCCAGAGTCCGCCCGTTCCTCTCTCAGGCCAGTACGGAGGTGCTGATGCATGCTTTTATCTCTTGTCGTTTAGATTACTGTAATGCCCTGCTCTCTGGTCTTCCCAAAAAGAGCATGTATAACTTACAATTATTACAAAACTCAGCTGCACAAGTGCTGACGAGGACCAGAGGGCGGGAGCATATAACACCTGTTTTAAAATCGCTGCATTGGCTCCCCGTGCGCTTCAGGATCGATTTTAAGGTTCTTTTACTAGTTTTTAAGTGTCTTAACGATCTTGGGCCTTCTTATTTATCTGCATTACTTTTACCGTATCAACCCTCGCGGACCCTGAGGTCCTCCGGTGCTGGCCTTTTAACGATACCACAAATTAGAACTAGAACACACGGGGAGGCGGCATTCAGTTATTATGGCCCCCGATTGTGGAACAGCCTGCCGGAGAGCCTCAGGGCCACAGAGAATGTTGATGTTTTTAAAAAGAGGCTCAAGACCCATCTTTTTAATCAGGCTTTTAACTGACTCATTTAGCTATTTATAATTTCTTAAGCTGACCTTTATTCTTACATTTTCTAATATTATATATATTTTTATTTTTTATTGGGTTACCTCAATGTTTTATTTCAATTGTTTTAGTCATTACTTATGGTGTATTTTATACATTCTATTGTTTTATTCTCAGTTTTAGCTTCTATACCTTTTATCTTATTTTAGTGTTCTAGCCCCTCATTTTCCAGTGTTTCCTCCTGGGGGCCTACCACACCGGGATTTGATTCTGGTTCACCGATGGGGGTGCTGTTCCGTGGATGGCCCTGGCCCAGGTAGCTAGAGAGCTTTACACCTTGGTGTGGAGCCTCCTGCCTGCCTGGGCTGGGGTGGTCCCTGTGTCAGCACCCCCACAGTCATGGACCATGATTCCTCTCGGTGTGCGTGGCCCCCAAATGGTAGCTTCTTCCTCACCTCGGTTCTCGGTGCCCAGCCATGTCTCCTCAGCGACAGTTAGTGTATGTATGTGGGTGTGTGTAAGTTTGTGTGTGTGGGTATGTATGTCTGTCCATGTATGTGCGTGACTGTATGTAATTGTGTATCTCTGTGTATATTTGGGGGGGTGGGAGGTTTGGGGTCACACTGTTTTGTAATGTTGTTGTTTTTAACCCCTGTGAGGCACTTTGTATTACTATAAAGTATGAAAAGTGCCATATAAATAAAGTTGATTTGATTTGATTTAAATATAGCTGGGTATCATCTGTATAGCAATGAAAATTTATTGAGTGCTTCCTGATAATCTTACCTAAAGGAAGCATATATAAGGTGAATAGAATTGGTCCAAGCACAGAACCCTGCGGAACTCCATAGCTGACTTTAGTGAGCACAGAGGAGTCGTCATTAACGCGTACAAACTGAGAGCGATCTGACAAGAAGGATTTAAACCAGCTTAGCGCAGTTCCTTTAATGCCAATGAAGTGTTCCAGTGTCTGCAATAGGATGCCATGGTCAGTGGTGTCAAATGCAGCACTAAGATCCAGTAAGACTAGTACAGAGACAAATCCTTTATCAGATGCAATTAAAAGGTCATTTGTAACTTTAACCAGTGCTGTCTCTGTGCTATGATGTACTCTAAATCCTGACTGGAAATCCTCAAATAAACTATTATTGTTCAGAAAGTCGCACAGCTGATTGGCAACTGCTTTCTCAAGAGTTTTTGAGAGAAAGGGAAGGTTGGATATCGGTCTATAGTTGGCTAAAACCCCTGGATCAAGAGTAGGCTTTTTCAGTAGCGGTTTTATCACAGCTACTTTAAAGGACTGTGGTACGTAGCCTGTTGATAAAGACAGATTGATCATGTCTAATACTGAAGAGTCAATTAGAGGTAATACTTCTTTAAACAGCTTAGTCGGGATTGGATCTAAAATACAGGTTGATGATTTTGATGATGAAATTATTGAAATTAGTTGGCGAAGGTCAACAGGAGTAAAACAGTCTAAAACTGCGACAGACTGAGTACCAGTTTCTACGGTTTCTGTGTTTGAAGACAAAACAGTACCTGTTGATGGCAGGAGCCGATGAATTCTGTCTCTAATAGTTAGAATTTTATTATTAAAGAAGCTCATGAAGTCATTACTGTTCAGAGCTAAAGGAATACATGGTTCAACAGAATTATGGCTCTCTGTCAGCCTGGCTACAGTGCTGAAGAGAAACCTGGGATTGTTCTTATTTTCCTCTATTAGTGCAGAGTAATAGGCTGCCCTGGCACTGCGGAGGGCTTTCCTGTATATTTTAAGACTGTCTTGCCAGGCGGACGGAAATTCTTCCAAATTGGTAGAACGCCATTTCCTTTCTATTTTCCGTGAAGTTTGCTTTAATTTGCGGGTTTGAGGAGTATATCATGGAGCTAACCTCCTCTGTTTAATTATCTTCTTTTTTAGGGGAGCAACAGAGTCAAGTGTCATATGCAATGAACCTGTAGCACGATCAACCAGGTAGTCAATCTGGGAGGGACTAACGTTAGCATAGGAATCCTTTGTTGTATTGAAACATAGCATTGAATTAAATACTGATGGGATCATATCCTTAAATTTAGCTACAGCAGTATCAGACAGGAGTCTGGTATAAGAATTTTTGCCTACTGGCTGGTAGTCTGGTAATATGAATTCAAAAGTTATTAAATGATGGTCCGATAAAAGAGGATTCTGTGAGGAGACTATTAGGTCTTCAATTTCAATGCCATATGTCAGAACAAGGTCGAGGGTGTGGTTAAAACAGTGAGTCGGTTCATGTACATTCTGATGGAAGCCAACTGAGTCTAATACTGAGATAAACGCAGTGCTAAGGCTGTCATTATCAACGTCGACATGTACATTAAAGTCACCTACAATAATTACTTTATCTGCTTTAAGGACTAAGCCTGATAGAAACTCCGAGAACTCAGCTATAAATTTGGAGTGAGGACCAGGAGAGCGGTATACTATAACAAATAAAACTGGCTGCACTGTTTTCCATTTTTCATGAGAAAGAGTGAGAACAAGGATTTCAAATGAGTTATAGTCGAGTTTAGGTTTAGGGTTGATCAAAAGGCTTGAGTCAAAAATGGCTGCAACTCCACCTCCTCTGCCGCTGCCTCGAGGAATGTGAGTATTAATATGGCTCTGAGGAGTAGCTTCATTTAGGCTCATATACTCATCAGGACACAGCCAGGTTTCAGCCAGACAAAATAAATCAATATTTTGGTCTGATATTAACTCAATTACTAGAACAGCTTTAGAGGACAGAGATCTGATGTTAAGGAGTCCACATTTAATTCTCCTATCTTGTTGTACTATTACAGAGGTTGTTTTAATTTTAATTTGATTCTTATGTTTAACTCCTCTTCTCTGTACTTTTGGTTTACTTAGTTTACGTGGTCGGGGGGCAGACACAGTCTCTATGGAGTGTTGGGTGGGTAACTGCTCTAATGGAAGCGCAGAGAAGCGTGTAGGACTGCAGCTCTGCCACCACAACACCAGATGAAATATGGTTGTGTGATTAGCTTGCAAAATTCCAGCAGGGTAAGTCCACTAATGATTCTTTAAGTAGGAATAAAAAGGGAACACACCAAAGTAACTTTTCTTTTTCTTAATTTTTGATGATGTCAGTTTAAAGAAGTTTACATGTTTTATAAAATATTCAGGTACAAAAATAGAAAATCAAAATACCTAGCAAAATCACAGCATGTTTTTCTTTCTATGCAACAAAAATTGTCTCGCGAGAAATTCCGAGAGTGCGACCTCACATATGATTGGACGTCTTTTCTGACGCAATGACGTAGGCAGAAAACAACCTTGGCGCGTCTGTGAACACGAAAGGAGCTTGGATCAGAAAAGTTACGTTTCGGGTCCTGCTGTTCATACAATGGCCGGACATCGTCTTCAGTTCACCCCAGAAGACACTCCTCTCGGACAAGTGGACGGCCTGGCTGCAGAGTGTCCATATCCAAAAAGTCCAAACAATGACTTAGAGAAGAAACTGCTGAGCGCCTTCAGTGGATTGTCTTGGCAGGTAATGCAGCTGATCACGCAACTGGTGGCCGACTTAAAAGGAGAAATGGCTGAGATAAAAGCCAGACTGCTCACTCTGGAGGAGCAGCCCCAACCAAACTGCAGCTGTGGAGAAGACCAGAAGAGGAAGAGATGGGTGCATTACCCAAAAGTTGCAGTAAGCAACTTTAGCATTTAATACTACATTGTGCAACTTCTAGGCCGGCAAACCTTTATTATTCTCACTGCACTACGTTCCCAATCCAGCTACACTGTTTTTGTTTTGTTTTGTTTCTTAGCAGTACTAATATTATATTAATACCTGTATTTACAGCTGCTGGAAGCAAGAAAGAGTGTCCTAGCCACCCAGCAGGAAATTGATTTTTGGCAGGGGGTCACTGCTGACATGATGTCCGATGAGGAGGATGACACTGCGGAGGGGGAAGCCTCCATCTTTCTGCAGTCAGACGCTCTCCCAACTCTGCCAGACACTTCAAGGGAGAGAGCTGGAGAGCGACCAAAAGTATGTGGCGACACACCGCAAGAGGCTGTGCATTGAGTCCACTTCAAAGCGACAGGCGCCAACTCAGTATGACCCAGAGGCAGCAAAGAAACATTTCCAGAGGCCTTAGATGGACTTTTTCATGTACCATGGCCCAACACAGACACAGAGACACAGATTTCCTTTCTTTTTCCAGGCACCAGATGTGTGACCCAGTCCCCAGTAGTTACTGGTTTTATTTGATTGTTTGCTGTTCCTTGTTGATGTATTGTATTATTTGTGCACCACAAATGACCAATAACAGCGGAGTTGCCATCCAATCGCATGATTACTCACTCATGTGATTGGAGTTGCTATCCAATCACATGAGGGTTTCCTTTTAAAATGCCTGTGGAATCATCCAGTGGTTGTTTGTGAAGCCAGCAGGCCAGCCTGAGTAGATCAACGGCGGTAGTATTCATGTGCTAATTATAGTTATTGCGAATAACCACGCCCCCCGCTGACAGATGGTCCATTCCCGACGATATTCCGAGCAGGCAAAATTCCCAGTAAACTGGCATTAATGGCAGGGGGTTTACTGGTCATTAATGTGGTTTTTCATGCAGTGTGAGCTAGTATGACCCACGCTGTTACCAGTTAACACTCTCACTAAATCCTTTGCGCCTTCTTTTAATAATTTGAGTAAAGTGAAGTAGCTAGTAACTTAATAGTCAGCTGTTAAGCAAACTGTCAGATATTTCTTGCCAGCCACAACATAAACCATGCTACCAAAACGTTAGCTAATTGCTAACATACTTTTAACCAACACCACCTCATGAAACATTCAACATTCAACATTCAGTAACTTCTGTTAATGTGCAATGTGTCCATTAATATCTATTACTGAATTTTATGAATACAAATGGTAAATAAAGAGTAAGTACACTCACTGAAGCGTCATCTTTTCCGCCCGTTGTTGTCATAGCTGAATACCTGAGTGAGCCAGAGCTTCACCGCCTTCCTGTTTCAGGAGCACAGGGCCAACGGAGCGTAACATGATTGGCTGGATGTTGAACGATTTGATTCAGGGATCGATTGCTTCTCTTTGATTAGCCAGATATTGACTCTGAATTTTTAACACTGAATTTCTTGAGACATTGAATTTTTTTCGTACTGAATATTTTGAGACATTGAATTTTTTTTACACTGATTTTTTTTTTTTAAACATTGGGAAAAAAATTCAGATATAAAAAAGAAATTCAAAGTCTGATTTCGATGCAAAAAAAATTTCAGTGCTTGAAATTTGATACAAAAAAAATTCAGCGCTAAAAATTTAAATTCAAAATCCAATGGCACAGATTTACTTCCATAGAAAAACATTGCTTTGTCTATGCTCTGCAATCAGGCTATCCAGGTGACCAATGCTTTCATCTGTATGGGTAGGTGACATCAGCAACTCAACAACATCTTTGAGTGTCATTAACAACTGCCATGCTTGTTCCTTTTCCGGTACTTTGGGACCAACCATAACTGGGAGCAGTCTCAGTAGGCACCAGTTTTCATGTGTGTTACCCATGTGTTTACGAGAGGCAAAGGTTGGTGGTATGACTTGGGGACATTTTGTCCTGTCTTTCCACTTATATGGGAAATGTTTGATGATTCTTTTGTGCTCCTCAAGAGAGAAATATTTTTTCTTTATCAAGATATTGAAACATGGTGCCAATCCAACAGGTACAACACCTTCAAGTAAATAATGAAGTACATCAAGTGGGTAACCTGTTGTCACATGGAAATTATTTAATCTTTAAGTAATAGCATAATGCCTTTTAACTCTGTGGCTATGGGTGTTACTAGCCTGTGCTGCCTCAAGTGTAGCTTTTTGTTCTCAGTTCTCAGAATCAAGGAGGCCATACAAAATGTTAGAATATTAAGATTTGTAGATTTTTTTGTGGGTTGACTCATTTTGCATTATCTTTTGAATACACACATACACTGAAAGATAAACACACCCTGACCTAAACCGTGTTGGAAAGCACAGAGAGGATGCATTCAGAGTGCTTATGTTCACCCTTCACCCTTCCAAGTATGACAACAGGATGGCTGACACAAGCACTGCCATCAATAACTTGATTTCAAAAGATTCCTCTCTTTTGATAAATTACCTGCTGCAATGTATAAATGATTTGTCTATAAGTCAGGATACACACTTCCCTTACCAGCATTTTTTAAAATTATTTTGGCACATTTTGATAAGTTACCTGCTAAAGTAAGAGCTTCATCATGGTCTTAATAATCACCACTTTCATAACTCTAAAGTTAACTTGACACAGTGACTCTTTCCAAGTTTACCACTTATCCTCTCTGCTAATTTCAACTAACTTTCCTCTCTTTGGTAAAGTTTAGTTTTACAGAAGTCAAAGAAG
Organism: Chaetodon trifascialis; assembly: GCF_039877785.1. Taxonomy (NCBI): domain Eukaryota; kingdom Metazoa; phylum Chordata; class Actinopteri; order Chaetodontiformes; family Chaetodontidae; genus Chaetodon; species Chaetodon trifascialis. The sequence goes on from NC_092066.1 coordinate 27,170,145, forward strand.
TAACTGAGTTTTCCAGAACAGTTAGGCAAACATGTCATTGTTTTTTTTCTAACCTACTAAAAATGAATAGTAGCATATGTTACCTCTACCAAACATGAATTAAACTATCATAATGCACACAAACCTATATATTATCATATTTAAACAGAAAGACGATAATTTACGTTATATTGAAGACAATCCAGCCATTAATATATTTTACTATACCAAAGTCATTTTTTTCAGTGTAGAGTTTACATCATAGACACAAAAGAAGTCTTGAAAAAAACCCTGCTTCCATCTTTTTGACATACATGTGACTCCAAACTGATTTGAAGTCAATGGCTCTGTGCCTTTGCATATCTTCACACAGTGAATTAACTGACGTGATATACATTTGGCTCCTCAATTGGAAAGATGCTTGAAAACAATGTCAGCAGAAAGTGAAATGTACACTCATTGTCTGAACTCTGAAATGTACACTGATTGTCTGAACTCTGACTTGTGTGAAGAGAACCACAAAACATTATACTCCACTCTGTACCCTACTCTAACAGGCATTCTGTGGAAATGAGGTTTAATAAACATATTAGATAATTAATACCATATCACTTAATTTGTGTTTAATTAGTCTATTATTGGTGTCACGGTGGCGCAGCAGGTAGTGCGCATGCTTCACAGCAAGAAGGTTGCCAGTTCAATCCCCGGGTTGGTCTTTCTGTGTGAAGTTTGCACGTTCTTCCCGTGCATGCGTGGGTTCTCTCCGGGCACTCCGGCTTCCTCCCACAGACCAAAAACATGCTCATTAGGTTAATTGGCTTAAATTGACTGGGATAGGCTCCAGCCCCCTCGCAACCCTGAAAGGGATAGGCGGCATAGAAAATGGATGGATGGATGGATAGTCTATTATTTATCAAATAAGATTTATGTCAAAGAAAAACAAGATGTATATTTCTCTATAGCAACAATGGTCCTTGGCATTTTCCACACAAGTTAGGACTTAATTGATTAAGATTAAGATTAAGATTAAGATTAAGATTAAGATCTCTTCATATGATCCTTACGTTAAGTGATTTTACTAGTCATGGTTGGCTGCAAATTAGACACCTTAGATGAGGTGGTGGAGAGGAGGACACTGGACACACTGTTATCTATCATGGATAACCCTGAACATCCTTTTCACCACCTTGTGGACAGACAGCAGAGCTCCTTCTCTGATAGACTGCTTTCATTGAGGTGGCAATAAAGAGGCCTAGAACCACTGAGAACCTTTACAAAGAGATACTGATTACCTTATGTACCTTCTACTGGTAGGTCATGTTTTGTTATTTTATGTAATGTGTTTTATCTTCAATGCAGAGATTTGGTAGTAAGCTTTTGAGGGCAGTAAAGTCCTATTACATCCTTACATTCTAGTCTCTTATGTTTTAAAAGGATGTAGGTCTACTGCACCTGTTATTTTTTCCCAGGTCTTTCATAGACCACAAACACTAACGTGTCTTTATATTGTACCTCTCTTTTATAACGTCATGGGGGCTAGTGTGGACCATCCTACTTCCTTCTGTCCCCTTCCCACTTCGGGGAGCCGTGCATTGTTGTACGGAACATACCAAGTACGACAAATACTGGGGGGTGTATTGATTTGCCAGCCAGTTGAACGGTTGGGCAGCTCCTGTCTGTCTGACCATGCACCTGGAGCTTGAGGCCTGGCCAGCAGCTCAGCCGCACTCGGTTCACAAGCTAGTTCCCGAGGGTGTTGGTCAGATCCCGCTGGAGTGCCGCTGAGCGAGTTGATGAGAGGAGAGGAGATCGCAAACAATACGCTCAAGGCGCAACGGACAGACAGCCATTGCTTCTTGCTTCGCTACTAATAAAGAGAGCAACGCCTCGGCAGTGTCACCGGAACAACAGACTGCCTCGGCAGAGGGAACACCACACCATACCGCTTTATTTTTTCTATTTGTCTAATTGACTGTGAGAATCTTCCTTGAGGATGTCTTATCTGACCGTGCTGTTGTTGCTGCCAGTCCTGTATAGCATCAGTTGCACCGTATCAGTATCCCGTAAGTAGGCGCACACACACACACACACACACACACACACGCACGCACGCTCACGCACGCACGCACGCACGCACACACACACACACACACACACACACACACACACACACACACACACACACACACACACACACACACAATAGCAACCGCAACTAATTTGGCGACTTGTTCTTGCTGGGGCCAGAGAGGTTTACTGTGCAGTCAAGAGTGTGGACTGTTAGTCATGACACATCATGAGGCCAAACCACCAACGGGTTATACAGTGTCATAATAATGACGACACAATCTATCGCATTACACAAAATAAAGTCGTGTTACTGAAGAGGACAACACAAACCTCAAAGAGCAACATGTTTTGAAAGCAAGAATGGAGTCAGTTTAGTGCTCCATGTATTTATGAAGCCAATGGTTTACTGCAGTCAAGCAAATTCTGAACTAGAAAGCGCAGTCCAGCAGTGTATCAATAACATATCAATTTAATATGCAGAGAATAAAAATACATAAATCTTCCCTCATACTGAAAATTATATTGATAAGTGCAAATGTAACCAAACATTGAAGAAGCCTGTCAAACATATCTTAAGCTGAAAGCAGATGTGGAGACTATATTTTAAGGTATCATTATGGTACTTAGTATGTAAATAGTTGATAACGCAGTATTCCTAATATCACACAATATGATCAAAAGCTCCTGAACAGCTAACAAGTGGACCTTGTAATGAATTTTTTTTTTTGTATAAAATAAAAGTATGAAGTAGTTTACAACAACATAGCTTGATATGTGATTCCACAGGAACAAATTTCTACAGTAAAACGCATTTATTAATTGTTAATGTACATGCACAACTAATTCACTGGTGCCTTAAAACTGTTTCATAGTGTGTTAAAATTTACTGAGAACCTATGATAACTACAGTTTTGTACTGTATTATCAACTTCTCACACCAGTTATGGATGTGTCATGGGCTGAGTTATAGTTATATGGTTTAAAAAGTAACTGTTTGAATATTGCCCTCTGCTCTATCAACCATTTGCACCCCGTCTCCATACTGGCTGTATAACATGCTGTGCACAAAAGAATCCGACCACTCTAACTCTTTGAGCAGCAGAATGGCACAGAATGTCATGCTGCAAATAATTTTATCAGTGGTTGAAAGTAGCAGGCTGTGTGCTCACCCCTAACAAATTGGTATAAAGTCAGAGAAGAAGGTTGCCATTAATTAAGTTCCTGTGCGTCCAGTACACTGATTGTCTCTGGATGTGTTTAGCCTATCTTAATATAGGCGCTGTTAGGGGTCAGTGTGATGAGGGTCTGACCTTGTTGATGAGGCCAGCCGCAGTCATGAAATAACTGTTCTTATGGCTTTAGGTTTTGGTCCTAATGAACTGCAACCTCATGCAGGTGGGGAGTCTCTGAACATTTGTGTCTGGAATTGGAGCATAGACTCTATTAAACATGGATGTAGCCTCTATGATGTCACCCATTGGTTTCTGAACAGCCATTGTGAAGCTCAGTGTGGTGCTCCTGGTCCTCGCTATCTTGGTAATGCCTGACTTCAAAAATCCAGAAATGGGTGAAGACGTGGAGTGGGGGGGTAACTAAGGCAGGCCAGTTGAAGGTTTGTTGCTGGAACCTAGCAGATAGCTGTCACTCAAACTGGCCATGCCCTAATTATGCATAACTTTCAGCTTTTAAGCAAATGAGTTATATAAAAATTCCCACCCTGTACAGTTGTCATGAACAAGGTACTTAACTTGTTCCTTATAATGTATGAGGCTGTAAACATGTTTATTTCTGCTGTTAAGTTAGACATTTAATATAGGAGTCTATTGAGATTGGCTTGCTTCTGGAGCCAGCCTCAAGTGGCCATTTGAACTTCAGTGTTTCGCACTTGTGCGTTGGTTTCACTTTTCCGCCCCAGATGTTGCTGCTTGGGTGTGAAGATTCAGCCACAATCTTACCTGCATGCTTCAGGTCTTGGAGAAGTACAAGTCATGGAGGGCTGGCAGATTGCAGCCGATCACCTTCTTGGTCAAGCAAATTTGCTGCAGTCTGCATTTGTCCTTGGCAGTGGCAGCAGCATACCAGATGGTGATGGTGGAGGTGAGCATGGACTCAATGATGACAGTTGAGAAGTGCACCATTGCTCTCTTTGGCAGGTTGAACTTCAACCATTCTGTCAAAAGTGAGCATACATGCTTTCCAACAACTCTTATGACTTTTATTACTAGGGGTGCGCAATTCAGGAAATCTCACGTTTTGATTCTTGATTCCTGGGGTCATGATTAGATTCAAAATTGATTTCAGTTCAAAACAATGAAAGAAATTTTCTCTATTCAGTACATTCACAGATGTGGCTCCAAATTGCGGTTTTGAGTTACTTTACATTTCACTGCAGTACACACTTTTATACATCTCAAAGCAAGAAAAAATATCACTGAATCAAATATAAGTGTTTACTTAGGGCTGGGTTCACACTGAATACCCGCAATTGTAACGTTGTGGCAAGTTGTCATTGACAACATTGCTAACAATTCGTGACAAAATCACAATTTGCAGGATGTGTGAAAAGTAATGGAAATGCATGACTGTCCTGCACAAAGCGGGACATCTGGTCACCCTAACTATGATAGTTAAACTGTCTTCATAGGCTATGTAGACTAACAAGTTAGGTGTGGATTTGAGTGCCTAATTTTAAACAGTTTTTAACATATTAAACAAATGAAATATAATGAGACATTTTCAGGAATGATAGACAAGATGTTGTAAAATAATAACTTAATGAAAACCCAATTTCACCAGTATTTTGACTTTCGACCTATTTTCACATTTTCCTGGAAAAGTGCCAGCGCGACATCCAATGGGTTCTCCTAGATTCCATCACATATCAAGAATATTTGAAATTAGAATCAGTGCCCTCCACATCAGCAGGTAACACAAGAGAAAGCAAAAGAAGAATTGAATCAAATGTCACTTCAAGACGAATTTGCTGGAGGAACTTCCTACAGCAGGGAAAGCAAATGGTGGATTGAGATTACAAACTCCATCACCATCCACCTAGCCAAAGACAGGGTCCCACCTAACACGGTAGAAAAAGAGGGCCTCAGGCAGTTGATCAAGACAGTGGATCCCAGGTTTGAAATACCGAGCAGAAAATACTTAAGCCAATTTGCAATCTCCGACGTGTACTTGTTCAATACAAGCGCTGCCTGGACAGGGGGCAGCGTGAAATGCACGCAGTTCAGATGATCAGTGTTCACAAGCACCAGTTCAAGCTTGTAACATATCAGAATCATGGGGAGAAACTCAGCTAAAATCCTCTAGCATTGCCATCCAAATGAAAAGTCATACAGCAATTAATTATATGTGCGTGTAACAAAAAGACGAAAATAGCGTATGTCCGAATTAGAGCGTCTGCTCATTTCACGCAAACCACACAAGCCTGATATTATATGAAAGCAGAGAGTCTGCTGATGATGACGATGTCTGCCTCCTCATTGTGCAACGGAAACTTGGCGAGCTAGCAGCCAGACAGTAACAGAAAAAAACTTTTGCCAAATCATGAAGTATGTCTTACCTTTGCTGTTTTGTGGTCAAAAGTTATGTTCCAGCTCGAAAAACACTGCTAATGTCTCCTCACATCAACTCTTACATTTAGCTGTAAGTGTGTGCTGTAACTAGCGGTTGACTTTTAAAATGTGACGTAGACATGTACTCAACTACTCAAATAAGATGAACAATAAATACTATTAGCCAGAGGTCTCCATCTGAAACACTTCTTTCTCTTCCTGTTCTATCACACAATAATGCAGGAATACACAGTAGCACAAACTAGGTACATTATACTTCCTAAAATCAGAGGTAGACGAATAATATGGCAGGCAAGTTGTAACATAGATTTGGGAAAACAATTATCATAACCACAAGAGGCCATGTACACACTGCTCCTAAATTCAGTTGCCCTGTAAAGTTAAGATGCAAATGGCTGGCTGTTGCTCAAGGAACCTTTTCATCACCCCAATGGTCTATTCCATCTTGTAGCCACATTCGTCTTCATCTTTAACGGGGCTGGTAGCTCCAGAAGTTTATGCTTCTGCTGGAAGGCATGATTTATGGTGGAAAAAAACTTGTGATTGTCTGAATCCTCCCCAGAAGTCACGACATGGGCAGCATCTTTATAACTCTCTGTGCAGTGAGGTTGATAATGTGCGGAAAACATTTAACGTGTGTTAAGTTGCTCAGCTGTGTAGCTGCTATGATGTTAGCAGCATTATCGGTAACTAGCACCATGTCTGTGGTTGCGAGCCCCTGTGCCACTGTGACAGTTTGAAACACGGGTTTGCTCCTGTGTGACTTTTACATATTACTCTGGTTTGTAAAACCCGAGAATCCAGCTGTCATCAGTGACATAGTGAGCGGTGACATATGATTACATTGCTTTTGATGTCCATTCATCACATTAGTGCCACTCTCTGTGCTTTCTTCAAGACCTCCACGACATTTTTGTTAGTTTCATATAGGGCTGGGCGATATGGCTGAAAACTCTATCACGATATAAGTGTTTTATATTGGTCAATATCGATAATTATTGATATTTTTATGACCTATTTAAAATAAGGACCAGGAGAAAAATACATTCAATTTAAACATTTTTAATTTAAATTTAACCTCCCTCTGATTATAATCCCCTCAGCTATCAAGGCAGAAAGGAAAGGAAATGTCAACACAACCATGGAAAACACTCAAATAATAAATGTGAAAAAAGTGTAAAAATGTAAACAGAGAAACCTGAGAACTTTTTTCTGCAGGTTCAGAGCAGGAAGTTCACAAGCTGATTCACCCTCTGGTAAATAAAATGTTTTCAGATATGTGCAGTGTTTGGAAACATAGCAGAAACTGAGGTAGACTTGACATCTGTAACATACAAACAACATGATAGACAGTACAGTAAGACTGATTGAACTATAAAACTAGCCTAGACATATGAACAACTTTAGTGCCTCTTCTTACTCTAAACATACATGAACTATTCAATTATATTTTTATTGCAAGTGTTTAAAAAAAAAAAAAAGCACATGAAGGAGATTTTTATAACCTGGCTTCTCTGCAGTGCTCAGCGGAAGCATGTCTTTAGCTATATGATATGCTGCTGCCTTCGTTATGTCTTTGTGCCTTTTAGATGATTTGTCATAAGGCACTGAAGCAGAGCACCTCTGCATAGTGGTCTGCTGCTTGTGCGGTGGTGCTGCGGTTGCTGATGTTGTTGGACGTTGGGGAATATGGCTGCGCTCCAAAGACTGAGCGTGGCTAAGGTGGTTAAACAGGTTTGTGGTATAACTGGTCTTGGTGGGGACGAGAGTCTTGCATGATTTACAGACCACATTGGTCTGACTACCACTGCATGAAAAACCACATTTTTGACCCATAAATCCCCGCGAATTTTGTTGATTTTCGGCGATTTACGGCAAGTTTATGGGGAACTTCGCTGGCTCCGAAAATCGTCTGAAACGAACCATCTGTCGGCGGGGGGCGTGGTTAATCGCGCCTTCCCGAAGGTGCGAATAGCTCTAATTAGCACATGAATGCTACAGACGTTGATCTACTCAGGCTGGCCTGCTGACTTCACAAACAACCATTGGATGATTCCACAGGTATTTTAAAAGGAAACCATCATGTGATTGGATAGCAACTCCAATCACATGAGTGAGTGATCATGTGATTGGATGACAGCTCTGCTGCGATTGGTCATCTGTGCGCCACAAATAATAATAATGATAATTATAATAATAATAAATATATATTAAATTAAATACTATATAATAAATTAATATATTAAAATTGTTAGTATATTGTTATATTTATATCTATATAAAATATAAATGATATATATATTTTATTTGATTGATGATTCATTTATTTATTTGGCGATCCACCTTCTACACTACCACACAGTAGAACACAAAGAACACAGTTGACAGAAACATTTTGAAAAAAAGTCTTTAATGAAATCGTGACACACACATTAACAAGGATCAACCAAGTAAAATCAATGACTACTGGGGAAAAAAAGCAAGGAAATGTGCAGAGGGGTTCACTGATAAGAGTCTCTGGGTTGGGCCATGCTGCTGGTCCATGGTGCATGAAAAAGGGTCTAAGGCCTATGGAAATGCTTCTTTGCTGCCTCTGGGTCATACTGAGTTGGCGCCTGTCGCTTTGAAGGGGACTCCATGCGAAGCCTCTTGCGGTGTGTCGCCACATACTTTGGGTCGCTCTCCAGCCGCTCTTGCAGTGTCTGGCAGAGTTTGGAGAGCGAGGACACTCCTTCTTGCTTCCAGCAGCTGTAAATACAGGTGTTAATATAATATTAGTACTGCTAAGAAACAATAACACATGATAACATATGTGAGCATGTTTGTCAAAAACAATGCAGCTAATAAATAAAATTCAGCCCATTTTTACATTGTTGTGAAAATAAAGCGGCATTCATGGGACTCTTACCCGCTTCCTTCTTTGTCTGCTGTGAGCTGAAATCTTCACAGTTGCTGCCTGAACTGAAAGAGCTGGCTGGGCATACCTGAAGCTCCTCCACACCATCTCATAATATGTCTTACAGGCCGCTGGAAGAAAATATATATTGGATTGAAATAATTAAGGCAGGCTTCAGTAAAAACAACAACAAGAAACAACAGAAAGGGTTTAAAAGACTGCTGTCCACACCATCCATGTCTGGACTCCCAGTTAAAGTCGCCATCAAATATGACTTCACCGTTTCGTTGTGGGGCGAGTTTAGTCTGTAAAACGCAAAAAGTACAAACAGGTCATGCAACGTTTACGTTTACTTATATTCTGCAGAATATTTCCTGTGTATTTTATTAACTTACCCCTGCTCAGGTTCATATCGCCTGTCGAGTCCGTCACTATTGTGCAGACGTCGCACCTTTTCCTTTAAAATACAAAATACATTGTAATGTTAAATGTAACGTGAACAATTACCAAACGTTCGCAACGTAGTGCAATAAGAATAATAAAGGTTTGGCGCCCTAAAAACTGCATAATGTGGTACTAAATGCTAACGTTACGTACGTAACTTACGCACCTGTCTCTTCGTCTCCGCAGCTGCAGTTCGGTCGGGGCTGCTCCTCCAGAGTGAGCAGTCTGGCTTTTTTCACGGCCATTCTCCTCACCAACTGCGCGATCAGCTGCGTTAGCAGCCGAGACAATCCACTGAAGGCGCTGAGCAGTTTCTTCTCTAAATTGTTTGGACTTTCTGGATATGGTCGCTCCGCAGCCAGGCCGTCCACTCGTCGCAGAGGAGTGCCTTCTGGGATGAACTGAAGACGACGTTCGGCCATTGTATGAACAGAGTTAAAGTTAAGCAGGATCCGAAACGTAACTGTTGTAATCCAAGCTCGATTCGCGTTTGCAGACGCACCGAGGTTGATTTCTGCCGACGTCATTGCGTCAGAGGAGGCGTCCAATCATATGCGAGGTCGCACTCTCAGAATTTCTCGCGAGATCATTTTTGTTGCGTGGAATGAAAAACATGCTGTGATTTTGTAATCACAGAAGCATTGTTCATCTGGTGTTGTGGTGGCAAAATGCAAAAAATTGTGACTAGTGTCCAAGAACTGTAGATGCTTTAATTTTCACAATTTTTATTTAGCAATTTAAGTGGAAAATTAAAGACCTTTGAGAGCCAGGACACTTATCCTGTATGTAACCTATAAAATTATTTAAACACACTTTTAAATCCTCATGAAAAAAAAAATCTTTGTATTCTGTAGGCACAGAACACACACACACACACACACACACACACACACACACACACACACACACACACAAAATCCCAATTTGCATTTGTATAGCTTTGCAGCATTTACATTTGCATTTTAACACCTCATGGTCACAGTGGCTGAGAGAGAACTTCCACGGCAATTTACAGTGACGGAAATTGACGGAAATGTGACTTTTCATCCAGTGTACGGTCCAACTTGTAAAATCCAAAAATCTGCCATACTGGCGAGCTGACTTTCCCTGTTTTATCGACAATTTCTTCGCTCGTTGCAGCGCTTTCTATTTCTCATCTCACTCATCACGGAGCATCAAACACGAGACAACAAGATGGCGCAACAGAACTTGATACGATTGGCATGTTAGCGTGTATCTCTCACTGATTAGCGATTACTCCCTACGTTGCTCGGTTACCTGTGAGCGATTGCCTCAAATTTTTTATCGAACGCGTTTTTTTATTGATATTGATGATGTGTCTATTGCGAGACATATCGCTATTGTTTTATCGCCCAGCCCTAGTTTCATAGTAAAGCTGAGGCAGAACTTTTTAAGTAAGTAAAAAGGTGACAAGATGCTATAGTCTACCTGGGCTCAACTGTGTGCATCCTGCACTGAGAGTCTTCATGATTAAGGATGCTGCAGGGACTCATATCTTTTGAAATGAAATACATTATATACAGAGTTATTATCTTGTCTTATCTTGCGTGTTCTGAGTTGGCTGGCAGTATAGAATATTGCTGCAGAGTACATTGGTTTGCCAGAAGGATTGCAGCTGCTGGGTGTTGTTCTATCTCTGGATGAGCAAGCTCGGTTGTGGATGGCAATTGATCAGTAAGTGTTTTCTGTCGTTATTTCTGGCTCACACTAGGAGCTGTTAGGAGACTTTGTTATTGTTGTTGTTATTGTGTCACGGTGCACTGAGTGCTGTCACTCTTTGAGTTTCGATAGTAGGGTTGGCTGATGCGGGGCACGCCCTCTATCTGTCGCTAGCTGGTGAAATCCTGAAGGGGCAGGTTCAGCCGTGGCGACAGGCTGTGAGGGGGCACAGCTGTGGCACTTCCTGTATTTAACACACAGGCTGTGCTGAAGTGTCAGCGGAAGCATCAGCCTCGTGTGAAGACCCTGTTGTGTGAAGACCTTTTTGGGAAAAGACCTGTGAGTCTACTTGCGTGAGTTCACTGAGCAAGGACACAGGTAACCACCACTACTCTTACACTCTGCACGGTGGAACAGTGGTAACACTGTCGCCTCACTACTACCGGGTTCGATTCCTGCCTGGGGCGCTGTGGTGCTAGGGGGCGTGTCCCCTACCATGCTTTCATTGCTTGCTGCCCTTTATCTCGAGGAAGTGTTATTTTACTGTTTTATTTGCATTTCATCCTTTTATGAGAGCTAAGACAGATAGCCAGCAGAAAAGAGGCTGAAAAAGTGTTTTCAACAGAGGAGTTTCTCCGTATGCCTGTGAATATTCTCATTCATCCAGGTCACTGTAAGCTTCAGGGCATTCAATTGTTCGCAACTGGACTTGTCAGTTTGTCTTGGAAGACGTTTCGCCTCTCATCCGAGCAGGCTTCATCAGTTCATGCGCATCAGACTAGATAGGACAGCTCTAGTCTAGACTCAGCTGTTTACCTGCACCTCAAGGAGGAAGCACACTCCTTTGAGGATAAAAATGTGCATATTCTGGACAGAGAAGACAGATGGTTTGAAAGAGGAGTGAGAGAAGCCATCTATGTCAAGGTTGAAAAACCGTCTCTGAACAGAGGGGGCGGGTCTGAGACACCACCTATCTCCCACATACAATGCTGTCCTTTCATCTCTTCCAAAGAGATTCAAAAATTTAGCCTGTGAAAATAAAAAACAAAGCCATACACACATGGCTCAAGGAGCCTCCCAATGACAAGAATGGTACACTAACAAGGCAGATGACTGTCGTTGACACCCAAGGGTTGCACCCTACCCCGCCTTAATGGGGGATTGTTTGCCCCACAATAGAGTGATACCATCCTTGGTTTTGGGGGTTGGCCTCACTTAGAGGATAAATACTTCAATCTAACACCATTTCGTTAGACTAGAGCAGTCCTATCTAGTTTGATGCGCATGAACTGATGAAGCCTGCTCGGATGAGAGGCGAAACGTCTTCCAAGACAAACTGACAAGTCTGGTTGCGAATGATTGAATGCCCTGAAGCTCACTGACTTTTATAGTCTTCATTTATTTTTAAATTGTAAAGATTTAGCTTTTATTAGTCTGATATTGTATTCTAAATATTGATAACAGAATAAATGTGTGGTTGATTGTGGTTTGTCAGAGTCCGTCAGAGAGACTGATTTAAAAGAAATAGTGTGAGTATTGTCAAAGAAAAATCTCTAGAAACTGACAGCAAATATGTGAGACATCAAAAAAGAAAGATTCTGTCCTTATGGTCTTGGTTTTCATTAATGGCCAACAGACTGACCACTGATAATTAGATACAGATTGCAGTTAAATTTCTATGTAAAATAATGCAATGTCTTAAATCATATCTGAGTGTTTCTGTAACTTCATGTATAGAAAGAAGTGTAAATATGTATGTCTAAATACAGTGTTGTAATCACAGTATTTATGCTCTTAAAGCTTGCTAACATTGGCACTGAAATTGGTAATGTTAATTAACTGATAAAACAAACAAAAAAGAAACAAAATCAGCTTCCTAGGTGTCCAAAATTCATTCAAATAATAAAAATACAACAGCTACAAGCTATCCACTTGATATGATTTAGATATCATAAATCATAAAAACATTGGCAGTGGAGGTTTAAAAACAGTATCATTAAATGTAATCTGGGATTACAAGAAGGACAGGTTTAATTCAAATTATCAAACAAATGAAGAACAAGTATGTTCCTCATCGAGAGTCTTGAGATTATTTTTGTGGTTCTCCATTGAGTGACTAATTTCTTTTTCCTGTAAACTGCTTAATACATGCTTGGCTTTTTGTTTTGTAATGCATATGAGAAATCTCATTACCATGCCCTGCACCTGTCTCTCTCTCTCTCTCACAAGCTGTAACCCCACCCCCACCCAAAGCATCTTATAGTAATTCAGATGAACATGGTGAGAACAAAGGCCAACCTATACAACCACACACATAACCAGACATACACACACGTTAGAATATGTCCAGTTACAAGATAAGAAAAAGCAGTTTTGTCTTTTCATGGACAAAGTGCTGATAAATAGCAGTGGTATATGGAATAACCTTTATGGTGCAAATTTACTTCAATAGATTTCAGCTTTTGCAGTCTTCAGTAACCATGTGCAAATTTCTGTTTTTTTTCTCCCATTAGCAATACCATTTTTAACACCCCCCCATAGAATATATATATAGTTGATTTTTTTTTTTACTTTGTATTTTTATTTTATTCTATGTCTTTTATATTCCTTCAACTATTGCTGCTGTTTGTAACACCCTAATTTCCCCTACACGGGAATAATACAGTTTTATTTTATCTTTTGTAAAAGAAAAACTTCTTGTTCCACAGCTAAAAATCTTGTTCCTACTCAAAAAAAACCCATGTCTGATAACAGTGTATAGTTATAAGAGCTCTTTTTTCATGTTCTCACAAGAATATCCCCACTAGAAAAAAGAAAATGCTGAAAAATACCTGTTTACATATTCTTTAAAGGAGACCCACTGTGATTCATGTTGTTCAAATGTAGCGAACACATAGCAAAAATGGGTTGCAAATGTATTAAACATATTTCCAGACAGAAAGCGCTCCTATTTCTTGGAAACTTCAAGTTACTTCTGTTACTGTGAATAGTTGAGTAACTAGAAGAATGGCTGATCACCAAAAGTAATAAAGTTAAAGATGGAACATCCTCTTCAACGTTTTAAGCAAGATAAGTTCATTATTTTGATTCGTGCAGTTTTAAAAAGAATAAAAGCACCCTGCAAAGGTTTGCACTCCTAACTTTTACCAAGGTGTCAGACAGTTTTATCTGTCATGGGGCTATCAAGAAAGAATTAGCATCTCCATGAGAAACATCCTGAGCAAAAGGTAACCTTTGATGTGAAGGTATCGGTGTTCCCGCTTCCCTGAAAGAGTGTGGAGGAGATGTCTCTAAGCCAGACATTCCTGTCTCTCTCCGAAATCACATCTCCCTGTGAACATTCCAAATGGCCAATAACTCTTAAAAGTTGGGCTGTTCCTCCTGAGGAATGGAGAGAGGGGGAGAGGGTCATTTAATGGCCAGTTCTGCAACAAACACATGACAATAACACCTTACCAACTCAAACAACGGGTGGATCAGTCTTGCCTTGGGCTTTTGTTGCAGCCAGTGGCATGGGGAACATTTCACTGGTAGAGGGCAGAATGGAAGAAATTAGATACCGGCAAATTCTGGAAGCAAACATAACACTGTAAAAAAGCTGAAGATGAAAAGAGAATGGCTTCTACCACAGGATAATGATCATAAATACACCTCAAAATCCATAATGGACTGCCTCAAGAGGGAAACAAAAAGGCGAGAGCACAAAATGCTCTAAGCTGGTTACAAACAAAATATGATTTAACAGAAGGTGTCCACAAAAATTGGAAACAAAAGGCAAGAGCATAAAACGCTCTAGTGGGTCGCGAACAGGAAATACAGGAGAGCAGAAGACTGGCAGAGGAACGGACAGGTGTACCACTGAGATAAGCAGACAATCTGACCAATACTGGTGGACTGAGCCGGGGTTAAATACAACTGCTGATTAGGTGTAGATGAGATGATGACTTGCAGGTGTGAGAGGAGGCAGGGCTGGAGGAGCTGGGCAGGCAGGTGCAGCCCACAGCATGGACCTGAACAGACAGGGAAAGACAGACAAGACCACAAGGGGGCAAGGAAACACAGGGAAAACACAGGGGAAAGGAGGAAACCGAGCACTGCCTAACAATAGTAGCAGGAGGGCAAATGACCCTTGAAATAGTGAGGATGAGTGAGTCCCGTATTCCAACAAATATATTTTCCACTTTTGCCATCTTGCAATATATGTACAGATGGAGCGGTCTCGAAATTCCCCTCCAGGCCAGAGGCCATCCAGCTCCCAGCCGGCTCTCAGCCGGCTCCCAGCCGGCTGCCAGCCAGCTACCAGTCCCCCCCTCCTCTTGGGGGTGTGCCCAGAATCCACTATAAACACGCCTCTTCATTCAATTGCAGGGTGTCACCAGGAGATGGCGTGTCCCTCACAGGAACACATCTCAAGGGCAAAGATTTTTACTCCACTACATTCATCTGCTTTAGTAGGCTTATTTGTACTTAGGCAGTCACAGTTACTCAACTATTTTACGTTGATTATTTAGATCAACTTAGAAAAATATTTCTCGCACAAAGTCATAAAAAAGTCTTAAATGTGTGTTTCCATCAGCCTGTTTTAATGCATATTTTCGATTTGCAAACAGAAAATTCCTAAGTTTTTCTCTTACAATATACTGTATGAATGTTTTTGTGATTGTTGCGATCAAAAAAAACAAACTCATGTAAAAAAGTTGTATATAATCACTTCCTATATGACAATAACCATGCTTCACATTACAGAAACAGTCGAAAAGATTCAGTTCCCATCTTAAAAAAAAACCAAACAGTTTTAACTTGAGAATGAGAAACATCAGCTCAAAATTACGAAATCATGTGGCGGAGATTTGGCGCAGTTGGTAGAGCGTCCGCCCCATGTGTGAAGTTCTCTGCAGCGGCTATGGGTTCGATTCCGTCATTCAGCCTTTTGCTGCATATTATCTTCTTCGAAAAAAAAAAAAAGTTA
Organism: Chaetodon trifascialis; assembly: GCF_039877785.1. NCBI lineage: Eukaryota > Metazoa > Chordata > Actinopteri > Chaetodontiformes > Chaetodontidae > Chaetodon > Chaetodon trifascialis. Next base: position 27,185,767 of record NC_092066.1, read on the forward strand.
CAAAATCATTCCTGAGTCATAAAAGTGATGTAGCTTTACAAAACAGCCTGTGACTCCAAGAATAAACAGGCTCCATCTGTTTACATAGAGTTTGCTTTTGATAATTATCAACAAAAATGATGACCTAATTTTACTTTACATGCGCTGGAACAGAGACAGAGCTGCAGGAGCAGAGCGCGTCATCTGGAGATTCCAGGGCTCGCCTATGTTTTCCGTAACAGGCGCGCGGCTCTCGGCAAAAATAGACCAGGAAGCGGCCACTAGACAGTCATATTAGTATTGGTTGAATATGCGCTAATTTTTGCAATCGCAAGATTTCCTGGTCGGACTGATAATATACATTTTGATGCATGAGGGAGGTGGGAAAGTTGGCTTATCCATAAATGTAATTAAGTGTAATGGAAACATTTAGTGAAGTCTAAAAAGTAGCCAGCGACACAATATTAATATCTGTGGCACAAATTGATTTTTAATTACTGGGGGTACGCGCTCCCCTCAGCCCTCCACCTATTTTACTGGCCATAGCTAGTCTGTGGGACAGTGGGGGCTGGGAGCCCGTTTGGCTGGTGACCATCCATTGAGTTAGAACAAAGGATACACTGTAATGCAAATAATGACTTTTCAGCCAACAACGCGGCCGGCTCGACACTACACATGCCTGACAGAGTGACAGACAGGAGAACATCATGATGCCCGTGGTGATGATGCGCGATGTGTCAGTGAAACTACAGGTTTACTCAGCTCTGAAATGTGCCGGGAGTTAATCGCTTCAAATGCACAAATGCAGTGAAGTTCACAAACCACCAACAGTTTATAGAATAGGATGGACTGTCTATCAGAGGCCATTAGAGCAGCTCTCTAATAATTAAAATAGATGTCACACTGTGCGGAAGAGCTTAATAAGTTAACAAGAGATTTGGCCACGACAGCTGAAACAATGAAACAATTGGATTTATACTTTATCCAAAATCGGGATGAAATATTGCATGCCACGGATTAGATAGATACAGAAATCATCATCTGAGAAATACTCATGATACTGATTTCACTGTTTCTTGGCCGTTTTCATGTGTGTGTGTTAACTGATTGGCCAATAAAACAAGTAGATTGGCCCATCTACATCGGCCCATTGGCCCTTTATGCCCCACAACATTGTTTTTTTTCATGGGTCTGATTGGCCCATTAGGATTATTCATGATTGAATGTAGGTGTCGTGCGGGGGATGAGGCTCGCTGGCTGCGGAGGGAGAGTTGATGTTGTAGTAAGAACCCGTCTGCCTGGTCTAACATGATGAAGTCATGTTGAACATTTCCGTTTCCCAAAAAAACATTTATTTGAGGTGCAGCGGCACAATATTAATATCAAACACGCGTGCACAATGCCTGACGTAAAAAATGCATTCTTGGTGCGCTTCTGAGCACTATGTTTACCCACGACTATAACTTTTTTTAATAGTTACTGTTTATATTCATCGCGTGAACAGTCTGAAAAAAGAGACAGAGACACAGAGAGGAGGACACAGACAGTCACACAGACAGAGTGATGAAAAAGATCACTGATAATTAACTACAGTATATTAAGCCTATGATGTTGAACATCGCAGTGCGCAGTGCGAGCCGTCTGCTGCGCTCCGCAGCCGCCTGTGAAGGCGAACGAAATCTGGAACCTTTCAGCTCAATGACATGACTTTGAAAGCACCAAGTGACTTGTTTTAACAAATTTCGTTAGATTAAAATATGTAGAACTGTAAAATATCACTTCCATGAGGCTGTTCAGTCAGACATTAACAGATCACAGGCTGAAATTGGCATTTCATCCTCCCGTCCCTCCCTCTTCAGCGCACTGTAAATGATTTCTGTCCAGTAATATACTGCACACACACATACAGGACGTATTGCTGGTAACTGCATCAAATAGCGATCCGCAAATCTAAAATGCGCTACAAACAGGAAACCCACCAACTGAAAAGCAGAGTGGCTCCGCGAATCAGGCAGAGTATTAAACATTTAACTGTTTAGCAGTTCAGAATGCTAGAAAAACGCGACGCACAACTTCTGTTATTCACAATTAATTTTCTGGGCACAAATCACCCGGCACGCGGAGATGCGCTGGGAGCCTCTCCAAAGGTGGAGAGAGATGTGGAGGAAAAGGCAGGATGGGCAGATGAGCAGATCCAAGAAGTTTGTGAACGAGCACTACAATAATGTAGATGATTAAGCATAATTATATTTAAAAAACTGCACAGGGTGCTCTACTAGACAAGCAGTTTTTCTTACAGCAGTGGAGGCTATGTGCAGATCTAATGAACGACTCAGCAAAGCTGACACGGTAATAATGACTGCTCCTCCTGGTGGACTGATCGAGCGAGTGCAGGTAGTTTCCGCAAATGGAGCTTAGGGGCGTTACGAGTTGGCCCCGCGCCGATGACGTCATCGCGGGGGATCTCATTACAGTCACGAACCCGCCTACTGCAGAGCAGGGACCGGTCACGGACCCGCCAGGGCCCCAGCATGAAATTGGGGGAATTTCGAGGCCGCTCCATCTGTAATTTCTGAGTCTCAGTAGGAAAGTCTTTCCATCTAATGAATATCTTTTATGATTTCAAGCTAATTATCTAATTAAGGTGAGTCAGTCTGTAACCATTTATTTATTTCTTTTGCAATGAGGAGGTGTTTATCATGTCATATTATTCATTCTGGCAAGAGAACCCGAGAACGTGTCGCATGATTGTCCAATTACATCGACAAAACATTTGTATCTTTGGCCAGCTCCGAAAAATGTAGTGATCTGCCTCACCATCCCCCCAAATTGCTCCAACATGTACGGTCTATCAATATGAGATATGTTTTCATTTTCGGAGTAATGAAAAAACTGGCAAGATTCTTCCAACAGAACTCATGCCAATACAAAGAAGAAGAAAGTAGAAAAAATAGTTTCACATGTGTTCTCCTATTATTGAGAGATATAGATTATTTTATCACTTTATCATTTCATTCTTTTCCTCGTCTCTCCTTAATATAGTTTGTGGTAGTTTCCCTACCCTTTGCAATTGCCTGGTAAAGTTTTGAAACTACTGAAGTAGAGTGTATGCCTCTACCACTAATTTATTATTTCATTAGGATCTGTAATTTTGTTCTTCCCAATTTCTTTCATAAAATATTGGTGTAATGTGAGCGTGGTCATTTTGGCAGAAAGAGGTCAGGAGATATTCTGTCTTCAGTTAAGGATATTTATTTACACACTGATAAAATAGGGAACATGTACATGGATCTCAGTTTTGGGAAATCTCAGTCTGGAAGCAGTTAGCTGCAACCACCCGCCAGAATGAGAATGCCTGACTTACGGTTATACAGAGTTTTAAAAAGAAATGTGCAGCTATCTGATTGGTCAAAACAGGATGGGGAGACTGTGGTTTAGACTTTAGTGCTCCCTCCTTGGTCCACAAGCTGGTCCCAGCCTCTTGGCACAGGACCCAATCCATAGGGGACAGCGCCCTGAAAGAGAGGATGGCTAGACCCCCCTCTATCAGTGTAAAATATACTCTTCTCTGTTTCAGTACCATAGTAAAATAACAGCTAAATATAAAAATATCAAGTCATAGAAGTATAAACACATAAAGTATAAAATGTAAAAGTAGAAAAAGTATAAAACTGAACTAGTGCAATATGTAAAAGTGTAAAAGTAAATTAGTGCAAGATCTAAAAATATAAAATCAAACAAGTTCAAAATATAAGAATATAAAGTCAAACAGTGTAAAATATAAGAATAAAAAAATCAAACAAAGCAAAATATGAATATAAAATCAACCAGTGCAAAATATAAATGTATAAAATCAAACAAGTGCAAAATATGAATATAAAATCAAACAGTGATAAAATCAAACAAGTGCATAATATGTGTTTGAAAATGAATGAATCAGTTGGTGACAGTGTACAGCACTGGACTTTACTGATCTAGCTTTACTAAACCTATACATTTAATCAATCAAATTCAATCAATCAAATTTTATTTATATAGCCCTTTACAATAACCAAAAAGGTACCCAAAGTGCTTTACAACAATGCCATAAAACCATACAGAAAAACGAAACACAAAAACAATAAGACACAAGTGTTGACCAAGGAAAGTGCCACTGTGCTACAAGTTATTAAAAGCCTTCCAAAGGCATATAAAATAGAACAGCAAAAAAAAAAAAAAAAAAAAAAAAAAGCTGTCCTAGCCAAAATTAAAAGCCAATCTAAAAAAGTGAGTCTTCAGCTTCGATTTAAAAAGGCCGAGATCAGTAGTGGTGCGAATGTCGGGGGGCAGTTTATTCCACAGTCTCGGAGCAGCGACAGCAAAAGAAAGATCACCCCACTGTTTGTATCTTGACCTCGGGATGTCTAACAGAAGCTGACCCGAAGAACGCAGGGCCCTGCCATGATCACGGATAGTTAAGATGTCAGACAAGTAGGAGGGAGCCAGGCCATTGATGGCATTAAAAACAAACAACAACAGTTTCAAATCAATTCTAAAACGAACCGGGAGCCAGTGAAGTGACGACAGAACAGGGGTAATGTGTTTACGTCTAGACGTGCTTGTTAAAAATCGGGCAGCAGCTTTTTGTACTAGTTGGAGACGTGATATTGAAGACTGGCTGAGGCCAACGTAAAGGGCATTACAGTAATCCAGTCTTGAGCTAATGAAAGCATGGACTGCCTTCTCAAGATCCTGCCAACTGAGAAATGGCTTCACTTTGGCCAGGAGACGGAGCTGAAAAAAAACTTGTTCTTACAACAGAACTGATCTGTTTGTCGAATTTAAGCTCATTGTCGAATGTTACCCCAAGGTTTTTCACAGATGCTTTAAAAAAGGGGGCCAAAGTACTACAGTTAGCTGTGAGAACATCCGAGGTAGGTGACGTGCCAAACAAGACACATTCGGTCTTGCTGTCATTTAGGTGCAGGAAGTTCCGTGCCAGCCACTGCTTTACATCAGTAACGCATTCCAACAGTTTAGTAAGTGCAGTATTTTTGTTTGGTTTCATGGGCAAATATATCTGCAGATCATCAGCATAAAAGTTCAGACAGATTGTGTTTTTTTATAACTGATCCCAGCGGTAAGATATACAATGAGAACAGAATAGGGCCAAGGATGGATCCCTTTGGCACCCCACAAGGGAGGGAGGCAAGTGAAGAGCAGAGGTCACCAATCATCACAGAGAAGCTCCTATTTGCCAGGTATGACCTAAACCACCGGAGAGCGGTGCCACAGATGCCTACATACTGTTCTAGGCGAGATACAAGGACTGCATGGTCAATTGTATCAAAAGCCGCTGTGAGGTCCAGCAGTACCAGCACAGCAGGATTCCCAGCATCCACAGACAAAGCAATATCATTGTGCACCTTTAGCAGTGCTGACTCAGTGCTATGTCGGGATCTGAAGCCAGACTGGAATTTGTCGAGAACAGAATTATTCTCCAAAAATGTCTGCAGTTGAATAAAAACATTTTTTTCTAAAACCTTAGAGAGAAAAGGCAAATGAGAGACAGGCCTAAAATTGGACAGCACAGAGGGGTCAAGATGTGGTTTTTTAAGGAGGGGCCTAACCACAGCGTGTTTGAAGGCAGCTGGGACAGACCCCGAACTAAGACAGGTGTTTATAAAAATAAGCAGACTTGACCCAACAGAATTAAAAACTTCCTTCAGGAACTTGGCCGGAATAATGTCTAAGGGACAATTAGTGGGTTTCATGCCACTAACCACCTTAGTGAAAGACGACAGAGATACAGTCTCAAACTGCTCGAAAACAGCAGACTGTGTCGGAGGAACGCACACATCATCAAGGGACACATCAACACTGCTAATAGTCTGCCTGACTGTTGTCACTTTGTCAGTAAAAAAAGAGGCAAACTCTTCACAGGTTGCAGTGGAGGCATCAGACAGGACAGTGGGGCGTGGGTTACCAACAGAGTCAATAGTACTGAATAACACTCTTGGATGATGAGAACTGTTAGTAATAATGGAGGACAGATATTTGGACTTGGCCTCCCTCAGAGTCTTCTGGTATTTAGCCAAGCTGTCCCTTAACCAGCCCAGGGAAACATGGAGTTTGTCCTTCTTCCACCGCCGTTCAGCCTGTCTGCACTGTTGTCTGAGCAGACGAGTGTGATCATTCAACCAGGGATCTGTCCTGGTTTTGGTGCTTCTTTCTCGAAAAGGGGAGACAGTGTCCAGAAACGCAGAGCAAGTGGAATGGAAAGTGGAGAGTAAGCTGTCTGGACAAAGGGGAGGAGCCAGCCCACTGTCAACATTTAGCTGAAAGTCCCTCAAGGCAACAGCAAACTCTCCAGCTGTCGATGAAGTGAAGATGCGGTGTCTGCGAGCTGGGGAAACAGGCTTATTGGTAGGTGGCGGGGCAGCAAAGTCAAAAACAACTGGGGGGTGATCCGAGATGGCAGTGTCCACTATTTCTCTGAGCGAAACTGAAAGCCCATGAGAAATGACAAGATCAAGAGTGTGTCCATGCTCATGTGTTGGTGCATTAACAGATTGAGTGAGATCAAAGGAATCCAAAAGGCCTTTAAACTCATTAGCCAGTTGATTGTCCGCGCAGCAAACATGAATATTAAAATCTCCACAAATCAATAGCTTATCAAACTTTGAGATAAAATCGGACAAAAACTCAGAAAATTCTCAAATAAAATCCTTATTAAATTTGGGAGGGCGATAGACTGTGGCACACAGCACGGGACAGGCGAGGTCAATCATGAACAGCTGCAGTTCAAAGCTGGAATAATTATTAGCAGTTATTGTTCGGCATCTGAAGCTCTCCTTAAATATAGCAGCCACACCGCCGCCACGGCTGGCAGCTCGCGGGACGTTAAAGAAGGAACAGCGGTCGGAGCCACCGATATCTGTACTCCTTGGAGCTCCGCAGATCATAGCCCCCGTAGTCCGTGGAGGATCCGGCTAGTAATCGCCAGCGATTGTTACAGGGCGAAGCCAGGTAGAATTTCAGTTTAATGAGGACTCCTCCTCGCTTTCCGCGTCTTCTGCGGCGGCTGTTACGAGGCAACCAGCAGGAAAGACGCCGTAGATGTAGAGGTATGGACACCAGGAACGGTGGAGGCAGCTTTGAGTGTCCATCGGAGCCACAGATTGGCCGTTTTTCCAAAGAATCGCGAATATTAAGAATAAGAAGTGTCAGGCGATCATACACCTGCAGCAGTGACACACTCCGTATAACAGACAGCAGACACAGGAAAAACACCAACACACTCAGCAGAGGAAGACGGCCGGCCGAACACAGAGGCGCCATCTTCTAACTCCTAATTGCCTGGAGATGTTAATAGATTAACAGATCTTCCGCTGTGACCTGATGCCCTTAAAACCTTCTGTTCTGAGAAAACCAGCTACACATGTCTGAGCTTACATGTAAAGGTCTGTCTCTCGATCTGGATTAAGCCAATCTGGTTCCGGGAAGAGATCAGGAACCCTCTGTTCATCACCCTCCTTTTGCTCCTCTGTGTCTGTCTCTAATTCCAGTCCGTCACACCTGTCACTTAAAAGGGGCATTTGGTATAATGGGGGTTCGGCTTTTTCTTTGGACAGAGCAGTCACAATCAAAGGATTTATCAACAACCACAACAGACCAGGATACCAAGGGAACAACCAGCTGAGACCATCCATCCATCCATCCATCCATTTTCTATACCGCGTATCCCTTTTGGGGTTGCGGGGGGTGCTGGAGCCAATCCCAGCCGTCAACGGGCGAGAGGCGGGGTACACCCTGGATCACAGGGCACAAACACACAACCATTCACACTCACACTCACACCTAGGGGCAATTTTACAGTCACCAATTAACCTAATGATCATTAGGTAACCTAATGATCATTAGGTTAATTAGGTTAATAATTAACCTGTAAGGCACGCGCACTACCTGTTGCGCCACCGTGCAGCCCCCAGCTGGGACCAATAGAGAAATTACTAGACTCTTCCATTTACCAAACAGTCTGTCTGGGTTATCAATGCCTGAGTTCTCAGCAAGGTCCTGAGACAACGAAGTGAGACCAGCTAGAGCTTTAGTAGTACTACCATCTGGGGCGGTGTGGTTTGGGATATAAGTACAACAGAAGTCTCTGAACATTTTGCATACACCTCCTTTCTAGCACAATAACATATCTAATGCCATTGTATTCTGCCATTCCATCAGGGAAGCAGGACCTAGTTGTTCAGCAATGCCTTCTCTGGTGTAATTGACAAAACACTGCTGATTATAGTAAATGTAGTTAATCCAGTCCACATTTTTATTCACAGAGATAAATAGAAGTAAAGATTCAAAACCTGATAAGATGTGATTTCTGGCCTTAAACTCATCCGGAATGCCTCTGGGTATGCCTATAGCATCTAGGTACACTTGGGAGTCAAATGAACCACCTGGTGCGCTTCATCTGGCTCTGTTGTGGTGAGTTGGCAAACTCTTGACCTGCAAAAGATCAGCATCGATAGGAAAGACTGGAAAGGGCATCAATAGCGGGGTGATGGTGCATTTACCAGTCCACACAGGTGGAAGGAAGGAGTGTTACGGTCTCCACAGAGCCACCACAGATCAGCTCTGGAGGTGTTTCGGTTCAAGAATGACTGTGCAGTGTAATTCATTTTGTCTGTGGTTATATTGATGGTTTTCTCACAATATGACTGAGGCAAATTTCCCAAATACAGTCCCGTCCCTGGCCTAGAAAAACATGTCTAGTAGCCTGCATAGACATTTACAGATGGTGGTATGTCTGGCGTTTTTACTGCTGGAAATCTATCTAGTGCATCTATCTAAGCCATCTAGTGCAAAGATGGCTGCCACGACCTGAGCGTGTGTTACAAGCTGCAGTCTGCTGGCTCAACTATTTGTCTACTGAGACTTCTATGATATATATATATATATATATATATATATATATATATATATATATATATATATATATATATATATATATATATATATATATATATATATATATATATAACACTAGTTGTGTTAAATTAAGTAACGCAAACTAAAGCAGCCTTTAACACCTAACCAACGACTTATCTGACCATCCATCTCTTTGTGTGAGTGGAATGCCTGCTGGCCTAACAATGGGTGACGAGCCGATTACTCTTCAAAGTATCTTGGACAAGATGCAGCAAATGAAGCTTGACATGATTTCACACATGGATACTAAAATGATCCACTTGGAGCCAGACTGACCAAAATTGACAACTCACTTCACATGCTTGGAGAGCAGGTCATCGTGATTGAGCAGAGAGTAAGCTCAAATGAGGATGACATATCAGACCTGATCAAACGCGTAAAAGTGCTTGAAAAGGAAAACACCGAACTGAAATCACGGGCTGAAGACGCCGAGAACCGAAGCAGGCGCGCCAACCTACGCTTCATCGGCATCCCTGAGAGGACTGAGGCTAATTATATCCTCAGCTTCATGAGGCGTCTGGTTCCACAGCTTCTAGGTGAAGCGAATTTCTCCTCTCCTCCTGTGATCGACCGATGTCATCGTACCGGTGTCAAGGACAACCCCAGAGCCAAGGGTCCCAGGCCGATCATGGTAAAGTTCCACCACTTCCAGGACAAGTTGAAAATAATGAAACTATCAAGGGAGAAGATGGAGCCCCTTCATTATGAAGGAGCTCGTGTTTATATCTACCCTGACTTCTCCGCTGGTCTGGTCCAGAGACGCTGGAGGTTTGATGAGGCCAAGAAAAAGCTACGTGACCGGGGCATTAAATATGCCCTGATCTTTCCCTGCGCGCTGAGAGTTGTCCACGATGGTAAGATACATTCCTTTCACACTCCTGATGAAGTTGAGAGATTCCTTGGTGAGCTCTCCTCCATTGACTCCTCCATTGACTCTGAAATGTCTGCCTAACATTGATGACCAGTGGCTAGCGCTAACGTTAGCACAATACTCTGCCTGCCGGTGACTTCTTCTGTTTATCTCCTTTCTCGTAATTATTTTATTACCCGGCCTGCGCTGAGTCTTATTCTCGATAAGTATTGCAGCGGTGGCTGCTGCTTTATTTTGTTTCTTATTTTCAACTCTGTCGCTGAATGTTGTTTGGGTGTCTGGGACTTTACTTCTGTTTGCCTTAAAACCTGTCACAACTGCCGTAAAAAGGCGTAACACTAAATGATGCGATGTTCAAGGCAGGCTGCTTAAATTGGGAAAGGACAGACGCCGATGAAATCTGTTATAACCGGTGAATACTTTGTTGAAATTATTAAATTATGATGCATTTGATGTCAATCTCATTTTATTCTTATCTTATTTTATTATCATTATTATCTGTGTGTATTATCAGAGCTTTGAAGTGCTATAGAGTACGTAAGGATGCTGCTGACTGGGAAAAATATAGATCATTAAGGAACTTATGCAAAACCAAAACACGTAATGCTAAATCAGACTTTTATAAAATCCAACTATCTGAAAATATCCACAACCCAAAACAGTTCTGGAAAAACATGAATAATATCCTCAACAAATCAAACAAAAGCACCAATAGCCAGATTCGCTTTCACAATAATATCATTCAGGACCCATCAGCTATTTCAAACATCTTTAACCAGCACTTTACATTTGCTGGTAGCTCCTATGTGTTTGACTCATCTCCAGCATATTCTTTTTCTCCTAGCTCTTCCTGTAACAGTTCATTTTCTTTTCGTAAAATACTACCTGCTGAAGTTCAGTGCATAATTAATGAACTCAAGGATGATTTTATGGACCTGGACCAGACGGCATCGAGATAAAATTTATTAAACTTGCGGCAAATATTTTAATGTACCCAATTTATGATCTGTTCAATCTGTCACTCTCAACCTGTACCCTCCCCTCTGCCTGGAAACGTGCCACTGTCACTCCACTCCATAAGGGAGGAGACCCACATGATATCAACAACTACCGTCCAATTTCCATTATTAATTCTATAGCAAAAATCTTTGAAAAATTAATTTTTAATCACTATCACAATATATTACTGACTACAATATTTTATCCCCATGCCAATCTGGTTTCAGACCCAATTTTTCAACAACTACAGCTCTGTTAAAGCTCACTAATGATGTGTATACTTCCTCTGAACACAGTGAACTCACTGGCGCAATATTGCTGACCTAACAAAGGCATTTGACATTGTTGACCACTATTTACTACTTTATGAACTCTATTCAATTGGTGTCTCTCAAAATAGCTTACTCTGGTTCAATTCATATCTTCATAATAGACGACAGTGTGTACGTCTTAATGGCAATAACTCTGGTTATGCAATTCTCATGAAGGGAGTACCACAAGGCTCATCTCTAGGACCACTTCTCTTTTCCATATTCATTAACCATCTCCCAAAAATATGCTCTAACTGTCAGGTACACTTATATGCTGATGACGCCGTAATATATTCATCCAGTGCCAATAAATCTATCATTGAAAATACTTTGCAACGTGAGTTTGCCTCAGTTCAAAGGTGGTTTTCATCAAACAAACTAATTCTGAACATAAAGAAATCATGTTGTATGTTGTTTGGCACCAGACCAGGTCTTGGTGATGCCTCAGATCTGACCATTTCCTTTAGTGATGGCTCACCACTTACACAAATCACCTCATTTAAATATCTTGGCCTCTGGATTGATCCTTTGCTTTCTTTTGAATGTCACATTGAATCCATCACAAACAAACTAAGTCATAACCTAGCCATACTCTACCGTTCCAACTGTTTTACCCTTCAGATCAGGAAAAGAATTGTCACTCAGTTATTACTTCCTATTTTGGACTATGCTGACATTGTCTATCAGAACACCTTTGAAACACATCTCCAACCTCTCAATGTCATTTACAATAGTCTATGCAGATTTATTTTAAGGTGCCCATATCGAACTCATCACTGCTCCATGTATGAATCTTTGAACTGCTTACCTCTCAATAGAAGAAGACATTACCATTGGCTCCTATTTATCTTCAAATGCATTCACTTCAACTGTCCGTCCTATTTACTTAATCCCATTCACATCACCATACCCTCTCAGACACACTCAGCAACTCTTTTTCTTTGTTCCTAAAACTAATAAAGAATTTGGCAGACGTGCTTTCAAATTTAAAGCCCCATCAGATTGGAACTCTCTATCCAACAATATACGCACAAACAACTCATTTAGCTTTTTCAAGAATTCCATATTTTGTCTTCTTAAAACATCATGTAACTGCTTTTAATGGTTGTGATGTTGTATTTTATTGTGGTTGCTGTTGCTGTTACTATTCGTGGCATATTATTGTATATTAGTGCTTTTGCTGTACTGTGTACAGTGTAGTAATGGTGTGTTATATTATTGATGTCATTACATAGTATCGCTATTACTATTAATACTGATATTAATGTCTACATTATTGCTATGGCTGGTACTATACCACGTGCTTTGTGTGGGTACTGTGGGTCTGGGGAATGATGTGGGGATGGGGTGGTAACTGAGAGCTTGTGTATGCTGTTTGTGACTGTGTTGTTGTATTGTATTGTTCTGTATGTTTTCTGTCGGACCCCCTTGAAAACGAGATGGTTCATCTCAAGGGGCTATCCATTAATACATTTTTGAAAAAAAAAAAAAAAAAATAGGAAAGAAAAAATAGGACAGTTTTACACTGTCCCGGAGCACTGTATGATTTAAATAGGCGAATTGCACATTGTAGGCCCTCACGATCCCTAAATCTGATCCAATCTAAAGGGAACTGTGCCTAGTAGGGGCCTGGCCATGGCACATGCTACACAGTCTCCCTTGCCAGTTGTCATTGCCGTATAACGTACCCACTCTAGCCATTCATTTTTATCATTGTATCCTGTCTCTAATGCCAATTTAGACTCATAGGTTACATTGGTGATATATGTTACTTTTGGACTTACATGCACATGGTCAAATAGTGGAGGCTTTGTGGTGAGCAAGCTCTGGGAATACTTTGAATCTATCACATGGACTAAGAAGGTCCTTAGGCGATCTACACCTTTTACATCCATGCCTATGGTGTATAGCCCTGTGTCTGCCTCCTGGGGGTTCTTTACAGTTACAATGATGGGATTGCAGGTTAGTGACTCGGCGCCTGCTTCGGGTTTGCTAGCGCACTTATAGCTGCTTCGCAGCCGTTGGCCAACACTGGGACACTGGTTCGCACACTCAGACTTCTTTATCATAGACCATCGTGATGACAACTTGTGATCTGGCTGAGTCCATCCCCTATCTGAATGAGAAAACGCGTCTTTCCAATCACAACTGTACCTACACAAATACTTGGGCGAACTGGAAAAACAAGCTGAGTGATGTGTGGTCACACCATTGGCGGTCTTACCATTACGTAAGTCGAATTGGAATGAGGTTGTGAGTCCCTTTTCTAGAGTCACGATCACCAGTCCAGGAGATTGCTGTACTTTTCTGGTTTGTCTGGTGTATTGGACTGGGGTGGTCGATTGGTCTTCGTCTTGGCCCTCTGTGCCTAATTCCCACCAAAAGATTGGCAACACCACTATTAAGGAAATACTCAAAAGTATGCAGGTTGTGCCTCTCAGGCCACAGAACTCAGGTTTTTAAAGAGTTCTATTTTAGTTTTCACCCCATATACAATAGTTTGGATATCGTTAATATTCTAATCCCCCCCCCCCCCCCCCCCCACACACACACACACACACTTCTTTAGCTGTAGTCTGATGGTTTTCACAATTCATTCTCGACCGGCATAAAGTCGGACTTTCAGGATCAGCAGGTCTTTCAGCTGTATGTTCAGGATTGATAATTGTTTTGGAGCCCTCTGTTTCTTCTTTCTGATCAGTTTTAACCTATCCCAAAGTTTGAGGGGGTGGTTGTGCGGGTACACAATGTGTCAGGAGGTGCCAGACAGCCCCTGCTTTACCTCTCACTTGAACAGCGTGAGACGTGACCTCCGTTACTTGGTAAGGGCCTGTCCACCTGGTATCAGTCCACTTTCTTTTGTGAGCTTTCACTCATACCCAATCACCAACCTGAACCACGGCGGATAGCCATAGCTTCCGTAGTCATTGTGGTTGCCTCAGGCTCGCACAAGCAGCAGACCACCATGCAGTACTCTGGTACTCCCGGTACTCTGCTTCAGTGCCTTATGATAAATCATCTGAAAGGCAAAAAAGACATAACGGAGGCAGCAGCATATCATAGAGCTAAAGACATGCTTCCGCTGAGCACTGAGGAGAAGCCAAGTTCTAAAAATCCCTTACATGTGTTTTTTTTTTTCCACAGGGGTGTTTGCTGTCGTCAGAAAGTTCCCTCTTACCCACTGTGGTCCATCCACATGTACTGCTCCATGTCGGTATGCTGAGTCAGTATACACGATTACGCTTTTTCCTTCAGCCAGTTCCAGGGCCTTGGTCAAGGCAATGATCTCAGCTAACTGGGCTGAGGCTGGTTGTGGGATGATGCCTTGGTCTCTCATCTGATGTTGTCCAGTAAGTGGATTCTGTTCCACTACTGCATATGAGGCCACATTTCCTTCTTGTCCTTTGTAGCAACATCCATCTGTGAACAGAGTGAGGTCTGGGTTATCCAGGAGCTCTGTCTCCAGGTCTGACCTGAGTTTGATGTCTCTTGGCGATTTCGGCACAGTCATGTGGCTGGGATGGATCGGTGTCCAGTCCGCTTGACATGTTGATGCCTCCAGTGCTGTAGCTGATGTGTGGTTGTAGTAGCAGCTCTGAGATTTTGTTTTTTTCTGGCTGTAGAGAACGTGAATGCACTGGAGGCCAGAAATGCTACTACTCCATGGGTGGTGTTCATTTTTAGCTCATGGCACATCACAATGTGGCTTGTTTTACTGATTGCCCTTGCCGGAGCTGCGAGATATCTTGCACATCCTGCCTGTCCTGTTTCCATATCGTCCAGCTCTGAGCTGTGGTACATCAGCACTCTTATTTCTTCCTCCTTTTTCTGGAAAAGCAGAGCTGGTGTTGTGGTCCTAGATTTTGCAGGGCCAGATAGGGGTCTGGTACAGGCAATGCTTCTGGCAGGGTTGCATCGTTGACAGGTCTGAAGTCTTGTACCATCCTCCATCCTTTTCTTTCTCCCTTCGAAACTGGCAAAATTGGTGTGTTCCATGTCAATTGATATGGAACTATCACTACAGCTGAGAGCAGTCCCTGAATGGTGTCTGAGATTCCCTCCTGTTGTTCTGGTTTGAGGCGATACTGCGGCCTCCGCACTGGTAGCTGTCCTGGTCTTAGTTTGATGTGGATTGGAGGTATGGAGACTTTTCCCACATTGTGAGGTGATGTAGTCCAGATGGCTTTCGGCACATCAGCCAGAAGTCTTGGTGTGTCTGGATGGTCAGATATCTCTCTTCCATGGAATTGTGGCAGATCTTTAGCCTCGTATTGTATACCCTCTTCTCCTGTAGCTGCTATGCACTATATGTCTTCTTCTCTGGCTTTCCATAGTCTTGGTGAGCCTGTGGGATCCCAGTTGAGTGTCAGGGCTCGTTTCACTATAGGTCCCAATGATCTTGCTTCATAGCTGCTCCCTGCAGCCAAGGTAACATATGGAGTAGAGTCTGATAAGGCGTACCACTGCTGTTGTTCATTGGTGAGCTCACAACTGGCTGCAACGCCTTCTTTGCCCACAAAGATCGATGTGGTCTTGAGTTTATCTTTCTTTTCTCCAATTTCCTCTTCCCATGCTTCTTCATACAGTTCATTTGGGTTGATGAGATAGTTGTGCAATGCCGTTCATCCTCTGGTGCCTTGTAGGGGTGTAAGGTTTGTAGCCATGGTTTCCACTTCATCTATTCAAATTGTATTCTTGGTGTGCTTGGCTCGTTGGACAGTAATTTCATCCAGTAGACTCTGGTGTGGTTATCAGTGGGTTCACGTGCTGGTGCCACGTGTAGCATCTTAGCATAGGTTTGGCTAAGCAGCAATGGGATGGAAGTGGTCGTTAATCTCAGTCCTTCAGGGCTGCATAAGATGTTTATGCCAAGTTTGGCCAGCAGGTCTCTTCCAAGGAGATTGATGGGACACTCAGGAGCATGTAGAAGCTGGTGAGTCAGTCTTTGTCCTTCATGAGTCATTGCCAATGAAACAGTGAAAGTCTGAACTTGAGGTAGGCCTGAGACCCCCACAACGGCTAGGCTTCTGTTGGACAGGGGGTAGGGAGTGGTGAGAGAGGAGTAGGTTGCTCCAGTGTCCGCTAGAAGCCAATATGTCTTCCTGTTGATTTCACAGACCGCCATTGGTTCTGTTAGTGGTGGACAGAACTGGCCTGCTTCGGTCTCTAGGTCCCGTCAATAATCAGTTTCGGTTTCCCATGCATGTGCTGGCATCTGGGATGAGTATGGGATGTTTGGACCTCCTCTCTCTCTCTCTCGGTGGACCTCCTCTTCCTCTTCCTCTCTGTAGTCCTGGATATCCTTGTTGCATGTTATTAGGACAGTGGGTGCTCCAGTGTCCTGGTTGTCCACAGATCTAACAGATGTTATTCCATCCGCCCCTGGCTCCTCTTCCTCTCCATTGTCCTCCCTACTGGCTCCTGCTTGGCCCTCCATAGTATTTCTGTATTGGAGGCTGCTGCTTCGCAGTGCTCGTTCCCTGCTCCTGCATAGCTTCCTTCACTGCCTTGGCTATCTCTTGCTTGAGTCCCTCGTCAACACTGGGTGTCATCACCATCTGCTTAGCTTTAGCCTTGACTTCAGCTTTAGTCTTGTTTATTTCAGCATCTCTGTTAGCCACTTGCTGCTTTAGTAATCTTTTGTTCAGTTGCTTGATTTCCTCTTCCTCTTTTTGCTGCTTGGTCTTGTATCTTTTCAGATGATGTTCTAGATGCTTCACCCACAGGGAATTATTCATCTTCTGCAGGCCCACTACTTCCACCAGGGAGTTGCGTATGTCTTCTGGGAGGCCCTTAACACACTGGGCTCTCCACAGGGCCAAAGTGGCTGGGGTGGCATCATGTCTTCCTCCGGTGTGTTTAGCCCATAGCAGGCCAGCTTTTTTCAGATATTCCAGTATGACTTCATTTGGTCACAGGGTGATGTCATTCACACTGTGTTCGTTCCTCTCAGTAGGATAGGACCTTCTTGGCTCCTCCCATAGGTGATTTCTGAACATATCCAGTGGGATGGTGTCTCTGGCGGAGGGCCCTACTCCTGCTGCTCTCAGTAGCTGTCTAGTCATCTCTTTTCCTTCCACTCCTCCCAGTAGGGCTCTCATGTCTCCTGCACAGAGCGACTCTCCCATTGTCTGGTCCTCCAGTATGCTTATCCATTCTTCTGCTCCAGCTGGCAAGAGAGGCAGTTTGCCAATCAGTCAATCCATGTCCCTGTGTGCAAAAAGCACACACATACACTGCTCCTCCACTAGGGACAACCCTCAAGGGGAAACTGTACACAGTCTGTGGTTTTTGTCCTCTAAGCCTCATTTTGTGTGTTCTCACTAGATGTTCAGCCTTTCTTTTCCCCGCCATTTTTCTCCTCATTAGTTCAGTTTCTGCTGGCATAGAATGATGTGGTTGTTTTGGGATGATTCTTCATTGGAACTCTCCCATCAGGAAGCCATTCATTTCTGTATCTGTGTTTTTCCAACCATCCAGGTCATTAGTCAGCAGATAAGGCTCAGTACAATTACTGTCTCTCAGGTCTTTGAGCTTATATTCATCCTCTGAATCCTCCTCTTCACTCACCCAATTATCTTCATCTCTTGGGGGGGGGGGGTTGGCCTTCCATGTTGTCATCACTGTGGCTGCCTCTCTGCAAGGCTGTATTTGTTGAACTGGATGTACTTTTCTGCTTTTTCTTTGTTCTTTCTTCCAATTCTTTGATTGTCTGGCGTCCCCTGGTTTCATCCTCCACTCTTCTGGCGGCCTCTTGTCCAAAGTCTTCCACTCTGTCTTCAAAATTCACGCTTCCTCCTTTCACTAGTCTTGTCTGATTCAGGGAGAAATCCTGCCCTGTCCTGTCGGCCCATGCCATCCATTCTTGCTGTACTTATCTGAAGTATTTCTTTTACAGTGTCGGCTTTTTTCATCATCTCGTCACAGACTGCATGTGTCTGCAGGTCCGCTGGGTTCTCTAAATCCAATACTCCTTTAACTTCCACCATCAGCGCCTCCCGCGTCATCCTCCTGTATATGTGGTGGCGGTGGAGCCCCGGCCCTTGGCAATAGTGGATACAGCCCTGCTGTTGCAGTTAGAGGTCTTCTGCTAGCCTCCATTTCCTTCTCCTGGTGTCTTTGATTTTTCTTCTCAATCTCTGTCATGAGCTTACACATGGCCATCGTCATTGCATGCTGGTGTTTTTTCTTTCTCATTTTACTGTGTGCTGGTCCCCACGTCTTTTTTCCACTGGATTCCCGCTCACTGCGCAGCCTTCGCCTCTCCATCAGCCGTGGTGACCAAACACATAATCACATTATTACTTGGCAAAGTAGCTTCTGGTTCTTTTGAAATGAGGGCTTTCTTTTCCCACTTCTCCCACATCTGTTCGGCTCCTTTTTTGACTTGACCTTGACTTTTTTCTTCAGCATTTCACACCACCTCTCTTATAACCCATTCTCTCAGTCCCCCCAGAGTCTGCACTTTCTCCATTTTCTTCGCTTATTATTTATTTACTTTATTTTATCCCCAATTTTCTATTCACTAGCACTCCATCCAGCACTCCCATCCAGGCTGACCTGTAATTATACAGCACAAAGAGATCAATGAACACTCAATCCTTTCCCAGTGGCCAGTCAGTTTGTATGGAGTTCACCGGAGCAACTAACCAAGACACCACTGGTACTCCCCCACAACAGCCAGTCAGTTTGTATGGAGTACACCCGAGCAACTGACCCATAGAGTGACCACAGAGCAGGCTTTGCATTGACACCATTAGGTTTCCAGCCTCTGGGTAGACTTGTGCTATCACCATTAGGTTTCCGTCTACCACTTGGAGATTTCGCTCTCTCTTTCTATCTTAAACAATCCCCAATGAAAAACAATTTGTAATAATGATAAAATACAATAAAATAAAGTAAGACAAAGAAAAACTATTCCAAATGAAAGAAAATTAAAAAACAATCCCCAGTGCACTTTTATTGTTTTTCTTCTCTATTCTCTTTAGGCCAATTTATCTCTTTATCTCAGTTCAGTATTTCTTTTATCACAAATATCTCAGTTCAGCATTTCTTTTAACACAGATGTCTCAGTTAAGTATTTCTTTTAACACAAATTTACCTTGAATAAGAATAACATTCAGCATGGGGCCGGACTTAAGTGTCTGACCTTTTTTTTTTTTTTTTTTTTTTACAAAACATTCATGTTCAAACCATGTCAGAAGTTTACACAATTATCTGCACTTTTGAATGCTTTATATCTGAGCAGAAATGGCCCGTTTGCTGCAGGCTTTTTGGACACTCAATTGGTATACTTTCAGATCAGCTCCAAGATTACTTGCACTAAGCGCTATGGAAAGGCATTTCACCGGTCACTGATTCTACTCTTTTTCTCAACCAGCGTTTCTGCCAGGATTTACAAAAAGCACTCTCATGCAGCCAGTTTTGATCATGACATCTCACACTTCTCTTTATTCTTATTCACTTTCACTTTCTTCTTATTGTACTTTAACCCCACCATAGGTCTATTTTACCAGTGTCTTTTACTTCATTGTCTATAATATATTACTAAAATATTTTGACTCTATGTTCTTACCTCTCAATCACTCACATAAATTTTGTCATAAGCCAAATGGAGAAATTTGGTATAAAAACAACAGGTTTTCTGCTTACCTTTCTTAAAGTGGCCGCTTTGTGAGTGATGAGAAGTCAGGGCATGGGGTCCGCCCCCACTTGGAAAAAATCCAGTCCAGGACGTGCCAAAAAATCCTGGTCCTCTCTGCAATCACGTCGGAGTCACCATTTTGTAAGCATGGTCATTTTTGCAGAAAGAGGTCAGGAGATATTCTGTCTTCATTTAAGGATATTTATTAACACACTGATAAAATAGGGAACATGTACATGGATCTCAGTCTTTTGGGAAATCGCAGTCTGGAAGCAGTTAGCTGCAACCACCCGCCAGAATGAGAATGCCTGATTTCCGATTATAAAGAGTTTTAAAAAGAAATGTGTAGCTATCTGATTGGTCAAAACAGGACGGGGTGACCGTGGTTTAGACTTCAGTGCTCCCTCCTTGGTCCACAGGCTGATCACAGCCCCTTGGCGCACAACCCATCCAATCCATAGGAGACAGCGCCCTGAAAGAGAAGATGGCTAGACCCCCCTCTATATGTAAATTATGTGTTACCTGACACAAGATATGTTAAGTTTTGTTTTCTGTGTTTTCTGAGGTTACTAAAGGTCATATTGCCTGTGTGGCTATGTGTGGAGCTTATAGTCACTGAAGGGCATGTTGGTTTTGTTACCTTGTGTATGTAGCTGATAAGATAAGATAAGATAAGATAAGATAAGATAAGATAAGATAAGATAAGATAAGATAAGATAGACTTTATTTATCCCACCATGGGGGAAATTCACACGTTACAGCAGCAACATGACAGAGTGCAAGAAGTCAGAGGAGAAGAAGACAAAAAATAAAAATAACAAGAATAAAAAATATTGCACGAATGTTATCTACCTTATGGTAATTTACAATATATACAATACGTACACACTAATTTAAAAATGACGATTGCGCATGAAAACAGAGGTTATCAGTACAACTTGCGTTTGAATGGATGTTTATTGTGCACTATTATACAGTCTGATGGCTGTGGGCAGGAATGACCTGCGGTAGCACTCCTTCCTGCACTGGGGATGTAAAAGTCTTGTGCTGAAGGAGCTGCTCAGGGTCCTCACAGTTGTCCATAATGGATGTCAGCTTGGCTAACATCCTTTTGTCTGCCACCTCCTTGATGGAGGCCAGTGGGCAGCCCAGGACAGAGCTGGCTCTCTTAACTAGTTTGTTCAGTCTCTTCCTGTCTCTGTCCGTGCTGCCCCCTCCCCAGCACACTATGGCATAAAACACTGCAGAGGCCACCACAGTGTCAGTAATAAAGATACGAAAGTAAATATGTAACTCTAACAAGTTCAATATCTTTAAAAATCATGCTTTTCCTAATTATTCTTTTCTCTTAATGTCTGAAAGCTTTGCTGTGTGTCTTCCATTACAGTTTTATTATTCATTACAGTAAGCAGACATATACATACATACATAAATACATACATACGCACATACATACATACATACATACATACATACATACATACATACATACATGTGTGTATACACACACACACACACACACACACACACACACACACACGTATATGTATGTATATATGTGTGTGTATGTATGTGTGTGTATACATACATACATACATACATACATACATACATACTTGTATATATACATGTGTATACACACACACACACACACACACACACACACACACACACACATATATTAGGGATGCACGATATTTACCGGACCGATAAAATATCAGCCAATTAGGGGAGAAATTACGTCATTTTTAATCGATCCGATAGGTACATTTTATCCATTATAAAGGTCTGATAAATTTATTAAATTGGGGAAACAGTTTGCAAGCCACAGAGCCCCAAAATAGGCCATGGTGCGCTGGTTACGTCATCTATCGCGCCTTACTGACAGGACCCAAGCTGGGTCCCAAGAACGGACTACGCAGAAGTTTTACCACAGGCATATGGACATTTGATGGCAGTCCGGTCAGCATGTTAAGCTTAACGGCTCAGTGGTTGGATCAAGATTTTAATATGCAAAAAGCAATGCTGCACTCACAGGAGTGCCCTGGGTCACATACAGCAACAATGATATGCCAAGCTTTTGAAACAAGGCTCTCACAGTGGAGTATAACAAAAGATCAAGTGCATGGTGTGCTCACAGATAATGTACGAAACATGACAAAGGCTATAGAGGAGTGTGGGCTTGCAAACGTGGGCTGTATGACACACATTTTACAGCTCGCTTTAAACGAGGCTGTGCTGAGCCAAAGAAGCGTCAGCAGGAAGATAGTAGGGCACTTCAAACATTCCCAACTCGCCACCTCCCATCTTCAAAGCTTACAGAAACAACTAGGCATGAAAGAGGCAAGACTTCAACAAGATGTGCCCACTAGATGGAACAGCACATTGTACATGATGAGAAGTTTGTTGGGGCAGAGCTGAGCCCTTGCGGCATATGCAGTAGATTTCAAGTTACCTGCTTTTCTGAGCCCATACCAGTGGACTTTAATTGAAAACATGCTCACTATTCTTGACCCATGTGAACAGCTGACAAAAGACATTAGCTCAGCTACAGCCACAGCAGCTGATGTCATCCCCTCCATTGAAGCCTTAAAGCGTCTGTTATAGAAGACTGTTGCAACAGATAATGGAGTTAAAAGTTCAAAGAGAACCATACTGCAAGCCATAGAGCAGCGTTTCAGTCACATCTACACAGAGTCAATGTTTTTTCTTGCCACAAGCTTGGACCCTGCATATAAGGACTGCTATTTTGACCAAGCAACAAGAAGGGAAGCAACAGAAGTGTTGCAGGCCAAGGTGAGATGTGCAACATCAGCAGAAAATGTTGAAGAGCCAAAGGAGAAGAAAACCAAGGCAGATGACAACGTGTGGTTACTGTGTAACCTTGGTTCTCTGAGTGAAGAGACTATCTCTCCACTCCATTACATATTCCATATGTACAGGGATATGACTCCCGCTGCTTGTCAGGGTACTTGGATAATTCTTTAAGACACACCGGCTTGGGTTTTGTTGCTTCTCCAGTAGTCCATGGGGCTCTCGGATCAAGGAATCGTGGGCTCTGAGAGATAGGTTTGAATCTAAAGTAGTATAACAGTAACAAAGAACAAAACAAAATTATATATTTAACATTACTATGTTTGGGTCTATTTTATCAGAAATAGCCAAAGCTTTATTTGAACAATAAATTAACTACCTGCTGATCTGTTTGGCTTTGGGTCAGCTCTTTCATATTGTTTTCTTGAAGGACTTCTTCATACATTGTCAGCAGGGAAAGATTGTTCTCTATCGTCTCGAGACTATCTCTCCACTCCATTACATATTCCATATGTACAGGGATATGACTCCCGCTGCTTGTCAGGGTACTTGGATAATTCTTTAAGACACACCGGCTTGCCCGGCCACGCACTATTGGGTAGCTATAAAGCGCCAGCACTGACGTGCGATCACTGATAGTTTGATCAAACGTGTCTCCGAGCGGCCTAAGGACTGGAGAGATAGTCTCTTCACTCAGAGAACCAAGGCTACACAGTAACCACACGTTCTCTATCATCTCGAGACTATCTCTCTACTCTGTTACATGTTCCATATGTACAGGGTAGACCTTTAAGACACCCCGTGAGGAGACGGTGCAGCCCACAATCCCACACCACAACGTGCAACAGACGAACTATGTACAAATATACAATATATACAAGACACGGGAGTAGGCCCCGCCAGGCGCTAGGGCCCATCCTGAGAGGGAAAGGGGCGCCATGGAAGCCCGCAAGACGCAAGGCAACCAAAGGGAACCAGCCAGGGGCCCCGCAAGACGCAGGGGCTAGGCTGGCCACAGGGAAGCCGCTCACTCGGCCCGCAAGACGCAAGGCCGAGGGGAGACAATGTGTCTACCGTTGGGCCCAGCCCAGGATGACCATGCAGCGGCAGAGCAAATGTAGGCAAGGGAGGCCCCCGCCACAAGGCCCAGGAGGCAGCCACACCCTGAGTGGAGTGCGCCCGGACCCCTGATGGAACAGGCACACCCGACAGGACGTAAGCCTGACGGATAGCGTCCACCACCCAGTGTGACAGTCTGGACTTAGACAAAGGTCTTCCCAGACGTCCAGGGTCGTAACAGACAAAGAACTGATCGGACTTCCAGATAGCCTGAGTCCGCTGAATGTACTCCGTCAAGGCCCTGCTCAGCGTCCTCATCAGCATCAGGAGAGGAGAGAGACCTAACCTCAACTGATTGAGACAGGTGGAACTCAGTGAGGACCTTAGGCAGGAAGGGTGGGTTGGATCTCAGAACGACACTAGAACCATCCGAGGAGAACCGGCAGCAGTCACCATTCACTGACAATGCATGAAGTTCACTCACCCTCCTGGCCGAGGTAATAGCAAGCAGAAAGGCTGTCTTAATGGAAAGCCACTTCAAATCAGCACCCCCAAGGGGTTCAAAAGGGGGACTCTGAAGAGCCCCAAGGACGACATCCAAGTCCCACGAGGGAAGTGCGGGACCAGCAGCTCGCACCGTAAGCCTCTGGGCCCCCCAGAGAAACCGAGAAATGAGGGCACAGTCCTCAGCACCCAGTGCAACCTCACCGATTTGAACTGCTTTGATTGCCGCCACCAATCCTTGCAGTGTCACCGCAGCCTTCCGGACCTCCAGCTGAGACTGCAAGAACTGCAGGATCTGCTGAGCTGAGGCTAAGTAGGGGTTCACCTGGTTAGACCCACACCAGGCAGTAAACAGTTGCCAACGGTACGAATAAGCCGCCCTTGTGGATGGAGCCCAGGCCTGCTGAAGTGTTGCCATGACAGGCTCTGGCAATCCTAAGGACAGGAACCTGTCCCTCTCAGGGGCCAAGCCACCAGCCTGAGCCCCGCTGGAAAGGGGTGGAACAGGGCTCTGTTCGCCTGGGAGAGAAGGTCCCTCCGGCACAGGAGCTCCCACGGTGGTCCGTCCAGCAGAGGTGGAATGGCTGAGAACCATGCCATGTGGGGCCCCAGAGGCGCCACCAATATCACCCGCACATGTTCCACCTGAACTCTTCGAAGAAGAGGCTGGAGAAAAGCGAAGTGGGGAAAGGTGTAGAGCAGAACCCTGGGCCATGGATGAGCCAGAGCATCCCAGCATTCCCAGCAGCGGCATTGCTCCTCTGAGACTACGCAAACCAGCCAGTCGTCGAGGTAGTTCAAAATTCTGATGCCCTTGCACCTCAGGGGGGAGAGAACCACATCCATACATCGAGTGAAGGTGCGTGGTGCCAGAGAAATACCGAACGTCAGCACCTGAAACTCATATACTTTGCCGGCAAAGCCGAACCGCAGGAAGCGCCAGTGAACAGATGGGTATCTGGAATTAGCCATCCTTCAGGTATATAGTGGCGAACCAATCTCCTGCAGAGATTGCCTGGTTCACCCTGGGGACCGTCAAAATCCGGCATCGCAGGGGCCGGAGATACTGATTCAGCCCCCTGAGGTCCAGAATTGGGCGAAGCCCTCCGTCCCTCTTCGGGGCCAGAAAGTAGCAGGAGAAAAACCCAGCCCGCTGATCCCCTGAGGCCACCTCCCTTATGGCCCCTTTTTCCAGGAGAGTGGACAGCTCTGCCTGCAGAACCGCAGGGTGTTCCTGTAACCGGCGGTCGGTGCAAAAACTGAATGCGGTACGTGGGTCATGGTGGAAACCACCAACGGGTCGGCCTCCAGGGCCAACCAGGCCACCCTGCGAGCAGCAGACGGGGAAACCCGGTTGGCCCGAGTCCAATGATTGTCAGGAGGGTTGAGGGTGCTTGGAGGACCCCTCTGCCTTAGCAGTCAGTCCTCTGCCCCTGCCCTGGCGGCGGCACTTATGCTGCCGGGAGGCCTCTAGCTTGAGTCTGAGGTCCCCTTGACCCCATGACGAGGCCTCAGGAGTTGGTGCTGGCAGAGAGCGAGGCTGTCTAGGCCTGGAGCTTGCGACACACCTGACAAGGCCCACTGAAACCTCCTTAGCACAGTGGCGGTTCTCCTGCGCCTGCTGCAATAAGGCAGTGGCGTGAGGGCCAAACATGGCTGAGGGTTCCACCGGCACTTTAAGCAGGCAGTCTCTATCCCCCTGTTGCAGCTGGGATTGAGACAGCCACAAGTGGCGCCTAGCTACCCAAAAGGAAGCTAAGGCACTGCCTGCCGCCTCAGCCTGCTCCCTCATCACAGAGGAGAGGCATGAGGAGGCCATCTGCAGCTCCTCACCGATGCTGGTGTCGACCTGAACCTGCCGAGACAAGTCACGGAGGTAAAAGGACAATATAGCGCCTGTATTTGCCAGCCGAGTCTGCACCGACATGGATTTATGTGGCCAGGCTATCCATGACCCTGCAATTTTAACTAGAGCAGGTGGTGTTGCCAAGTATGGAGCTAGAGGTGGACACCAATGGAGTGAGGACCCGGAGGGCCCCCGAACCATGATAGGCTGAAGGGGAGGTAATTGAGCCTGCCAGGGTATGGGTGCTCAGGTTTATCCCTCATAAACCTGAGCACCCATACACTTTGGAACAAAAAATCGGCAATGGGCCTCTCTGGTACGTGCAGGCAGAATAAAACAATCCATGCACGACTGAGGGTTCTCTCTTGAAACTAAAGCATGTTCATGCCCCAGACATAAAACGCAGCTATCATGCCCATCCTCTAGGGGCATCGCCACCCCACAGCCCACACAACAATGTCCCTCCTGAGCCACCATACTGACCTGGAAGTACTCCATCACTTCCTGTTAGCTGTAGCACCGAAGCTAACTCAGTTATTTTTTCATTTTTTGTGTGTTTTTTGTTTCTTGTAATGGACTGTGTGTGCCGGCCGCCGTGGGAGCCGTATGCTATGGTGGGGTGGACAAGGGAGTGCTTGAACTATTGGAGGGGGAGACTGTTGGAGAGGGAAAGACCGGCGTTTGCCGGCAAGCGCGTTAGACCGCGATACGCCGGCAAGAGGACACCGCCAGAGCCGGGAGCCGGAGCTTCAGCTCTGGCCCGACCCTCAGATGACCAACACTGCAGCTGACACAGTGGCCGGGCAAGCCGGTGTGTCTTAAAGAATTATCCAAGTACCCTGAGAAGCAGCAGGGGTCATATCCCCGTACATATGGAATGTGAAACGGAGTGGAGAGATAGTCTCGAGACGATAGAGAACAATCTTTCCCTGCTGACAATGTATGAAGAAGTCCTTCAAGAAAACAACATGAAAGAGCTGACCCAAAGCCAAACAGATCAGCAGGTAGTTAATTTATTGTTCAAATAAAGCTTTGGCTATTTCTGATGAAATAGACCCAAACATAGTAATGTTAAATATATAATTTTGTTTTGTTCTTTGTTACTGTTATACTACTTTAGATTCAAACCTATCTCTCAGAGCCCATGATTCCTTGATCCGAGAGCCCCATGGACTACTGGAGAAGCAACAAAACCCAGTTCCTGGACCTTGCCTCACTTGCACAGAAATACCTGTCCTCCCCTTGCACCAGCATAGACAGTAAATGTTTGTTTTCTGCTGCTACAAATGTTATTGATAAAAAAGAGCCCGACTTGGATGTGAGAAGGCAGAGATGCTTCTTTTTGTTAAGAAAAATCTCCCACTGATGCCCTCACCTAGCAAATAGAAAAGATAATGCAGACATTAGACAGATGAGAGATGCACTTTTTTGTTTTGTGTAATGATTTGATATGTTAGTGCATTGGATTTATTCATTTCATACGGTAAATGGTTGGCCTATGAGTGTCTTTGCTTCTGTTATTGTTATTTACAGCAAATGACCACAAATATTTGTGATATGACATGAAAATAAACTAACTTTTGAAAGAGCCCAAATTGTATGCTGTTCTAGATAGGCCAGAGCTACTAAAATATCAGTTTTTCATCACTGCATCCTAGATTTGTTATTCTCCTGGATGCACAAACTGCAGATTATATGAAGATTATATTAAATATAAAAATATGAACTTATCGGTTATCGGTATCAGCCATGAAAAGCAGGAAATTATCGGTTATCGATATCAGTTGAAATTTTTCATATAGTGCATCACTAATTTATTTATATACATATATGTGTGTGTGTGTGTGTGTGTGTGCGCGCGCATGCGTGCGTGCGTGTGTGTGTATATATACATATACATACACATATATACATATACACACGCGCACACACACACACACACACACACACACACACACACACATACATACATATATGGTTGATGATAAGTCATGGCTCCAAAGACGTGTTACGTTTGTAGGCTATATTTATTGCAGATCAAACACAAACAATGGGACGATTTCATAATCGTGAACATTTCCATGCATCTTGTGTGAGTATCAAAAGCCAAGCGAAGCAAAGTGTTGCAAAGTGGTCAGGCGAAGTAGGAAGTTCCCCACTCACCCTCTCAGTTCATTCAAAAGAACCTGCCAGGTGAAGAACAGCTGATATTACTACCACTGATGTACCACCCACACCATGTGATGCATATCCCCGTATGTGACTATTAATAAATTCATAAAAGTATGCACCCATATAAATATCACAAAAATTACACATGGCATTAGCTGGCACCTACACATACGCCTCCCTGATGGTATGGCATGATTGATAACTCAGCATTGAGGACACCATTAATTCTGACCAAATCTCCAACTCCATTTGCAAAAGTTCAGCCTCAGACTTGCAAAGAAACCTCCACCATGCTTGACTGTTGCCTGTTGACACTCATCATTGTACCACTCTCCTGCCTTTCAGTGTACAAACTGCTTTGCTATAGCCAAATATTTCAAATTTTGACCCGAGCACCTGCTGCCATATTTCTACACCCCAGTTCCTATGTTTTTGTGCATAGTTGAGTCACTTGGCCTTGTTTCCATGTTGGAGATATGACTTTCTGGCCCCAACTCTTCCATGAAGATCACTTCTGGCCAATCTTCCCCAAACAGTAGATAGTTGTACCTGGGTCTGCCAGTTCTGAGCTGATGGCACTGCTTTGACATGTTCTGATTTCGAAGGGATATAAGCTTGATGTGTTTGTAATCTGCTGCACTGTTTCCTTGGCTGACCACTTCATCTACGATCCTCAATGTTGCCCGTTCCTCTGTGTTTCTTCAGATGAGCTTGAACAGCACATCTTGAAATCCCAGTCTGCTTTGAAATCTTTGTCTGGGAGAGACCTTACTGATGCTGTGTAACTACCTTGTGTCTTGTTGCTGTGCTTAGTCTTGCCATGGTGTATGACCTGTGACATGAAACTGTCCTCCACAACCTCACCTTGGTAGCAGAGTTTGGCTGTTCCTCAGTTTTAAGCCTCCCACACAGCTGTTTCTGTTTCAGCTAATGACTGTGTTTCAACCACAGTACCAGTCAAAAGTTTGGACACACTTTCTCATTCAATTTATTTATTTATTTTTTTCTATATTTAGATTAATACTGAAGACATCCAAACTATGAAGAAACACATATGGAATTATGTAGTAAGCAAAAAGTGCGAAACAAATCAGACTCTATTATATATATATATATATATATATTCCTCAAAGTAGTCACCATTTGCTTTGATGGCAGATTTGCACACTCTTGGCATTCTCTCAATCAGTTTCATGAGGCAGATGTGCCTTGTCAAGAGTTAATTTCTTGCCTTCTTAATGTGTTTTAGACCATCAGTTGTACTGTGCAGAGGTAGGGTTGGTACAAAGGTCAATACAGTGAATAGCCCTATTTGACTACTGTTCTAATCCATATTATGGCAAGAACCACTCAACTAATTAAAAGGAAACGACGGTCTATCATTACGTGATGACATGAAGGTCAGTCAATCAGGAAAATTTCAAGAACTTTGAACGTATCCTCAAGTGCACTCGCAAAGACCATCAAACGCTATGATGAAACTGGCTCTCATGAGGACTGCCACAGGAAAGGGTTACCTCTGCTGCAATGGATAAGTCCATCACAGTTACCAGCTTTAGAAAGCACAAATTAACAGCACCTCAGATTAGAGCCCATATAAATGCTTCTCAGAGTATCAAGTATGGCCATCAACCTATACAACTCCTCCCTCTGAATGGCCCCTGGACTTCTCACTTATGCTGTTACACATTTGACTAAATTCAACTTGCACATCCTTTTGGAGCCAAACTTACTTTGCACATCCGTATGTATTACTTTGCACATTAC
The DNA here is from genome assembly GCF_039877785.1 of Chaetodon trifascialis. Classification (NCBI taxonomy): domain Eukaryota; kingdom Metazoa; phylum Chordata; class Actinopteri; order Chaetodontiformes; family Chaetodontidae; genus Chaetodon; species Chaetodon trifascialis. Next base: position 27,215,706 of record NC_092066.1, read on the forward strand.
TTTGCACACCCGTATATACTATTTTTTATATTTTCCTCAGTATATATCCATCCATTATCTATACCGCCTATCCCTTTCGGGGTTGCGGGGGGCTGGAGCCTATCCCAGCTACAATGGGCGAGAGGCGGGGTACACCCTGAACCGGTCGCCAGCCGATTGCAGGGCCACATACAAAGACAGACAAACATTCACACTCACACTCACACCTACGGACAATTTAGAGTCATCAATTAACCTAATGAGCATGTTTTTGGTCTGTGGGAGGAAGCCGGAGTACCCGGAGAGAACCCATGCATGCATGGGAAGAACATGCAAACTTCACACAGAAAGGCCCCGCCTGACCCGGGGATCGAACTGGCAACCTTCTTGCTGTGAGGCACCCGCACTACCTGCTGCGCCACCATGCAGCCCCTCAGTATATATATATATATATATATATATATATATATATATATATATATATATATATATATATATATATACACCCAACCGGTCGCCCACCCAGAGCCTGGTTCTGCCTGAGGTTTCTACTTCTGTTGTGATTTGGCGCTATACAAATAAAATTGAATTGAATTGAAAAAATAATAATAATTAAATAAATAAATATATATATACACACACACACACACACACACACACACACACACATATATATTATGTTCTATATGTTGTGGTATATTTTGTTTTATATATATATTCTCAATATAAATATTTTGTTTTTATATTTGCTTTTTATATATACAGTTCTCTCTCTTTTCTAATTTTATTCTAATTCCATTCTTGTAAGGAGCACTGCAACTAAATCAGTTTCCCCTCGGGGATTAATAAAGGATTTCTGATTCTGATTCTGATTCTGATTCTGAAGTAGCAGACACATCTCAACATCAACTGTTCAGAGGAGACTGCGTTAATCAGGCCTTCATGGTCAAATTTCTGCAAAGAAGCCACCTCTGAGGAAGGAAAAGAAGAGAATTGCTTGGGCAAAGAAATACAAGGAATGGACATTAGACCAGTGGAAATCTATTGGTTTCATCTTTTACATGTGAAATTGATAATCATTAGCACCTGTTAATTTGGTATAATTGGTTGATCTGACCTGACTATAATCCTGACTATAATTGCCTGAGTTCAAGTGGTGCTGGTTTGAAGCTAAAGGGTAGTAAGACCAAATATTAATTTTGTTTTGTTTTCCATGTTTCCATGTTATTGCCTAGAATTCCCTTTATATTACAGTCTCCCCTTATTTTATTCTCTATTTATTGCCTGTGCCAAAGGTTTTATGTAAAGAGCAAAAAGGGCCGTGAAAGAGGGCATACCTGATGAATTGATCTTTCGAGTTTTACGCAATCAGTAAGATTTCCATTTATCTTTATTCTTGCTGTAGGGGCAGAATATATGGTTTTAATACACTTAATTGGCTTTTCAGTGAAGCTAAATTGCCCCAAGGCCAAAAACAAACATTCCCAGCTGACACAGTCAAAAGCTCTCTCTCGATGCTGAGAAACTGATTGACACTGCATTTTTGCTTTCCTGTTGCTTTGTATTATATGTAGAGAGCATCTAATATTGTCTTGTGCTTGAACAAAGCCGCTTTGGTCACTGTCAATTAGATAAGGAATTAAGGTATATAGTCTCCTAGAAATGATAGACGCTCACAGTTTGTAAATTTGAGATTGGTCTAAATGAGCTGCATTGAGCTGCATAACATTTTGTTTTTGTCCTTTTTTGGGATCATGCTGACAGCTTCATTCTATGAAGGTGGAGTTGACATCACTTCTGGGTGTCTTTTTTTTTTTTTAATCTATTCAATGCAGTCTCCAATTCTGTTTTCGTGATCTGTGATGTTATGGAACTCGTTTCTCATTTCATTTGTCGTTTTGTTTGTGAGTAGAGAGTCTGTGATATGCTTGAAATGCAGCATCAATTTATTGTACCACTTAATTTGTATACTCTCTCTGTATTGTGTACTCTTAATTTATGACATTTATGGGTCTTTTGGAGCAGCTGATCTGCAACAGATAGTGTAGACCATAGACTTGCTTTCTGCAGGGGCTTTTACACTGCACTGTCTAGAACACAAAGAAGAGGCAGCACAGCTCTTAATCAGTTCCTTGTATACTTCCTAGGATCAGACTTCGAAGTAGGGGGGTGTTGATGTTACTCATCGTTAAGAGACCAGTAGGACAGACTTCTTGTCTGTACTTATATTGTTCAAGGCTAAAGTTCCTCTCACACTCTGCTTTGCTGACAGGGAACATTTTCATGCAGTTAAGGAGCGGTTTTATGTCCTTAGGTTCACTGTTGGGCTCTTCCAGTAGGTCCTGCATGCCATTCAGTTCTTGGTCCGTGTACAAATTAAATCACTTGCACAGTCACTTAACTTGTTCTTCACCATGGCGGATGCTGGAGTTTGATGGCCATTTCCTCTGGTCAAGGATGTTGAGGTCCTTGTTGGTCTAATCTTCGAAAGACAAGCATTGCTTAAGATTGTTTACAAGGCTTTCTAAGAACTAGCCTGGATTCATAGACTTGAGCTTTGGATTTCTTTTCAAGGCTATAGACTGATACTCTACCACTATTTTTGCTTCTAAAGCCTCACCATATTTCTCACCTGGACTCTCTTTAAATGACTTTATCAGTCTGATTGTGCATTTCAGCAGATGCTGTGCTCTAAAGAGAATGAGTCTGAAGCTCCTGTGACAGGACACTTAGTTCATGGAGTGTGTCATACTTGAGCCCAAGGCCACAAAGAAATTCAGGGCTTTGAACATGGTCTCATAAACCTCTGTACATTTGTCTGTCCTTGTTGCAACTCCTCTCATCAGAACAAGCATTCTTAAAGTGCTGCACAAGAGCTACTAGTGATGTCCAAACAGCATGAGCAGCCTGGAAGCTACTGGCCACCCAGTGTACATCCAAGACTCTGCCAATGTGAAGAAGTTGTGAGCCTACTTCAGCTGCTGCATCTTTCAATTCATGCTCATTTTTGTTGGACATGCTGTACAGAGAATATAGCTTCTGCAGAAAAGCTTTAAAGTGTTCAAGTCTATGGCTCATACAGTGCCATATAAGAAGCTTTGGGAATCTCAAAGTCATCCTGGTTGCTGCTCCTGACTTTTTTCCTAACATGATGCCGCCTCCATCAGATACAAATGTAACCTAGTTTTCATGGGGCTATTCTTCTGTTAGACCAGCATTGGTTAAACAAGTGAGTAAACCCTCTACTATGCCATCTGCTCTCTGATATTCCAGTTCAACAAGCTCAAGAAATATGAATTCAGGGCTTTCTTCTTGAACTGATGCTTTAACTGAAACTGTCATGAGAGCTTTGTGACTTAAAGGAGTGGCCTTGTCGATTTGGACGGCTAACTGACTCAATGATACTACTATGCTACTGACAATTTTGTTCTGCACCTCATTGGCAACATGTTTGGTTATTTTTGTTGCACTGTAATGTAAATAAAGTATTGAGCCCATTTTTATATCATTCAATTCCTGCGGCTCAATGAGGCTCTCATGGTCAGAAAAGAGTCTGTTCTTTTTGGCCAAATGCTAGGCTGTTCGAAACACAGCTTTGGTTTCCTTCATGTAGGACTCAGTCATAGCCTCCATCACATTTTCAGTGAACGCTTCTTTCTGTTTGCTCTTGCATCTTGAATTTCAAAGTTCATTCATTCTCTCTCTTGAGAGACACCTTGCTCCTTGTGAATTCCAATAGAGTTCACACAGCTACAGACCGGACACCCTGTGAAGAAGATAAACAAACATTGTAACTACTTTATTCATATCTGTGTAGTGTCCATTTCTCCCACATACATACAAGCACACAAACACACTATATGTATTTCTCTGTGTCTGACCAAGGGTTCTTGGATGTAAAATTGTCTTTCTGTTGGACTGTCCACATGTCTGGCCAGTAATTATTGGTGTCTACAAAAAAATAACAAGAGTGAATGAAAGGTAGGCTGTAACAATTGAAACAATTACCATGATCTGAACAGTATTGAATTTAGTTAATTGGCAGAAGAATTCCAAAAAGACTCACTAACTCACTAACCAAGGTAGCTGCCAAAATACTGCTGACATGTTATTGGTGTAATTTACAAGGTCCTGCTGCTATTAAAAAGTGCTTACCGTGGTTGACATCATCAGATTGTAATGGTAGTCGAAGAGTCAGCATCTCTGTCGGCATCCTTTCCAACTGGGCTGGGGGATGGAGCGGCAGCAACAGACTCATGAACAGGAGCGCAAACTGAGCTATGGTTAGCTGAGCTGCTGGCTAGCACTGATGTAATGTTGGTCTTCCCATCATTACATGAGCTGTTGGCCAATGGCACCGACAAAGCATCACAAAGTGTTTTTTTTTTTTTTTTTTTGGAAGCAGATAGTTTATCTCAGTTGTTTGCTTTATATTTCTTTGATTTTCGTCTCTCCGTCATTAATTTAATTATTTACTTTATTATTCAACAGGGCAAGCAGGTAGACCACAGGCGACATTTATTTTCCAAGGATGACATTGGCAACATATGACCCGCACTACTCTGCCTCTGATTGGCTTACCCTGATATTCTTACTCAACCAACCAGCGTTGGCAGAAACGAGTAGCAGCCATTCAGAGGCAGAGTAAGGTGGGTCATGCCTTTGCCACCCTAGGAAATAATCATTGCAGCACGCTACTAAATGGTGAGCATCAGAGGGGATTTGTAAGTGGGTTTACGCAATTCCATCTGAAAAATAAGTGGTCATACAACATATACTGCGTAGACCCTGCACTACACCACTGGTCATACGTAATGTAGGGGCTCCCTCTTTGCAAAAGCAAAAGTCGTTTAGTCTCCCCTTGTTCAATTTACTCTTTTGTTGAAAAATCAGGGGATCAGAAAAAGAATGAAAGTATAAAAAAAATAATAATCGTGAGGAGAATGGAGTTCAAATGTACCTGTATTTAAATTATCATTACAAAAGAGGGGGACAGGGCCTGAAAACGGGGGGATAATGGTATTTGTATGTGTCTCTCTGTTGTGGATTAGCAATTTGAAAATATTGCATGTATGTTTATTTGTTTATTATTACTGTTCGCGAATAGCTGCATGGTGGGGGGGGGGGGGGGGCTTTCTGTGTGAAGTTTGCATGTTCTTCCTGTGCATGCGTGGGTTCTCTCTGGGTACTCCGGCTTCCTCCCACAGACTCTAAATTGCCCCAAGGTGTGAGTGTGTATGTTGCCCTGCGATCGACTGGCGACCGGTCCAGGGTGTACCCCTCCTCTCGCCTGTTGACAGCTGGGATAGGCTCCAGCCCCCCTGCAACCCCGAAAGGGATAGGCGGTACAGAAAATGGATGGATGGATGTTCGGGAATTTGTCTGTGTGATATCTACTGATACATTGTTGCTATTTTTTGTGGTTTTAAGTATGTGAGCCTGTTTCGGACTCTTTTGATATGATCTCCATCTGTTCTGCTAACTCATTGTTGCCCATCGCCACTTCTTCCCATTACTCTATTTCAGTTTGTCTTGCACCATGCTTGCAATTTTTTTTATCAATCTCTTCCCTGAAACTGTTGAGCTCCTTTTTAATAACATTTCCAAATTCAATTTCTCTTTTTGAACTCCATTAATTCTTGCTTGAGTTCTGTTTTCAGGTTTTCTTTATCTCTGCCTAGGTTTTGGATGGCTTTAGCAGTTATGACATCCTCCACCAGACTCAATCTCTCCCTTGCTGGTTTTGTTGTCATTTGTATGTGTCTTTTCCCTTGTCGAGGTCCTTGTTTTTCCTTTTATTGTCTTTAACCCCACTCATTTTAGGTTATTTCACTTTCTAATACTGACAATATTTGAGTTTTTTTCTTAATTTACTGGGAGATTTATAGAACTTTACCACCATCTTAAAATGCTTACCAGAAGTCCCAGTGAAACATTGTCATCAAATAGTAGGAAACAAAAGTTCTTGACCTTGGTTCCCACATGTCCTGGAAAACAGTTGACAAATTTTCCCATCATGGAACAATGAGAGAAAAACTCAAATGTCCTGGAAAAACTTGTGTTGTCCTCAAAAATGATTTCAGCATGCTCCTCTTTTCCTTTAGCTGAGAATGAACTTCTAGGCTGTCTACCAGAGTGCCCCAAAACAGATACCACTGGCAGCTGAAAGGGCTAAATTATGTTCAGGATAATAGTAATGCTCAAATAGTAGTTCATGAATGAGAAGATTTTGTATAGGTTGCTGTCAGTGGTGCTGTGGAAGTGCTTTGAACACACCCCCAAGTCACGTCACATGGCAGCAATGCAGGTTGGATGACATTATAACTTCAGTGGCTGAAAGCCCAGTTGTACACGAGTCAAAACACCAGCTAAATGCTGGCCAACATTACATCTTTACATTTTACTTTGCTTGCATTGTCTCTTCAAATACAAATGGACCACAACATGACACATATGTTTTTGCTTTTTTTGTAATAGTAGCATCTCACAGTGGGTGTGCTTCTTCTTATTAAGGACTCCACTTATTATTTCTAGTAAGATTAAGATTAAGATTTACTTTATTGATCACTGCACACACATGCTACAGGGATGAGACTGCACACATGCCATGCTTCGTGAAATTATTTTCTCCGCATTTAACCCATCCTGGTAAGTCTTCCTCTGCAGCAGACCAGGAGCGGTGGGCTGCCAGCCGACAGCAGCGCCCGGGGACCCAATTCCTCTTTGTCACCACTGGTCAGATGGTGATCTTCTTGTATGTTTTTAGTGTTTTTTTTTTATGGAGGATACCCCAGGTGAACACGGAGAGAACATGTAAACTCCACACAGAAAGGCCCCTTTTCCCCCCAGCACCCCAGGCAAGAATCAAACCCGGGACCTTCTAACTGTGAGGCGACAGTGTTACCACTTGTTCCACCGTGCCACCAAATAGTAATAATAGTAATGGGGCATAGTAATGTATGGTGTGAAAAACAGAGTCAGTGTCAGCTAAAAATCCTAGAAAACTTTAACTCTGAATCGTACATTTAGGTATGTAAAGTTCAGTCTAAATTCTAGGCTACTATTTTGTGTTATTGTGTTTATAGAATTCTTGAGAAAAAAGCAATCAGGTTGTGAATTAATGATAAAGATGATATATTGTGTTACCATAACACAGTATAATAATGGAATATCGCATAAATAAAATTAACAATATTAAAACAGAATTAAAACAAAGCAAGAAATGAAAAAATAATCACAATAATAGGAGACAGTAGTAAAAGTGGTGTAGCCATCCAAAGGATATGCCTGTATACTCTGTATACCCTGTGTGTTTTACCAGCCAGAGTAGTTAACTTTGTAAAAAAAAAAAAGGGTCTATTTTAACTGAAATCGGTATCTTTTCCTGCACCTAACCAAATAGCTTTATTACCTAAAACTAATCAAACTTACAGAAAACAGAAAATAATTAATAATAAAATAAAACAAAAAAATAAGTTAACAATATATGAATAAATTTCACACAGGACCGTAGCTGTCAACATTGGAATGTGAAAATTTGGAAAAAATTTCTGGCACCCCACCCTGGGTTGTCCCACCACCCTTGTCACTGTATATATACCACTTACATTAAGACAAGGGTAAAAGCAGAAAATCCTAACATCACCACTAGGCAATCATTTGCTTTAAAAAATCAGAGCAACAAGAATTGGTTAGGGTCGAGTGGCTGAAGGTTTTCTCTCCAACCAAGCAGCAGCACACCACACTTGACTCATTTCATCAGCTGATCTCAGCCTTCAAAGCTGATCGGTCAGACTGCATCCTCTTGATTGGTTGCAGCCACACACCCCTTTGTGGAATAGTTTGGACATGCCTAGTTTAACTGGTTTCTACATTAAGTGATTCCAATTATGTGTGTAGAATCAGTTACTTGGTTGAAAGTGAAATACCAACACTGCATTACATAAATGAAAATACCAAAGGGCATATAAATTTAGCACATAGTTTATGTATTAATTGAAGGATATGAACACATGACTTATACATTATGCTTCATTTGTGATTTTGAGAGAGGCTATTGGCAAGTGAGACAATTGGTAAGAGAGGGTGATTATGAAAAAACATCAGAGAAATAGTATAAATGCAGTCATTGGTGGAGCATGTTTCTGCACCTCTTGGGCATGGTGGATCTGTCCTTTTCTCTGTGTAAAACACTGAAATCCATGTGGCATATCTTACAAGAAGCATGATGTTGACCAATGTTCGTTCACTCTTCAGTAATCCTTCTCTTATTTGGCGAGGTAGGTGCCGATAGAATGAATGACTCCTCATCAATAGATGTTATGGCTAATGCTCTACATACTGCCACCTTCTGTACCAGAGGAGTGTATAGCAATCACATTAAATTGGAATTATGCCTCCTACAGAAGGGTAAAATATAGTAGAAGGGTTGACAGGTCTGCACAGGACACAAACCCCAGCCTCCCAGATTTTTTTTTTTTTTTTGTTAGACCTTGTTTGTGTGAACGTTTAACAGTTTGACATCAAGCATGTTTGGTCACTGTGATTGGACAAACAATATTTCACTCATTAAATATTAATGACTTGCCATTGTCATCCTGGGAAAAAAAATCCTAACCTACTGTTGAAACTAAGCTAAATAAACTTCCCACAATCCATCAGCAGCTTTATCCCTGAATTCTTATCTGCACTTGATTGATGTACATAGTATAATAAAACTGTTTAGGCAAACTTTTCTAAGGCTAACACTTTCATCATTAGGTATGCATTAATTATTTGACTTTGGACTGCTTTGAGGGTTGATACAAAGCAGGATTAGTTTCAAAATTGAAGCTTAAGGATGGATCAATACTGACTTCAAACTTAGACACTGTAAGTTTTTTTCTTTACTGTTAATTTTGCTGGTTAGCCTGTTGAGTTTGGTTTTGGCATGTTCTGCTGCTAGGGGCATCTATTGTAGACCTGCACACTGGACCAATGTCGGTCCATTTATTATTGACAGACACTCAAGAGAAACTGTTTGAATGTTAAGCCTCATTTGAAGCCAACTGAATACCAGAGTAGTAGGTTGGATGTGGGCAACTGTTCTTTCATGTAGCTTTTTGTGTAGTCTCACATAGCCAGACATAAAGTTATCTTTAAACTTTATACTCAACACAAGCTCAGCAGGTTTTGTTGATACATGAAAGCCCCCTCTGTTGCATGCTGCGTCAGTATCTGTGTCTGTTGTTGACATATGAAAATGTACTTGATAGACATGGCCCCATTGTACACAGACTACTGTACTTACAATATGCAATATACTAAGTATTAGGGGTGTAAAGATAACCAATTTTGGACCGAAAATCGTTTTGTAACATACACGACACGAGTGAATCGGTCCATGGGGCCTGGGACGGTTTAGATTCATTAAGAACGGTCCGATGACCCGGATTTATGGCCGCGCATTGGTTTTACCACAGCCGTTCTACATGGTTTTACATTCAAATACATGTGTCCAGTAGTGTTGTGTTACTGGTGTGTGAACTCTCGCGAGACTCCAGTGTTGACCTTTTACCCATGACGTAGTGCGGGATTTGCACGCAGTTTGAATGAAGGAGCAACAACATGTCGGATGAGATTTTCAGTTCGCCAAAGCTGAAATCCAAGGTTTGGAAGTCGTTTGGCTTTTTCAAAAAGAATGGGGAGCTTGACAGAAGTCAGGCGATTTGCAAGATTTGCAGAACTGCAATTAAATACACCGGGAGCACGACGAACCTCAGTAACCATCTCAGAAGGCGACATTGTTTGGCGGGTGATGAACAGGATGAAGCTGGGGCTAGCACGTCTACTGCTACGAAGATGGATACGACGAGCAGCCAGCAAAATGGCAAGAAGAAACTCACAACTTTTTTTCAAGGACGACTCAGCCAGGACTCTGCAAGGTCGAAGGCCATAACTGAATCAATTGCTCGTTTTATTGCAAAAGACTTGCGACCTTATAGCGTAGTGGAAAGCGGGGGATTCCGCGACATGATCAAAACAATCGAGCCGAGATACAAAATCCCGTCACGACAACATTTCTCAGAGAAGTGTGTGCCGGAAATGTACCACAAAATAAAGAAGAAGGTGAAAGAAGAGGTAATGAAAGCAGAGAGAGTGGCACTGACCACAGATGCGTGGACTTCGTGTGCCACAAACTCCTATGTCACCATTATGGCACACCACATATCCTCAGAGTGGGAATTGAGGAACCATGTCCTGCAAACCACCGTCTTCAACGAAAGCCACACAGGCCGAAACATAGGGGCCTTGCTGAAGGAAGCGTGCGCTGATTGGGGCATTTCAGACAAACAGCCAGCACTAGTTACCGACAATGCCAGAAATATGCTCGTTGCTGGAATGGAAAGCGAAATGAGCGCGCACATTCCATGCTTTGCGCATACACTAAATCTAGCTTCCCAGAAGGCTTTCCACATCGACGCTGCTGCACGTTTGCTGGGGAGAGTTAGGAGGGTGGTCGGGTTTCTGCATCGGAACACCAGAGGTGCAGAAATTCTCCGCGAGAAACAAAGGTAACTATCCTTGCCTAACCACAAGCTCATACACGATGTGTGCACCCACTGGAATAGCTCCCTCGACATGTTACAGCGGTTTTTGGAACAGCATCCAGCGGCGTTTTCCACTCTCATGTCCAGGGAGCTCCGGAAGGGAGAAGAGGTGAACACTTTAAATGAAAGAGACATCTGCAACTGTGAAGATATCGTGAAACTGATGGCTCCAGTGAAAGTTGTGACCACTGTCATGTGCGAAGAGGAGCAGCCAACAATCTCAATGATTGCCCCACTCGAGGCCAAGCTTGAAAATCACTTTCAGCCCAGTGATGATGATACACCCCTCATCGCAGAAATGAAGAGGGCATTCACCAATGATTTTGGGAGGCGATATGCAGATGTCAGTGACCTCCTATACACAGCATCAGCGCTAGACCCACGCTTCAAGGCAGTGCCTTTTCTGAGTGACCATGACACCGAGAGGGTCTTCACCAGCCTTTCTATTGGAGCTACACTCATTCACAACGAGGTAAGAAATGTTCTTTTTTTTAATTGAAGCATTCCATCTTTTTTCTATTGTTCTGTGTCACCATGTCTTGCAATCTGCCTTGTGATGACTGCTGATGTAGTAGTTAATGTTTTTTTTTTTTTTAGTTAAGAAAATGTTGTGTTAACTCATGTGTTTATTTTGATTGGTATATTTTGATTGGTAGGAAGAAGCATCACATGCAGACATTCGGGGACAGCCAGATCAGGGAGACAGGCAGACAGATCTGCTGACAGGCCCTGGGCAAGGCAATCAGGAACACATTTGTTCCCAGATCCAGGATGCAGAGACAGGTGTGGTGTTAAGATGAATAGGGTGTAAAGAGTTGTAGGCGTGGTGTATCTACCTCATTTGGCACAGTAGATTAACTACTTGTATAAATTATGTAAGATTGTGTACTAGTATTGTTATTACATCAGTAACAGCACGTCTACCACTTCTACCACAACTTTTTACCCCCTTTAAACCCTAACTACTACTTTATACCCCTGGCTAAGCACTTTAAAGCAGGTTAAATTTGTAGGTAAAATAAGGCAAAAAAGGAGACCATAATTCACACAAGACCAGTAATTAGTGGTATTTCCCTTTCAGATGATGACCAGCCTCCCTGTAAGATGAAAAGAAAAGGTCCAGCACTGGACCTGCTGTTTGGAGAGACCTTTGAAGTGAAGGGAGCATCAAAACCTTCATGTGCGAAGATGGCCAGTGAAGAAGTCGTGAGGTACAGAGAGCGTGATCCACTGCCCCTCAAAGACAACCCACTGCAATGGTGGAAGAGACAATTTGACCTCCCATTGCTTTCAACTCTTGCTAAAAGGTACCTCTGTATACCAGCCACCAGCGTAGCAGCAGAGAGAGTTTTTAGTACAGCAGGGGATATCGTTTCAGTGCAACGCAGTGTGCTCAGACATGACCATGTTGATCAGTTGATTTTCCTCAAAAAGAATCTTGACCTGTATGAATGAACTTTTGAGTTATGCAATGTAAACAGGGGTCATAAACACAGACATACCCACCCACTCAGACGTACACACACTCCAGCACATAGACACTGACACACATACATGCTCAGATCCACTCTTGTGCACACATACAGACAGACACCCCATTGCCCACCTATTGCTGTCTGAGCCATTGATTTTTGTCTAGAAAAAGACTGAAATGATGTTATGTTGAGATGGAGAAAACCTTTTCCTTTTTTCGCTTTTTTGGGCAGGCACACAGACAATTGGATCGACTTAAGGGCGTGCACACACACACACACACACTTTGCCATGTGTCTCTCCATCTCTCGCTCCTCTGTCCTCCACTCATCTCCTCTAAAACCCTAACTAAAGCAGTCATGTGATATATTTTATATGTTTTAGATCCTCTTTCCTCTCTCATCCATATCAACTGCTTTCCTCCTCACACAGGCGCTCTGGCCTATTGGGCTCTTTTATTACTTCAGTGTATTCACACACAGTCACACACATCCACTCAGACACACACAAACACTACTATTGCTCTTTGGAGCATAGATTTGTTGGGGTTTTTTTTGCCTTAGGTAGACTGCAAAAATGTTATGTTGTCAGATGACACAAGTAGTTTATTTCTGTTTTCTAATTGCAACTATCAAAGACCTGTTGTTTGTTTTATTATAGTATATGTATCTAAGTTATTTGTAGCACTTGTTTTTCAGTTGGTAAAGCTTCCAACTTCATTTTTTTTCTGTTTTTCAATTTTTTAATTTTAGTAACCTTATTTTAAGTACAGGCAGAGTTTAAAGTTGTTCAAGTGTATAAGCCCATTTTGGTTTATTCTTTGTATACAAAATAAACAAAAGTTGTTTTGAAGTTTCATCTCTGTTTTTCTCTTTTTCTTAGTAACAAAGTGCCTGGGAGTTACAGTAAGTTGTCAATTTGTATCGAAACGGATCGGATCGGATCGAATCGGATCGAATCGCACTGAATCGCTGAATATTTTTTAGGAATCGTCCCTGAATCGAATTGTAGCCTGTGAATCGAGATCGAATCGGATCGGTTTCTGGGTTAAAGATTCACACCCCTACTAAGTATAGTGAATATATAGTTAGTAAGAATATTATGTGAAAATGTGTGTCTGTCAGTGTTGAGTAGTGTGTCTGTATACAGTATTTTGTTACTTATTTATTTATAATTTTTCACCTTTTTTACAGTGTCCCATTGCACTAATAAAGAAAGAAAGGAATGAGGACCAGAGTAAACTTACAATTAGTCTGATATTATAGCACAACTAATTCTGCAGCTGTCTGTGTGGCCCTGTGAGGCTGTTCTTGCTTTGAGTTAAATGCTGACATTGCCATGCTAATATGCTCAGTAATATTTGTTAATATGCTCGCATTTAGTGGATGAAATAATGTTTATCATGCTCACCATCTTTGATTAATGAGTTATAATGCCAACACTTGCTAATTAACACTTAAAAAAGTACAGCTAAGGGAATGCCATTCGTTTTTGTTGGTATTTCTTAATGATTTGTCATTAAGGTATTCGAAAATAGTGGACTTTTCAAAACTTGACCAGCTGGTGGTGCTACAGGAAAGTTCAGGGGATCACCAAAGTCTGTGGGCTTCTGCCTGCCTAGTCACCAGAAAAAAATTTTGGCATTGCGCATTTCTGCTCACCACGTATACATCTATGTTTCTTATGTATCACATCAGTGTCTCTCGAGTCGGTATCAAAGTGACGTAGTTCAGATTACTGGTACATGTATATGACCTGAGTTTTTCTCTTCAGGAGGAGTGTTGGTGTGACAGCTAGCAAGATGACTGCTAAGCAGCAGACCACTTTTCAAGTACACCATCTGTTTTTAACGAAATTTTGGAATAATTTCCAGCTGTTTGTGGCAATAAAACTGGATATTGCCACGGTAATCTGGTAATAAAGTATTCCACGGCATCTAATAATAGCAACGATATCAATTTCATTACCATCATTAAAAAAAAAAATGCTGCGCATATGGGTCTATAGTGGCCTAACATAATTGTAGCATTATCATAAAAAAAAAAATGAAGTTCACTCCATTCAATGTATCTGGTTGAATTTTTACTCAAGAAAAAGGTGGCAAAAAGTACATGCTAAAAAAATGAACCTGAGCACTTGTACAGATGTTTTAACACAGGTATGTCTAGGCACTCATTTGGGCACACCATGGCAGGGTACCATTATCCCGTCACAAAACACTTTTTCAGCCTTTTATCTGCTTGCTAATGTTCCTATCTCTCATAAAAAGATGAAATGCAAATAAAACAGTAAAATAACACCTTTGGCTGCTCAGCAGAGTCCTCTGTGACCACGCTGCTCATTCATGTGTAAATGAGACGGAGTAGTGAAACTAACTGCGTGGTTACGCCGGTCAATAGTTCAGCAACCCACTGGTCTATTTTGATGATCGATACCTCAGTCGACCCATCAGAGTCAAGAGATTCGAGGGGCAGCGGAAATTTCACCATAGTAACACCAATGACGATCCAGAAGGAAGTAACCTCAGAGATAGTATATCGCATGAAGAGTGCTCCCCCCACTCTGGAAACCCCCTCCTCTTTATGTAAACAACCAGGACCTTTATGATTGGTCTCAAACTAACACAGAGTCATAGGAGGAGACATAAGCAGTGTTTTTTTGAGCTGGAATCTAACTTTTGATCACAAAACAGTAATGGTAAGACATACTTTATGATTCATCTTTAGTTAGTTAGTTAGTTTTTTTACTACTCTTTGGCTGCTATCTCAACGAGTTTTCGTCACACAGTGAGGAGGCTGACATCTTTGTGATCATCAGACTCTCTGCTTCATATGACTGCAGACTTATGTGGTTTGCGTGAACTGGTGAAATCAGCAGATGCAGTACCTTTGACATGCGCTGTTTCTGTGTTTTCATTACATGTGCATGTAATTTCTTGTGGTATGAATTATGTTTCGTTTGGGTGGCAGCGCTTGGTTATGGCTTTTAGCTGAGTTTCTCCCCTTCATTCAGGTATGCTACAAGTTAAGAATGGTGCTTCCTAGCGTGCACACTGACCGTCTGAACTGCGTGCATGTCATGCTGCCCTCTGTACAGGGAGTGCTCTTACTGAACAGGTTTAAAGAAAAGCCGATGCAGTTGCACGTCCGGTCAGCACCATACAGGAGTGAGCAGGTGCAGAAATAACATTGTCATGAGCCTGTTATTCAGGGAGACGACGGCCCCCTTCTCTGGTGGAAAAGTGAATGAGCCAGGCATTTTCCTCTCATGTCGAGGGTTGCCCGAAAATATCTGTGTGTTTGTGCTACAAGCTCTCCATCAGAGCCAGTCTTCAGCACCGTGGGCAAAGTCTTCAATCAACGTGCCCTGCTCAAGCCGGACAAAGTCAACATGCTGTTTTTTCTGGCGAAAAACCTGGAATAGGTTCCAATAGATTAGTTTGTTTTTATTTCATTTTCAATAGCCGTCTGTTCTGATGGACAAAAAAGTTCAGACTGTCACTTTACCTAAAGGTGGGCTTTAAAAATTATGGACAGTATTAAGGATTATATATTTTTTAATTGTATTGTGTAATATTTTAAATATTTTTTAATAAAAGTTGTTATTGTACATGTTTTGTTATTTTTTCAGTATTCTTAGGCCTATGTAATGCATGCTGCTTTGTTTCTGAACGCTATAGGCACAAGCTACAATTTTGGCGACTCACTCTGAGCCCTGTAAAGTGATTTTTAATTAGTCACGGTAATACCGTATACCCTGGGACAATGTGGGGAAGGTTTGACGGTATCAAAATTTGGATACCCCCCAACTCTAAAACTGGATATTTTAAGCCAAAACGTGATCTTTTCTGAACCTAACCAAGTGGGTTTTTGTGCCTAAATACAACTAACCTGAACCACATATTCTCACATCATGAAATTGAAAATTGAAATGTAAAGCAAAGTCTCAACATAAAGAATGTAAAAAAAAAATTATGCTGAAGAATTTCAATTGTTAACAGAAATGTACAATATAATCACTTATTGGGTTGCTTCTGCAGACTGACTTAATCACGATGAGAACCTGAGCTGTGTGTCTGCTTTTTGTCTCTCTTGTTCAGGGAAGTGTGACGACAGCTTGGCTACTCCTCTTCCTTACAGTTCCTTTACCAGTTCATCAGTGTATGCCCGAGGATATGGAGCTGGTTATGCCAAACTCAACTGGAAACAAGGTATGCCTTTGTAATGAGAAGTACAATATAGTTCCTGTTAATTTGTATGAACATGGGATCATATTGTCAATTTTATTAGTTGGTTTTCTCTTTTATAACTGCATACTAGTAGCTGTTGCATGGAATGATGATTCTTGTGTGTGATGTATTTCTTCCAATATGTAATATAATATAATTTTGACATGACTGCATATTTGACTGCATTGTGGCTTTACCAGCATCCCTTCATTCATAATTCCAGTGCTACTAATAGAGGTCCTTACCATCAAGCTCACATATTGGGTAAAGTCGGGAAGGGTTGTTACCATGGTCATGTTGTTGAAATCAAGTGAGATACCAATGAGAGCCCTCGGGTGTTTAGTCTGGAGTCGGGCTATGGCACTGTGAATAATGTTACATGCCAATACCATTGCTAAGTAGAACAGTAAGCCCCCTGCCTTTACGCTTACTGCTTTTGGCACAGTCTCTGTGAATGAAGCTTGTCATGTACTCCAGAAATACTTTGCTGTCTGTAAAGAGGGTCAATGTATCAAATTCTGTATCCATCTCTGATGTTTTGGGCTCTGCCAGATCCACAGCCAAAATAGCTGTGCAGAGTCAGTCAGTATAGTCAGGTCTGTGAGGGGCTAATTGAGCTTTTCTCAGGAAGCCACTTGCTTGGCACTTTCTGTGTCAACAATCTTCAGATAAGCCACTGTAGCTATCATTGACACAGAAACAACTGAAAAGTGTCTGTTGGAGAAGCTTGAGAATAAGCTCTCCAGGGGTCAGTTGCACAGACAAAGCTTCCGTCTGGTCTTAAGTCAGTTGTAACTTGGTGTTCAAAGTCTAGGCTTAATACCGAGTGTAAATCTAAGGCCTAGTCAGCAGTCTGATAAAGTCAAAATCTAGTCTGCCACCATGGCCTGAGAGCCACAACCAGCTCCATCATCTTTGCCACGTTGAACTGCAGGTGGTTCTGCTCATACCCTGTGACAAAGTTTTCCACCACAGCCCTGTACTTAGCTTCCTCGCACTTGCTGATACATCTAACTATAGCAGAGTCATCAGAGAATTTCTGAAGATGGCAGGACTCTAACTCATAGTCTGTAGTGTAAATGAGGAAGGTAGATAGGACTGTCCACTGCAGTGCCCCAGTGTTGCTGACAACTGACAGAAAGTGTTACAGGTGAACATACTCTGGTCTGACAGTCAGATAGTTGACAATCCAGGACATGAGGGGTCCATCGACTTGCATCACTGTCTTTTTCCGTATCTTGCCCAGTAGAGTCAGCCATTTGGTGTTGAAAGTACTGGAGAAGTCAAAAAACATGACCCTCACAGTGCTTGCTGGGTTACCTCGGGTAAATGATGGCATCCTCAACTCCCAATCTGGGCAGGTAGGCAAACTGGAGGGGTTCCAATAATGGCTTGACCATGGGTTGGAGGTGAGTGGAGTTGAAGAAGAAGACTTATTTTATTAATCACTCAACATATCACAACATGCATATGCCATGCCTTGGTGAATACAACACTACATGCACGTGCCATGCTTCTGTGAAATTGTTTCCTCCGCATTTAACCCATCCTGGAAGTCTTTGCTCCGTGGCAGACTAGGAGTGGTGGTCTGCCAGCCGACAGTGGCACCCGGTGATCCAGTTCCTTCCTGTCACAGCTGGTCAGGTGGTGATGTTCTTGCATGTTTTTAGTGGGGTTTTTTTTTTTTTTGGAGGATACCCCAGGTGAACACGGGGAGAACATGCAAACTCAACACAGAAAGGTCCCTTTCCTCGAGATAAAGGGCAGCGGCACCAAAGGCATGGTGGAGGACACGCCTCCAGCGCCCACAGCACCCCAGGCAGGAAGGAACCCGGGACCTTCTAGAGGCAACCACTGTGTCACCGTGCCACCAAAGTGGTATTAAAGTAGGTGGTGGTTATGGGCAAACATTAGATGAGTCAAGGAGAAGGATGGACAGGGGCCATTATGTCCGATCTATTGAAAAACAGTTTCTTAGGCCCTGTCCAGGCAGCCTGTAGCTCTGCTGCTCTTTCTGCTCCAGCTTCCTCCTGTACACTCCTCTTGCCAGCTCTAAAAGCCCTCTTCTTCTTCTTTTTTACCCATGGCTTGTTATTTGAATAACAATGGATAACTTTTTCAGGGACTGTGCAGTCCATGTAGAAATTGCTGTCATCCCCATGCGCCTCTGCCAGTCAGTCACCTCAAAACAGCCTAGTGTCTCATAAGCCTCCTCTGACCATCTTCTCACTGTCCTTGTGGTAGCAGGCTGGTGGTTTACCAAAAGCACACCAGAGGGATTGATATGTAGAAGACTGTAATTTGATCTACCCAGGGGATGGAGGGGTGAGGAGATATATGCATCCTTAATTTTAGCATACATCAGGTCCAGGGACCTCTCCTCTGTGGCTGGACAGCTCATATATATGGTAAAGTTGGGAAGGGTTGTTTCGATGTTCATAGAGTTGACATCACATGAGACAGCAATGAGAGCACTGATGTGTTGAGTCTGGAGTAAGGCTATGGCACTATGAATAATGTTACATGCCAATGCCATTGTTGAGTAGAACAGCAAGCCCCCTGCCTTTCCGCTTTTGGCACAGTCACCCTTAGCGCAAGCAGTCTGAAAGCCATCAATGGAATCATTGTGATTGGGAATATCCTGATGCAGTCATGTTTCCATAAAGCACATGAGACTACATTTCTAGAACTCCCTTTGACTCCTGACTAGTGTTGCTAGCTCATCCATTTTATTTGCAATCTCACATTGCCCATGATGAAAGAGGGGAGATATGGGTTGTATCTCCTTCTCTTCCTCTGTGCCTTTGCCTTGCTCTGCCTTAACCTCCAACCCTTCCCTTGTTGCCCCAGAAACTTTCTCCTAATCTCCTTAGGGATTTGATGAACTGGTTTGGGCACTCCAGCCAGGCGGAGCACCATCAGCTGATCCCAAATCAGCACATAATTCAACAACACGGTAGAGGGTATTATTTTATTTTGTAACATGTAGGTATGTACATCTTTAAAAATATGTTAATGATGAAATGACATCCAAGCATTACATAATGCCTAGAGGTAGATATTTGAATGGTTTAAACCAATGTGGGTTTTTTTAGAGGGAATATTTAAACCTTTCTGCTGTAAATTTTAATATGGTGGTCTATAGGGATTGACTCACTTTTGGAGCAAGTCTCAAGTGGGCATTTGAGGAACTGACTTTTCTGGCACTCCTGCCAATCTTCATTTTTCAACCCAGGAGATTGTTGCTTGATTGGAACCCACAGCAGTGGATGTTGCTGCGACAGACTCTTGCGTGGCTTTCCCTGAGACGATGTGTCTTTGCCAGGGGACGGGCCATATCGTTCTTCTCGCCCAACTCTTTAGTTAATGAAGTCTGCCAGCAGACTTTTTCAGAAGATCCATAGCTTGGTTGATCCTGCAGGTGTTCCTAGGCAGACATATGTGACCCACCACGAGAAAAAATTGTGATTTTTGTTTTTTTGCAACATATGTAAGTTGAAATCATGAAGAAGCCACACCATGTTTCAAATAACAGTATTGGGGGCCTTAAAACCATAAACTTTGTACTTGAATTTGGGTTGTTTTAGCAGAAATTCACAGTCCTAGTTGGGGGTGTGACGATTCAACAGTAAATTAGCATACTGGCTTTCTTTGGCTATTCATGCACTTCTGTTGTTTTTTCAGCCAATCAGCTGCACGTTAAAAGGGAAACACATGGCTACTTATGCAGCTTCTGGTTATGCCGACGCAGGTAATGTGGTGTCTACGTGTTTGTCGGTGTGTTCGAGTGATTTTATGTTTTCGTTGCGCTTGTTTGTCCCAATGCACACACAGCCATGGGACTCTTTTTGACATTGGCAACACAGCAATCTGCAAATTAAACCCATCAAGTGCCGGCCTCTGTTAATGTCCTGTACATATAGCAGCATTGACAATAAAATTGACACGACTTGACTTGAGAATCCCTCAACCTCGCACCGGAGGAGCTGGAGCGTAAGATATCAATGTGCTGATCAGCCACAGGAGCTCATTCAGCAGGGGACTGATCCATCCCACTGCACCACTGAGTGACAGAATTTATTTTATTTTATTTAATATGAGAAATAAGTATCTACATTTGCTCCTTCTAACTCTCAAGTATATTACCTTTCTTGTTTTCCATTTTTATTCAGGGGCTTTTTGTAACAAAAGAATTTCCATTTCCATTTGATAACCATTGTTCAAACTACTACAATGGTTTGACATTCAAATGGCCACATCTTCCTCAAATATTTTCAGATTTCCATGTGTTAGACAACGTTGGAAAGCTTAAAAACTACACTTTCAGAATCTGTAAATAACTCTACTGTTCATAACTTTCGAAGGATAATTTTGGAATGACTTGGGTGGCTTGGTTTTCCTGACAGTACATTGATCAAAACTTTCAAAGGAATACAAAATTACTTGACCATAAGGGAATAAATGCTTCTTAGCATTACTACTAAATGACATTAACAATTCTTTTCTCAATGCTGGTAAAATACCATTATAGATAATCACTAACATATGCAGGCATGGTTGCAGGTGTGAGTGTGAGCGTGAATTGTTGCATGTCTATATGTGTTACCCTGCGATCGGATGGCGACCGGTTCAGGGTGTACCCCGCCTCTCGCCCGTTGATCACTGGGATAAGTTCCAGCCCCCCTGCAACCCCGAAAAGGGATAGTCGGGTATAGACGATGGATGGATGGACTAACATATGCTGGTATTGCAGTGAACTCGTTATACATGAACAGTAGATATCAATATGGTTCTTCTAATGGGATCATTGGCTTTTTTCCTAATCCCACACTGATTCTGATTCTGATATTATTGCCTTAATTGCAGAGAAAAAAAGAAACTTAATTCCAACATATATTAAAAGGATAGGTAGGCTACTAGTTTTCAAGTGACAGTTGGTATACAAGTAGATTTCTGATTATCTACTTAGTCCTTTTTGGCAATAATTGAAGTGTGTGTATATGAGAGAAAGGGTTCACACCATAGTGATGCCTATATTTTTTTAATGTCACGTCTTAATGCTCTTTCATTGAAGAATCAAACTCTTTTCATTTTGTAGAGACGTTTTTTGCCATTTGCTTTGTTTTCTTTCCTGTCCTGTTAGTCCCACCAGGCCTCTTTTGCAAATCTCTCTGCTGTGCTAAAGCTGGTCTTTTCTGGGGAGTGAATGGCTGTTTCATCTTTTTATTGCCGGTGCGAGAGTTTTGTGGTGAAGGGGTTGTAAGGAGATCCTTGGGTCCATAATCAACTAAATGCACCCACCATGACCTCCTCAAAAGCATATCAACAATGCTGAGCCAATAATCCCTCTTGACGTCCCAACTAATTCCAAGAGTAACGCACCATTGTATATACCATGAAGTAATAATAATAATAATAATAATAATAATAATAATAATAGAGGCAAAGACAACATAAATAAATTTAAATAATAAGGAAAAAAGAACAAATAAAGCATGAGGAGAAGACACTCAGAGAGACAGTCAGGAAGTCCTTGACTGATTTTTTTGAAAATGGAGAGTGAGGAGGAGTCCCTGATGGCTTTAAGAATTAAGTGGGTAGGAGCAGTGACGGAGAACGTCCTGTCGTCCCAGAATATGTACTTGGTCCAGTTGGGGGCATGTAGGAGGTCTGCATCGGCAGAGCAGAGTATGCAGGTGGCAGTGTGTCGTGTAAGAGCTCAAAAGGTGATAAACATGGGGTTGAGGGTTTCTGGAACATGGCTGTTTTGGTGATGTGTTTAATGTGTTGGTTGAGTAAAGGGTTTGGTCGAAGATGATGGCAAGATTTCAGATGTCGGGGGCGTTGGATACTGTGGAGTCGCTGATATGTAGGGTGATGTTGTGAATGGATTTGGAGAGTGATTTTGGTCCAAAAATGATGATTTTGATTCGTCACAGTTGAGTTTGAGGAAACTGGCTTGAAGCCAGGATTTTATTTCAGTGATGCACTTTGTCAGGTTTGAGTTGGTGGCAACTGAGATTGTCTTGGTGGAGATGAGGAGCTGGATGCCATTGGCGAAGCAGTGGAACTGGAGACCATATTGGTGGATTATGTGACCAAGAGGAAAAATGTACATGATGAAGAGGAGGGGGCCAAGAACTGAATCTTGGGGGATGCCTAGGGGAAGGGGAGCAGTGGTGGATTGGCATTTATTGATAGAGATGAATTGAAGTCTGCCAGATAGATATGATATGAACCAGTTGAGGGCAGAGCCGGTGATATTTAAGGTAGTTTCCAGTCGGGAGAGAAGGATGGGGTGATTGATAGTGTCAAAGGCAGCGTTGAGGTCGAGGAGGATGAGAAGGTTGAGGTTTCCTGCGTCAGAGGAGAGGAGGAGGTCATTGGTGATTTTAAGGAGGGCAGTTTCAGTACTGTGATTTGAGCAGAATTCAGACTGAAATGTTTCATACATGTTATTGGTGGAGAGATATCTTTTAATTGAGAGGCTACAGCACATTCCAGTACTTTGGACAGAAAAGGTAGGTTGGAGATTGGTCTGAAGTTATTTGGGGTTGAGTCCAGGTGTTTTTTAGAATGGGGTTGACAGCAACAATTTTGAGAGATGGTGGGACAATGCCAGTAGACAAGGAGGAGTTTATTGTTGTGCTGATTAGTGGAGAAAGAGTGTGAAAGCAGGCATTGACAAGGTAGGAGGGGATGGGGTCCAGGGTGCAGGTTGTGGTTTCCATTCCAGTAATGAGTATGGAGAGGTCTGTAGGGGAAACTGGGGAGGAACTTAGACAGGTTGGCAGGATAAGTGGGGCAGGTGGCTTGAGTTTCAGTTGCTTACGACCAACCAGCTCTCTGAAGAACGTGCTCCACCCACACAGTCCGGAGATTAGGAAATTATAATCAAACAAACCTCAAAGTAAGATGAGAGATAAGAGAGCGATCATCATTACAGTAATCTGGTTTGATTAACATATATAAAATGTAAGCACAAAATATACCCACTACTTATGGTACGTTCTATATATACTTTCTATATCAGAATCAGAATCAGAAAAAGCTTTATTGCCAAGTACGATTTTACACATACGAGGAATTTGCTTTGGTGATGTTGGTGCATGACACATCTATTAAAAAGAAGCTATTAGAAAAGTAAAAAATATAACAGTACCGGGGGTTCTGTCTCCTGAAGAGTTTGTTGACATCCCTCTCATGAATGGAAAGAGTCGTCACAGAGGTGGGTGGGGAGGGGGAGGGGGGGTCCTTTAAGGTGGGAATTGGTGGAGGTGACTGGAGCTGGAGCTGTTGGGAAGTGTCGTGGGGGATGGTTGCTGGACTGTCCCTTTGTCTTTCAAAGCAGCAGTAGAACTTGTTCAGGTCATTGGCTAAGCGTTGATTGTTGATGGAGTGGGGGGCTTTAGGCTTGTAGTTGGTAATTTGCCTAAGCACTTTCCAGACAGACGCAGAGAGTCATTAGCTGAGAATGTCAAGTTTGTTGACAGCTACGGGACAGCTGACCAAAGCATCAACCACAACAGGCTGATCCAGAGCATGGCAAAAGATGAGAAGATAAGCATGTCCTTGAGGGTTTGTTTCTGGAGGATATGAAGACAGGAAATGTGGAGGTGGAGGATGCAGCCAGGTGGCTGCTAGCAGTAGCAGTTAGCAACTGTCATGTCAGCAGGGAGCTAGCTAGCTGTCCAGGTAATCCACAGAAGAGTTGACCAAGCCAGCGACAGGTTTATGACAGCAGGATAGGTGGTGAGGTGTCCAGCAGTTTTTTGCAAGCAGCAGTGGAAGAGCTGGTCAGATGAAGCTGGGAGGATCAAGGAGAAAGCAGTGGAGAGCTGGCGGGGCAGCAGTATGAAGCATGTGTTTCATTTGTGTCAACAGGTAGGTGAACACAGTAACTAAACACGGCAATTGGCAGCGGTTGTTAAACTCCAAAAAGATGGGTCGAGCTTCACCAGACTGGATGGTCAAAAAGCTGCTACTGGTCTTGTGAAAGTAGGATTTATCCCGACGGAGAAGTGGCGAACAATGCCAGTGTCCTCTCACATCCAGGGAATGTCCCATATTCCAAGTGCCAACTACCTCAATTAACTCCCAAGATCAAAATATCAAAATTTCTTAGATGACCAACTTGGTGTTCCAGATGGAAAGCTTTTATAACTTCCTCACAATTTGATGCAATTTTATGTAGCCTTAGATTTGTGCATTTCAACCAAATGTTGACTTAAAAATCTTTTCCTACAAATTACTAGACATCTGCTCCATGTTCCTTCTCTTCCTATTGCCCTGCCAATCTAAAGCCATAAATTTCAAGAGCAGATAAAAGACTCTGAATCTCTGAACTCAGTAACCTCTTTTCTATATGATTATCGTCATACAAGAAATATAGTACTTAAGTTTCTGCGCCTTTACAACACAAGCCTGATTTCACCCATTCACGCACACGTTCGCATGGCCGCTAAGCCACCTGCTTCTTAACTGTGAAATATATTGTTTTGTATTTCCTATGAAAACACCTCATCTTTTATTGTGGAAGAACCGGATGTTGACGTTTTGACTGTTCATGAGCTAGTGAAGATGGCGGTTGTCAGTACTGAGAACTTTACGTTGTGTTTTATCCTTGAATAACATTGGTAGCAGAGGATGGTTAGTAATTCCAAAGTTCCGTTGACCTTTGATGAAAGCAAACCCTACAAAAGCTGGAAGAATGAAGTCGAGATGTGGAAACATTTTTAGTTATGGATCTTGCAGTGGCTTTGGCGCTATTGGGAAGAGTGAGAGAAACTGCGACGGAAATACTGGTAGATGGTTTGAATAAAGACACTGGAATGGCGACTTTGCTTATAAAACTTGATGGATTGTTTCTCAAAGAAAAAGACCGAACATATGAGGTATATTCAAACTTTGATCAGATTATAAGAGACAGTGGTGTATTCATGGTGGATCCTTGTAGCTGCTGAGGGTGTGGCTTCAAATGAACACAATGAGAACATAAAAAAGCAATGTGATGAGGAAATTTTAACCATTTCAGAACAAATGAACAAAGCTGAAAAACAAAAAATGCTAGTGGAGCTTCATAGGCAATTTGGTCGTGCCTCTGCTGACAGATTGCTGAGGTTTCTATCTAGCTCAGCCACTAATGATGCAGAATGTGCCATCAGGACAAAAGAGCATCACCACCAGATGGGTATGCAGCCTTAAGGAAATGCCCACTGGATTGGTGCCAAAGGCAAAGTTTGTGGCTACAGGTGTTGAAGAATTACAATTGTCAGACCTGCAAAATGATTCAGCAACATGTGCTACAGAGTCCCTTCAACTACTTTTGACTGTCATCTATCACAGTAAATGGACATAACATTCCATGGATATTAAAGCTGCATGTGTCATCTACATCAGACCTCCCCTGATGCAGACTGTATGGGAAATTTATGGCAGCCCAGAAAGTGTGTGTATGGGCTGGCAGATGCTTCACTCTACTGGTACAACGGGGTGAAGGAAATAGTGCTGAAAGCAGGAGGTAAGTTGTCCAAGGTCGTTTTCTATTGGGCAGATCAGGACTGCACTGAGACTGGTGTAGTTGCCTGTCATGCAGATGACTTCATGTGAGGAGGCACACAAAGTTTCCCCAAGACAGTTATACCATAGGTCTCACTTTCAAGTTGAACATGAGGGACATGGCAACTTGTGCTTTGTCAGGATAGACTTTGTAACTGTGGACAAAGCTGTGCAAATACACCCGGAGAACTTACATTCAACACATGCAGCCTTTACATGTGGTTCCTTCGCATGCTGTACAACACGACTCTTAACGGTCCCATATTATGGAAAACTCACTTTTTCTGGGATTTGGAGTGTTATTTTGGGTCTCTTGTCCTGCCACACACATACAAACTGTGAAATAAGACTGTCCATGCTTTTTTGAGTGAGGTACAGATTTCTGAAAGTACCCTGCCTGCAGTTTCCAGATGAGCCAGTCAAATTTGGCACGGCCAATGACATCATGGGCTGGCACATTTGAATATTCCCACCCATCACCCCCCTCCCCATCCCCCATCCCGTCAGAGCATATGTACAATGTCTCTCCATCCACCAGATACAGCGCTACCTTCTCAGAGATCCACCATTATGTTGTCGAAAGCACCGGTTTACGAACCATCATGTTGAGGCACCACGCAAAGTGTTCTGTTGTTGGCTGTAAGACAAGCACAAATCACTCCATTGGGTCCCATCCGCAGAGGACAGAAGAGCAGCATGGGTTGAATTCATTTTTGAAGGCAACGTCCCAGCTACAGTTGCCAAAAAACTGTTGGTGTATGCTAACCACTTCAAGACTTCTGTTTCTCCAACCTTGGTCAATACAGGGAAGGATTAGCTGGGAGACTTTTTCTAAACGAGGGGTCACTTCCAACTTTGTGTGAAATGCCTGCAGATGAGGGACATGTAAGTATACAAATAATTAGCTGTGTCTTTCTTTCGTAGATTTGCGTGCACTCTGCGTGTGTTTTTCTATTGAGAATGATGTAAGGCTAACCGCTAGCCTCTAGTTACACCTAGTAAGACATTTTTTTGACTAACCATTCAGAAGCGTCTGGCTAAATACTCTGATTCTCTGGGTAGCGAGGCGGATCAGGACATACGTCATGTTTTATTCGCAACCTAGCGTCAAAGCTTAAAAGTGCAACAGTGTAACCAATTGATGAAGCACACATAGTGTGCAAACTAAAGTCCAAGAAAGTAGGGAAAATCTTTCACCATTTGGACAGAGACAGTGCTCTAAAGGTTGTAGTGTTCAGTGATGCCTCGTTTGGAAACCTCTCAGATCCCCTATCTGAGAGGTTTCCAAACGAGGCAAGAAGGGTATGGCATAGCCCCCAATGCTGTGCCATGCCAGTATTCATAATAACATGGTACTTGCATACTGTTAGAAGATGTTAAGTTGTGCACTGTTATTATGTTCACTTTATTGGAAAGCATCAGGATTTATTTTCAATTTTTAGAAGACAGTGAGTTTGTTTACTGTGAAATGTAATGTGTTGTATTTCCTATGAAAACACTTACAGACTTTTATTGTGGAAGGACCGGATGTTGACGTTTCAACTGTTCATGAGCGAGTGAAGATGGGGATTGTCATTAAAAGTTACTGAGAACTTAACATGGTGTTTTATCCTTGAATAACACTGCTCATTACGAGCGTTACCCATTTGAACACACTCACAGCATCAGGGGCAATTTTTTGGGGTTCAGTATCTTGCCCAAGCATACCTGGGCACGTGGACTGCCGAGATTGAACCACCAATCTTCTGATAGTTGGATGACTGAGCCACAGCTGCCCCCTGACTGCTTCTTTCCTGAAAGTGAAACATCATTCCATGTATGTGAGGCCTTGCAACTGCATGTCCAGTGTGGTAGTTTGCAGCATGTGGGCTCTACAGGGGACAGTGCTCTCTCCTTTCCTCGTCACCCTCTACGCATCAGACTTCAGTCACAACACAGATAGTTGTCCCATCCAGAAGTTCTCTGATGACACAGATTGTTGGACGTGTATCACAGAGCAACAAACTGAGATACAGGGGAGTCACAACCGACTTTGTTGAGTGGTGTGGACTGAACCACCTGCATATAAACAACCAGCAAGTGATTGAATTCCGAAGGAAGGTACCACAGACTATATCAATGAAAATCCAGGGCGTGGACAGTGAGATCGTGAGGGATTACAGATATCTGGGTGTTCACCTCAACAACAAACTGCAACTGGACAAACAACACAGATGCCCTGTACAGGAAGGGCCAAAGTCATCTGCACCTGCTGAGAAGACTGAGGAAAAGACTGAACAAACTGCTCAGGAGAGGTGAGCCCTCTGGATACCATCAAGGAGGTGGGTAAGAAGAGGATGTTAGCCAGGCTGATGATCCATCATGGACAGCCCATCCCACCCCATGCATGAGACAGTAGGGGGCTTAAGCAGCTCCTTCAGTAGCAGATTGCTGCATCATTGTATATTTCCCTCAACTGTGCAATAACACTATTCATTGTTCATATTGGCAACTAGGGCTGGGCGATATGGCTAAAAACTCTATTGCGATATAAGTGTTTTATATTGGTCGATATCGATAATTATTGATATTTTTTATGACCTATTTAAAATAAGGACCAGGAGAAAAATACATTCAATTTAAACATTTTCATTTTAAATTTAACCTTCCTCTGATTATAATCCCCTCAGATATCAAGGCAGAAATGAAATGTCAACACAACCATGGAAAACACTCAAATAAGAAATGTAAATAAAAGTGTAAAAATGTAAACAGAGAGAAACCTGAGAACTTTTTTCTGTAGGTTTAGTGCAGAAAGTTCACAAGCTGATTCACCTTCTGGTGAATAAAATGTTTTCAAATATGTGCAGTGTTTTGGAAACATAGCAGAAACATGACATCTGTAACATACAAACAAACAAACATGATAGACAGCACAGTAACACTGACTGAACTATAAAACCAGCCTAGACATATGAACAACTTTAGTCTCTCTTCTTACTCTAAACATACATGAACTATTCGATTATATTTTTATTGCAAGTGTGTTTAAGAAAAAAAAAAAGTATGTGTAAGAGATGTTTATAACCTGGCTTCTCCTCAGTGCTCAATGATGCATGTCTTTAGCTATATGATATGCTACTGCCTCCGTTATGTCTTCGTGCCTTTTAGATGATTTGTCATCAGGCACTGAAGCAGATACCTCTGCATGGTGGTCTGCTGCTTGTGTGGTGGTGCTGCGGTTGGTGGACGTTGGCGAATACGGCTGCGCTCCAAAGAGTGAGCGCGGCTAAGGTGGTTACATAAATTTGTGGTGTTACCGGTCTTGGTGGGGACGACAGTCTTGCATAAGTTACAGACCACATTGACTACGGTCCGACTTATAAAATCCAAAAAACTCCATACTGGCGAGCTGACTTTCCCTGTTCTATCGACGATTTCTTCGCTCGCTGCAGCGCTCACTTTCTATTTCTCATCTCACTCCTCGCAGAGCAACAAACACGAGACAACGAGATGGCACACCCAAACTTGATAATGTTACATGATTGGCGTGTTAGCGTGTCTCTCTCACTGATTAGCGATTACTCCCTACGTTGCTCAGTTACCTGAGAGCGAGTGCCTTTGTTCATGCAACCAACCTCGCTTCGCAACTTCAGGTTTCTTCCGACGAAGAAAAAAAATTATCGAATGCTTTATCGAATGCGTTTTATATTGATATTGATGATGTGTCTATCGCGAGATATATCGGCCCAGCCCTATTGGCAACAGTATTTTTTGTATATATTGTGCATATACATAGACCTGGTATTTCTCAAGTACAATAGTATTTCTCAAATGCACTACAACATGTGACATTAGTAGTTTTCTCAGACCTCAAATAACGCAAAGGAAACTATTCCTTTTTTAACAACACAATACTAATGTTTTAACTTAGGAAGAGTGACTTTCTGCCACTCCTGGTGTAAAAATTCAAGCAGCTCAGCAGCTCAGGTCTAGAGATTGGAATGGCCATGACAGGGTCTTGATCTGGTGGTCCTTCATCCGCACCTTAATTGACCTGGCTGTGTGGCATGGAGCATTGTCCTGCTGGGAAAACCAATCCTCAGAGTTGGGGAACATTGTCAGAGCAGAAGGAAGCAAGTTTTCTTCAAGGATAACCTTGTATGTGGCTTGATTCATGCATCCTTTGCAAAGATGAATCTGCCCAATTCCAGCCTTGCTGAAGCACGCCCAGATCATCACTGATCCTTCACTTAATTTCACAGTGGGTGCAAGACACAGGTCTCTGTCTAACCATTAGACGATCAGGTATTGGGCAAAGCTGAAAATTGGACTCATCAGAGAAGATGACCTTACTCCAGTCCTATATGTTCCAATTCTTATGGTATTTTGCAAACCTCAGCCTGGCTCTTCTTTGCTTCTCATTGATGAAGGGCTTTTTTCTGTGCTACCCCTAGGTGTCGTGTTCTTAAAGCAGTTGGTCATCAGACCAACTGTGCAGTACGCAACTCTGTTTTATTTTCCCTTGCTCGGCAGTCACCCTAGACAATACAATACAGCCTGACGCTACAGCGCCCCCACATGGTAACATGACTCAAGAACTCCCATAGCAATAAACCATACTATGAATCAACATACAATAATACCACACTAGGAGCCTGTTTCGAACTGTTCTCGCCATGCATTTCACCCCAGCTGCCATTTGCCATTCTTTTTAGGTCACTTGATCTTGTCCCATGGTTGCAGAGTGACATTCGAATGAGTTGACGGTCATCCCGGTCAGTGGAGAGTCATTTTCGCGCTCTGCCTGTCTGTAGCTTCGTTGTCCCCAATGTCTGCTGCTTGACCTTGTTCTTATGAACCGTCGTCTCAGAAAGATGGAAGCAACCTGACACCCACTGTATCCCTCTGCCAGTAAAGCCAGAATTGAACCCTTCTTTTCCTCACTCAAAACTTTTCTTTTCAACTCTTTTGGCATGGTCAATAGTTTCCTCATTAAATAAGATTTGGCTCAGGTTATCACCTTATCAGTATCTCATTAAGTAGAATAAGGTGTGCTTGTGTTGGAATTCAACAAACACTGGAATGGAATGACTGTCATACATGTAGAGATGCTGATTTCAGAAGAAAAAAATTGCAGTGGTCTCTTAATTTTTTCTAGGGCTGTATATACAGTATATACTATTCTGTATCCTGGACACTTTTTTACCCTGACCCTTTTATGCCACTGTGTTTCCTTCCTGTGTTTTGTTGCTGGCTGTGATGACTGAATTTCCTCAGTGCGGCACCAATGAAGTTTAATCTTATCTATATTATCTAATAGGATACCCTGTTGAGCACAGTGTGCAAAATTGTGTGTCTAATGTCAAACCTGAGAACTGGAGCAGGTAAGCAAAGTGAGTGTTACTGCTTCCCTCCTCAAATTTGTCCTCTCATTTAATATGGGAGTCAATATTGGGCCCTGTGATTGCCATGATGCAACGAACCTAGATGAAATCTCAGAATATTGTGGAAATTTGTAAAAATCAATGTTTTCCCTATAAAATATTATTACATTATAAGGGTTATACATTACACATTATAAGTTTTTTTCATACACATACAGACTCATGTCAAAGAGGTAGCGTGCTAGCAAGAGATCACATCGACAAACTCTCAGACGTTCAACTACATGGGCAAATGCTAGATGTAAGTTTGTTGAAAACTTCATGGCTGTATGTGTGGAATAAGATATTCTGTTGGAAAAAAGGAAACAAGAAAAGTTTCTTTCTGGTTAAGCATTGTAAGCGGGGATGAGCATTGCCTGAACATAAGAGTAGCTTTACTCAGGGCCACTTTCCTGTTCAAGCTACATATGGAGTCTTGCAAAAGGTCTGTTAAGGTCTGGTTAAAAAAAATAAATTAATTAAAAAAAAAAAAAAAGTGCAGTGTTACATCAGATTTATTATTTACATTCATTAAATTCTGGTTATTTTCTTATTCAATTGTTTTTTATTCATACACCACGTGAAATGACACTCAAAATGTGACAAAATCTGCTTTTTTGTAAAACACAGAATTCAGATGAATGAAAACGGACAACAGAATTTTGTTAAGGGCTATGCAACCGGCGAGTATTAGGACCCAGAGATGCAGAAACCAGAGGCAGGGATTGTGTAAAACCAGGTATAAGTTTATTAACAAACGAAGAACAGAAAACGCGCTCAACGAGCGGAAAAACAAACAACAAAAGGTGTCAGGGTCAAGCAGGATTCCTCTCTGATCTCAGTCAAGGCAGTTGGCTGCCCACTCAGAGCCTGGTTCTGCCTGAGGCTTCTGCCTGTTAAAAGGAAGTTTTTCCTCACCACTGTTACCAAGTGCTTGCTCATGAGGGAATTGTTGGGTGTCTGTAGATAAAAAGAGTTTGGTCTGTACCAGCTGTATATGGAAAGTGTTGTGAGACAACTTCTGTTGTGATTTGGTGCTATATAAATAAAATTGAATTAAATTGAAATCTAATTTGTCTCTCTGTGTTTGTGTTTGTGTGTGTGTGTTTGTTATAATCACAGCATGTTAACCTAGCGTCCTCCTCCCGCCTTCTCACCTGCACACCTGCTGCCAATCCACTCATCAACGACACCTGTAGCCTGCAGTATACAAATCCCGTGCTTTCACTCTACTCTTTGTCAGATGGGTCCATGTTTCATAGTGGCACTACATTCAGCCAGCTCTTCTCCTCCTCTGCAGTTTCCTTGTGCTGCCATTGAAACTGCCTAATTGTATTTTACCTGTGCTTCAGGTCCATTATCTCTTGCTTTCCTGCTTTGCTTGTTATGCCCTGATCCTTGTCAGTCTCCGGTGTTCTTCCTGGAGTTCCAGTCACTGCCTGCTCTGATCTTCTGTTTGTCTCTGATTCACAATACACAATCCAGCAATCCCTGCTCCATTGCTCCTGATTTTCTCCACTAACTACTCTTATAATATATTGCTCTCTGTTGAACTTTTACATGGTCTGAGTTCTACTTTTGGGTCCGGAGTAGTTACCTAAAACTTAACAAAATGATCTGGCCCAAATGGGCCTTTTAGACAGACCAGGAAACAACTAACATGCAACAAAACATTTCCAAACAAGGAATCCTCCTCGGACACCATGAGCAATTGCTCAATACACTTACAATATTCAAGTCATGGGGACTCAAAAGTCCCAAGTAATGAACCAACTCTCTCTGTTATTTTCTCTAATGTCTCCCTCAGCCGCCTAACCTGTTCAACCACCCCAGCAAGTGGCATCTGCATTACCATCTGCACCCATATCCGTAAGAGAGTCATATTCCACAGACCCTGAGCCTTTCACTGGTGATTTGGACAAATGCCATTGGTTGCTACTACAGTGCTCTATTGTTTGCAGTCAATGAAAATGAACTTTGCTGTGGTAAAATTTCAAGATACAATTTATTATTTAATTCTTTAGATGAGGGTTGCTGGTGTTAGCTGAGGTGGTGCATGCAAATAATTCTTTGGGCACTATTTACTATGGATATTTTGTGCCCATGTTGACAGCTGTGACTACCCAGGTCATTATGGGAATGCTTCCAATCATCTTTTAAACCTACGACAGGATTGAGAAGTGGATATGCTTGCTTCATCTGTTCCCAGGGGAAGACCTCATATCATAATCCAGCTGGTCTGCTGCGTCCGTTGTTCATCCCCAGGGTCTAGTGAGGATGACTGTGCCATAGTGAGGAAAACTGTGGTGATTTAAGGCAGTTCACTTTGTAGCCCTTCCCACGGTCCCCTCAGTCAGAGCGATTGCTGGTATCCTAATAACACATGTAATTAGATTCCATGGTATTCACTCAGGTATTGTCTCAGACAGAGTTCCACAATTCATTTCCCTAGTGTGGAATGAAATTTGTTGAGCCCTGGGGGGCAGCTGTCAGTCTCTCTCATTAGAACTTGTGAGAGATTTCTGCTGTCTGTCTTCATTTGATTAATGTCTTGGTTACCTGCCTCCTTTTCCCTTGCAAGGAGAGATTGCTCTGCCCTCTATCCAGATGCACCTCTGCCACTGCTGCAAAATCGGGAGGGTGACTCGAGCTGCTCTATTAAGAAATGCTGATTCTGTCACTGACCACCACTGGATCCCAGCACCTACATACGAATCCAAGTCAGAGAGTTTCTCATCCAAGAAAATTCTTCCTAAGACAGACTCTAAGAAACTCTTGCCTAATCTTACGAGGATTCAACTGGTATTCCATCTGTCTCATTTTACACCAGTTTTTTCTTGTCGTCTATACCCTCCTTCCAACCCCTCTCCTCCGGCCTGACACTTAACAAGCATTCAGTCAGACGTCCTCTGGTAGTACGCAGATGGGCTACAAGGACTGCAGTACCTTGTCGACTGGGAAGGATATTGCCTGGAGGAGTGGTCATGTGTGACACTGTCCTTCATTCTGGTGTTTTGATGGTCAGGGATTTCTATTGTACTGACCCTGAGGAACCTGGTGGTACACCTGAAGGCTCTCTGGCAGGGTACTGTCAGAGTCTAGCAGGAAACCTCTGTCATCCCCTGTGTTTCTGCTGTTTTCCTCTCCCCAGTGTGTCCTCTTTGTCTTGCTCTGTTTGTGTTTATGGGTGTATCTGTTTCATCAAGGTCTAGCAACCTAGTTTCCTCCTCCTGCCTACTCTTATTTGTGCTTCAGGCCCACTGTCTCCTTCCTTCCTGATTTGCCTTTTATGCCCTGATCCTCATCAGTCTCCAGTTTTCTTCCTGAAGATTCCAACTATTTGCCTCTGATCCTGACCTTGGATTAATTCCATTCCATCTCTCAGAAAGTCCACCACTAGCTGCTCTTACAATAGATTTCTCTTAGTTAAACTTTCACATGGTATCTGAGTCGAAGTTCATCTTGCGGGTCCTGAGTAACTGCCAAAAACTTAAAGGTGACATATTATGAAGCTTTTTTCAATAAGTTACATAAGTCTATGATTTCCCTAAAACATGTTTCTTAACCTGTATGCTGGAAATAGCTTTTAGGAAAAGATTCTCGCCTCCCCCTATTTCCCTCTGTTTCAGTCCCTGTTTCCCTGAATGTGCTGTTTCTGGTGTCTGTAGCTTTAAATGCAAATGAGCTGCTGCTGTCCCACCCATGTTACTGTGGTAACGGGGAGAGCTTACGGTGCATTTCCATTACACAGTTCCAGCTCTACTCGACTCGGTTCTACTCTACTCTACTTGGTTTGGTTGAGTTTCCATTACAATTGAGTACTTCATAGTACCTCCTCAACGTAGGCGGGGTCGTCATACCACGGCTGCGTGAAACTGCCATAACGTCAATTTGTACGCAACGCAAACAGAGCTGACCTCGTCGACAGACCATGGTGATATTTTACAAGCAGCCATTTCCCTTGAGTGAGAATAAAGAATGAAGTCAGCGGTTGCTGTTGCCCGGCGTTACAATGGAGGGGGCGGGATTGTTTTTCCAGTGTTGGAAGTTGCAGACCAGATGACACTCTCCGGCCAATCAGTGGCTGACAGGCTGTTGATGTCACACATATAGTATCGCTTCTACTCGCTTGGAACCTCGCCAGAGCAGGTACCAAAAATAGTATCGGGTACCAGGTACTATCCCTAATGGAAACACAAAACAACCGGGGAGAGTAGAGCTGAGTAGAGTAGAGCTGAGTCGAGTCGAGTCGAGCCTCGCGAGTGGAAATGTGGCATTAGACTCATGTAGCACTACCAGTGTGAAAGTAGCAGACATGGTGGCAGTGAACAGACCGTGTTCTTCAGTAGGTCAACTATACAGATCCTGAAGGAGGGGAGGCTTCTACAGAACCTCAGAGAATTCAGTAGGATGCTTCTGAAAGGTTAGTCAAAAAATTTCTAGCTTTTTCTCTTAAATATGAGCGCCACCTGTACAGGAGGCAGTGTGAGATGCCACAGTTCAGACGGTCAATGCTCACGCTAGGAAGCACAAATCCTAACTTGTAGCATACCAGAATGGCGGGGAGAAACTCAGCTAAAAGCCTCTACCAAGCATACCCAGCACCCAAACTAAACATAATCCACACCCCAAGAAATTAAATGCACATGAAATGACAATACGGAAATAGTGTATGTCCACTTCACTTATTTCACCACATCATGCAAATAATACAAGCCTGGTATCATATGAAAGCAGAGAGTCCGAAGGTCCTGGTTGTTTACATAAAGAGGAGGGGGTTTCTAGCAATCTGCTGAGACACTGACTGGTCTAACTGCGCTGTTAGTTTCTCGTCATTTGCACATGAATGGGCAGAGCACACAGACGACACTGCTGAGCAGCACTACTGGCCATTCAGCTCCGGCTGAGAAAAAATAGCTAGCCAGAGCACACACATTCAAATGTAAAACATGGGTGCTGTTATTGGTTGAAAATACTGGTATGCAAGGTTTCTTATTTCTTTAGCTTTATAGAGTTTCACCTGTAATAACCTACTTCACTATTCATACACCAAAATAAACTAAGTATAGTCAGCCAATGCCAAAAATTCATTTCAAATTTTTTCTGGAACATATAGCCAAGTTCTTCCTAAGCAAATACTGTATATTACACATTTATTCACATAAAACATTATCTATCTATCTATCTATCTATCTATCTATCTATCTATCTATCTATCTATCTATCTATCTATCTATCTATCTATCTATCTATCTATCTATCTAGATAGCTGAGCAGCACTATATTTGCAATCGGCTGGCGACCGGTTCAGGGTGTACCCCGCCTCTCGCCCATTGTAGCTGGGATAGGCTTCAGCCCCCCGCAACCCCAAAAGGGATAGGCGGTATAGATAATGGATGGATGGATATATATATATATATATATATATATAGACAACAGTCATGAATATTTGTAAATGGAAATACATACTTAGGAGTAAAACATGACTACATAAAAAGAGAACTGACATCAACTTTATCTTAAATGTATAGCTATGCTATCCGCTACATACAGCGTAAAAAGGATCACTCAGAAATAAACTCAACAATACACTCGTTTTTCCCTGGGCTTTTGTAACATACTCCAGTATAGAAAACGTTTCCAAATGCATTATTTTCTCAAATTCCTGAAGTTTATACCCCGTAGAGCGTCTGTGTATGTATCGTTTGACCGACCAGGTCGCTTGGTTTGCTGGACACCATGCTGATTGCTAACTAGAAGCTAGTGGTTAGCGATAGCTTGTGCTATGTGGCAAAACACTTCTTGGATAGTTCATGTAAAACTGCAAAATAAACACAGCTAAATATTGTAAATGCTGGCAGCTCACTCGAACATGTATTTAATCATTTGCAAGATCAGAAATGTGGTGTGATGTACCAAAAGCTACAGTAGCAGCGAGCTGAAGTCGTAGTCTCGATGCTAGCGGTTAGTCTTACATCGCTCTCAATGGCAAAACACTCACGCTACAACACCCAAGAGTTCGCGCTAATCTACAAAAGAAACACACAGCTAATTATTTGTATACTTACATGTCCCACCTCTGCACGTATTCCACGCAAAGCTGGAAGTGCGCCCTTTTTTAGAGAAAGTCTCCCTTCTAATCCTGCCTCAAACAGACTGAGGTTGGAGAAACAGTCAGCCTCAACATGATGAATCCTAACACAGTTGTTTTGATAGCAAAATGGCGGATGTGTGAGAAGGTGGCGCTGTATCTGGTGGGTGGAGAGACACCGGGGAGAGGAGTAGGGGGTGGTGACTGGTGGGTGGCATCATGCAAAGGTTCGGGCTTGTTACGTCACAGTACTCCCCAAATTCGGCTCGTTTGGAAGGGTGCTTTCAGAAATCCATATCTCACTTAAAAAAGCACGGACAATCTTATTTCACACTTTGTATGCATGTGGTAGCACCAGAGACGCAAAAATCCTAGAAAAGTGAGTTTTACATAAAATGGGAGCTTTAACATCTTGGAAACTCATGGAGCCAAAAGTGTAAGTCTGTTTGCTTCTGTACTTAAATATCTGTGACCGGCACAAATTTTCTTTCTTTCTGATGTAAAGATCATGGGGAATGAAAATTGGAGTGAGAACAAACTTCCAAAATGCATCACACCACGTCCTGCCTTGCTATGCCCCTTAGCTGCTGCTGTGGTGTGGACTTACTGCTTTATTACGAAACTTTGTGCATCCCTTATACTTCTTGTCCACAATGTACCTAATCTGAGATTATATTTACTTGCAAATGAAACCTTTTACTTTCCTCCCATCTTTCACATTGTCTACCCCTACGACACCCACAAAATTAGGTGCTGGAGGTTGGTCACCCTTGGATACAGACCGTTACCAGTGGTTGCAGGTGGACTTGGGTTCAAGGAAGCAAGTGGTTGCCATAGTGACACAAGGTCGCTACAGTAGCTCTGATTGGACCAGCAAGTATCGGTTGCTTTACAGTGACACACAGAAAAACTGGAGGCCTTATCTGCAGGATGGAAACATCTGGGTAAGTGAGAATTGTATCTCATCTCATCTAAACTTTCCTTTTAACTCTTTGAAACCATTTAATGAAATTTACATAAAAAATTTCATAAAGATGCCATTCACATATTGCTGGAATAAATGCATTGAAGTTAATGGTCATAGTCTTCAGAGTAAGTGATATACCCTGCACTTTTGGATGGGAGAATGGAAAAATGAAAGAGGAAATTAGGCTACTTTTCTTTCTATTCATGCCTTGGTTTGCCTTAAAGAGCTGGATGCACTCAACTTGTGTCTGATTAGCTACCCATCTTGACCATCCAAATAGTCCAAGTGGCCATTCATGGTATTGCAACAAAAAATCCCCTGCTTCCAAAAAAGTCTTTTAATTTCCCATAGACCACCATTATTATCAACAGACTGTAAGGATACCTGAAACTGCAAGCAAGGTAAATAATTATGCTTTGTATTATTTTTAATCCATGCAAGTTTTAAAGAGATATTTGTTTAGTTTTTCAGAGTCCTAGAGTCCTAAAGTTGCTCATCTCAATTTTAGAGCACTGAGACGTCCTTTTCCATAAAAACATAAATGTAAATGCATTGCAGCAATGTGTTAACATTGCCGCTATGTGTCTCACTGTATTTGAGAATATTATACAGTGACAACAGAATGTCATATTAGAGCATCTTCAGGCTGAGATGTATTTGAGTCACATTGTAACTGTAACACTTACTGATAAAATGAGAATATTATTCTTTTGAGTAAAGTGAGTACTTTAAAAAGTTTCTAATTTTACTGGTAGAATATGTATAAAAGCCAACTGCTTTTGAACTAAATTATCAGTAAAA
Organism: Chaetodon trifascialis; assembly: GCF_039877785.1. Classification (NCBI taxonomy): domain Eukaryota; kingdom Metazoa; phylum Chordata; class Actinopteri; order Chaetodontiformes; family Chaetodontidae; genus Chaetodon; species Chaetodon trifascialis. The sequence continues at coordinate 27,254,797 of NC_092066.1, forward strand.
CATTTGGACACACCTTCTCATTCAATGTTTTTCTTTATTTTTATTATTTTCCCTATCATAGATTAATGAACACTTCAAAACTGTGAACTAACACAATTTCATCGTATACAAGAAAGTGTAAACAAAGCAAAATAGATTTGATGACAGCTTTGCACATTATTGGCATTCTCTAGAGGTGGAGGTTAAATGGTTTTTCAACATTCTTGAGGGTTTCTATACTGAGCACTTGTTGGCTGCTTTTCCTTAAACGTGACATATTATGAAGGTATTTCAATAAGTTACATAGGTCTATGATTTCCATAAAACATGTTTCTGAAGCTGTTTGCTGGAAATAGCTTTCAGGAAAAGATTCTCGCCCCCCCTCTATTTTCCTCTATTTCAGTCCCTTTCAGAATGTGCTGTTTCTGGTGTCTGTAGCTTTAAATGCAAATGAGCTGCTGCTGTCCCACCCGTGTTACCATGGTAACAGGTAGAGCTCACGTACCACGGATAGACTCACGTACCACTATGCGTGTGAAAGTAGCAGACATGACAGCAGTAAACAGACCGAGTTCTTCAGTAGTTCAACCATACATGTTCGAACCTGAATTGGATCCTGAAGGAGGGAAGGCTCCTACAGAACCTCAGAGAATTCAGCAGGATGCTTCTGAAAGGTTAGTCTAAAAATGTCTTTCTATTTTTTTTCTCTTCAGTATGAGCACCACCTGTACAGGAGGCAGCATGAAAGGCCCGCAGTTCAGACGGTCAATGCTCACGTTAGGAAGCACCAATCCTAACTTGTAGCATACCAGAATGATGGGGTGAAATTCAGCTAAAAGTCTCTAACAAGCATTGGCACCCAAACAAAACATAATTCATACCCCAAGAAATTATATGGGCACGAAAACACGGAAATAGCGTATGTCCACTTTAGCGCGTCTGCTGATTTCACCACGTCACGCAAACCATACAAGCCTGGTATCATATGAAAGCAGAGTCTGAAGGTCCTGGTTGTTTACATAAAGAAGAGGGGGTTTCTAGCAATCACTGGGTTGCTGAGACATTGACGGTCTAACTGCGCTGTTTGTTTCAGCGCACCTTGTCATTTACAGATGAATGGGCAGAGTATGCATACACACTGCTGACCAGCACTACTGACTGTTCAGCTCAGGCTGAGAAAAAAAAGCTATCTAGAGTAAAAAGGGGTGCTGTTATTGGTAGAAAATGCTGGCATGCAACGTTTCTTATTTCTTTAGCTTTATACATGCGTGAATTGTCTTTTTTTTTTATTTGATTGCATCAGTGCACAAGTGGAAATTGTGCAACAATGCAGCCTGACAACATATGCTCCCAGGAGGTGCCACAGGTCACAGAATCTTTACCTGCACTTGCAGTATGATCGCAGTGTATGATTGCAGATAACATGCCACTACAGATACTCACCTTATGTTATGCATAACAGGTTACAAGACGGCTGCAACAGCTGGATGAAAGGCCTCCATGCATGATTGAACATCCAGATTTAGAACCCGTTTGCCTAAATGTACATACAACACTTACAGGGTTGACTGCGGTCCTTTACAGTTATAGGGGACAGTGCAGTGAGTTTCATCTATAATAACCAACTTCACTGTTCACACACCATAATAAATTAAATAAAGTCAGTCATATTTTTTTCTTGAACATATAGCCAAGTTTTTCCTGAGCAAGTACTGTATATTACACATTTTTTCACAGGAAACATTTTACAGATCAGGCCCAGAGTGGCTAATCGGGAGGACCGGGACAATTCCTGGTGGGCCGGTCTGATGTTTGGGCCGCGAGCACCAGTGTTTCATGGCACTGGGGTTTTTTTTGTTTTTGTTTTTGTTTTGCAGACACACCCTGACGTAGCACGTCTGTGCACTCAGTCAGTGGTGTTTGAACGATGGAAAATAGGAAGAGCAGGGGTGGTGCGGAGAAGGCAAGAGTTAAACAGAGGAAAGCTCTGGATACAGACGTAGGCAAATGTGCTAAAATTGGCAACTTTTTCACTAAAACAAGCTCGCGGTTGGAAACGACAAATGAGGACGATGAAACGGGTACGGCAAGATGTTGAACTTTGCCTGCAAAATACCGTTCAAGTTAATTAATTATCATGCCAATGAATTGTGTAGCGTTGTGGCATATAACATAATGTTATTTAAATTATAGTATGATGCAACGCCACATAACTGGGAAACTTTGTCTTATAGCCCCTCAGAATCAGAAGCAAGATCTAGCACCAAGCACCAGCCATGGTGCCTCAAGTCCAGAGTGGGCAGGTAGGATTGCTCGTTGAGTGAATATTATTACAATTAATAGAATGAACAGTATAGTGTAGACTTGCTCTATATGAAAAGTGCCCTGAGATGCTAGATGATTTAGCACTACATTAATGAGACTGACCTGAATTGATCAGAAGGCTTTGTAAAAAGGGGAGATTTGTGCTGAGAATTATGATCATTTTTAAAATGTGATTTAGTGTTGGAAGCAGAGCTTGGAGCCAATAGTGATGAGGGGATTGCTCCTGTCAGTATGGAAGGAGCAGGTGAGCTAACAGAGTGTGTGAACAAGCAAGCATTAGTTCCAATATAACCACTTTCTATGCCCAAACGAACACTTATTTGTACAGAATATAGATTCAGATATTGTTGAAAAAGATGTGTTGTAAAGAATAACGTTGAGGTTGTGCACTCATGTTGATATAAATCTACATTGTGAAGTAACCCTTACTTGCACTGAATTGGAAATATTTTAGAAAAATAGACTGAATTACAAGGCTTTACATAACAGTGCGCTATTGTAGACTTAAAATGTAAGGTTATAGTTACATGATTTTAATAATAATAGGTCGTGACCTAAAGTGGGCCAGTCTGAGGCATGAAACTCCAGGGCTAAAAATGAGTCCCATTCCGGCCCTGTTACAGATATACAATGAGTATTTATTGACTGCAGTCATGAATATTTGTACATGGAAATACAGTACAAGTGAAGGATTCACTGAATCCATATTAGAAAAATATGAATACAGATGTTGACATTATAGAGCCTTTTGACTAACATAATGTTCAATTTTCTCAGTTGTTACAGGTATCTAGCCTATATGAGTTTTGTGAGCTGGTGATGGAGCTTCCTTGGGCAGAAGATTCGTGTAGTCATCCCATCATGTGTAGTACTTCAGATAAGTTGGGAGTTTCTGATGCCCAGGAAAGATACGCCCCCCTGATTGAATCTTGACTCATAGCTGGCAATGACCTCCCCCTCGTCTGGATGCTCATATTGTGAAGACACGTCCAGCAGGATGCACTTTGAATTCTGTAGTTTCTCAGGTATTTAAGCGTGTATTTATTTTTTATTTTTTTGGTTTATTTATTGTGTTGAAAGTACTGAGTTGTGGTACTTTATGACATGTACAATATAAATGTTTGATTTTTGAGTGAAAAAAAAAAAGAAGTTAACTCTTACGAATGTGGCCTGAGTCTTCACTGGTTTAGCTCTGCACTCTCCCTTCATGAACTTTGGAAGAAAAGAGGATCCCGTGATGATATGGTGGCTTGTCCTCTATCAGCATTCTTGCTGTAATGCAGTGCATAACAGCAGTAGTCCTTGCAGGACACAGTAGCCTGGACAGCTGTAACAGAAGTATATTTTTATGATAACAGGGCATACTTAGGAATAAAACATGACAGCACTGTTACAGTGTAAATTCAAGCACTAAAGGCTGCAACAGCTCACTGCTACACTTGATCAACAACAGGTAACTGTAATGATGCACTGGCCTAATTAAAAAGAGAGAAGTGACATCAGCTTTATCTTACATGTATAGCTATGCCAATAGCTGCATGCAGTGTAAAAAAGGATTGCTCATAAATAAACTCCAGAGAAAAAACGCTTGGAGTGTAAATTGTGCTGGGATGTAGCAGCCTCAACCACACACTCATTTTGCCCTGGGCTTTTCTAACATACTCCAGTTAAGAAAACATCTCGAAATGCATATTTTTTCAAATTCCTGAAGCTTAGACTCTGCGGAGTGTCTGTGTATGTATCATTTGACCGACCTGATCGCTGGGTTTGCATATGAAGACCGTGCTGATTGCTAACTAGAAGCTAGCGGTTAGTGTTAGCTTGTGCTATGTGGCAAAACACTTCTTTGTGTAAAACTGCAAAATGAACACAGCTTAATATTTGTGAATGCTGGCATCTCCCTGGAACATGTATTAAATCTTTTGCAAATCAGAAATGTGATGTGATGTACCAAAAGCTACGGTAGCAGTGAGCTAACGTTTGATGGCTGAAGTTGTAGTCTCGAAGCTAGCGGTTAGCCTTACATCGTTCTCAATGGCAAAACACACACGCTACAACACGCAAGAGTTTGCGCTAATCTATAAAAGAAACACACAGCTAATTATTTGTATACTTATACTTACATGCCCCTCCTCTGCACATATTCCACGCAAAGCTGGCAGTGAGCCCTCCTTCAGAGAAAGTCTCCTAATCCTGCCTCGGACTGACCGAGATTGGAGAAACAGTCAGCCTCAAAGTGGTTAGCACACACCAACAGGTTTTTGCCAACTGTAGTGGGGACGTTGCCTTCAAAAATTCAATTCATGCCGCTCTTCTGCCCTCTGCGGCTGGGAGCCAATGGAGTGATTTGTTCTTGTATTTACAGCCAACAACAGAACACTGGGTGTGGCAGCTCGACATGATGAATCCTAGCACGGTGCTTTTGATAGCGAAGTGGTGGATCTGTGAGAAGGTGGCGCTGTATCTGGTGGGTGGAGAGACACCGGAGAAAGGAGTAGGGGGTGGTGGCTGGTGGGTTGGAGCATGCGAAGGTCGGGGCTTGTTGCATAATAGTACTCCCCGAATTCAATCGGCTCGTTTGGAGGGTGCTTTCAGAAATCCGTATCTTACTCAAAAAAGCACAGATGGTCTTATTTCACACTTTGTATGCATGTAGCAGCACCAAAGACACAAAATAACACCCCAAATCCCTGAAAAAAGTGGGTTTTTCATAATATGGGACCTTTATATAGCCTGGAGGTGTGATATTTGCAGTGTTACAGCAGCTAAGTGGATTGTGCAATAACAAGAAGTGTTAGTAAAAAAAGAGAAGGGAATGATGACTAAGTAAACAATATAGTTAGTAAAGCAGAGTAAACAGATGACCGTTGAATTCAACATTACTGCACATATGAAGTATTGATATTGCACAATTTAGAATACACACGCTAATTTTTCAGTTTAAGTGTGTGTCTGTGGTCTAGTGGGAGCAGAATTCATTGTTAAGTCTGACAGCAACAGAAAGGAAAAACCTGCAGTATCTCTCTTTCACACGCTGTGGATGATGCAGCCTGCGACTGAAGGAGCTGTCCTGCATATTTGGCATAGCCATCATTCCCCTTTCTTCTGCTACCTCCACCAGGTCGAGGGGGCGTCCCAGGACAGAGCTGGTCTTCTTAACCAGTCTGTCATTGCCCCAGCAGACCACACCTTGGAAATGGCTGGTACCACCTCAGACTCAACAAAGATTCTCAGGAGTGCCCCCTGCACTCCAAAAGACCTGAGTCTTCTCAGTACAAAACAGTCTGCTCTGGCTTTTTTTTTTTTTTTTTTTTTTGTATTGCCAGTCCAGTCCAGTTAATCACTTAGGTGAACACACAGATACATGTAAGATTAGTTCATAGTACTTCTTAATGTCGTCAGACCCAGGATGTTCAGCTCTTGGGTTTTCCTTGGATTGATCTGGATGAGGTTCCACTGGCAACAGTCAAGTCATTTCTCCATACTCCCTGTCATCCTCATCTGTGATGAGGCAGATGATTGCAGAGTTCTCACAGAAATTATTATTTGGCAGTTAACTGAATTGTGTGTGACGGCTGCAGTGTAGAGGGTGAAGAGGAAGAGAGCCAGGACTGTTCTCTGTGTGGCCCCTGTGCTGCAGACAACCATTTAGACTCACAATCCTTTATCCTCTCAAACTGTGGTCATTTGATGAGGTAGTCCATGATGTGAGGCAGTGGTCCACCCTAGTGCGCTGTGTGGCCTATGTCATCTGAATGAACTGGAGAAATCAAAGAATATGATTCTCACAGTGCTTCCAGCCTTTTCCAGGTTAGAGGGATCTATGTAGGAGGTAGATGACAGCACCATTTCCCAGTGCTTTTGATAAGGCAGCAGCTCCATTTATGGGTTCACCAGGTTGTGGAATCGACAAGGACCACATTCTCCAGGGTCTTCATCAGTTGATGAGTTATATGCCTCCTTGGTGTTGGCATTAAATGAATCTTATATTTAGTTGTTTCTAGTGTAGTATTAGTGTATACTTGTTGTTAGGCAGCGCCTTAAATTTGGTAGTGCTTGGACTCAATAGACAGACCAGAGACAAGACTAAAAGAAAACTAGGTTTATTAACAATGAGGGGAACAAAAAAACACACTCATAAGGAGCGGAGAGAAAAAGAACAAAAGGCACACACATAAGGAGTGGAACAAATAATTCTCCACATGGTGGGTTGTGACCGAGGAAGGGCTGACATGGCAGTATAGGCACAAGAAAAAGACAAAAGCACACGTGAGGGCGCAGGAAAAAACGAACACAAGAAAGTGTGCGTAAGACACAGCAACTGGCAAGACTGAGAGTACTCACAAGGCACGGGCTCTGGAAACTCATGGGAGAGATCAGGATAATCCAGCGACAAACTAAGCTCAGCGTCTTCCTTATATACTAGACCTCCCATTAGGCTCATGCGCTCCAGATGCGCTGCTGGAGAGGCGTGGCCAGCTGGATGCAGGGAAAACACCCAGCTGAGACAGACAGGGGAACAGATAAACAGATACATAACAACAGAGAACACTGGGAGCAGACAGGTTAGCGGATCCTAACACTTATACTAGTATCAGTGTAATCAGTGTTGCGTCTGCAGCCTGTTTGTAACTCAGTGGGGGGAATATACACTGCTATTGTGGTAACATGCAAGAATTCTCTCAGTAGATAACACGGCCTCTTACTAACTGCTAACAGCTCAATGTCCATACTGCAGAGTTGTTTGTTAATAGTGATGTGCCCAGAGTTACAGCATCTATCTGTAACAAACACTGCTAGCCCTCCTCTTTTCCTTTTACTGCTCTCCTTCCAACTGACCAATGGGACATTTCTGTCCAGAGAGACCACAGTTAGCCATATCTCCAATAACTGCAAAATGCTACACCCCTGGTATTCCCTCTAGTGCTGAGTCAGCATTGCAAGCTCATCCACCTGATTGTAGAGAGAAGTCATGTGACATATCCTCGTCTCTTCCTTCTCAGCACACAGGAAACATCTGGTTTCTGCCTCAGCGGTTACGCTGATCCCTGATGTAGACAGTGGGCCCATGCCTGTGCTCAGGATCGCAGGACACAATTGTAAACAATGCAAAAACCAGTAGAATGACCAGGGCAAACTCAGTGAGTGTAGTGTCCATCATGCATGGACCAGGTCCCATGAAGCATCAGTGAGTCAGTCAGTCAGCAACAGTGAGTGAGAGCTGGTGTAACAGGCTGACACTTACATTCATTTACTGTAATATAAATAAAAAAGTTAACTGAATAAGTAATCATCATCATAGTCATAACAATCATAATCATTAAAAACACTGAATGAGAAGGTGTGTCCCAACTTGTGACTGGCACTGTAGATTCACAACTGTTCTTAACTGAATTTTATGCCAGGATGAGGCATAATTTTGGTCAATTTTGAATTGGGCAAACCCTGTGCAAAAACCAAAGGTTGTGTTCCTGATGAATGGAATTTCCTATGGTCATAATACCTTGAAGACATCAGAGCACATCTGCTTCAAGGTGCAGGATGTACAGTGCTGTGAAAAAGTATTTGCCCCCTTTTAGATTTCTTTTTTTTTTTTTTTTGCTGTCAAATTTAAATGTGTCAGATCATCACGCAAATTTTAATATTGGACAAACATAACCGGAGTAAATACAAAAACCTACATGACCCTATGTGAAAAAGTAATTGCCCCCTGAACCTAATAACTGGTTGTGCCACCCGCAGCAGCAATAACTGCAATCAAGCGTTTTCGATAACTGCGCTGTGGAGGAATTTTGGCCCACTCTTCTTCACAGAATTGTTTTAACTCAGCCACATTGGAGGGTTTTGGGGCATGAACTGCCCATTTAAGGTCACACCACAGCATTTCAATTGGATTCCAGACTGTGACTCCAAAACCTTAATATTGTTTTTTAAGTCATTCAGAGGTGGACTTGCTGGTGTGTTTTGGGTCGTTGTCCTGTTGCATAACTCAAGTGCGCTTGAGCTTGAGGTCACGAAATGATGGCTGAAAGTTCTCCTTCAAGATTTTCTGGTAGAAAGCAGAATGTATGGTTCCATCAATCACAGCAAGTCTTCCAGGTCCTGAAGTAGCAAAGCAGTCCCACACCATCACACTACCACCACCACAATTGACTGTTGGTATGATGTTCTTTTTATCAAATACTGTGTTGTTGTTACGCCAGATGTAACGGGATGCATACCTTCCAAAAAGTTAAACTTTTGTCTCATCAGTCCACAGAATATTTTTCCAAAAGTCTTGGGGATCATCAGGATGTTTCTTGGCAAATGTGACACGAGCCTTTGAGTTCTTTTTGGTCAGTAGTGGTTTTAGCCTTGGAACTCTCCCATGGATGCCATTTTTGTCCAGTCTCTTTCTTACTGTTGAATCATGAATACTGACCTTAACAGAAGCAAGTGAGGCCTGCAGTTCTTTAGATGTTGTTCTGGGTTCTTTTGTGACCTCCTGGATGAGTCGTCATTGTGCTCTTGGAGTAATTTTGGTTAGCCAACCACTCCTGGGAAGGTTCACCTCTGTTCCCAGTTTTCTCCATTTGTGGATAATGGCTCTGACCGTGATTCACTGGAGTCATAAAGCCTTAGAAATGGCTTTGGTGTGGTCAGTGAAATTGAACTCAGCTTTCCAAAAAATGTGGTTAATTGACTCATGATTTAACAAGGGGGACAATTACTTTTTCACATAGGGTCATATAGGTTTGGATAGCTTTTTTCCCTTAATAAATAAACTCATTATTTAAAAACTGCATTTTGTATTTACTCAAGTTATGTTTGTCTAATATTAAAATTTGTGTGATGATCTGAAACATTTAAGTGTGACAAATATCCAAAATAGTAAGAAATCAGGAAGGGGGCAAATACTTTTTCACAGCACTGCAGGCGAGGAGGGACCATCTGTTTTCCCTGTGTTAACAATGTGCAAGGGCAGTTAATTCAACCCCACTGAGAGTTCTGAATTTATCACTGTTCTTCCGATTACAATTTAAGCAGACGTTACAGTGTCTTTGCCTAATTCTATAGTTTCATCTGAAACAATCCAGACAAAATTTGAACAGATCAAAGTAGTTCTGCCACTAGTTTTGTGGCAGCTGTTTTCAGTAACTATCTTTAAAAAAAGTCTCAAAGAGAGCATCGAAGGGTCGTTCATTTATTTGTGCAACTTTGATGTGAGTGACCTGTCATCCTTTTCTGTCATATGAGACGCTGGTCTGTATATAATTTTCTGCAACACAGTGAGATGGGCTAGGCAATGGAAATAAACATGGATCTAAATATCAAGATAAGATCATGCATCGCTGTGTTGCTGGAGCATTTGTACAGAAACATGTTATTGTGGATATTCCTTGAATCTGACACACATTGATCTCGCCAATATACATTAATGTCAGACAATAGAGATTAAATAAATCAATGACAGTGGCTGAGTTTTACAATCTGAATTTGGGGTTGTTTTCTGTTCTATTCTGATGCCAGTGGCTGCACCAGCAAATGTGTATTGAGAATGCACCACAAAACTGCATACACAGTGCAAGCATTGGTGCTTTTGCTCAGATTGTACTTATGAAGATTGGGGATATGGGCAGCCAAGCTGGCCACTTAAATGCAGGTTGAGTCTAATGCCTAGTACCCCCCCTTTCAGGTGAACCAAGGGATGAAAGAAAAGTACCAGATTTTTTTAAGATTTATTTTCCAAATAAATAATAAATAAATTTCTAACCTACAGTTTAAGGGGGGGGGGGGGGGGGGGGGGATCTCAATCATATTTAGGTGGATAAAAAATATATAATTTTGACTGATAAGCATTACACAGATGATGGAGAACTACCTGCAGAGTGTCAGGTTTCTATGTTTTTCAGACATTTGAGGGGAATGTGAACAGTGATGGTGTGGTCCGCTATGAGCTGCAGCATGCCATCCTTGCTCGCTACATCCGCTTCATCCCAGTGGACTGGAGCAGGGGGGGCCGCATTGGACTACGTCTGGAACTCTACGGCTGCCCATATTGTGAGTATATGTGGACAAGGTAGGGAAAGCCAAATCAACCAACAGTATGTTTCATCTGTGCTACTACTAAAACATAAAAGCCACTGTGTCTATATGGGTTTCTGCTGGATTAGGTGGAGAATCTCAGTTGTTTGTTGATGTGGATATGAATTATTTTCTTAATTTTCTTTTTTACAATTTAAGTTTTTTACATTTTTTACATTATGACAATGAACAGTGCAGTGCAGGGCTGAGAATTCAATTCAGTTCAATTCAATTCAATTCAGTTCAATTCAATTCAATTCAATTCAATTCAATTTTATTTGTATAGCGCCAAATCACAACAGAAGTTGGTACAGACCAAGCTCTTTTATCTACAGAGAACCAACAATTCCCCCATGAGCAAGCACTTGGCGACAGTGGCGAAGAAAAACTTCCTTTTAACAGGCAGAAACCTCAGGCAGAACCAGGCTCTGGGTGGGCGGCCCTCTGTCTCGACCAGTTGGGTGAGAGAGGGAGAGCAAGAGAGGGAGAGTGAGACAGACACAGACAGACAGAGAGAGACAGACAGAAATGCAGTCAGAGAGAGAGAGACAGAGAGAGAGAGAGAGAGAGAGAGAGAGAGAGAGAGAAAGAGAGACAGAGTGACAGACATGCAGTCACAGTAACAGTGACAGTGGATGTAATGACAGTAGTAGCAGTTGCAGTGGATGTCAGGCAGGGCCAAGGCAGGAGATGCAACTGCAATCCACAATCCAGATTCAGCCACTGTGGGACCTGCACAGGTGGTAGGACATGAAAGCGTGCAGATGGAGAGGGACAGAAGGACAGAGGAGCTTGGTGTATCTTTGGATGTCCCCCGACAGTCTAAACCTATAGCAGCATAACTAGGGGCTGGTCCAGGACAAGCCTGAGCCAGCCCTAACTATAAGCTTTATCAAAAAGGAAAGTTTTAAGCCTACTCTTAAATGTAGAGACAGTGTCTGCCTCCCAGACAAAGACTGGAAGATGGCTCCACAGGAGAGGAGCTTGATAGCTAAATGCTCTGACTCCTGTTCTGCTTTTTGAGACTTCAGGAACCATAAGTAGACCTGCTTTCCGAGAACGCAGTGTTCGAGTGCGGCAATAAGGTACTATGAGCTCTTTAAGATAAGAAGGTGCCTGGCCATTTATGGCTTTGTAAGTAAGGAGGAGAATTTTGAATTCTATTCTAAACTTTACAGCCGAGCAGCGTTCTGGAGCAACTGGAGAATATTTAGCAACGAATTTGGGCAGCCTGATAGTCAGGAATTGCAATAATCCAGTCTTGAAGTTACGAATGCATGGACTAGTTTTTCTGCATCATTTTGAGACAAAATATGCCTGATTTTTGCGATATTACTTAGGTGAAAAAAGGCAGTCTGTTTTACATGGGAGTGAAAAGACATGTCTTGGTCAAAGATGACTCCCAGATTCTTTACAGTGGTGCTGGAGGCCAGCGCAATGCCATCCATAACTGCTATGTCATCAGAAAGTGACTTTCTAAGATGTTTAGGGCCTACAACCATAACTTCAGTTTTGTCCGAGTTTAGCATCAGAAAATTGCAGGTCATCCAGGTCTTTATGTCATGAAGACATGTTTGTAGTCTAGTTAACTGACTGGTTTCGTCCGGCTTCATTGATAAATATAGCTGGGTATATATATATATATATATATATATATATATATATAATCCTATCCTCTGTCATACTCAATGGTGCTTACATTATTTGGCCATAAGTTTGCACACCCCTGTTTGTCATGGCCAGTTCCCGAACTCTTTCTGTGGGAAAACTTCAAGAATTATAAAGTAGGAAAATTGACACAAACAGCTCAATTAGTCAAAGTCAGGTGGGGATGTGAGATTAAAAAACCCATAAGCAGAGGCAAACAGCAAACAGTAAACCGCACTGCTAATAAAACACCAATTTTAGAGTCTAGAGTTAAACTGCGTTAAACTTCTCCTCCAGCCTGGTCCCTTACTGGATCCCTCTCTCGGTCATACAGCACGACCTGCAAAGACCCCTCAAGGACATCACAAAAGGATTTGTGACAAATGGCAGGTAACTAAATGATGGAACCCCACTAAACTGATAAACTGCCAATACCCCTACATCTCAAATTGTGGCTGGGGAGCTCACATCATGTCCTCAGAAAACAGAGAACAAAGAGACACTGAATGAAAGCTTCTTTAGGGAAAACTAAGCTCAGTTTAGGGAAATTAAAAAATAATCCTTTGATTAACACTATGAACACACTGATGGCAATAAATGACTGAGGACCAGTGTATACAAGATAAAGCAGCGAATTATTGTAAGATATACTAAGACTAAGTGGAGGAAACAAACCTGTGAAAAGCACTGTTCTGAGATGTGCAGGAAGCCAAAAGGAAAAATATCTGCAGTAATTAAATATTTCAACTGTGTCCATAGAAGTCCACATTTGCCACACCCCAGTTGGCTGGGATGTGCTGGGTTAAGAGTTTCTTCAGTTTTAACTTATGCTGGTTTGGAACAAAGGCTGATCTTTAGCCTGTTCTGTGTGGCTCAGGATGCAGCTGAGTTCCAAGCAGGGCTATGCTGAACCGGGCACTCTGCAGGGCCCACCAGCCAGCAGTCCAAAATGAAGAGTCAGGTACCAGAAGGTTATCAGCCAAAAAACAGGACAGTCAAGAATGTGATCCCTGGATTTTATCTTGCTTTATAGTCTTCTGTAGAAGGGGGGCGGCAGTATTATGTCATTGGCACAACCCTTCACTCCTCCCTTTCTGTACCTATCCTGTCCTAAACTTTAACTTGCTCTAATTCTTTTTAAAGAATTAAGAGAGTTTGTTACAAGTTTATTGCTTCCATTAATGATACCACAACATACTGCATGTGTTTGGTATCATTCAGTAGCAAAGAGTGCCGCTTTTAAAGACACACACACACACACACACACACACACACACACACACACACACACACACACACACACACACACACACACACACACACACACACACATTCCCCTGTGTTTGGTATAAAAAAATTGACAAGACATCATATGCTTAGTAATAAGTGAGTGATAAAACACAGTTTTAAATGCCATAGATGGCAATTATGTACGACATCATATATATATACACACACCAATGAAGTGAATGAGCAAGTGTAAGGATTTGACCAAGATTGACAAGAGCCAAATTGTGATGGGTAGACGACTGGGTCATCACTGAGTGCAGCTCTTGTGGGGTGTTCCCAGTCTGCAGTGGTCAGTATTTATCAAAAGTGCTCCGAAAGGAGGAACCGTGGTGAACGTATGACAGGGTCATGGGCGGCCAAGGCTCATTGATGCACATAAGGTGCAAAGGCTGGCCCGTGTGGTCCGATCCAACAGAATTCAATTCAATTCAATTCAATTTTATTTGTATAGCGCCAAATCACAACAGAAGTTGTCTCAGGACACTTTCCATATAGAGCTGGTACAGACCAAGCTCTTTTATCTACAAAGAAACCAACAATTCCCCCATGAGCAAGCACTTGGCGACAGTGGCGAGGAAAAACTTCCTTTTAACAGGCAGAAACCTCGAGCAGAACCAGACTCTGGGTGGGCGGCCATCTGCCTCGACCGGTTGGGTGAGAGAGGAAGAGCAAGAGAGAGAGAGTGAGACAGACAGACAGACAGACAGACAGACAGACAGACAGACAGACAGACAGACAGACAGACAGACAGACAGACAGAAAGAAAAGCAGTCAGAGAGAGAGAGAGAGAGAGAGAGAGAGAGAGACAGAGACAGAGAGACAGACATGCAGTCACAGTAACAGTGACAGTGGATGTAATAACAGCAGTAGCAGTTGCAGTGGATGTCAGGCAGGGCCAAGGCAGGAGACGCAGCTGAAATCCACAATCCAGATTCAGCCACTGTCCATGGGAACCTGCAAGACGACAAAGCACAGAGACTCCGGGGAAGGAGCTAAGTTAGTAACACGCCGTGGTAGGACATGAGAGCGTGCGGATGGAGAGGGACAGAAGGACGGAGGAGCTCGGTGTATCTTTGGATGTCCCCCAACAGTCTAATCCTATAGCAGCATAACTAGGGGCTGGTCCAGGACCAGCCTGAGCCAGCCCTAACTATAAGCTTTATCAAAAAGGAAAGTTTTAAGCCTACTCTTAAATGTAGAGACAGTGTCTGCCTCCCGGACAAAGACTGGAAGATGGTTCCACAGGAGAGGAGCTTGATAGCTAAATGCTCTGACTCCTGTTCAGCTTTTTGAGACTTTAGGAACCATAAGTAGACCTGCATTCTGGGAACGCAGTGTTCGAGTAGGGCAATAAGGTACTATGAGCTCTTTAAGATAAGAAGGTGCCTGGCCACTTATGGCTTTGTAAGTAAGGAGGAGAATTTTAAACTCTATTCTAAACTTTACAGGGAGCCAGTGCAAAGTGGCGAGTATTGGAGAAATATGATCTCGCTTCCTGGTTTTTGTCAGAACACGTGCTGCAGCGTTCTGGAGCAACTGGAGAATATTCAGCAGCGAATTTGGGCAGCCTGATAGTAAAGAATTGCAATAATCCAGCCTGGAAGTTACGAATGCATGGACTAGTTTTTCTGCATCATTTTGAGACAAAATATGCCTGATTTTTGCGATATTACGTAGGTGAAAAAAGGCAGTCCTTGAAATTTGTTTTACATGGGAGTGAAAGGACATGTCTTGGTCAAAGATAACTCCCAGATTCTTTACAGTGGTGCTGGAGGCCAGCGCAATGCCATCCATAACTGCTATGTCATCAGAAAGTGACCTTCTAAGATGTTTAGGGCCTACTACTATAACTTCAGTTTTGTCCGAGTTTAGCATCAGAAAATTGCAGGTCATCCAGGTCTTTATGTCATGAAGACATGCTTGTAGTCTAGTTAACTGACTGGTTTCTTCCGGTTTCATTGATAAATATAGCTGGGTATCATCTGCATAGCAATGAAAATTTATTGAGTGCTTCCTGATAATCTTACCTAAAGGAAGCATATATAAGGTGAATAGAATTGGTCCAAGCACAGAACCCTGCGGAGAGTTACTGTTGCTCAAATTGCCCCCAAAAAAGTTAATGCTGGTTCTGATAGAAAGGAGTCAGTGCATCTCAGTTTGTTGTGTATGGGTCTGCATAGCCCCAGACCAGTCAGGGTGCCCATGCTGACCCCTGTCCAATGCCGAAAACAGCAACAATGGGCACATGAGTATCAGAACTGGACCACGGAGCAATGGAAGAAGGTAGCCTGGTCTGATGAATCACATTTTCTTTTACATCACACGGATGGCCGGGTGCATGTGTGTCACTTACCTGGGGAACACATGGCACCAGGATGCACTATGGGAAGAAGACAAGCTGGCGGAAGCAGTCTGATGCTTTGGGCAATGTTCTGCTGGGAAACCTTGTTTCCTGCCATCCATGTGGATGTTACTTTTAGACGTACCACCTACCTAAGTATTGTTGCGGACCATGTACACCCTTTCATGGTTGTGGCCTGTTTCAGCAGGATAATGCGCAGTGCCACAAAGCAAAAATGGTTCAGGAGTACAAGTTTGAGGTGTTGACTTGGCCTCCAAATTCCCCAGATCTCAATCCAATTGAGCATCTGTGGGATGTGCTGGACAAACAAGTCTGATACAGGGAGGCCCCACCTTGCAACTTACAGGACTTCAAGGATCTGCTGCTAACATCTTGATGCCAGATACCACAGCACACATTCAGCAGTCTAGCAGACTCCTTGCCTCAACAGGTCAGGGCTGTTTTGACAGCAAAAGGGAGACCAACACAATAATAGGCAGGTGGTTGTAATGTTTTGTGTAATGTGTATACAATACATTCACAGGCATGCATACTTAGATGGACAGGAAAAACAAAAGACAAAATTAAAATAAATACAGTTCAGTGTCCCTTTGTTTTACTTTTTCTCTCTCTCTCTTTGAGGGATGAGAACAGAGGAGGAGTGGAGGTTAATACATACAGACATTTCAACCCCTTGTGTGTCCTTGTGTTGGAATCAGACTGCAATTTATTTATTTATTTATTTAATTTTGCCTTTGACAATGGTCACCATGTCAGATCTAATGATCACAGTGCCATAAACTCTGGCCATGTGACCCCAACTAATCACAGCACATGTTATGTCATCATTACTCAAGTTCAGATGTCATTGAGAAGGAGCTGTGAGTCAAACTGACAGAAGTGTTGTGTGTGGTGCTTGTGGTCTTGTGAACTGAAAAAAGAAAGAAAAAACAGCTGTGGATGTACTATAACACTGAAAGCAAATACCAGAGGGGGATACATCCAGATGAGTGAGTCACGTAGGCCATACCTAGTGGCCTGTGCCAAACCAAGCCAAAGGCCAAAGCTTGGCAGGAAAATTTCCTAAAAGGGATATAAACACATAAAGTTGCACACGACACAATATGGCAGTTTGGTGTGCAAAAGAATGTGTGCAATGGAGGGGAGGGATTCAGGGAAAGATTATAAAACAACCAACAAGGGTTAGGAAGGAAGGAAAGACCAAGCCAACTCAAGAGAAGGAGAATGGGAGAAGCAAAACTTCGCAAAGGAGTTAGAAAAACTCTACAGTCAACTCAAGAAGACAGAGGACAGGAGGAATAACCACTTTCCAAATGACTGTGGATTATAAATTCAGGTTTAAATTCTTCCTCACTCACTGCTGCAATAAGAATGGGACTAATCTCTCTTCATTCAATGAGTATTAGATCAGCTTCAGTCATAGTTTAGATTCCTTGTCTATATTTGTTGATTTAGAACTGATTGACTTTATACTATCATTGATTTCACTTGTTTAATATATACATATCCAATAATAAATAATCAGAAGTTAAAGAATAAGTGTTGGACGTTCCTTATATATATCCTCGGGGCATATTGGCCACTTAATCTTATCCTGACACTCTTACCAAGAGCCTAGATCATTTATAGGTGAGCTGCTGTTAACAGGTGTGGCTGGTAACTGTATGTATCTCAAGGGTTATTCGGCTAGGTGGTAGGTAGGTATCAGAGGTAACAGGATAGGTGCCCAAATGTGGGCAGTTAGAAGCTAGGCGCGTCTCCTTGCCACCAGCTTACACAATTTTCAGATTTTCAACCGACTAGGGTAATATACTGTTGGACTGAGAAATAGACCTTTTAAACGGAGAGCTGGTTCAGTACTTCCTGTACAGGGATGACTCGGAATATTAACAACCCTATCATGAAATCATTTTTAAGGGGGCAGTGATGCCATGATCTGTACAGGAATATCCTGCCAAACAGACAAAATACGTAATATGGACATTAGTCACAGAGAAAAGATATAGCTGATGAAATGGAAAATGGATTGTAAATGGACTGTATTTGTAATGCACTTCTGTAGTCTGAAGATCACTCAAAGCGCTTTTATAACTAGTCTGCATTAACCCATTTGCACACATATTCATACGGTAGCTAAGCTGAGTTATATATTCATGCGCAGATGGCACAGCATCGGGGGGCGGTTTCGGGATTCAGTATCTTGCCCAAGGATACTTTGGCATGTAGCCAGGAATCGAACCACCGACCTTCTGATAGTTTGACAACCGCTATATCTCCTGTAGTGAGTAGGATGCAATACCAAATTCTTTGTCAGGGTAAATAAAATATAAAGATTTACTAGGAATGCATTGAACAGTTATGTGATGAGCTGTGATGATGAAGTTGCACGTGATGGATGACGATGTGATACTTCACGAAAAGGCACAATGTCTCTTGATGAGGAGCAGCCGTTATTAATGATGCCAACAACTGTATGATTTTCATATGGAACTGCAATGTGTTTTTATCAATAACATTCATCCCAGACATGCACTCTAATTTGCGAACTGCTCATTTACAAGCCACTGTGCTTGACTCTGCTCTGAGGGAGAGCAGGAGGTAGAAATTTTAGAAAATTCTAGAAAATAGAAGTTAAAAGGCAGTGGACAGCAGGGAGACATGTCTCTGGAGCCTTGGAGTAAAGGTAACATTCTGTCAGTCATCACAGATGCCCCATTTTTGCAGATCAGAAGAGATCAAATGCTTGTTTGTTGTCAAACTCCAGTTTGAATTTGAATTTGTGATGGAGCTGCATTAAATTGGTGTACTGCTTCTTCTGTGACATTTAAGTAATTTTAAAGGATAATGGTGCTAATATTTGATTTTGTATACAACCTTGTTTTCAAAAAACTTGGGTCACTGTGTCAACTTAAATAAAAACAAAATGCAATAATTTGCAAACAAACTGCTTTTACCAAGAGTGGTTTTAAATGTTCCAGAGCCCATGTTGTAATATCCTTTATACAATCATGTATTTATCAAAGTGGTGAACCTGGACTGATATTGAGCTAGGCCAACACTGTTGATCAAAATACATATTTCTTCAACTAATCTTCTTCAATTAATTTCTATTTTATCTTAGTTATATTGCACCAAATCGCAACAGAAGTTGTTTGAGGACGCATTCCATCTAGAGCAGTTCAGGACCATACCCTATCCAGGGGTTAGAACAAGGCAAACCTGAGTCAGCCCTACATGTAGGCTTTATCAAAGGGGAAAGTTTTAAGCTTACTTCTAAATATAGAGAGGGTGTCTGCCTCCCAGACCTCCAGGAATATAGTTCTACAGGAGAGGAGCTTGATAGATGAAGCCTGTGGCTCCCATTCTGCTTTTGGAGACTTAAGGAAGTGCAAGTAGGCCTGTATTCTGAGATTCCAGTGTTCAAGTGGAGCTTTTTTGGATATGCTAGTGCTTTAGGGAGAAGGATTTTAAATTATATTCTGGATTTTACAGAGAGCCAGTGCAGAGAGGCTAATACCTGTGAAATATAGCCTGATAGTAAGGAACTGCAGTAATCCAGCCTGGAAGTAACACATTCATCTTGCTCTGTTTATCATATACATTAGGCTCAGCAGATTCATATCAGAAGATCATTTCCTTTTTTTTGTCTTCCAGGGACAGATGTGATCAGTTTTGATGGCCATGGTGTCATCTCCTACCGCTTCAGGAGTAAGAAGATGAAGATTGTGAAGGATGTCATCTCTCTAAAATTTAGAACCACAACTGGAGATGGGGTCCTGCTCCACGGAGAGGGACAGCAGGGAGACTACATTTCTCTGGAGCTCTCCAGGGCAAGGCTACAGCTCAGCATCAACTTAGGTAGCCTCAGTGACAGTGGACCCTAAAGAGATAAACGACATCTTTAGAGATTTTTACGAATCCTTATACTCCTCAGAATACCCATCTAATTCTAATGCACAAACCTCCTTTTTAGATAATTTGAAATTCCCGCTTATCTCAAGAGAGGCAAAAACTAATTTAGAATCTGATTTTACTGCAAATGAAATTGTTGAAGCAAGTGATGCTATGAATCCAGGTAGAGCAGCCGGTCCCGATGGCTTGCCAATAGATATTTATAAAAAATTTAAAAACAAACTTGTAATTCCTATTATGGAAATGTTTTGTGAATCCTACCATAATGGTTCGCTTCCTCCCTCACCGAGAGAAGCCATGATCACTTTACTCTTAAAACCAAATAAACCGGCCCATAAATGTCAGTCTTACCGTCCAATCTCTCTTTTAAATTCTGACATTAAAATTTCATGTAAGGTATTAGCACTTAGGTTAGAATCTGTACTCCCAGATATTATAGAGGTTGATCAGAATGGATATATTAAAGGGAGACAAGGTTTTCATAATGTACAGAGGGTGTTAAATATACTACATGAAAAGAGGGATGCACCTGACACAGCTTTAATCTCAGTCGATGCGGAAAAGGCATTCGATAGAATTGAATGGCCTTTCCTATTTGCAGCTTTGGACCGGTTTGGTTTTGGCTCCACTGTTTGTGAATGGGTAAAATTACTGTACATATGTTCCACTGCTGAAATCCTTACTAATAATGTCATCTCTAGACCATTTAATATCAATCGAAGGGTCCGGCAAGGGTGTCCCTTGTCACCCCTCTTATTTACAATAGCCATAGAGCCCTTTGCCATGGCAATTAGAGCTCACAATAATATTTCTGGGATCAAGTTAGGACAGATGGATCATCGCATAGCGCTATTTGCTGATGATGTAATTTTATTCCTTACTGACTTATCATACTCAATTCCGGCCTTACTAGATTTAATTAAGAACTTTGGATCATTCTCAGGTTATAGGGTAAATAATGCAAAATCCTCTTTAATACTACTGAATGAAGATGAAAGACGTAATCCAATGGATTATACTTCCCCGTTTTGCCAAACAGATAACTTTACCTATCTGGGCGTACACATAGTCCCCAATGTGGAAAGAGTTATCCAAACCAATTATGATCCTGTCTTAGAGTCAATTTCTAAATCACTAGAAACATGGTCTAATATGCCGCTTTCCTTAATAGGGCGAATTAATGTAATTAAAATGAATACTCTTCCGAAATTGCTACACCTGTTTCAGAATATACCATTACCACTGCCAACATCCTACTTTTCGAAACTAAAGAAAATGTGTCTGAATTTTCTTTGGAATAAGAGGCGTCACCGCTTACGCTTGACATTACTATATTTGCCTTATGAGAGAGGGGGACTCAAGCTCCCCAATTTCCAGTGGTATTACTGCGCTGCGCAGTTATGTACGGTAATGTATTACTTTACCTCAGAACCAATCATACCATGGGTAAATATTGAGTCATCTTCACTTAGACCCAAACTAAAACTTAATACATACTTGTACTCTGCCAATATTAAAAAGTTAAGGGAACATACAACAAACCCATTTGTGTTGAATATGATTAATGTTTGGTATAAGGTTTGAGAAGTACTAGGTGAAATCTCCTTAATATCCCGTTTTAGTCCTATCTGGGGTCATGACCAATTTAAACCAAGTAAAACAGACCAAGGTTTTTATTCCTGGGCTAGTAAAGGTCTCACTAAAATAGGAGATATGTTTCAGAATGAAACTTTGATGTCATTTGAACAGCTATGTACTAAATATAACCTTTTGAATAGCCACTTTTTCAAATATTTGCAGGTAAGAAGCTTCATATTAGCTTCACACAATCAATCATTATCTCCTCCTCCTCTCTCCAAAATGGAACGTTTAATCTCTGAGAACTGTTGTGGTAAAGGGCGTATCTCTGTGTTGTACAACATGTTGGTTTGTAACTCAGTTGAATCCTCTGTTGACCGCCTTGAAGCCTGGCAGAGAGATATCCAGGAGGAGATCTCTTTACAGGATTGGGGGGTGATTTGTATTGAGGCACATAGACAAACTGCTAACACAAGATTAAGACTACTACAATACAACTGGCTGATGCGTACCTATCTAATTACAGCTAAATTACATCAGTTTAATAGTAATATTTCCAATACATGTATTAAATGTGAGCAATTTAAAGGTACTCTCTTTCACTGTATGTGGGATTGCAAAATGATTCAGACCTTCTGGCAGGAGATTTCACAAAACATACATAAAATGTTAGATGTAAAGTTACCTCTTGATCCTAAAATCTTCATCCTGGGGCTGTTCCCTCCCACATTAGCTATATCAAGGAATAAACGAATTCTTATGAACATGTGTTTACTTCAAGCTAAGCGTATTATAGTGTTGATGTGGAAGAGCACCCAAAGGCCACAGGTGGGTCATTGGCTTAGAGAAATGAGTACATGCTATTCTTTTGAGAAGATTACTTACATACTAAAGAGAAAAGGCGAAACCTTTGAAAAAATTTGGGCCCCTCTTGTTCAACTGCTGGGGAACATTAGTGTGCCAGCTCAGCTGCAAAGAATTGATAATGTGAACGGTGACCATGAACAATAAATCAATATCTAATTTCTCAAATTAACAAGCAGGAGAGAACCTTTATGCTAGGGATCATCTGCTGGTCAACCTGGACTTTTTCTTGAATAGATGACTGTGTGTTAAATACGATAGTACTGTCTCTGCCCCTTTTATATAGTTTTTTTTTTTTTTTTTTTTTTTGTTTCTGTTTTTTTGCTTTGGGTTTTTTTTTATTTTATTTTATTCTTATGTATATATTTCTTAACAGTATTATTATTATTATTATTATTATTGTCTATATTATTATCATTATTACTATTACTATTACTGTTCACGATTATTGTTATGTCTTTTGTCTCTGTCACTTATTAATTTTTGGTAAGGTCTGTCTTGTCTTGTAAATCTTGTCGACAAAAATTAATAAACATATGGTTAAAAAAAAAAAAAAACTTAGGTAGCCTCCCATAAAGTCTGTATGGTTTCAAGGACAGCCAAAGTACTGAAAATGTATTCTATTGAGAGACAGCCAATTGAATTGAAATTCTAAGAGCTGTATT
Organism: Chaetodon trifascialis; assembly: GCF_039877785.1. Lineage (NCBI taxonomy): Eukaryota > Metazoa > Chordata > Actinopteri > Chaetodontiformes > Chaetodontidae > Chaetodon > Chaetodon trifascialis. Next base: position 27,277,483 of record NC_092066.1, read on the forward strand.
ATCTATGACTGTCAGATGTGTGATGATACATTTAGAACCTGTTCCTGTTTGTGTGATTTGCTTGCTTCTCTCTAGGCAGTAACCAGTATGGATCAATTCAGGGTCACACATCTGTGACCAGTGGGAGCTTACTGGACGATGACCATTGGCATTCAGTTGTCATAGAGCGCTACCGTAGGAATGTCAACTTCACTCTGGACCACCACACTCAGAAGTTCAGGACCAATGGAGAGTTTGACCACCTGGACCTGGATTATGAGGTAGAGACTCCCTGTGGCTCATGCTGCATTGTAATCATCTTAAACTGATGTCACAAATCTGAAGACTTCACTTATTGCTTTTTTCTATCAGGAGCCATTTAAAATTTTCTAACATCCTTCGCAGGCCATACTAAATGATCAAACACATATAACACTGACCTCAATGCAGTGGCTGTAACTGCTTGTCTTTGGTGAGGTGTCTGATGTTAGATGGTAGTGATGATGCTACTCACTGCTGGTTTTTCAGGTTTGGGTCAGTCTGTCATGAGCGGAACTGAGTCTTTGCAAGATCTAGTTTTGACAGGAGCTTCTCACAGCATGTCTCCTCACAGTGGGAAAATCCTCAGGATGTAATATGATTTCACATTCAAAGCAGAGAGCTAACAAGCTGATTTTTGCCCTTCAAGTTTCAACTCTTATTGTCCACCATGAGGTCAAATCACATAGCCACTTTGCTGTCACTCTAAGACTCTACAAGTTCCACGAGAGGTTTTACCTTCATCTCCATGAATCCATATTTATTAATTGCTTTGTGGGCAAGATCAAATAGTCCCTGCCCATCAGCCGGAGGTCCCCATCCAAGGTGTAAACCATCAATGCACACTGATGGTATGAACCCACTATTGAAGCTTGTTGGGTTAGTTGCAACAAACCTGTCTATCATTACATGTGGTGTTGTAACCATTTTAAATGCATAAAGAAAACTCTCTACATAGGGGTGCTCAGGTGGCTGAGGGGTTAAGGTGCCAACCATGAACCCCTCAGGCCCCGTGCATCCAGCAGGGGATCATTGGTGGATATCTCTGTCATTTTCTGCCAGCGAAAGGCATGTAATGCTCTGTACTCATTCTTCTATATTTAACCATTCTTTATTGAAACACTTTTGAGCACTAGGCTTTCCTTCTGCATTATCACTTAAAGGTCTGTATCTGATTTTTATTGGAAGTCAAAGGTCAGGACAGGAGCAAAATATCATTTAATCAAATAATCATTGTCGCATGTGCTTAGACCAACACAAGGCTGAAGCAGACAAGGTTCTAGTTCATATTTATGTCTAAATCAGACATACTTTTAATCTACATTTACACTAGTTGTAGAAATCCTGTACTAGAGAAAAGGAGACTGCGATTTAGGAGCTGCAAATTCGCCGGTGTAACATTTACGTGTGAACTCAGAAGCTCAACACACAACACTCTCTCCAGCAGTTAACGTGGCCTTGACAATGATGTCAGCCATAGGGGAAAAAGCCACAGTAACACCACAGTCATCTGATTGATCAACGCAAACCCCACAGTTCAACTACCAACAAATCTATTGTTATCTCAATAAAAACTCTTCTTCAGGCTCCCAAGAAGCAGACAAACATACTCAGTTTGCCACTGCAGAGGACCTAATATGGGAGAAATATGATCTCTTTTCCTAGTTCCTGTCAGTTCACATGCCACAGAATGCTGGATCAGTTGGAGAGTATTTAGAGACTTATTGGGGCAGCCTGATAATGAGCTGCAATACACCGGCCTATACGTAACTAATTCCCGAAGCTTTTCTGCATCATTTTGAGACAGGATGTGCCTGATGATTTTTGCGATGTTATATAGGTGAAAATATAGGTAGTTCTTGAAATTATGTTTATATGGGAGTTAAAGGACATATCCTGATCACAGATAACTCAGAGACTCCTTACAGTGGTGCTGGAGGCCAGGGCAATGCCATCTAGAGTAACTATATCTTTAGATTTTGTGTTTTGGATATTACTACATGGGCTTAGGAACACTTCTGAATACCATTGTCTATATGAACAATTTGTTTGCAAATGATTGCATTCTGCTTTTATGTATGTTTTCCACAGCATCACATTTTTGGAGTAGGGGTTGCCAGTGGTGTTGCCAGGGTCTCTTGGGGCTCCAAGCAAGAAATCCCTGGGGCCCCCAACCCTCCCGTGCACGCCGCAAAAATTTGTTTTTTGCACACATAAATGCGCAATTTCTGGGACATTTGAGAAGAATACTGAAAAAATAGATTAGTGGTTCTCAAAGTGAGGTCCAGGGACCAACAGAGGTCCCTGAAAGCCCAGACCTATCAATAATCGTTGTTGTAAATAAGTGGCCGGGGCCCCCCTAGTGGCCGGGGACTCCAAGCAACTGTCTGGCTTGCCTGTCCACAAGCCCTGCCCCTGGGGGTTGCCTAAAGGAAGCATATATAAGGTGAATAGAATTGGTCCAAGCACAGAACCTTGTGGAAGTAGTTAACTAGCTTTTTCATGTATAGGGAACTAATCATTAAGATGTACAAACTGAGGTCAAGCTGAAAAATAGGATTTAAATCAGCATAGTGTGTTGTCTTTAATGCCAATTTAATGTTCCAGTCTCTGTAATGGGATGTGATGGTCAATGCTGTCAGTACAAAAGAAAGAAAGAAATGGAATAGAATTTCAGCTTGAATTGAAAGCCAATTGTATGATTATGTAGAGTTCCTGACGCTAAGTGTGTGTTGGTCACAGCAGTACAATAAACATCACAGTCTGATCAACTTTATTCAGTCCATGTTGTCGAATGCTGTCTGTCCTCAGATCAGTTTTGGAGGGCTTCCTGCTTCAGTGAAGCCGAGCTCAGGAGGCCGAGAGAACTTTGTGGGCTGCATGGAGGGAATTACGTACAATGGAGACAACATCACTAACCTAGTCCGCAGGAAGAAAGTGGACACCTCCAGCTTTGTAAGACAACTCTATTTCTGACTCTGTGTGTGTGTGTGTGTGTGTGTGTGTGTGTGTACAGTGCTTTAGATAATGAAATAACATAATAAACATACATATATAATAAAAACACACTCAAAAAAAGAAAACATTCCCTCCCCAACCCCCCACACACCACCCTGATCCACGCACAAACATTTAATGACTATGTTATAAATACTGACTCAATACAAACAGGAAATTATGACGTGATAACACAGCTTTGCATGAATTTGCAATTAGGAAACTCCAGAGGTATACATAATAAGTAGGTTATGAAGAGGGAATCAAGAAAATAAAAATAGAATTAAAAGGATAAAACAAGTAAAACAGGCTAAAACAAATGAATAAAAGAGAAATAAATAAAATTAGTAAGGTTCAATGAAAACACATTAAAAGGTAGGTCTTAAGTTTGCTTTTAAACAAAAACACAACCAGATGTAAATGGTTAAAATGGTTATTATTTAAACCCAAGTGATTTAAATTGTTTGGATACAAAGGGGTAATTTCCAAGACAATGAAAAGAGCCATTGGGTGCTTTTCAAACAAATGAAATAAACATAACCAAAAGAGAACTCTCAAAAACGAGAGCTTACCTGAATCACACTCAAACGAAAAGAAAATAAAACCCTCCTAAATGAGGCCCACATTAAAGGTGGGAAACAAGAGCCAAAATACATAAAATAAGGAAATAGCACCCCTAGGTCTTTTGAGGCTAACAAGCGATATGACTGTGGGTGTAGAATCAGTCCCCATCTTAAACCTAGCCCAGTTCATGTCTGGTTACAGTAAGGACACAAGGAGTACGAGCTCAGACAAACCTACCACAAAGCGAATGATTGTCTCGTGTGCAGAGGACTGGTCATGAGAGATGCCAGTCACACACTGCCAGGCTTAGACAACTCTTGTAGCCGACAGGAGATAACCACTTGCAGGGGATTGGACACCGGCTGGCTCCTCACCAGGGCTGTGCAGAGACCTTTGGAGGGGCAGGTGCGCAAAGTTAAAAGAGGGCACATGGAGAACAAATTTGAAACACCATACAGAAACATACCTTGCAATATAACCGGTTGAATGGTAGCAACCCATATTCATGAAGAATGTAACATGGAATCACAATATACCATATCATTGTCCACACCTCGTATGTTTGTTTGTTTTTGCTTTAATCTCCTCTCCTTACGAGGCATCTCTGCAGAATGAAATATGATTGTTAAACTACAATCTGATGCACATAAAACAAACACACGTACAGTGACGTTTCATACCTTTTCAAAAAATTGTACTGTACAGCCACAAATGCCCTGCGATTGACTGGCGACCAGTCCAGGGTGTACACAGCCTATCTCAGCTGTCCCAGCTGAGGCCCCCCCCCCGCAACCTCGAAAGGGATAGGCGGTGTAGAAAATGGATGGATGGATGGACAGCCACAAATTTAATCCATTCATAATGTGCTAAATTAATAAAATAAAAAAATATGAAATGATATAGAAATCATGTATTTAAATATTTTTGTACTTTTATTCAGTTTGACTATAGACTTTGTGCAAGACAGCAAGGTTCTAAAAGTTATATAATTTGTACACATATTATATTTGTGTGTAAATGTAATAAACAAACAAGTACTGATATGTTTAAATGAGAGGTTGAGAAAATCATTCTTCATTCTTCTATTATTGTTGTATTTTGTGAGCGTGGTCATTTTTTGCAGAGAGAGGTCAGGAGATATTCTGTCTTCAGTTAAGGGTATTTATTAACACACTGATAGAGAACATGTACATGGATCTCAGTCTTTTGGGAAATCACTAGTGTTGTCCCGATCCGATCACGTAATCGGAAATCTGGGCCGATCACGTGACTGCAGACTTGATCGGATTGGACGTTATGTCCCAATCAGGTATTGGATAAATAATATATATACATATGTATATTTATTGTTATTTTTAATCATATTTACAATATATGGGCTAGTGATTAAAAATAAATGAGAATAAAATAGCATTTATTAACTACCAATGTTTACAGGCCAGGTCTGTGTCTGTGACAGACGCCACTGAACAGCGCATGCGCGGAACATGGCAGCACGCAGCTGCTGTGTGGAAATATTTCAAAGTGAACGACGAGAACAATTGCGCTGGCTCAAACTAGTTGGTAACCGTGGCAACAGAAACTCAGAACATACGTTAACGTACGTTGTTTCACAGTTTATTTATCACAACGCCAAGACAGTAGTGGACACACACAAGCGGTATGAGGTACACTTGCCCTCTGAAATGATACTTTGTATCATGTAACATAACGTTAAGCAATCATCTCACTTCCATCCACTGATTAGGCCTAATATAACAGGTTGCAGGTTCTGTGGCCAGAGCCGGTTACCTTGGCAACGAGTCACAACGAGAGATATTAAATAGTCCACTCAGCCGCTTCTTGTGAAAAAACTTACGATTTTAATGGAAAAAAATAACATTAATGTATTAATAATTGATTTAATATTTATTTATTTCGCAAGTGACCATGATATAAGTGGGATATTGTCCTTCGAGGTGTCCATTATCAGAAATGAAGGCGAAGTCCATTCATTCGCGTTGGACGCTTCGCGTCGGACGGTTGACGCCTCCGCGTCATCCATTCATTTCTGATAATGGAGACCTCGTCGGGCATTATCCCTTACTTAATGTTGCACTATTCCTAATGAAGAAAATTTTATTTTATTTCTGTGTTCAGTTCTGGGGCTGCACGGTGGCGCAGCAGGTAGTGTGCATGCCTAACAGCAACAAGGTCGCCAGTTCGATTCCCATGTCGGGCCTTTCTGTGTGAAGTTTGCATGTTCTTCCCGTGCATTCATGGGTTCTCTCCGGGTACTCCGGCTTCCTCCCACAGACCAAAAACATGCTCATTAGGTTAATTGGTGACTCTAAATTGCTCCCAGGTGTGAGTGTGAGCGTGAATGGTTGTTTGTGTATATATGTTGCCCTGCGATCGGCTGGCGACCGGCCCAGGGTGTACCCTGCCTCCCGCCCGTTGACAGCTGACATAGGCTCCCGAAAGGGATAAGCGGCATCGAAAATGGATGGATGGATGGATGGATGGATGGATGGATGGATGGATGGATGGATGGATGGATGGATGGATGGATGGATGGTTGTTCTGACTTGAGACTGTAATTCCAGCTACCTCATACCTGCATGCATGCACAATTGTGCATAAGTGTTACATGTTAATATAAGAGCCGTTGGTAAAAAAAAAAAAAAAAAATAAAATAAGGGACATCCTGGATCTTATTCTTTGCTCTTAGTTCGTTTCATAATGTTTTATAGAAGTATCGGATCGGGACTCGGTATCGGCGGATACTCTAAATCAAATGACTCGGACTCTGGGGCAAAAAAAAGTGATTGGGACATCCCTACAAATTGCAGTCTGCAAGCAGTTAGCGCCCTAAAAGAAAAGATGGCTAGACCCCCCTCTATATGTAAATTAATTGTTACCTGAAATGTGATATGTTAAATTTTGTTCTTGTGTTTTCTGAGGTTACTAAAGGTCATATTGCCTGTGTGGCTATGTGTGTGTAGATAATAGTTACTGGAGGGCATGTTGGTTGTGTGACAATGTGAATGTAGCTTATAAGGAGATGAGTGTAAAGTATGTAACTCTAACAATTTATACTGTAATAGTCCAAAATTATGTGAATATGCATATTGCATAGTTGTAGTGAAATAACATAGTCTATGCCTCATTGCCTCTAGAAACATAGGAAAAAACAGCTTGACAGTTAAAAAAAAAACATGATATCTCTCTAATGCACTTTGCCCATAATAAGAGAAACATACAGAAACAAAAAAAAAGCCTGACATACATTTCCCCCCACAGCACGCTGTGTGTGGTTAACTAGCAGCTATAACCTGTGAGAGGTGTGTGTGCAGAGTTGGACGACACAGAGGATGCTGATTGCTCACTTCACTTCAGGTTTTTTAAGTTGCTATCAGTCAACTTGCAAGAATACACCGTGCACAAATGAATACCGCTGCAAAACCTACTCACTGGACCAGTTGTTTACTCGGGTCCTTCTTCGATTTCACGAGACTAGCAGTGGCCATCTCCAGCAGCTTAGCGATTAGCAGCAGGGCACGTCAGGGCAGTGACGGCAGAGTGAGGGCACATTGTGGATCATGTGACCAACCAAGGTAGATCTAAATGATTATTATTTTGTTTTATTTATTATTATTTTGGGCCACACAGACGGACTTTCACACACACACAAAGGGGCACTTTGGGCATCAAGGGGCAAAGGGGCAGGTGCTCCAGCATTGGGAGTAGTGCTTTCCCTGCTCAGACGACCACATAGTGTGTGTTCTTCACTCTATGCCAAGTAGTTCTTTTGTATGTATGACAGTACAGCAAAATGATTTGATGAGCGTTCATTGATAACAGCAAGTTGAGTTAAGTCGGGGACATCGTAACCCAGGGACCTTCTTTAATTAATTAATATATTAATAATCGAACAATTAAGATAAGAAAAGATAAAACTTAATTAATCATATGCCAGGGAAATTAAATGTTTACAGTCAGCAAGGTATAAAAAGAGAGGCAAAAAAAATAAAGATTAAAAGGGATACAGAAGGTGGTTTAGTTCACACCATTTGACAAAGTTGGAAAAATTTCCTTTTAACAGGCAGAAACCTCGGGCAGAACAAGGCTCTGGGTGGGCTGCCTCGACCGGTTGAACAAAAGAGAGAGTGAGAGAAGGACAGTGAGAGACAAACAGAAAAAACACAAACAGAAATGCACTCACAATATCAGTGACAGTGGATGTAATAATAAAGGAAGTATGGAAGTATGACTAATCGTAGTAGCAGTTGCAGTGAAGTCAGGCAGGGCCATGGCAGGAGACGTGGGGGTGGGGGTGAGTTCCTGTTGGGACCTGGCATCAGGTCTGTACTCTGGTGGCTGGGGACAGAATCTGATCTGTTGAAAAACAGATTCAGTTCATTTGCTCATTCCTGGTCTCCAGATTCTGGACCCCTCCCACTGTCTTTAGAGTGGCCAGAGATTCTTTTCAGGCCTCTCCAGACCTCTCTGGCATTGTTCCCCTGTAGGTGCTCCACCACCTTCCTCCTGAAACTCTCTTGGCCTCTCCTATCTTCCTGTTCAGCTCCCTCTGCACCCTCCTCAACTAATTTTTGTCCCCAAATCTAAATTCCTTTTCTTCTCTTTCAGTGGGGCTTTTAGTTATGGGAACACCCTGGGTTTGTTATTTGGGAAGTAGGCACAGTGTTTTCCACACAGACGTTTATGTAGTCCGTGATGCAGGTTGTTAAACTGTCAGTGTCCTCCCTGTGTGGATTGCACAACACTTCTCAGTCAGTGTTATCAAAGCAGCCCTTCAGTGCCATACTGGTCTCCTCAGTCCATCTCCTCACACACCTTATGGTTAGTGGTTGTTTATTTACCATAGTTATGTTGGCAGGGAGCAGATGAGCTAAGTTGTGATCAGAGCAGCCCAGTAAAGGAAAGGGTGAAAACAGTAAGCATCCTTTGTGTTTGCTTGCAGTAGTCCAAGGTTCTATTGTCTCTGATGTGACATTTAACATACTGGGTGAAGGTGGGGAGAGTTGAAGACAGGGAAGTATGGTTGAAGCCACTGGAGATGAGGAGGAGGGGCAGTGGGTGCAATGTCTGCAGCTATGAAACTGTAGTGTGTAGGAGGTCGCAGTTGTTTGCTAGGTTACAACTCTCAGAGGTCCAATGAAACGCCACTAAAGACATGGATCATCACTAAACAAGACAGGATACATGTTTTCTGTTTATCTGTCTTATGTGAAACTGTTAACGTTGATTTAATATGACTTAACCTAACAGCAAACTTTCAGCACTCCCGTGCTGAATGTTGATGTTTATGTTGGTCAGTGGTCACATCTCAGGTTAAGCTCCCTGCTCTTAATTAAGGCTCTGGTAAAATAGTACTCCTGAAGAAGTGGTCAAATGTGTTTACTCACTCAGAATATGGTTTTATCATTAAATTATGTTTAGCAATAAATACAATTAAAAATGAAGTTTTACTCTCAATGTTAGCGCTGACTGAGCAGTAATTTCAATAGTCCATGGTTGAAACTTACTAGTTTCATTTCTCTCTCTCTCCCATTGTAGCATAACCTGACATTCTCGTGTGCTGAGTCCAACTCCTTCTCTGTCTTCTTCAACTCCACGTCCTTCCTGCGGCTGCCAGGTCAGAGTGACAGTGACACTCTGTCAGTCAGTCTGTCTTTCAGGACATGGAATCCCAATGGGCTGCTGATGTTCACAGTGCTGGCTGATGGCTGGGTGGAAGTGGGTCTAACAGAGGGCAAGGTCACTGTCTACATGAATGTGACACAGAAAAAGAATGCTCGTATTGACATCTCATCAGGTGAGCTTGAACTCATTGGTCTTCAGAATGAAGGTTCTGGAGCTTTCAGTTTGTTATAATAGTTGTTACTTCTTCATGGTTCTGCTTTCCTCAATTTTTGTTGTTATTGTTGTTAATTTTATCCTGTTAAACGTTTATAGACTGAAGTATGCTTTTCTTTGCAGGTTCAGGTTTGAATGATGGCCAGTGGCACAGTGTCCATCTGAACGCATTGGAGTACTATGCTATGCTAACAGTGGATGGAGATGAGGCATCCACAGTCAGAACAGCCATCCCCATCCAGATTCAGACTGGAGGAACCTACTACTTTGGAGGTGATTAAGTCATGTTCCAAAGTAACTTTATTTATTTCATCAGGTGGTTGCAGTGCAGGATATTTTTATTTTCAGGCGGTGAAACATGCAGTCCAATTACATTAGTCGGTTTAGCACAAAGCGTGACTAAAGTGTATCACACTTTGGATACTTTACTCACTTTACAATAAAAACAATACTCACAGACCATGATGAAACAGCATTGATAGGAGTGTAAAATAAGTAACTGTTAACTATTTCAGCAACTTTTTCAACTATTTCACTGACAGTTGAAAAGATATATATGGGTCTCCTTCTGTTTGCAGTGTATTTGGCAGAAATACATATTTGCATGAGTGACGTGCATTAACAGCTAAATCAGTTTATTACATGGACATACCTGTATATTCTAGAAGAGCAAGGCATTCATTTCAGAATTTCAAATTTTGGATCTAATTGAGCCCTTGGGCTGGGCTATAGGTATTACACAGGACACGGCAGGCATGTCCTCTATTTTGAGAATTTATCATTACAGATGATGTTGTGATTTTAATATTTTACAACCCAAAGGCTGAATGAGCAGGGTGGCTCTTGGACTCATAACCTCTTGGACTCATATCCTCAACATTTCTAAGATCCTGGCTATGGCCATTTGGCTGATGGGGAGTGGAAGAAACATGCAGCTGAGATAAACTGCTCAATGTTAAGCACAGCATAGAGTTAACCAGAAGCTTTTGCTTAGCTAATTGCACACCTAATAAAGCTTTCCATAAAACAGGGTGGAGTAGACCAAACCAGAGAATTATCAACTGGTAAGTATCTTGCCAGTTGTACCAAAGGTGGCCAAGAAATGAGTTGGCATGGAGTTAACAGAACATCTTAACAATGGGCGTACCCCTCAACATCCAATGCAGTTTGGATTTTGCAAACATCACTCCACAGACACAGCCATTTGTTATTTTTTTGAAAATATCAAAGGTTAATTAGACCAGGGTGGTTATGTTGGAGCTGTTTTTTTAGACTTGAAAAGAGCATTTTGACAGGATAAACCATAAAGTCATATTTTAACTTCTCTAATGGTGCCCTCTGCTGGATGAAATCATATCGGGCAAATAAAACACAAGCTGTACAGATGGGAAACTCGCAATCACCTTACCTCGGCTGCTTAGTCGGGGTTCCACAAGGGTCCATTCTGGGTCCAATTCTGTTCAGCCTCTATGTCAGTAATTTACCTAAAGTCTGTCCAAAGGTTAAAGTACAACTGTCAGGAAAAAAAATATTGTCCAATCACATTTTTTTAATTCCTCAATCTTTGTAAGGTAATTAGAATACTGAAAACATTTTTTTTTTAAGATTTTTTTTTTGACACTTTTTAAACACTTAAATACTATGCTAAAATACAGGTAAAATAATGTTTTAAAGAGTTGTTAAGAGATTTATCTAATATATGCCGACAACATTTCGGTGGTCTCTCGGTGGTTCTATGGTAGAAGGTGTGCATGATGGGGACTGGTGCTCTAACTCTTTTCAGTCTGCAGAGAAAGTAGAGGCGCTGCTGAGCTTTCCTGGCCAGTGAAGAGGTGTTGCTGCTCCAGGAGAGGTCTTTAGTGAGGTGCACGCCCAGGAACTGGGTGTTGATCCTGGAGAGGGATCTCCTCACGCTAGCTGGAGACAGGCACAGCACCTGGTCATCTGGAGGGGGTGGTGTCTTCTGTGCAGGGGTGTTGTTGTCAGCTTCAAACCATCTGATCTCGTATGATGATTTGTTATTATTCCGGCACATTTACATTGATGCGGCACGGTGAGGTGCCGCATCAATGTAAATGTGCACAGCAGGTAGTGCGCATGCCTCACAGCAAGAAGGTCGCCGGTTCAATCCCCGGGTCGGGCCTTTCTGTGTGAAGTTTGCATGTTCTTCCTGTGCATGTGTGGGTTCTCTCCGTGCACTCCGGCTTCCTCCCACAGACCAAAAACATGCTCATTAGGTTAATTGCTGACTCTAAAATTGTCTTTAGGTGTGAGTGTGAGTGTGAATGGTTGTTCATCTGTATATGTTGCCCTGCAATCGGCTGGCGACTGGCTCAGGGTGTAGCCTGCCTCTCGCCTGTTGACCGCTGGGATAGGCTCCAGTCCCCCCGCAACCCCAGAAAGGGATAGTCGGGTATAGACGATGGATGGATGGATGGATGGATGGATGGATGGATGGATGGATGGATGGATGGATGGATGGATGGACGGACGGATGGATGGACGGATTTACATTGATGCCTAGTGCTGATGTTGTGCTAGTGTTGATTAATATGCACGGTCCCAATTCAAAAAATAGGGTGACATTATTTCTCCAGAGGATGCAATAATGACCTTGGAATTTCTCCACTTGACTCTAGGCAACTTTCTGCACACTAATGCCCGATCACTTCAGCGCTCCTTCCAGGGTTGCATGCAGATGATCCACATAGATGACCACCTTGCTGACCTCAGGGCTGTGGAGCAGGGTCTTATTGGAACCTTTGAAAATGTCAGCCTGGATATGTGTGCCATTATAGACAGGTATACAACTTAGTCATAATTAATTAAACTTAAGATTGTCAGAAAAGTGGTAGTTTTGTTTCCTCGCAGCAAATATTGTGGGTTGAAAACTGTTCCTTACTGTGTACTCCTTGTGTTTACAAGTCTCCTTCCACTGTTAAATTGTGTATCATGTCAGGTGTGTTCCTAACCAATGTGAGCATGATGGTCGCTGTTCTCAGACATGGGACACATTCAGCTGCAACTGTAGTGGCACTGGATACACTGGAGCTACCTGCCATACCTGTGAGTGCACATGCAGATGCCAGACACACACACAATGTTTTGCATCTACTGAACATCATGTTGTTTCTCCTCTGTAGCAATATATCAGCAGTCTTGTGAGGAGTATAAGCACCAGGGGAAAAGCTCAGGGAGCTACTGGATTGACCCTGATGGCAGTGGATCTGTTGCCCCCTTCAGAGTCAGCTGTGATATGACAGGTGAGGTGGCACTGCAAGAGTGGTGTAGGGTTAGTCAGTTTAATTGTCTCACGTGACTCTGAGCAAAACAGCAAAAAATGCATTCCTCAGAATTGCTGTTGTCAGTGCTCCCTCCGTTTTTTTAACAAACATGAGTTCTGCTTCATCATTATTGCTACTGTTAATATTTATCTTTTGCAGCTATGCTTATTGTACTCCACAAACAGACATTTGTGTCTGTAAATCAAACAAGAATATAATTTTGTTTGTGAATGTCACAGTAGCTTCTGTGACATGGAAACATGCATCTATCATACTACTACTACTACTACCTTTTTCTCTGTATATTGTGTTATTACACATCTGCTAACATATTGTATAGTGCAAGTGGATCTTTGCTGAATAAGGTGTGGAGACTATTGATAATCTATTTTCTGTCCTTTTAGAGGAAAAGGTTTGGACCACGCTGAAGAACAACCTGTCTCCTCAAACATCAGTCACTAGTGTAGAGCATGGGGGGACAGCAGTGCTACGGATCACTTACAATATGACTGATGAACAGGTACACAATGACTATGCATTTACTTCGACAATTTGCTTTGTTGTGGTTGAAGTGGAGAACTTCACTGTTTTATGTAGTGTATTGGTGCTAATAGTAGTAGACAGCTAGTAATAGATGTTATTTTCATAACAATTTATTCTGAGGTCAGTGATTATTTTAGTAAGAGCAGTTTCAGTGCTGTGGTATGTTTTAAAGCTTGACTGAACATCCTCCAGAATAAAATTTTCTTTAAGAGAGGAGGTTGCACTGAGGCTATCTTTTCCAGTATCTCACTGATGAATGCAAGATTGGACATTGGCCTATAATTGGTGAGTGCATTACTATCTATGTTGGGTTTCTCTGGTCAGGGTTTTGCAACATTGCTTTTAAAGGCATCTGGGAAGATGCGTGTTTGCAGAGATGTATTTATTATCTTCAGTCCAAGTTGAGAATGTTATCAGTGGCTTCATTTACATGTAATGTAAGTTTAAAGTTGTCCAATAAATTCACAAGCTCCATAGCTTTGGAGTCATTCTTCTCATTAGAATGAATACTCAGGTATCCAATATGGCACCACAAGTGTGGCTAGTTACAGCAGCTCCAACCTCTTTTCTTTGTTTTGTCGTGTTTCTGTGCTTTTTTGGGTTTCTTTCATCAATAGTCTCAGTTGGAAGTGGAAAACAGCTACCAGCAAGCCCCACTGAATGAGAAAAAAGGAATTTTTAGATCTGGGGAAAAATTAAGCTGATGAAGGTGCATACATTGATTTTTTTCCCCATGGAATACAGGGAGGTCATCATCTACTTTGTCAAATGGTGTGATGTGGTGTTGTCTATTTTACTGTGCAATAGCCCAAATATGCCACTGTATTTTATTATTCCTATTTTGCTGATGTGCAATTGAAAATCTACTGTGAGCCATTCTTCACAAGGCAATATTGTTTATACTGTTTTGTATACAATGTACAAAACCTCTATAGTTGATTTAATTTGTATGTTTGTTGTACATGCTCTTTTTCTCTATCGCTCCTTTTAATTGTTGCTGTTGTAACAAGTGAATTCCCCCAGTGTGGGATCAATAAAGTCTTTTCATATCCATGTAGGATGAATCAGTCATGATGGTTGGTGCTGGTGGTTTAAAGACCGGACGCACGGAGAGAGGATCTAGCTTGGAACCGAGTGCGGTGGCAGCAGTGAATGAACCTCTGAACGGAAGGACAGGAGACCTCTCTCTCCTGTGCAGGAAAAAGCGGGGGCTGGAAGCCATATGCACTGGAAGGGTGATAGGTCTGTGGCAGAGCTGGTGAGTGAGTTGTGAGCGTAATCTACCTGGAGGATTTGCTGTGACCAGGAAGAAGGCAGCGCAATCTCCATCTCTTGGTTCATCCGTTCCATTTGGCTGTTGGACTGAGGATGGAATCCGGATGATAAGCTGGTCATGGCCCCCAGTAGGCTGCAGAATTCCCTCCAGAACACTGATGCAAACTGGGGCCCCCTATCTGATACCACGTCAGCTGGGAGCACATGTAGTCGGAAAACATATTGCAGTACCAGTTCAGCGGTCTCTTTAGCAGAGGGTTAGTTTGGGGAGAGACACGAAATGAGCCATCTTACTGTCCACAATCCACAATAGTCAGAATGACTGTGTTGCCCTGGGAAGGAGCAAGTCCAACGACAAAGTCTAGGTGTGTGACCTAGGATGGTGTGGGATAGGAAGGTGTTGGAGGAAGCCAGCGGGTGACTGATGGGATGGCTTGTATCAGTTGCAGACTGTGCATGCGTTGACAAAACCCTTGATGTCCTCCTCCAGTGATGGCCACCAAAACTGTTGACATAGTACATCTTGGATCCGCTAAATTCCAGAATGGCAAGTAAGCTTGGAGGAGTGCCCCCACAAGAGGACGTCTGAGTGCAAGTTCTGAGGGTGAATGATGAATAAGCAGTTCTGGGGGAAGGTGCTGGGGCTGGACTGGTTCTCTGCAGCAGATCTCACCCTTTCCTCTATCTCCCAGGTGACAAGGGCTATGAGGTTGGAAGCAGGCAGGATGGGAGTGGTCTTGGTGGTGCTCTCCTCCCTAACTTGGAACTGACGGGAGAGGGCATCATAGCTGGGTCCATCCAGATTCTGTCTTTGGCGATGATGTACCCCAGAAAGGAGACTGAAGGGGCGTGGAACTCAAATTTCTCAGCTCTGACAAAAAGTGAAGTTTCCAGAAGGCACTGCAGGAAGGTCTGAACATGATGAATGTGTTCCCCCTGTGATCATGAGAAGATGAGTGTAATCATCGTAGACAAACACAAAGCATTTTGGCATGTCTCTGAGGATGTCGTTTATCAGAGCCTGAAACGCAGCCGGGGCATTAGTAAGTCCGAAGGGCATCACCAGGTATTCATAGTGTTCAGTTGGAGTGTTAAAGGCTGTTTTCCACTCGTCTCCCTCCCGAATGCAAACCAGGTGGTAGGCAGAGATCTAATTTAGTGAACATAGTGGCACCTTGGTGTAGTTAAAAGGCGGATGAGAGGAGTAGGAGTGGATAGCAATTCTTTATGGTGATGATATTCAGACCCTGAATTGATGCATGGTCTCAGTGATCCACCGTTCTTTCCTACAAAGAAGGAGCCTGCCCTTGCTGGTGAAGACGATGGTCAGATGATGAATCATTTATGTAGCTTTCAATGGCAACTCTCTTGGGTGCTTACAGAGAATACAGACATCCCCTGTTTGGAGATGAGCTGGGCTGAAGCTCAATGGTACAGTCGTATGTGGGCATGGGCCAGTATGAGATTCTGAAGATATGATAACCTTAAGCAAAAATATGACGGTTTCACGGTATTACAATATACAATCTGACAAAGTCCAGTTGCGATCGATTGAATGTCCTGAAGCTTACAGTGACCTGGATGAATGAGAATATTCACAGGCATCTTTCAAGGTATTATGATTACAACTCTAAAATGTGTAATTTTGAAAATGCCTGTGAATATTCTCATTCATCCAGGTCATTGTAAGCTTCAGGGCATTGAATCGTTCACAACTGGACTTTGTCAGTTTGTCATAGAAGACGTTTCGCCTCTCATCCGAGCAGGCTTCATCAGTTCATGCGCACCAGACTAGATAGGACAGCTCTAGTCCGATGAAATGGTGTTAGATTCAAGTATTTATCCTCTGAGTGAGGCCAACCCCCAAAACCAAGGATGGTATCACTCTATTGTGAGGCAAACGATCCCCCATTAAGGCGGGGTAGGGTGCGACCCTTGGGTGTCAACGACAGTCGTCTGCCTCGTTAGTGTCCCATTCTTGTCATTGGGAGGCTCCTTGAGCCATGTGTGAATGGCGTTGTTGTTTATTTTCAGAGGCTAAGTTTTTGAATCTCTTTGGAAGAGATGAAAGGACAGCATTGTATGTGGGAGATAGGTGGTGTCTCAGACCTCCCCCTCTGTTCAGAGATGGTTTTTCAACCTTGACATAGATGGCTTCTCTCACTCCTCTTTCAAACCATCTGTCTTCTCTGTCCAGAATATGCACATTTTTTATCCTCAAAGGAGTGTGCTTCCTTCTTGAGGTACAGGTAAACAGCTGAGTCTAGACCTGAAGAGTTAGCCCTTCTGTGTTGTGCCATGCCGGACCAGACACCTCATACTCAGAAGAACAATCTGGTATATGCAGTCCAGTGCAGTGAGGAATGCACAGACTTATATAATGGGGAAACAAAACAGTCACTGAGCAGACGCATGGCACAACAATAAAATATTAAAAAAAAAAATTCGTGATTGAGTAATGATAAAGAGCTGGAGGATGGACAAGAGGGATATGAAATGTTTTGGCAAAACAGAGTGAATAGAAAGGGAGGGGGTGTTGCTATATTTGTAGTTTTGGGTTTCAAATGTAAAGTTATCAGTAACATGACAGCTGTAATTGATGATCTGATGGAATGTTTGACCATTGAAATTAAGGTGGGAAGAGCCAAAAGCATATCAATTAGCTGCATTTATCGCACACCAGGATCCTGCATTGATTATTTTAACACAAAGATTTTGGAAATACTTGAAAAACATAAAGAGAAGGTGACTTTTGTTTGTGGTGACTTTAACATTGATTTACTAAAGTCAAATGATCATAAGAAAAGTGCTGAATTTATTGATACTATGTTTAGTTTTGGTTTCTATCCATTGATCTTAAAGCCCAGCAGGATAACTAAGGATAGTGCTACTTTGATTGATAATATTTTTGTAAATATAACTGATGGGAATATAAATAGTGGACTGTTGGTGACAGATGTAAGTGATCATTTGCCTGTTTTTGCAACATTGCAACAGTTGTAGATAATAAGCAGTTTGGAGGAGGTGTGTTTATTAATTTGCGTAAAGCATTTGATACGATCGATCACTCTTTACTTCTACAGAAATGTGAACGGTATGGCATAAGAGGTATAGCACAACTTTGGTTACTAAGTTACTTAAATAATAGGTTTCAATCTGGAGGGAACATAAAGGAGTTGTTAAAAACTGTAGAAATAGAATTGATGAAGTTAAACAAATGGTTTGCTTTAAATAAACTATCGCTAAATGAAAGTAAAACTAAATTTATGTTGTTTTATGGTAAAGGGACTAACATTGAGGTGAAACAAGAATTTAAACAATGTTGAAATTGAAAGAGTATATGAAACTAAGTTTTTGGGAGTAATAATAGATGATAAAGTTTGTTGGAAGCCTCACATAAAACACGTAAAACAGAAATTATCCAAGTCTATTTCTATTCTTTACAAAACAAGAGATTTACTGAATAAGAGCTGCCTTCATTTGCTGTACTGTTCACTTGTGATGCCTTATATGACATACTGTGCTGAAATTTGGGGAAATACACACAAAACGAACCTAGATCCAATAATTAAACTGCAGAAAAGGGATATTAGGATAATAAATGGAGTTGGATACCGTGATTCTACAAATCAGCTTTTTAAGATCACACACATTAAAATTTTTGGACATTGTATATTCAAAAACATTAGAAATTATGTTTCGAGTGGTAATTAAGACAATTCCCATTTGTATTCAAAAAATGTTCAAGCTAAGGCACGTGGTTTATAACTTAAAGGGGTTGCTAATGTTTGAAACTCACAAAGTCAGAACTAATCTAAAGTACAGATGTGTGTCAGTTTTGGGTGTAAAATTATGGAATGGACTGAACGATGAAATAAAAATGTGTAATTCTATGTTAGTCTTCAAGAAGACTTTAAAATCTAATATTATCAAAAGTTACAATGAAATTTGATTGAATTCATTTTGATGATTTGAATTCATTTTTTCTGTTTAAGTTATCATGTGTTTTGTAATGATGTACTAGTACTGATGTTTTATTGTGAATTATTCAGTTAATCCTCTGATGGTATAGGATAGGCAAAAATAAGCCTTGGGGCTTCAGCCTACTCCTTTTTCGGTTGCTATCTGATAAATTCTTTTGTAAAAACATGATTTTATTTTTTGTTTTTAAACCGAAATAAAGCATTCATTCATTCACAATATAGCCATGATGGAACATTAGTAAATATGTATTTAAAATAAATAATAATAAACAAATATCTGGATTCTTTCTAAGTAAAAAATAGATAATAAAAAGATAAATGCAGTCCTTCATGCAGTCCTTCAACTGAGGCTAAACCACACAAATTATTTTTAGTGGAAAAACAACACAAAATGCAAATAAATGCAAATCACTAAACCAGTGGCTCTAGATCAGAACTTAAATAACTGAAAAAAGTAAAAACACTTCTCAGATAGATAGAAATAAATAAATAAATGCAAGCAGGAGCTTAAAACTGAATCTAAACATTTTTTGGAAACTTGCTCACTTACTAAACATTTCTCTCGGTCCAAGTTATGATGCAGGAATGTGAGCATGTTCACTTTCCCTGGGTTTAGCTTGGAGCATTGAGGTGAGAGGATGTGCCCACAAGAACTGAACACCCTCTCTGAGGACACACTGGTGGCTGGGATGCAGAGAAATTTTCTCACTACACTGCCAAGGAGAGGCAACTCTTCCACATGTGTCTTCCACCATGCCAGTGGGTCAGCATCAGAGGATATGGGACTGTAAGACAAATACTGTTTAATCTCCACTTTCACTCTCTTTTTGGGGAGGCATCTTCAGCGTCACCTTTTTTTTTTTGCTGATGTAATTTTTTCAGCAAGCAAGACAGAGATTTGTCTTTCTCCTTTGTGGCAGCAGAGGGGGCAGTGGTGGTGGAAGTGCTGGTTCCCTGTTCTTGATCAGCAGTGGCTGTAGGTGATTCTTGAGGTGCAGTGAGATTGTGTCTGCCAGGTTCACAGCCTCCTCTTCAGCACACCTGATGACATCATCCTTGTTTTGATTAAAGTTGTCCTTGAAACGGGGATCAGTGAAGCAAGTGATGTCAGTCACCTTCTTGATTTCTCACAGGAGTAACGTTGTTGCAGATCATTCATCATTACCTTTTTCATTTGTGATGTGTTCCATAACAGGCTTCAAAGATGAGAGGGTGGTATTTGTTTCAGAGCCAAGTAAATCTAACCCAACCGCTCAAGGCAGATGGCCACCCACCCAGAGCCTGGTTCTGCCTGAGGTTTCTGCCTGTTTTCCTCGCCGCTGTCGCCAAGTGCTTGCTCATGAGGGAATTGTTGGGTCTCTGTAGATAAAAGAGCTTGGCCTGTACCAGCTCTGCATGGAAAGTGTACTGAGACAACTTCTGTTGTTATTTAGCGCTATACAAATAAAATTGAATTGAATTAAAGTCATTGAGAGACCTCAGGACTTGGCAGGCCCTCTCCAAAGTTTGCACATCACTGTCTTTTGCCATTAAATGCCACAAGCTCCTGTCTGCCTGGGTCTTTAGCATGCTTTGATGTGGGTGCATAGGTGACTTGTTTCTCAAATGTTTGCTGAATTGTGGGCTGACCTTCAGCTTTTGATGCGGATGCCCTTGTTATGGCCAGACAAAGGATGCCAGGACCCAGTTGCAGAGGGTGATGAACAAATGAAGATTTATTGACAAAAGTAGCAAAAGAAAATCAGTTCTTCAAGAACGACAGTAGGAACAAAGTATCAACAGAAATACTCACTGGAAAAAGTATCAACTAAAAACTCCGAACAGAAAATCACATTCAACCAAGGAAAAGGTCAGGAACAAAGTCTAACAAAAAAGGGTAGCAAAGGCACCGAAAACTTATTAACTCGAGAAAACAAACACTGGAGGGCTAACTCGTGACGAGGGGCAGAAGATCTCCGACAGCGCATCACTTGCGGGAAGCAGAGAGAATAATCCGGCACTGGAGACAAAGAGAGGGTGGCATATGAAGCCGGCTGAATTAGGCAGAACAAGCTGCAGGTGTGCCAGGAGAACCAGTGCTCCAGGAGATTGCCCCGCCCCTCGGCACTCGCACTGCAGGAAAAAGTGAGAGAGAGATCAGTGGGAGCAAAACCACCTCTTTGCGTCAGAGAGGAAACTAACTGGTGTTATCCATCTTAGCAAAACAAAACAAAAAAAGTTCTTAGCATACAAGTCACCATATCTGCCTCAGTAACAAGCTCATTTCACTAATGCCAGAGGCTAAGGGTGGTAACTTTACCGTGAATTTAGCATATAGCAAAGGGTGGTGCTCCCGTAGATGTGCTATCGTATTTGATGTATTGCCTCCTCTGACTGCCACTGTCCGCAAGCATGTTTTGCATGACGGGCGACCAACAATGCAAAATTTGGTGCCGAAACCCGGGAATGGGAGAATGAAAGAATGAAAGAACGAAACGTTCAGTAGTTTGCTTGACAATCAGGGAGACCGAAAAGAAGAACAATCGCTGAAATGGATCGTCTTAAAAAGAGGAGAAGTTTTCTGACAAAAGTAAGATTGATGATGAACTTTCTAAATCAAGAATTGATGCTGATGTTTTGGAAAAGTTGCTGGATCTATTAAAGGAAAGGACGAATGTTTGGAAAAATTAGACAAAGAAGTGGAGGAAGTAACGAAAAATGATGATTTGGAAGAGGAGATTTCAAGAGTTTTGGAGTACTAAGAACATACAACACTGAGAAAGATGAAATTAAGAAGAGCGTTCAGGAGAGCGCAAAATGATGCAGTGTCTACAGTGTCATTTGAATCAGATCCCATGCGTAATAATGTGGAGCTGCCAAAACTTGTCATCGAAAAATATGAAGGAGATATAAGTCAGTGGCCGTATTTTTGGGGACAGTTTGACACGGATAATAAATAGTAATCCCAACCTGACCAAAACAGAAAAATTTAGTTATCTAAGATCATATCTCACTGGTGCAGCCACTAATGTTGTTGCAGGATTGCCATTAACTGACGCCAATTATGCTGTTCAGCTTCTACAGAATAGATTCGGTAGAAAAGATTTGGTGATTAATGCACATATGGCCAAACTTTTAAATCTAAATACTGTTAAGAATGCCAGTGACATTAGAGCACTCGAGTATTTGTATTTTAACTGTGAAATTCAGATCTGTAGTCTGGCTTCAATGAGAGTTGTCTGTGCCCCATTCTAATCAAACTCCTAAAAACCAATGTGCCACTTTATGAGCAGCATCGTTAGCAGTATCGTCCCTTCCAGTTGGCAGTGACCATACGACACCATCTGAAAAAAAGAACTACAACATCCCACTGTGACATCTACTCTTGATAAGTGTCTGTATGTAGATGATTTGATCTGTAGCACTCCCAGTGTAGAAGCAGCCGCAGACCTCTTTGCAAGCCCGAAGCATCCTAAAAGAAGCAGGAATGAACCTGTGTAAATGGAGCACCAATTCTGGAGAGCTGAGAAAACTGGGATGAAAAAATGGAAAACACAGTCATTCATTCAGTCAGTCAGTCTGACATGGAGAACCAAACAAGATGATTTCATCTTGAGCTGAGTAATTTGATGGATTTTGTCTAGAGTGGAGATTTTTTGAGTGTCACAAGCTGCTGCGTGCATCATTGATCCAGAGTAAAATGTCTTTTCCAGCAAATGTGGGGACGTGGACTTGAATGGGAAAGTGAGCTGTCTGAGGATCTGCTTCATCTTTGGCAACAGTGGTGTGCAGAATTACCTGACATCCAAAAAATAAGTATTCCCCGATGTATTCCCCGATGTTATGAAGTGCACATCTTCAGTGACGCGAGTGAGAGTGCCTACTGTGCAGCTGCCTACCTGAAAATCATTCCTGAAAGTAGTGAGTGCACAGTGACTCTTATCACAGCTAAAACTAGAGTAGCTCCCCTTAAGAAAGTTACGTTACCTAGACTTGAACTGCTTGGTGCTTTAATTGCAGCTAGACTCAGTCAGTATGAGTGACTCAACGATAACTTTGCACTGGATAAAGAGTACAGCCAAACAGTGGAAACCTTTTGTGGAGAATTGAGTCAGAGAAATCCAAAGTCTCACAGAACCTGCACAGTGGAACTACTGCAGCGGTAATGAAAATCCTGCGGATGTTGCAAGAGGAATAAACATCAATAAATTATGTGACAGTTCTCTTTGGTGGACCAGACCCGATTGGCTCAAAGAAAGACAAATAAATCACTGTAAAAATAATGTCAAAGCAAATGAAGATGATGACGTTATTAAAGAAAATATGGCTGCTGTTGAAACTTCCAGTTTAACTAGTTTTGAAAACCCAAAGAAAAGAGAAACTTTGGAAATGAAAAATCAAAGTGATCTCAACCGAGTGTTATGTGTAACTGCCTGGATAAGATGATTCCTTTACGATGTCAGAGCAAAACTAAAAAAGAGTGAAGAAATTAATCAGTTAAGAAGAGGTCAAGAAATAAAAATCCAGTCAAAGGTCAAGCCTTTGAGTCCCTTTTTGGATGAAATGGGAACTTTGAGATTAGGAGGCAGGCTACAAATGAGCGGCTTAAAGTTTTAGCAAAAGCATCCCCGCATCCTTCCTGCAAACGCGACATTTTCCAAGTTGATATTGAAAAAATGTCACCAATTGGTGCTCCATTCTGGTTTACAAAACACTTTCAATCAAGTAAGAGAGAGATTCTGGTTTTAAAAGGATGACAACTGACAAGAAGAATTGCATGCATTTCTGATTTGCCATAAATCTGAGGTTATTGCAGCTCAGCAGATTTCTACTCCTTTGCCTGAGCAGTGCATTGAGGAAGCACCTCCATTTGAAATCACCGGAGTAGATTTTGCTGGCCCCCTGTACACCAAATCCCAAGAAAAGATTCATATTGCCCTTTTCACCTGCACAGTCACGAGAGCTAATCATCTTGAGTTAGTGACAGATTTGACCAGAAAAGTTTTTGTTGGCCTTTAGACGTTTTGTGGCGTGCAGAGGACTCTGTAAAATAGCATATTCAGACAATGCAAAAACCTTTAAAGGGGCACAAAAAGAGTGGAATTCCCTGTCATCAAAAGAGTTACAGGAATTATTCGCTTAAAAAAACGAATCATCTGGAAATTCATTGTGGAAAAAGCTGCCTGGTGGGAAGGCATGTGAGAGAGAATGGTGAGGTCAATGAAAATCTGTTTGCGTAAAGTGATCGGAAAAGCAGTATGAGGAAATTGAAACAGTATTGACAGAAGTGGAAGCCATTATTAATTCTCATCCCATCACTTTCACTCACGCCAGTGAAGAGCCTGTACTGCTAACCCCAGCACACTCTCTGATTGGTCAGCGTCTGTGCGCATGTACCGACCGTGCGTGCAGCCTATTGCAGTCGCTCCTGTTTGTTTTCTTAGTTTTCTAAAACTTTTTCGCTTTATTTTTTACTTTTACTGGGTGTATTTTTATGACTTACATCTTGAAGCTGTGCACTTTCTAAACATGTTGGTTGGGACAGTTCTGGTCTGTTTCTTCGTTACGGAATTGCTACTTTCACTGCGACACAGCACTGATGCACAGAGACTTCATGGCCGCATTGTTTACTCCAGAGATCAGCTGATCGCGCTGAGGCCGGCCGGCTTGTTGGCCAAAACATCAGAGATCCCCGCTGAAATCTGGAGGAAAACACACAGAGGATGCAGGGAAAGAACAGAAACACCGGAGGAAAAGAGCTGGGTCGAGACAACGGAGATTTATGGGGAAGAGGAGATATAAGCCATGTCTCCCCTCTTTCATCATGGGCAACGTGAGGTCACTGGCAAATAAGGCGGATGAGCTAACAGCACTCATCAGGAGTCAGAGGGAATACCGGGAGTGCAGTCTGATGTGTTTTCCAGAGACATGGCTGCACCAGGACATACCCGACGACAACGTCTCCATCAGTGACTTTTAGACTGTTCAGGCCGACTGGGATTGCACCGAGAGCGGTAAGCGTAAAGGAGGGGAGATTGCCATTCTAGTCAACAACCAATGGTGTAATCCTGGTCACATTACCATCAAGGAACGTATCTGTTGCCCGGACATTGAACTGTTGGCTGTCGGGCTTAGGCCATATTATTTGTCCAGGGAGTTTTCACATGCCATTATCGGATCTGTTTAATAGATTTGACACTGCAGGCCTGGCTCATCCCCCTTCCAACTCCTCTGCTGCCTGTCCTGGACAACCACTATTAACCACTCCCCCACCTGTTACCTCCACACTGCTGACCAGGTGAGAAGACAGCTAATGAGACTCCACTCAAACAAGGCTCCAGGCCCTGATGGTGTCAGAGAAGAAGAGATGTACTTTATTTATCACATCACATCACATCACATCACATCACATCACATCACATCACATCACATCACTATGCACACTGCATGCACACGCCATGCTTCTTGTGAAATTATTTCTCCACATTTGACCCATCCTTGGTCAGTCCTTCCTCCACGGCAGACCAGGAGCAGTGGGCTGCCAGCCAACAGTGGCGCCCGGGGACCCAGTTCTTTTTGTCACCATTTTGTCAGGCAGTGATCTTCTTGCATGTTTTTAGTGGGTTTTTTTATGGAGGATACCCCAGGTGAACACAGGGAGAACATGCAAACTCCACACAGAAGGGCCCTTTTCCTCGAGATACGGGGCAGCAGGCACCGAAGGCATGGTGGAAGACATGGGAATCAAACCCGGGACCTTCTGTAGCTGTGAGGCAGCAGTTTCCACTGTACCACCATACCACCCCAAAGAAAGTAACAGCACCCCAGGGTGCTCAAAGCCAGTGCCCCCAGCTGTGTGGAGTTCTTCACTATGTCTTCGACATGAGCCTAAGTCTGCAGTGGGTCCCCATGCTGTGGAAGACGTCCTGCCTTGTTCCTGTGCCAAAGACTTCACAGCCCAGGGCCTCCAAGGACTACGGACCTGTGGCACTGACCTCCAACATCATGAAGACCCTGAAGAGACTCTTCCTGGAGCAGCTCCGGCCCATGGTCAAGCCACTCTTGGACCCCCTCCAGTTCACCTATCAGCCCCGACTTGGAGTTGAGGATGCCATCATCTGCCTGCTCAACCGTGTCTACGCCCACCTGGACAAGCTGGCGAACACTGTGAGGGTTATGTTTTTTGACTTCTCCAGTGCATTCAACACCATTCGTCCAGCTTTACTGGATGACAAGCTGACAGCGATGCAGGTGGATGCCCCCCTAGTGTCCTGGATTGTGGACTACCTGACTGGCAGACCACAGTATGTGCGCCTGCAACACTGTGTGTCAGACAGAGTGGTCAGCAACACTGGGGCTCCACAGGGGACTGTTCTCTCTCCCTTCCTCTTCACCCTATACACCACGGACTTCAACTATTGCACAGAGACCTGCCACCTTCAGAAGTTTTCTGATAACTCTCCGATAATTGGATGTATCAGCAAGGGTGATGAGGATGAGTACAGGGCTGCTTTGGACAACTTTGTCACATGGTGCGAGCAGAACCATCTGCAACTAAATGTTGCAAAGACTAAGGAACTGGTAGTTGACCTGATGAGAACCAAGGCACAGGTGACCCCTGTTTCCATCCAGGGGGTCAGTGTGGACATTGTGGAGGATTACAAGTACCTGGGGGTACATATTGACAATACACTGGACTGGGCAAAGAACACTGATGCTCTTTACAGGAAGGGCCAGAGTCCTCTCCGACTGAGGTCCTTCAACATCTGCCGGACTATGCTCAGGATTTTCTATGAGTCTGTGGTGGCAAGTGCTATTCTCTATGCTGTTGTGTGCTGGGGCAGCAGGCTGAGGATGGCAGACGCCAACAGACTCAACAAACTGATCCGCAAGGCCAGTGACGTTGTGGGGATGGAGAGTCTCTGACGGTGGTGTCAGAGAGAAGAATGCTGACTAAGCTACAGACTATCTTGGACAACATCTCACACCCACTTCATGATGTGCTGGCCAGGCACAGGAGTACGTTCAGTAAGAGACTCATCCCACCAAAACTCAGGGCTGAAGGCTACAGGAAGTCATTCCTGCCTGTGGCCATCAACCTATACAACTCCTCCCTCTGAATGGCCCTTGGACTTTTCACTCATGCTGTTACATATTTGACCGATTGAACTTTGCACATCCTGTTGTATATACTGTTTTTTCCAAATTCAACTTGCACATCCTTTTGTAGCCAAATTCAACTTTGCACATCCGTTTTTCTCAGTATATATACATATATTGCTTTATATTCTGTTCTATATTTTGTGGTATATTTTGTTTTATATATATATTCTCAATATAAATATTTTGTTTTTATATTTGCTTTTGATATATATAGTTCTCTCTCTTTTCTTTCTTTCTTTCTTTCTAATTTTATTCTAATTCTAACTTTGTAAGGAGCACTGCAACAAAAGCAATTTCCCCTCGGGGATAAATAAAGGATTTCTGATTCTGATTCTGAACTTGTCATTGTAACATGAATATACACCGATCAATCAAAACATTATGACCACCTGCCTAATATTGTGTTGTGCCTTGTGACTCCACTAGACCCCTGAAGGTGTGCTGTGGTATCTGGCGCTAAGATGTTAACAGCAGATCCTTCAATTCAATTTTCAATTCAATTCAATTCAATTCAATTCAATTCAATTCAATTCAATTCAATTCAATTCAATTCAATTCAATTTTATTTGTATAGTGCCAAATCACAACAGAAGTTGTCTCAGGACACTTTCCATATAGAGCTGCTACAGGCCAAGCTCTTACATCTACAGAGACCCAACAATTCCCTCATGAGCAAGCACTTGGCAACAGTGGTGAGGAAAAACTTCCTTTTAACAGGCAGAAACCTCAGGCAGAACCATGCTCTGGGTGGGCGGCCATCTGCCTTGACCGGTTGGGTGAGAGAGAGAGAGAGAGAGAGAGAGAGAGAGAGAGAAATGCAGTCAGAGAGAGAGAGAGACAGAAATATTACAGCTACTTTAAAGGACTGTGGTACGTAGTCCGTTGATAAAGACAGATTGATCATGTCTAATAAGGAAGAGTCAATTAAAGGTAAAACTTCTTTAAGTAGCTTAGCTGGGATGGGGTCTAGAATCCAGGTTGATGATTTTGATGATGAAATTGTTTAAATTAGTTTGTGAAGGTTGACAGGTGATAAACAGTTTAAAACTGTGACAGATTAATAACAGTTTCTACGGTTTCTGTGTTTGAAGACAAAACAGTACCTGTTGACTGCAGGAGCCAATGTGTGTTCTGTCTCTAATAGTAAGAATTTTATCATTAAAGAAGCTCATGAAGTCATTACTGCTCAGAGCTAAAGGAATACATGGTTCAACAGAATTAAGGCTCTCTGTCAGTCTGGCTACTGTCAGGCCCGAACTCAAAACAGGACTCAGGAGCAGAGAATGACAGTGAGCAGACTTTTATTGAGTCAAGACAACCTCAATGCAGAGCAAACAAAGGGGCTATGAAACCTGATCTATGAGAATTCTTGACTACTCTAGTGAAAACAAAAAACACTCCAAAGGAGGAAAATATCTCAAACACGGATCTATTAAAATTATCAAAATCAAAATCACTCACAGAGAGGAAAATCAAAAGGCTACAAAACTTTAAACTAAAGTCTCTCCGAATGGAGAATGAGCTAACAAAGAAATAGAAAGAACAGGACAGAAACAAAAAACTCTCCTAAAAGATGGAGGCTAGACTCACTACAACTATGAACTATATGAACTAAAAATCACTCCTAAGGGAGGCAAACCAAGAAAGCAAATTACTCAGAAGACTATAAATGCTAAACTAAACTACAGAAGTTACAACAAAAAATCACTCTGACGAGGAAACAAGACTTACAAGTACAGACTGTGGCTGTGAGCTATGATGCAGGCTTTGGTGATCGGACATAAGACGAAACACTTCGGCACAGGACAAAGGGAGACGCAGACTATTTAAACACATGAGGGTAATGGGGAACAGGTGGACACAATCAGGAATCAGGGATGACGAACAGGTGACACAAGAGGAAGGGCAAGTGATCTGAAACGAGAGGAGAGTTAGACTTTCAAAATAAAACAGGAAATG
Source organism: Chaetodon trifascialis (assembly GCF_039877785.1). Classification (NCBI taxonomy): domain Eukaryota; kingdom Metazoa; phylum Chordata; class Actinopteri; order Chaetodontiformes; family Chaetodontidae; genus Chaetodon; species Chaetodon trifascialis. Next base: position 27,306,107 of record NC_092066.1, read on the forward strand.
ACAAGACAATAACCCAAGACAGGACGACCTCACCGCAGTGTGACAGTACCCCCCCCCTAAGGGCCGACTCCTGACGGCCCAGGAAGTTCAGGATGGTCCCTGACAAAGTCGTCTATGAGGGACCGGTCCAGTATGAAGCGGGACGGGACCCACTGACGCTCCTCTGGGCCATAACCCTCCCAGTCAACCAGGTACTGCTTGCCCCGACCCCGGGTGCGCACTGCCAGCAACCTCTTGACCTTGTAGACAGCACCCCCGTCTATAACTTCCGGAGGAGGAGGGGGCGGGGGGGCCGGGACCATGGAACTGTCCTTGACTGGTTTGACCTGGCTTACGTGGAACGTGGGGTGGACACGGAGAGACCGGGGCAGACGCAGGCGAACTGCTGCAGGACCAATAACCTTAGTGATGGGGAATGGCCCCACGAAGCGTGGTGCCAATTTCCTCGAGGTGGTTCGGAGGTGAAGGTTCTTGGCTGAGAGCCACACTCTCTGGCCTGGCTGGTATGCAGGAGCGGGCCGTCTTCTCCGGTCCGCGGCCTTTTTGACCCGGTCTCCCTGGCGGATAAGGAGCTGCCGGGCAGCCGCCCAGATTCGTCGGCAACGGCGGATCATGGCATGGGCGGAGGGCACCGACACTTCAGGTTCCTGGTCCGCGAAGACAGGAGGCTCGTAACCATACGCACATTTGAAGGGTGAAAAACCTGTGGCTGAGGTGGGCAGGGAGTTGTGGGCATACTCGACCCAGACCAGGTGTTTGCTCCATGTTGAGGGGTTCTGGGACACCAAACATCGGAGGCCGGTTTCCAACTGCTGGTTGATGCGTTCGGTCTGGCCGTTGGCCTCCGGGTGATAGCCTGAGGTGAGACTAGCCGTGGCCCCGATGAGACGACAAAACTCCTTCCAGAAACGTGACACAAACTGGGGCCCCCGGTCAGAAACAATGTCCCTAGGAAATCCGTGGACTCTGAAGACATGGTTAATCATAATCTCAGCCGTTTCTTTGGCTGTGGGCAATTTGGGCAAGGCTATGAATCTAGTCATTTTGGAAAATCTGTCTACCACCGTAAGAACCGTGGTGTTACCTTGGGAGACCGGGAGCCCCGTGACGAAGTCCATGGAGATTTCGGCCCATGGTCTGGAGGGGATGGGCAGCGGCTGAAGAAGTCCCATACGTGGCCTGGAGGACGTCTTATTCCTGGCACAGACCGAACAAGCCTCGACGTACTCCCGGACCTCCCGTTCCATGGATGACCACCAGAACCTCCGGGAGATGGCATACATGGTGCGCCGTACCCCCGGATGACAGGAAAGCAGCGAGGTGTGAGCCCAGTGGATCACCTGTGGGCGTAGCTCAGCCGGGACAAACAATCGATTCTCGGGACACCCACTAGGTGGCAGGCTCTCACCGTTTGCATGCTTAACCTCATTTTCTATCTGCCAAGTCACCGCTCCAACCACACAGGTCCGTGGAAGGATTGGCTCTGGTTCTTTGGCAACAGGCTCGGGGTCGTAGATTCGTGACAGGGCATCGGGCTTGACATTCTGGGACCCCGGCCTGTAAGAAAGAGAGAAGGAGAAACGGTTAAAAAAGAGTCCCCACCTGGCCTGGCGAGAATTCAGTCTCTTGGCTTTACGTATGTATTCCAAGTTCTTATGGTCGGTCCAGACAATAAACGGATGTTCCGCCCCCTCAAGCCAGTGTCTCCACTCTTCCAAGGCCAGCTTGACCGCCAGCAGCTCCCGGTCGCCGACGTCATAGTTCCGCTCCGCCCTGGACAGGCGCCGCGAAAAGAAGGCGCAGGGATGCACCTTCCCGTCCTGTTCCGACCGCTGGGACAGGACTGCCCCAACCCCTTCATTGGAGGCGTCCACCTCGACCACAAACTGCCGCAGAGGATCAGGCATCGTGAGAATGGGAGCCGTGGTGAAGCGGGTCTTGAGGTGCTGAAAGGCTGCCTCTGCCTCCGGAGTCCAGAGGAATGGCTGCTTCGTGGAGGTGAGTGCATGGAGCGGAGCCGCTATAGCACTGAAGTGTCTGATAAACCGCCTGTAAAAGTTAGCAAAGCCGAGGAACTGCTGGACTTTTTTGCGGCTATCAGGCGTGGGCCACTTGGCCACAGCGCTCACTTTAGCCGGATCCATCTGCACCCTTCCAGGGGCTACAATGAAGCCCAGGAAGGAGACAGTGTCGGCATGAAACTCACTTTTTTCTGCTTTCACATAGAGCTTATTCTCCAACAACCGTTGGAGGACCTGGGATACATGGTTTCTGTGAGTTTCTAGATCTGGTGAGTAAATGAGAATGTCATCCAAATACACATACACAAACCGGTCTAAAAAATCCCGGAGCACCTCATTTATCATAGTCTGGAATACAGCTGGGGCATTAGTGAGACCGAAAGGCATGACTAAGTACTCGTAGTGGCCGCTAGGAGTATTAAATCCTGTTTTCCATTCATCCCCCTCTCTGATCCTGATTAAATGATAGGCATTGCGTAAATCTAGCTTGGTAAATACCTTAGCCTGCTGCAGCTGGTCGAAAACAGACGTCATCAGGGGCAGGGGATAGCGATTTTTGACGGTGATGGCGTTTAGGGGGCTGTAGTCGATGCAGGGCCTGAGAGATCCGTCCTTTTTCCCCACAAAAAAGAATCCGGCCCCAGCTGCTGACGAGGAAGGACGAATAAGCCCCGCCCTCAATGATGACTCTATGTAATCTTTCATGGCTGCTTTCTCTGGCCCGGAGATGGAGTACAACCGGCCCTTGGGTATGGGGGAGCCAGGAATCAAGTCTATGGCGCAGTCGTAGGGCCGGTGTGGGGGAAGTGACAAGGCCTTGCTTTTGTTAAAAACCTCTCGGAGGTGGTGGTAGCAGGAAGGCACGGAGCTCAGGTCGGAGGTTTCAGAGTCTGTGGCAGAGGTGACAGAGAAGTGATTAATAGCAGTCATGTTATTCCCCTGGACCGGAACCGGTTTGCGGTGGTCCACACAATCCTCCCCCCATCCCATAATAGCCCCTGTTATCCAGTTCACGTGGGGGTTGTGTTGACATAACCAAGGGTAGCCTAAAACCAGAGACTGAGAGGGTGAAGTAACCAAGTAAAAGGTCAGGAGTTCCCAATGCCCCTGGATCTGCAGATCCAGTGGTTCCGTGGCGTGAGTGATCAAAAACAGTTTTTTTCCGTTGAGAGCCCTGGCTTTGATGGGGCTGGCCAGGGGGTTCGATTTTAACCCCAATGTCTCCGCCAGCCCCCAGTCAATTAAGCTCTCATCGGCCCCAGAGTCTATGAGTGCCTCAATGTCCATAGTGATGGCATGGTGCGTTACCTTAACAGGCGTCAGGCTGCGCGGAGCGCGGTCCGTGGCTGGGGGTTGACTCACCTCCTGGATCTTTTTGGCCGGACAGGTAGCGACGAGGTGATTAGATTTGCCGCAGTAAAAGCAGCTGCCTTCCTGCTGGCGTCGTCGTCGCTCCTCCGGTGTCAGCCGTGTCCTGCCAAGCTGCATGGGCTCCTCTTCCCTGGTGGGGAAGGAGGGAAAACGGTGCTCAGGCGGTGAATCACGGAGAACTTGCCCCCCCGGGGTAGGAAAACACGGAGCCCTCTCCGACCTCGAACCGCTGCTCCGTGGTTGCCGGAGCTCACGAACCCGGTTGTCAGTCCGGATGGCAAGCGAGATGAGTGAATCCAGGTCCGCAGGCAAATCCAGGGGCAACAGCAGCTCCTGGATATGAGTCGCCAGCCCCTTCAGGAAGACATCGTACAGGGCGGTGTTATTCCACCCACTCTCCGCCGCCAGGGTGCGAAAGCGAATAGCATAGTCGCACACCGAGTCCCGGCCCTGTGTCACTCTGCTCAACTCCCTGGCCTTTTCCCTGTCAGTCGACACAGGATCGAAAGTCATCATGAGAGCAGTTTTGAAGTCTGTAAAAGAGGAGCAAAGCGGAGAGTCTCGAGCCCACTCAGCGGCGGCCCAAGCTTTGGCTCTCCCTGTCAGGTAGGAAATCATGAATGCAATTTTAGACTTGTCTGTGATGAATGCGTGCGGGAGCTGTTCAAAATGTATGGAACAATCAATAAGGAAAGCCCTGCATTGTCCTGGTTCCCCCGAGTATCGCTCCGGGGAAGCCAACTTGATTCCCATCCCGGCCACGCCCTGGGACGCGGCCGCAGCAGGAGCTGGGGGTTCCGGCGCCGCTGATGGTGGGGCTGTCTGCCGCAGGTGGTCCGTCAGCTCCCTCACCTGGGCCGAAAGCTGGCCAAGCTGACCCACCATCGCCGTCTGGAACTCCTCCTGACGAGAGATGCGGGCTTCCTGAGCCTGTAACGTGGCCGCCCACCGGCCAGCCTCTGCTGAGTCCATACTGGCCGAAGTGTACTGTCAGGCCCGAACTCAAAACAGGACTCAGGAGCAGAGAATGACAGTGAGCAGACTTTTATTGAGTCAAGACAACCTCAATGCAGAGCAAACAAAGGGGCTATGAAACCTGATCTATGAGAATTCTTGACTACTCTAGTGAAAACAAAAAACACTCCAAAGGAGGAAAATATCTCAAACACGGATCTATTAAAATTATCAAAATCAAAATCACTCACAGAGAGGAAAATCAAAAGGCTACAAAACTTTAAACTAAAGTCTCTCCGAATGGAGAATGAGCTAACAAAGAAATAGAAAGAACAGGACAGAAACAAAAAACTCTCCTAAAAGATGGAGGCTAGACTCACTACAACTATGAACTATATGAACTAAAAATCACTCCTAAGGGAGGCAAACCAAGAAAGCAAATTACTCAGAAGACTATAAATGCTAAACTAAACTACAGAAGTTACAACAAAAAATCACTCTGACGAGGAAACAAGACTTACAAGTACAGACTGTGGCTGTGAGCTATGATGCAGGCTTTGGTGATCGGACATAAGACGAAACACTTCGGCACAGGACAAAGGGAGACGCAGACTATTTAAACACATGAGGGTAATGGGGAACAGGTGGACACAATCAGGAATCAGGGATGACGAACAGGTGACACAAGAGGAAGGGCAAGTGATCTGAAACGAGAGGAGAGTTAGACTTTCAAAATAAAACAGGAAATGACAAGACAATAACCCAAGACAGGACGACCTCACCGCAGTGTGACAGCTACAGTGCTGAAGAGAAACCTGGGATTGTTATTTTCTTCTATTAGTGCAGAGTAATAGCCTGCCCTGGCACTGCGGAGGGCTCTCCTGTATATTTTAAAACTGTCTTCCCAGGCGAACCAAAATTCTTCCAAATTCTATTTTTTGTGAAGTTTGCTTTAATTTGCGGGTTTGGGGGTAGCTAAGCTCCTCTGTTTTAGTATCTTCTATTTTAGGGGAGCAACAAGTGGAGTCAAGTGTCATATGCAATGAACCTGTAGCACTATCAACCAGGTAGTCAATTTAGGAGGGACTAAGGTTAGCGTAGGAGTCCTCTGTTGTATTGACACATGGCATTGAATTAAATGCTGATGGAATCATATCCTTAAATTTAGCTCCAGCTCTATCAGACAGGAATCTGGTATTAGAATTTTTGCCTACTGGTGGGTAGTCTGGTAATATGAATTCAAAAGTTATTAAACGATGGTCTGTTCCAAAGTTATGACTATTATTGACTCCATCGCTCCAATTAAGACCAAAGTTTTGTCAGGAAGGAAAAAGGCACCTTGGAGAAACACCACACTGGTCAAAGTCCAGAAAAGAGTCTGCAGACAGGCAGAGCGCAGGTGGCGAAAAACCAAACTCCAGGTTCATTATGAAATTTACAAAAATAGTCTCCACACCTATAACCATTAACTAAAGAAGGCAAGGCAAGCATTCTTCTCAGAGATTATCAACAGAAACTGTAATAATGCCCGCACTTTATTTTCTGTTGTGGACAGACTGACAACCCCCACAGCATCAGTCCCTCCTGAGCTGCTGTCCAAAAAGTCATGCAATGATTTTGCAGCCTTTTTTTACAGATAAAATTTCAAGGATAAGACAAACAGTGTGCAGCTCCAACTCAGGCAAAATGATAAGTCCATCTGTGCCTTCTTGTTCTCCAGTTAATCTAGCACATTTTAACCTTCTAGATCATACAAGGCTGACAGAAACTGTTTCACAGTTAAAATCCACAACATGCTGCCTTGATACTCTGCCAACAAACTTTTTAAAAAATGTTTTTAATTGCATAGCTCCAGATGTGTTGCAGATAATAAATAATTCTCTTCAGTCCGGTCAGTTTCCCCAGGCCTTGAAAACTGCAGTAATAAAACCTCTGCTAAAAAAGACTAATCTGGATGCTTCAGTAATAAGTAACTACAGGCCAATATCAAATCTTGCCTTTCTAGGAAAAATTATTGAAAGGGTTGTTTTTCAACAAACGCATGCTTTCATGATGCAGAACAATCGTTTTAATGCATTTCAGTCTGGATTTCGTCCACACCACAGCACTGAGACTGTACTTATCAAAGTTTTAAATGACATACATCTGAATAATGATGCTTCCAAAACCTCAGTCTTAGTATTATTAGATCTCAGTGCTGCCTTTGATACGGTTGATCATGACATACTTCTTGACAGACTGGAAAAGTGGGTGGGACTTACTGGCACTGTACTACACTGGTTCAAATCCTATTTACAAGATAGAGACTACTTTGTGTCAATTGGTGAGCATGTGTCTGAACGAAAAAAGATGATGTGTGGGGTGCTACAAGGGTCCATTCTCGGACCACTTCTTTTCAATATCTACATGTTGCCCCTAGCTCAGATTATGGAGCATCATAATATTTCTTATCATACTTACGCAGATGATACACAACTTTATATTTCTGTGTCATCACATGACTACAGTCCCTTACTTTCACTGAGTGAGTGTATTCATCAAATCAATGAGTGGATGTGCCAGAATTTTCTTCAGCTTAATGCAGATAAGACAGAAGTGATTGTTTTTGGCCCCAAAAATGAGAGGTCAAAGATCAGTGCTCAACTTAACTCCATGTCACTGACAACAACAGATAAAGCCAGAAATCTTGGTGTAATTATTGATTCGGACCTGAATTTTAACAACCATTTAAAGCTGATTACCAAATCAGCCTACTACCACCTGAAAAATATAACCAGAATCAAGGGTTGTCTGTCCAAAGAAGACATGGAAAAACTTGTTCATGCATTGATTTTCAGTAGGTTGGACTATTGCAATGGAGTCTTTACTGGCCTAAACAAAAAATCAATTAGGCAACTACAGCTGATCCAAAATGCGGCTGCACGAGTCCTTACAAACACCAGAAAAATGGACCATATCACACCAGTCCTCAGATCACTACATTGGCTTCCTGTGAGTCAAAGAATAGACTTTAAAATCTTACTGTTGGTCTATAAAGCATTAAATGGTCTAGGACCAAAATATATTCTAGATTTATTGACTCCATATGAAGTATCCAGACCTCTCAGGTCATCAGGGACAGGTCTATTAAGTTTTAAATTTCAATGCCATATGTCAGAACAAGGTTGAGGGTGTGATTAAAACAGTGAGTAGGTTCGTGTACATTCTGACAGAAGCCAACTGAGTCTAATACTGAGATATATGCAGTGCTAAGGCTGTCAGCATATACATTAAAGTCACCTACGATAATTAACTGTTTTAAGGACTGCACCTGATATGGACCAGGACAGCGCTATACTATAACAAATAAAACTGGCTGCACTGTTTTCCATTTTTCATGTGAACAAGGCTTTCAAATGAGTTATAGTTGAGTTTAGGTTTAGGGTTGATTAAAAGGCTTGAGTCAAAAATGGCTGCAACTCCATCTCCTCAGCCACTTGAATGTGAGTATTAATATGGCTCGGAGGAGTAGCTTCATGTAGGCTAACATAGTCTTCAGGACACAGCCAGGTTTCAGTCAGACAAAATACATCAATATTATGGTCTGATGTTAACTCATTTACTGGAACAACTTTAGAGGACAGAGATCTGATGTTAAGGTGTCCACATTTAATTATCCTATCTTGTTGTACTATGTTGTTTTAATTTTTAAGGCTAACGCCTCTGTACTTTTGGTTTACTTTGTTTACGTGGTGGGGGCAGACACAGTCTCTATGGGGTGTTGGGTGGGTAACTGCTCTAATGGAAGCACAGAGAAGCATGTAGCATGTACAGTATCTGCCTCCTGGTTTTAACTCTGAGTTGTCAGGGGTTAGGTTCATAAATAGAATTGGTCAGATTTCTAGAGATGGGAGCTTCTCCATCCAAAGAGGGATGCCGTCCCTCTTAATCAGACCAGGTCTTCCCCAGAAAGTCTGCCAATTATCAATGAAGCCCACACCATTTGCTGGGCACCACCTCGACAGCCAGCGACTGAATGATGACGTGCGGCTAAACATGTCATCACTGGTCCGATTTGGCAGGGGTCCAGAGAAAACTAGGGAGTCCGACATCATCTTTGCATATGTACATGTAGATTCCACATTAATTTTAGTGACCTCCGATTGGCGTACCTGGGTGTCATTACCGCTGATGTGAATAACAGTGTTACTGTATTTACACTTATCCTTAGCTGGTAGTTTCAAATTTGATTCAATGTCACCCACTCTGGCCCCCGGCAGGCATTTGACTATGGTTACTGCTGTCGCTAACTTCACGTTTCTCAAAATGAAGCTGCCAATAATCAGAGTTGGTTCACTTGGCTTGGGAGCTGTTGAGGGATGGCTAGCCAGAGCTGCACTGGGTTGGTCTGCACCGGCTACGGGGGCCTGGCTAACTACAGCTGATGGTTTGGTTTCCATGGTGCGGAGCCATGCCTCCAATTCACTAAGCCTTGCCTCCAACTCCCCAAATAAACTACATTTATTACACATACCAGTATCACCGAAGGAGGCAGAGGAGTAGCTAAACATCTGACACACCAATCCAGAGAGATCTGGAGAGGGACAGAGAGAAGCCATCGCTAGCTGCTAGGCTAAACTGGTGTAGCTAGCAGAGCAGACAAGCGTGTAGACAAATAAAATTAGCGGTCGCTAAATAGACAGACTTATGGTTGCTTGAGCAGAACTAATGTTACTTTAAATAGTGGGTAATAAGCCGCTGTAACAAAAGACAGAGCAAATTACACTCCAACGAGCAAGAGCAACGCTACTACTAATGCAGCAACCGGAAACAGGAAGTGAGACGATACACTTACCTCAGCACGTCAGTGACAGTCCTGTAAGTTGCGAGGTGGGACCTCCATGGATTGGAGTTGTTTGTCCAGCACATCCCACAGATGCTTGATTGGATTGAGATCTGGGGTATTTGGTGGCCAAGTCAACACCTCAAACTTGTTGTTGTGCTCCTGGATCATTTTTGCTTTTTGGCACTGTTCATTATCCTGCTGAAAGAGGCCAGAGCCATCAGGGTATACCATTTCCATGAAAGGGTGTACATGGTCTGCAACAATGCTTAGGTATGTGATACACATCACAGTAAAATCCACATGGATGGCAGGACCCAAGGTTTCCCAGCAGAACATTGCCCAAAGCATCACTGCCCCCGCCAGTTTGCCTTCTTCCCATAGAGCATCCTGGTGCCATGTGTTCCCCAGGTAAGCGACGCACATGCACCCGGCCATCCACGTGATGTAAAAGAAAACCTAATTCATCAGGCCACCTTCTTTCATTGCTCCATGATCCAGTTCTGATGCTCACGTGCCAATTGTTGGCATTTTTGGCAGTGAACAGGGGTCAGCATGGGCACCCTGACTGGTCTGGGGCTGTGCAGCCCCACACGCAACAAACTGCGATGCACTGTGTTTCCTGACACCTTTCTATCAGAACCAGTATTAACTTTATTGGCAATTTGACCAACTGTCCTTGGACCTTCCTTGGACCACTTTTGATAGATACTGACCACTGCAGTATCCCCAGGGAGCCTCCCCAGGGAGGTGTTCCAGACATGTCCAGCTCGGAGACCATGGGGAAGATCTAGGACTAGGTGGAGAGATTATATCTCCACACTGGCCTGGGAATGCCTCGGGACCCCCCATTCAAAGCTGGTCAGTGTGTCACGGGAAAGGGAAGTTTGGGGTCCCCTGCTGAAGCTGTTACCCCCACGACCCGACCCCGGATAAGCAGTGGAAGATGAGAGATGAGATGAGATGAGATGAGATGAGATGAGATGAGATGAGATGAGATGAGATGAGAGTCCTTGGACCTTCCCTGGACCACTTTTGATAGATACTGACCACTGCAGACTGGGAACAGAGCTGCAGTTTTGGAGATGCTCTGACCCAGTCGTTTACTCATCACAATTTGGCCCTTTTCAAACTTGCTCAAATCCCTATGCTTGCTCATTTTCCAGCTTCTAACACATCAACTAGGAGGACAAAATGTTCACTTGCTGCGTAATATATCCCACCCACTAACAGGTGTCATGATGAAGAGATAATTAGTGTTATTCACTTCACCTCTCAGTGGTCATAATGTTATGCTTGATTGGTATATTTTGATGTGACATGAAAAAGATCTCACAGTCACAAGAGAGAAATTTTAATGAGAAACTGACCACCATTTATTATGTCATGGTGGCAGCAATACCCTGCTGTAATGCTAGTACTAGCTTTTTTCTTTCTTTCTTTTTTTTTTTTTGCTACATTTGCTGCTAATGAAAGAATGCATATAAAGAAGTTCTCTCTGTCTCCTTCTTGTGTGTGTATCCAGGTGTTGTCAGTCACCAGCAATGCAGAGTACTGTGAACAGTATGTAGCCTACACCTGCCGGATGTCTCGTCTGCTCAACACTCCAAGTAAAGTATCCCTCAATGCCATCATCATCATCACATCACAGCTTTGTTAGTGACTTTTCATTAAGCAATAAAATACCTTGCTAATTTATTTATTAGTGCTGTCAGGCGATTAAAAAAATTAATCTAATTAATTACAGGATTTGTAATTAATTAATCTAATTAATCGCATTTTAATCTCATATCTGCTAAAGGTCCCCAAATAAAGAATTTGAATTCTAGGACATTACAATTCACTGACATTCACATTACAGCTGGTGAATTCTTTTCATCACTGTAGTTCTCGATGGTAGCTGGAAATTAGAGTCAGATGACGCTATCTGAAACGCCTCTTTTAGGCCCTCGTCTTCCACGATTGAAATCAGCCTGCAATCAGCAGCAACCCACTTTGCGATTGAGTTTGTCAGTTTTTCAGTCGTGGCTTTACTCATTCGTTTTCCTAACTCAGCAAGTGTGGGTTGGCGGAGTGAGCTCACGGTCGCACTAGCGGCACTAGCAGCAACTACATGTTTAGCGTTTAAATGATAATTCAGGCTGGAGCTGCTACGGTGATAGGAAAATTCTTTTTTACACAAGGTACAAATCACTGCGTTCTTGTTAATAGTCCCGTCTTTGTTCTTTTTATAAATAAACTTGCCGTTCAAAGGTCCAAGTAGGCTTGCCTCGCTCTCCGGTGTCGCATCCATGTCTGTTGTCACCCTGCTTTTGACTAGTGGTGCAGGTAGGATGCGACCTGCCACTGCAGCCTACGGGTCACTCAAAGGGCCAAATTTAAAATGCTTGCGCATTGACTTGCCACTCATGATTAACTGCGTTAATTTTTATAGCGCGTTAATTTGCAGCGTAATTAATTAATCTAATTAATGTGTTAAACTGACAGCCCTATTATTTATGCAAATTAGCAAATGGATTCTTTTCTGGGGTTCATATGTGCGCTTTTGTTGCTTGTCCACCGTTAACTTTGGTTGACCATAAGCCTCTAGTGTGGGGTACTGTCAGATCAGGCATACTATGGTCCAAAGGCGTAAGACTGAAGTTTGCAGATGTCAGTGCATATCATATTTTAAACTAGATTTCACACCACACCAAAAAATATATGGTACACAATTTACAGTTCTAACGACCTGACTAATTGTCCTCTTGTTACCGAGTACATGAGAGCATTTCAAGCCTATAGTTTTAATGTGACACAATTGTACACAGGTTCAAGGCCATTAATAAGAGCAGGATATTTCTGAATTAAAGCTCATAGTCTGTCTTAAAAATGAAAATTTAATGAAAGTGAACTTGTAGTTAAAACTTACCCTAGTCTATGGGTTTGACTCCCAGATGGCTCCCCGTTTACCTGGTGGGTCGGACGAGCCAATGAGAGGCATTCTTACTGGGGGGGTTCAGGACCGGGGATACAGAAGTGTTCCTGTGGTATCGAACACAACTGTACAAATCCCGAACACTACTGCAACTGTGATGCTGATCTGCGCACCTGGTAAGTGGACCACTGCTCAGCAGCTCACCTGAGTTTTTTTTAAACTAGTTAAAAGTACAGAGCTTGTATATTCACACTGAACTATAGTCTTTACCTTCAATAAAGCACTTGTTATTATTGACTGGGAAATCAGTCTAATTGTCTAAAACTGCTTCAGATGTTGTCCCTACTTGGTTGACAGTTTTTTGTTTTCTGTGTGTGTCTTTGTGTATGTGTGTGCACGCAGGAGGGAGGATGCAGGCCTGTTGGTGTATAAAGACCATTTGCCAGTTAGTCAGGTTGTGGTTGGTGATACAAGCAGAGCTGGATCTGAGGCCAAACTGACAGTAGGGCCACTCAAATGCCAGGGTGACCGTAAGTGTGTCTCTCTTTCAAACACATACACATTCAGCACACACACACATTCAGCACACCTACCCACACACACACACACACGCTCAACACACATCAATCATTCACCAGATATATTTCATATCGTCAGAAACGTTTGTGTTTTATCCATGTCCTAACTTTTTTGGAAGGGAACTACTGGAACGCAGCGTCCTTCACCAGCCCTGCTTCCTACCTCAGCTTCCCTTCTTTCAGAGGAGAAGCCAGCACTGACATTTCCTTCTACTTTAAGACTTCCTCCACTCATGGAGTATTTCTGGAGAACCTTGGTATCACTGACTTCCTTCACATTGAACTCAGAGGTGTGTCTATGTGTATACTGCACTTTGCTAAATTTTAAATAGATATTAATGACCCCAATGAAGGCATGATGTGATCTCTGCAATGTTTTTGACAGGGTCTTTTTTTAATAATGCCATTCTAACTGTACAAAACAACACAAAAGGCTCTATTGTATGAGGTGTACATTAGTGAAAGGTGCTCAAATAAGACCTCATTTTAATCTAGTCAAACAAACAAACATATTTTTACCTGACCAAGCTAGGAGGTTAAGAAAATATTATCATTGAGTTGTGATCAGTTACTGATGTAACCAAATTAGTTCAAATTAGTAGATTAGTGCTTACTGATGAAAGGAAGTAAAAGAGTAAGTATTTAGAGTAAGTTAATGGACTGTATCTAGTCTGAAGACGCTTTTACAACACAAGTCTGCATCCACCCGTTCGCACAAACATTCGTACGGCAACTAAGCCACCTGTTCATTATGAGCATTATCCACTCACACGTTGATGGCACAGCATCTGGGGCAGTTTTGGGGTTCAGTATCTTGTCCAAGGATACTTCAGCATGTGGACTGCCGTGGGCAGGGATCGAACCACCAACCACAGCCACCCTAGTAGAAAGTAAATGTAAAAAATGTATTTTTTCACTTAATGTGTCAGGCTAAAAAATTCAGTTGATTTGGGATTTTCAATTTTAACTACTGCTATGAAATACAAACTTATTCCATGTGTCTATATTTTTTTTTTTTTTAACAGTGCTTTTCAATAAACACAAACGGAGAAACAAAACAGTAAAGGTAAAAAAACAAAACAAAACAAACCACAGTAGTTTAACAAAAAAAAAGTAAAAGTAGAAAAAATGCCCTTTGGTAAGAGAGAGTTTTCAGAAGTAATTTCGTTATTTGGCTTTCCTGAGATTGTTATTTGGCTTTCTTGAGATTCTCAAGCAGGAGTTTCTTGTTTTTAAGAAATTTTGGAATTCCAGACAAATGAGAAATCAAGGATGGAGCTTGTCTTTAATGAAAGTCTTAAAATGTTGCAGATATTTGATTTTTACTTTGGTGCTTCCAGAAAGCTCGGTGGTCTTCTTCTCTTTTGATGTGGGCAATGAGCGGGTGGAGCTTAGTGTCCGCTCACCGGTCCCTCTAAACAATAACCAGTGGCATCGTGTGGAGGCTGAGAAAAACATCAAGGAGGCGGTGCTGCAGCTTAATGGACAGTACAGGGAGGTCAGACCCACCTCACCACAGGGACACACAAAACTGGCGTTCTACAGTCACCTATATGTTGGTAAGACACACGTGCAAACATACATGTGGATGTATTCTCCACAGCTGTCACATGTGATGTCATACACCACTCTAGTCCACCTCTGGTGAAGGGGGATGTGTTGACTCCCTTTGATGTAAAGATTGACTATATGTTATGATAGTCCAACCACATCAGGGAGTCCCACTGGGGTACTTTTGGCATGATAGTGGTCCCTGAGGTGTGTCATTTCAAAATATGGTGAATAAACTGCATACACTGCAGTCAATCATTACAATGTATGTCTGTATAACTACAATTTCTTTGTAACATTTTGTGTACAGATGAAAAAAATGTCCAGGCTTTTAAGTACAACATGTTTTAGAGATTATGCCTGGCTTTACTAGTGACTGATGACCATCTGATCACTCAGTCAATATCTGATCAATCCAACATGGTCATGTGATACTTCTTGTCAGACCTGTCAACCCCCTCGTTTTTCGAGTAATTCTCCCATGTTTTGCCATTCGGTCCTACTGTCCATCCATTTAAATATTTTTCCATCTCTGTGTTGCACTCTGACGATGACAATAAAGTTGAAACTAATCTAAAAAAATCTTCGAATTTTTTAAAAGGTTGTCTGTAATGTTGACAGGAGGCAGGTGGCATTATATAGAACATTAGCTGTTGACGAGGAGTCATTCACACAAACGGCACAATAAAAAAATAAGTAGAACAAAGATAAGAATGATGACCACTAGAGGGATGGAAAAAATGTCAAAAAGGCTAAAAGTTTGGGCAAGAATCTCAAGGTAGAGATGAGAGGAAGCTTACCTATACTTAATGAAGAGAGCAACGTTGGTCGAAAGTCATGCTTTTTGTAAAATATGCCACACAGATTTAGAGGGAACAACAGCATGAGCCAGCATGACAAATTTGACAAGCACAAGTTGGCCCAAGAGGCACAGAGTCATGCTCCACCAATGACTACACTATCTTTCCCATCCATTTTCGTAATCACCCTCTCCAACCAAATTTCTCTTTTACCAATAGCCTCCTCAAAATCACAATTGAAGCATAATGTGGAAGTGATGTGTAAGTATTACCCAAGTAATACATAAATAAACTACATGCTGAATTTACTGTATATGCCCCTTTGTGTTTTCATTTATATAATGCAGGAATGTTCTTCCTTGTATACAGAGGCCTTAATGGGCTGAAACCAAGCTACATTGCTAAATAACTATTTGCCTTCAAGAACACTGATGATTATCTGCTGCTGGTTTATTGGAGGTTTCCAGCAACAGCCGAAAGAAAATTGGGGATGCAGCCTTCTTCAATTATGCCCCAAAGCTCTGGAACCTACCTATAGATATCAGGGAAGCTAGTTCACTGAGTTCAGTGAGTGTAAAGCCTGACGGAAGCTGCAATTGACCGTAGTGCTCTGCCTGAGTTAATGTTATGCTCAATGTCTTATCTGCCAGGTGCCTCAAGTGGTCAGAGGGGTTTCCTAGGCTGCATGCGGGCTCTGAAGATCAATGGCGTGACCTTTGACCTGGAAGAGAGGGCGAGGATGACTCCAGGGGTGAATCCAGGCTGCCAGGGCTACTGCAGCAGATATGGGATGCACTGCAGGAATGGAGGGAAGTGTGTGGAGCAGTACAATGGATACTCCTGTGACTGCTCCCTCACTGCATACGATGGACCTTTCTGCACAGATGGTAATTAACGATTCCAATTGGTGAGGTGTAACAAGGTGTGAAGGGTTGTCTGTCTGTGTGTCAGCCTTATGATTGACTGGTGACCTGTCCAGGGTGTTCCCCACCTCTCAGCCACTGTCAGCTGGGATCAGCTCTTGCTCACCACAACACTCCAAAGTACAAACGAGTATATCTAATGTTAGAGGTTTCATTAGATTAGATACAGTAACAAGAACAGTGAACACTTTAACACTGTTTTGATTACCCTTCTTCTGCTCGTGTGTGTGTGTGTGTGTGTGTGTGTGTGTGTGTGTGTGTGTGTGTGTGTGTGTGTGTGTTAGATGTAGGTGGCTACTTTGAGACAGGAACCCTGGTACGGTATGACTTCTTGCCAGAGGTGGCAACTCAACTGAAGAGCCTATCAGGTGCTGGTGTACCTAGTGAGGCCAACCTGACTCAGGAAGAGCTGATGTTCAGCTTCAGCACCTCCAGCGCTCCTAGCATTCTGGTGTACATCAGCTCCAGGACTCAGGACTACATGGCTGTGGTGCTCAGGCACAATGGTGGGTTCATCAACTTTGTAGCTGATGATTAAAAAAACAGTAAAGAAAAAAGATATAAAAGGATATATTTTATGAAGTGCTATTACATTATCATCATGTGTCAAAACATGCTTTATGTCTTTATAAATATGTGTCCAGGCACTCTACAGATCCGCTATAGTCTCGGGGGGCTAATGGAACCTTATACCATTGATATTGACCATCGTAACATGGCCAACGGGCAACCACACTCTGTGAACATAACTAGGAACTTAAGAGAGATACAACTACAGGTTTGTGCCTCCTGTCACTACAGTAGTATCTGACGATGCTTTACCAAATAGTGTATGCTGCAAATGAGTAGAAAAAAGGGTGTCCGATTGCATCAAAGCAATAGTTCAACATTTTGGGGAATGGGCTTTTTTCGGAAAGTGAGATGTTCAGATGGATATCAGTCTCATGTCTTTATGTCAAATATATAAAAAAATTAATCTGCAACAGGACTGGGTTGGCTCGCATAGAGACTTAAAGTGGGAGGAAACAGATTCTCTGGTTCTGTCCAAAGTCACCTACCAACACCTCTAAATTTCACTATTTAACATGATGTATATTGATTACTGATTGCTAACTGCACATAAACTCTTGAAAAGAAGCAAATACGCATATTTCTTTAAGATAAATTTTTGCTGACTAATTTCTTTGAATATAAGGTTTATATGAGGAAGAAGATATGGATAGAAAAATTAGTTAGTATAAATAGTAATTTATTTTAAAGAAAGCTCACCCAAATTGGAAAACTGCTAATAGTTTTCATTTGAACTACTTTCTACAGAAGAAATAGTCTCAATGTAAACTGTTAAGCACACAATCCATGGATTATCCTGAGACATGATTTCATAAAGATACATTATAGTTGAATTGTTTAAATGTAGTCTCGTCATGTTTGAGCAGTGAAAATGAAATTCTTTTCACCTCCTTTTGGGGTATAGATAGAAATCAGACACAGATATCTTCAAACTTGAACAAATAAAACTAATATCTGCATGTATAAACACTAAAAGATGAAAATCAGTTTTTTGGGTGCATTAGTGTCTTATAGCCCGCACTGGAAGATTAACAGGTTTTGGTGGTAATGGTAACAGATTAAAGTTATCTGTTGGACTTGTCACTGTTCCTTTTTGCTGTTCATATTTTCCAGCTGGACCACTACCCAGTGTCTACATACACCCTACCTGAGGCCTCTGACACCCAGTTCAACTTGGTCAAAAGTATATTTCTCGGAAAGGTCTTTGGTAAGTGTTTAGATAAGTAGAAGTGTGTGTGCAGGTCTGACTCAGACAGAGTTGGTTTCTAAACGATGTTAGGTGATGCTCAGTGGTTTTAATCATGTACATGTGCAACATTTTTCTCCTCCTACTAATTACAGTCCCAGTTACCAATTTTCAGTTTACTCTGTGGTCTACCCATAATTTACAGCTTCTATCATAAAGTGTATCTGTGAGAACCAGAAACCCGTAGGTGAACAGGGTTACATGACTTACCCACATTATAGTCTTGTCTATTAAAAAAAAAATGCTCTTAATTTGATTAAAATTACAATTCAAAATACAACCCCAATTCCAAAAAGCTGTGACACCGTGTACAACATGAATAAAATAGAATGTGATAATTGGCTAATGCTTTTTAACATATACTCAATTGAAACATTACAAAAACAATATATTTAATATTTTTCTTCACTTCATTGTTTTTTGTTAATATATGCTTATTGTAAATTTGATTCCAGCCACACATTTCAAACAAGTTGGGAAAGGGGCCACAAAAGCCAGGAAAGTTGTAGAAAACTCAAAAAACTAAGTGATAAAAAAAACAAGTTCAATGGCAACAGGTGATTGAATCATGATTGGGTATGGAAGGGGCATCCTCCAAAGGCTCATGCATGGATGGGGTGAGGTTCACCACTTTGCGAAACACGATTGTATAAAATATAAAACTAGACAGGCTCTGAAACACTTTGGCTCTGAAACAATCCTGTTGTGTACGAAGAGTATGGCAGGTATTTTATTACCCACTTCCCTTTGGAATATTGATCTCTTTCAATTGGATCTTAATTTTATGGTTATACACCATTGGCCACAAGATGAGGATGGCATCATCATCATCTGAGAGTCTGAATTCCAGGCCAAGACAGAGAAAACTTTATTTTTAAACACTAGACCAGTGGTTCCCAAACCTTCACAGCCATGTACCCCTTCAGACATTTGACCTCCAGCCATGTACCCCCTACCCACTCACGCACAAAAAAAACTGTAAGCCCCCACTGCCACACACACACACACACACACACACACACACACACACACACACACACACACACACACACACACACACACACACACACACACACACACACAGCATGTCACATCAAATAAAATCTCTTAGACTTAACTGATTTCTAGTATATTTCTTTTATTTCTTACCACATTTTACCAGCATTTTGATTGAGCAACACCAGTTTTTTTTTTTTTTTTTTTTGGTGAAACAAAAAAACCCAAAAAACTCACCACGTGCAGCTTTAACGAGAATGGTATGCTTGAGAGGACGCACATAACTCTGCAATGTTTGGCTGAATTTGAGAAAGTCTCAGACTTAAATTGTTCTTCACACAAAGTCTCATTCTGTATTTTGTTTTGATACTCGTCAGAGCTAAGAATCCACTCTTACACAAGTACGTGGTGGAAAAGGGCATCAAAGTCTTAACAGTGCATTTGGCCAGTGCAGGCTGTTCTGTGCGCAGTCCGATCCAGAAATCTGGCAGTGGCTTCTGATTTAATTTCATTTTAAGGGATCCATCGGTTGTGATTTCAATGAGGCTCTCCTGTTCAGATGTTGTTAAAGAAGCAGGCACAGCTGTAAATGGATCACGTATCCAACTGTCTGATGTGTCAGTTTTGGGGTAATACCTGCGCAGCTGCGCAGCCAGCTCACAAAGGTGCGTGGTTACGTCATGTTTCACACTGTCTGTCAAACAGAGTTCATTTGTGCACAAAAAGCCATGCAACGATGGAAAGACCTCTGTTTTGTTGTTGTCCATGCAGTTTAACCAGAGGTTCAACTTCTTTATCATGACCTCAACTTTATCTCGCACATTAAATGTCACTGCAGAAACACCTTGTAAACCAAGATTAAGTTAATTCAGGCGATGAAAATATCAGACAGATAAACCAGGCGTGTAAGAAACTCTCTAAGAAACTTTTTTTTTTTTTTTTTTTAAACATGAACTAAAATTTCATGTTTTTATGAACTTTTCATGCTCAAAAGTAGGTAGGGCCCAAGCCCTATACCGGCCATCCTGGTTCCGCAGCCCATGAATTCACTGACTTTTTCTTTTTCGCGTACCCCCTACATCACTTCCTGTACCCCTGGGGGTACACGAACCCCACTTTGGGAACCACTGCACTAGCCAGTAGAGAGCTGACATGAATTGAGGGGACTCCAACTAAGGTCAGTGTCTTAAACCCCCTAGGCCCATACGTACACCCCATTCCTACAAAAATGTGTATATTTTCTACCATGCGTTAATCCCAATATTGATTTTGTCAGTAAATGTATTTCTAATGGGGCTATTGAAATAAATTTTTGACCAGATGTCAGTGACAACCCAAGTAATCCCCAAATGCTAAAAAATCACAACAGGTAATATGTATATATAGGCAAACAATCAGTCAATCTTTCAAAAGTTAGTATCACGCCCTCCCTAGAAATAGGTTTAGCTGTGCTGCTTCCAGAGACTTTTGTCGTGATCTGTTAGGGCAGATAACACCCTGGTTGTTTTTTTTTCTTGTAGAAACAGGACAGATTGACCCCATCCTAATCGAGCGCTACAATACACCAGGCTTTGTGGGCTGTCTTTCAAGAGTTCAGTTGAACAGTGTGGCACCACTGAAAGCTGCTCTGCGCTCGGGCCTGGCAGCACCTGTCAGCACTCATGGGATTCTGGTGCCATCCAACTGTGGAGCCTCACCACTGACCATCTCCCCAATGGCTTCTGCTAGTGACCCCTGGCACCTAGAAGCTGGTAGAGACACAGATAAATAATGCAGCTTGAAGGAACATTAGGACATGCCAAAGTCAAATGACAGTTTGTCAGAATGCACATCGATAACAAATATTTGCTTTGTCCTCAGCTGGAGCTGTTTTCCCCTTCGATGAGGACAAGGCCAGTGATGATGGAGTGGATCGTAACTCTGCCCTAATTGGAGGTACATCTTATTTAACTCTCAACTACCAAGTCTTAGAGCTGCAGCTGGACTCAAGTGGACTCTCTATCAGTTCTGATGATGTGGTATTGCTGCTTTTATTGCACATATGCATCGTGTTGCTCCTAGGGTTGGTGTTCTCTCATTCCTTACATCTCTATGTGTCCACTGTATTTTAGATTATGTATTGTGCTATTGTCATATTTCTTTTGTTGAAAATGTATTTTGGCACAATGGAAGCTTTTTCACAGAGCTGTTTTAGATGGGGTTGAAAATTTTGGACTCATAAGGACCCGTGCTACATTGTCCTTCTCTCTGTGCTCCACCTTTCATTGAGTGCACTGCTCATAATGCTCATTATGTGTATCTCATTAATCGAGAAAAGAAAAAGGGCTTTTTTAGTTGATTAGAACAGTTTTAACAATGGCTTTTACTCTGAAAATGTCCAAGGAGAACTTTGCTGATTTTGACACATGAAAGTCAGTTTTAAGTCACGAGGAGCACTACTCAGCAAGTGAAAATTTGTTGATGTCTTTTATGATGACTTATGTGGGTCTGCAGGCGTACTGCTATCCTTGGTGATGTTATAGTGATGTCATCAGGGATACGTTCGCTTGATTTGGACACTACACATGTGTAACAGAAAGCCAGTGTTACAAGCTGGAGGTGAAGAATATGAAAGATTTTGGTGCATAGCATGCAGGGGGATCTAACAAAAACATCAATTTACATTGTTGGGCTTGACTTACAGTATATTATGGACTAAAAGTCAATATATCTCTGTCTCTGTCCAGGCATCATCTCTATGGTTATCTTCACTGTCCTCTGCCTCATGGTGTTTGTGATCCGCCATATGTTCCGTCATAAAGGGTCCTACCACACCAACGAGGCCAAGGGAGCAGAATCAGCAGACTGTGCAGACGCAGCCATCATCGTCAATGACCCAGCTTTCACTGAAACCATCGATGAGAGCAAGAAAGAGTGGTTCATCTGAACCCCTCTCAGCAGCATGGACACATGATGTTAGGATGTATGTAGTTTTCTAAGCATAGAGAATAGTAGTGGGGTTACCACCTGTGAAACCTCACAGATGTAGTGAGTGGTTAATTCAAAAACTTTATGGACAATGGACACCATGGCATTACAGCATGGGTATTAAAACAACGGGCACAGTACTGTCTGACAAAGCTTATATGGAGATATGGAGCAATTTATTTTAATTTGCAATTACCATCATGGCATTAATGGTAATGATCACTAATCCATTAATCCCAACAGTCCGCCACATCTGTAGCAATGCTCGTATTTGCCTTTTTTTCTTTTTTTTAACATTATATCTTGTTTTGCCTTATGTTACATTTATTTCAGTATTAATTTCAGCCTTAAAACTGAAATTACTCAGCAATTGCTGAGTAATTGTATGTTTGTGTGTGCTAAGTGGCTTGGGTGTCTGTGAAGCAGATGTAGTCATGACTTTGTCCACATCATTTGGACTAAGAACTGTGGAAAAGGAAATGTGAAACTTCTATGTATTTTTGCATCTACATAACTGACAGTGTCTCTTAATGACTTTTGACTATTGATGAAACGCCTAATGAATGCATTGTTAAATTTCTGTTTTTGCTGCCAAATGGGCTGAATGGTGGTGCAGCAGGTAGTGCGTGTGCCTCACAGCAAGAAGTTTGCTGGTTCGATTCCCGGGTTGGGCCTTTCTGTGTGAAGTTTGCATGTTCTTCCCGTGCATGCGTGGGTTCTCTCTGGATACTCCGGCTTCCTCCCACAGACCAAAAACATGCTCATTAGGTTAATTGGTGACTCTTAATTGCCTCACACTAAATTGAGTGTGAGCGTGAATGGTTTTTTGTGTATATATGTTGCCCTGCGATCGGCTGGCGACCGGTCCAGGGTGTACCCCGCCTCCTGCCCGTTGACAGCTGGGATAGGCTCCAGCCCCCCCACGACCCCGAAAGGGATAAGCGGATGGATGGACGGATGCTGCCAAATGAGTTCAGGGTTGAGTTCAGCTTTGGAGGAATCACTGACTCTGTCAGTCCTCAAGAGCTCAACTCACTTTTTTTTTCTTTCAGTTTTCTGAGGCAGGGCTTGACTTTGTTAGCAATGCCAAAACACAATAATGCAAAAACATATGATACCACATACTGTGGGATTTCTTAACATAATTACTGTTTAAGGAACATTACAACTTCTTGCAAATCTTCTCATGTGCCATGCGACCCAGAATAAGATAAGTTCAATATTATTGAATCAAGTACAGAGTCAGGGGGACGTGTTTAGATTGGAAGCAGGGCAAATCTGGTTGTCTAACTTCATCACAAGTGAACCAATACACCTTCCATAACTCCAAAGCTATATGTTGTTGGCAAGCAAGCTATTTCGAGGAGCCCAGCTTTGTTGGTTCCGCTTTGTTGGTCCCTCACAAGGTGAGACTGGTGGTTGAGACAAGTCACAACATCTACAACAAAAACAAACAAACAAACAAACAAACAAACAAACAAACAAACAAACAAAAAATAAAATAAAATAAAATAAATCTTGAGTACTTGGATTGGTTGGCATGAGGGTTTCTTTCTTTTTTTTTTTTTTTGTGCATTCTGGACCTGTTTCATCATGTCCTCCAATTCTGTGCCAGGTGGCAAGTAACAAGCAAAACAAATAACTCACAGAAATGCGTGTTTCTATGTCCATTAAAGGGACATGAAGTAATCACCTTCTATTCGCAGCATGTAAGGAATCACAATTTCCCCTGCTGCTGAGAAATTATTTACATTTAACATAGTATTTTTGAAGAGACATTCACCAATGTTAATGATATTGCTTTGGTCAGGCTTAGTGAATTTGGACTTAGGATAGTATGGCAGATGTGCCCATGCTGAGGACTGAGACTAGCTACTTCATGATGGAGGACAGTAACACTAACTCTTTAGATGGACTGAAGGACCTGTAGCTTAGGATTCTTCTGAAATCTGTCCTTTAAAACCTGACTTATGTTTTTGAGTGTTAGGAAGTAGAATGATGTTTCTACAAAGAATGTTTGTTAACCACATACAAAACTATGTCTTACATCCTGACATTTGATTGTATTGTATTTGTATTCCTTTGACTTTGTATTCCTTTGACTTTGTATTCCTTTGTATTCCTTTGCAGTGTAATGGCATGCTGTCTGACACTGAATGACACACAAATTTGTTTGATAAGCCACTGTAGCATCAGATTGTTTTTTTGTCATGTTATATGTATAAAACTTTGCCTGTTCTTCTTTTCAAAGGTGATTTCTCATTCTTTGTGTGTATGTCACTGTCTTGAAAATTTTAATGATTTATTTCTAGAAAGACCAGAAAAATATGCGTAGTATTAGATTTTTGATCAAAGCATAACCTGGTGATTAGCATCCAGAAGAGAACTAAGCTGAAGGTTGCCAGATTTAAACAGAAAATTGACGTTGCTATGATTAGGAAAGAATCGTTTTCAGATTGAAGAGGCATGAGGGGTGGTGGCTGGGGGCATACGTATGCACCAATTTGACCAGTTAATTTAGAATGATAGTTCTGGTTAAAATCGTGATAGTTAATATTTTTTACATGACATATGGTATTTATAAAATTAAACAGAGAACTAATCCAATATGTTGTAACAAAACAAAAAGTTCAGAAATATATTCAGAAATCTCTGAGTTTGCGTTGATGTTGCTCTCAAACATACAACAAAGTGGGACCCTCAAGCATGTTACATGCTATCCAAGTTTAACGCTTACAGTAAAGTTTAATGCAGAAAGTATCCTGACTATCAGTCTCACATGACAAACACCGTTTATCGGGTGACTGGCAAGCAAAGCAACTCAAGACCACAAAACCCCCTGAAGCTCAGATTTAGAGATCCCATGCAAAAGACAATGTCTTTGGAGGGGGTGGGTCAGACCTCTTTGACTTATTACAATGTAATGAAATGCAGTCTTGAAAATATGCAGTTTCAAAGATTTGGCCTCTGAATTGTGACATTAAAATTCACAGTGACTATTAAAGTTGTATAAATAAGTTTGTACATCAAAGATTTTTTTACATTTTGCTACATAATTTAACAAAATGACAAAACACATTTTCTGAAAAAAATTTAATTGCTCTAATGTACTATAAAGAAAGGATAAAATATTCATTGATGTTGTAAAAGTCTCCAACACAGTATTTTTCAAGTGCTAGAGAACACCTACATTAACTCAAACATGCAGGGTGGGCAGAAACAATTTCTTACTTGCACATAACACAGTTGTAATGACAAGTTAGTAAAATTGCTGTACTTTTAGTACTTGTACTTGAATGGATCCCTGAAGTGAGTGAAAGAAGATGTCATTGTAAGTCCAGTAGGCCCGAGTAGAGAGAGAAATAGAGTAGAAATACATTTTTGTTCTTTACTCAGTAAGTGGATAAAGAAATCCTTATTCATAATGTTTTTTCCAGGGGTATTAGCTATCGGACTGTATTAAGCAGCCAAAGTAAGCAGTCACAGTCTTTAGCTTGTTGTTGAGGAAGTTCTGCTCCACCTCCACCTTCCCTCCTGGACCAGCCAGAGAGGCGATCTGTGAAGAGATGGACACGGACATAATATATTTTCTGATAGGTGTTCCTCCAGTCCTTCAAACTGTTAATTAAGTCAAACCAGACCAGAATAGAAAGGAAATACACACGTTGTTGCATTGTGGTTGTAGGTACAGTAATGTTCTGATGACAACTGAATATCCTGCCATGGTAGCCAAGCACCTGTGTTAGATCCTTATTGTTTTTACTCAGCAATGCTTGCTGCTGGAACCCTATTATTTTTGTTCTTGCTATTGTTCTCTCTTCTTCTTCCTTTTCTCTGTGAGAAGTGGTCCTGCAGCTGTAACACTCATGCTGTAACTGTAAGATCAACCAACAATTACTAAAATGGGCAGGTGGGTTGATGGCACTTTAACACTCAAGAATACATTTTTGTGATTACTGCAAAATCAGTCATCATTTTAATCTGTCAATTTACCTGCTCTGCTAAAAACGTCAATTTTTGCGAATTTTTCTCAAGTCCTCAAAATTCTATTTTTGACACCTTGTTAGAAACGGTTGAGCTGTTTCTACACTGTGAAACTGATAACATTTGGTAATGACTGATTTAAGTCGGCATGGATTATTACAAGAAATAATACATATTTAGATATTTCACATTCCAAGAAAAAGAGCATTTGCTGGTTAGTTAAAAGTTGACAAACCATATCCTGATCTACTTTTGCTATTTCCAAAAGCAAATTCACAATCTCCCAGGACCTACATATAATAATTAGAATTTCTTTTTATTATTACTTTCCTCTGCTAAAAGTGTGATGACCTAGAGACACAAAAAAGACACATAATGACACTAATTGACCTCAAGGTGACACTATAATAATTAAGCTTATGTTTTAAAAAAATAGTTTGGCCAAGAGTCAAAATTCTTTCATTATTTTAAATCACTCAAGTCATCTGCTCTAAAAATGTCAAATTCTGTGATTTTTCACAATCTGCTTAAACACTAATTATTGCCTCTATTAATTATTATCATTATTATTAAATTGAATTTATATAGCATTAAATCAATTCCCCTATGTGCAATTAATTATTAATTATTATTATCATTACTATTATTACTTGTTCTGTGGCCCAAACTGTCAAAGATACAATTGTAAAAACCACAGAAAATGCTGTCACAGAGGTGCTTTAGTATACCTCAAACATTTCTAAAAAATTTGAAAAATACAGTAATCAAAGACACTTTACAAGTTAAAATTATGGAACACAACACATTAAAAATATCACATAACACAATCACACATTAAAAGCATTTCTGAAAAAGGGAATCTGTGTGGGACAGGTTCTGGAGGACAAGGGTGACGTTGTCACAGGAGTGGGAGTGGGTAAGCAGATGAGCAGCAGAGTTCTGGATGTATTGAAGCATATTTAGGACTGAAGGTAAGATGTTCAAAAGAAGGAAAGGCAGGAATAGAAATGGTGGATCTAATGTCCCTGTAGCAGAACCGGCCTTTAACTGACCCCTTCTTTCCCTCCTTTTCTGGTGATACTCAAGGGAAATGGAGGTGTAAACCCGCCAACTGATTGAATTGTAGACCATCTGGTTTACCTATAATGCAATCTGATTTCGAAGAGAGAAAAGATGTCTGGACAAGAGACATCTCCTCCATGTTTTCTTTTCAGGGAAGCCAGGGACACATACACCTCAACATCAAAGGTGTCCTTCTCCTCACCTTCTCCTCACTATGTTTCTCATGGCAATGCTAATTCTCTCCTGATAGCCCCAAGAGTGATCAAGACAATAAAACCGCCTGGAGAGACAAACGCCAGGCTCCAGAGGAACATCCACAAGCATCAGCAAATGCTGATGGGTTGTAAACCGGACATCCATTGAGGCAACTTGAGTATGCTTGTGTGATTTTCCTCAACACTCCAAGATAACCAGACTTTTATGTTAAACTTAAATTTTCATGTTTTCAACTTGCAGGACTCGGGGTACGCATAATATTGATGTTTTTCCCGTATCTCTGACCTGAAGTATGACCAAGTTGTGATTTTAACGGTTTTATAAAAGTTTGTATGAATTGTCACCACAAGACTATACTGCCATCCAGAGTTTCCTAACCGTCAGATTGAATATGCTTGACTTGGCACATTTATCGATAAGTAACTATAATCGTGATAATCATTTTGACAAATATAATCTACCTCTCTTTATTCCTACCTTTATTTTTGTATTGGTTATTCATTGAGTTATTATACCTGTTGGGATAAAACTGTACCATGATTATCATTTAATGTTTTCACCCAACCAAGTGTCTAATGCATGCTGTGAACAATGTTGAAATGCCATTGAAAATTGGTCATTGAAATTATATGTGATTGACCATAGTGAGAAGCAGATGAGCCCCTCGTATGATTCTTTGATTAGTTCAGCTCCATGAGGCGAGATTACACCGCGCGTCACAAAGAGTCTCACGTGATTCGATGGCCTGCCTTTCGACACGCCCCGGAGCGACCTTTAAAAACTGCGTGTAGTGCGCGTTTCAGTAGTAGATTAGTAGCCTTTTAGTAGATTTGTAGTAGATTTTTAGTTTTGTTTTTGTTCTTTTGTTCTGTTCCTTTGTTTTCTTTCACGTCTAGTTACTCTCAGCTGAATTCCTTTCTTTGCTTTTGTCTTAAGTTTTGCACAGCCGTTTTGCTCCTTAAATTTTCGTCTTCGAGCTACTCCAAGCCATTCCGGGTAGCGTAAATAATCTTCAGAAGACGTATTCTTATAATTTGCCGTAAACTTCAAAGTTAACTTCCTCTTTAGCCCAACGTTTTGTTTTGTTTTGATTAGTGAATTTAGGCAAGTAATACTAATTTTGTAGCCTTCTTCGACCGGCCATCGAAGAGACTCTTAATTTGTACTATCAGTCTAAAATAATCCGTCACGGACTCAACCGAACCAAACCCCGCGGCCAGCTGTTGATCCTTGGTCCAGTTCACAACCTTCCGGAGCAGTCCATCATCTGTAACCGACCGCCGAACCAGTTCCAGAGACGCCCCGTTCCGCACCAGTTTGTCATCTTGGAGGTCTGGGCCTTCCACTAGACCACCAAGTAGATCGAGCCGCGGACGAACATCTGGAACGCCTTCGAGCCAGTTCGGAGCAGAGCACAACGGGACGCCAGCAACCAAGTAGGCACGCTAAGCGGGTTTGAATAAGAGTTGGTCCGTGAGGTTAAGAGTAGGTCAATTCGTCCAAATTCTCTCCATTAATCGTTCTTTCCCTTAACTCCGCGTTCGCGTCCCCATTATTCTTTTTAGACTGCCTCTCACTATCGCCAATTTATTTACCCTTGTGTTGCCATAAGTTTCTTGTGTGTTCTGTCATATCACCTCCCATCTTCTGTCTTATTGTTCATGGTACATTACCCATTATCCACAACTCTGCTTAATAAATGATATTTTGATTTAAGTCCTGGTTAGACGGTGTCCTTTTGAACTGAATATTTACGATCCCTGTATCCAGAATTTACACTTCAGGTTATCAGACTGGTTTACCGTTAGTTCATTCGTTAGTATTTATCAGCGTTATAGCAGTTAATTTCTGCAGTCCTTCTTAGCTGAGGAAGGTGGTGCCCCGACATTTTATCAACGAATGCAACATCAAATTAAGGTAGTACACACTACATCCCTCCTACAATATCCAAGATGGCGCAGCGCAAGTGGCAGCTTGTTAGCAGCTCTGTCCATTTTCCTTTGTATTACTGTGTTTTGTGTCCTGTTTTTTCCCATCGCTAGTCTTGGTTGATCGTGCGTACGTATGGATGTACAACAGCGCTAACCAGACTGCAGAGGGAGTACCAGGAGTGTAGCCTCATATGTTTGACTGAAAGTTGGTTATGAAGATCATGCCAGACTCACACATTATGCTTCCCTGTCCGCCACTCTCCCCACTTTCACACAGTATGTAAAGTGCCCCAGCAGAGACAATAGAACACTGGACTTACTGTATGCAAACAGTAAGGATGCTTACAGCTCATCACCTCTCACCCCGCTGGGCTGTTCCGCCCACAATCTGTTTTATATGTTCCCTGCATACCTTTGGTGAATAAACAACCACCAACCATCAGGCATGTGAGAAGATGGTCAGATGAGTCCAGCATGACACTGAGGGACTGTTTTGACACCACTGACTAAGATGTGTTGTGCAGTCCACACAGGGAGGACACTGACAGTTTAACAACTTGCATTACGGACTACATTAACTTCTGTGTGGAAAACACTGTGCCTATAAAGAAGGTATGGTGTTTCCAAAACAACAAACCCTGGGTGTCCCCGGAACTGAATAAAATAAAATGTTTCAAAGTCAGCAAATTAGATGTACATGTGACATTAATTGTCACAGCAAATTGGTGAAATAATGTGAGTTTACTACAATGTGAGATTAGTGATGCCTGCTTTGTGCAATCTTTCAAAATAGTGTGCTTTGTGACCTTTTTGAGCTAAATATGTTAGTGTTCTTGTGCAATAACTAATGTCCTGTCTTGTTGTGACCACTGAACATACATACAGACCTGATCCATGTCCGCGTTGCGAGGCAGGAAGTACACTATGTTGTCTGATATCAGTTTGGCCAGGTGGAAAATCTCAAATGTGTCTACTGTTAAGGATTAAAAAAGATTCAAATCAACATTTGATGTAAACAGACTGCTACAGGACAGCCCATAGAGTGTGAAAATTCAAGGGATCAACCCATGTAATATTGTGGAATTTCATGTAGTGGAAATTTTGTCCAGGGATGGGATGAGATGATTGATACCACTCTCATGTTTGTGTGGTAAAAATTAATCTACAGTCAGTGGCCTGATCTTAGCTTGGCATAAAGACTGGAAAAATCTAGCCTCAGCTGACTCCTCTCTATGTGGAGGAGCAGCGACTCTACTCTGAGCTCCTCCCAGGTGACAGAGCTCCTCACCCTATCTCTAAGGGAGCGCCCTGCCACCCTGCGGAGAAAACTCATTTCAGCCGCTTGTATCCGGGACCTCGTTCTTTCGGTCATGACCCAAAGTTCATGACCATAGGTGAGGGTAGGAACGTAGATTGACCGGTAAATCGAGAGCTGAGCCGAAAGGCTCAGCTCCTTCTTCACCACGACAGACAGGTACAGCGGCCGCATTACTGTAGCCGCTGCACCGATCCGCCTGTCAATCTCACGCTCCATCCTTCCCTCACTCGTGAACAGGATCCCAAGATACTTAAACTCCTCCACTTGAGGCAGGAACTCTCCCCCAACCTGGAGGGAGCAAGCCACCTTTTTCCGGTCGAGAACCATGGCCTCGGACTTGGAGGTGCTGACTCTCATCCCTGCTGCTTCACACTCGGCTGCGAACTGCCCCAGTGCATGCTGAAGGTCCTGGCTCGAGGGAGCCAACAAGACAACATCATCCGCGAAAAGCAGAGACGAAATCTGCCGGCTCCTGAACTGAACCCCCTCCGGCCCCTGGCTGCGCCTAGAAATTTTGTCCATAAAAATGATGAACAGAACTGGTGACAAAGGGCAGCCCTGTCGGAGTCCAACATGCACTGGCAACAGGTCCATTGGCAATGCGGACCAAGCTCCTGCTCCGGTTGTACAGGGACTGTACAGCCCTCAACAGAGGGCCTCCAACTCCATACTCCCGGAGCACCTCCCACAGAATGACGCGAGGGACATGGTCGAATGCCTTCTCCAAGTCCACAAAGCACATGTGGACTGGTTGGGCAAACTCCCATGAACCCTCAAAAACCCTGTGGAGGGTATAGAGCTGGTCCAGTGTTCCACGGCTAGGACGAAAAACCGTATTGTTCCTCCTGAATCCAAGGTTCGACTATCAACCGGATCCTCCTCTCCAATACCCTGGAATAGATTTTCCCAGGAAGGCTGAGGAGTGTGATCCCCCAATAGTTGGAACACACCCTCCAGTCCCCCTTTTTAAAAAGAGGGACCACCACCCCAGTCTGCCAGTCCAGAGGCACCATCCCCGACTGCCATGCGATGTTGCAGAGGTGTGTCAACCAAGACAGTCTTACAACATCCAGAGACTTAAGGTACTCAGGGCAGATCTCATCCAAAGGCAAAAATTATAATTCTGACTTGGAAAACAAGTAAAGGTGCTTACAACAAAATGTGCTAATTTTTTTGTTCTACAGAATGATTCACACTCCAGTTAGGACTGTACATATATTTCAAAACATCAAAGGATATCCATCAGGCTCCATCATGACCTTAATGTCAAAAACTTCAGCAGTCAGATAATCAGGCCCTCCCCAAGGTGGTGACAGGAAAACCACGTCGCCACGAAGATGGGGTGCCAGCTGAAGGAAGTCCCCTTGCAGGAAGTCAATTTGGTCAGCGACGCCATAAACCATAGCATTGTGCCACGCCAAGTCCAGCCGCACTGAGTCGATATCTATGGCCAAGACTGAGAGGTAGCAGAAGACGGAGATAGTGAGTACACAGTCTTTTACCTTTCTGTATGTACAGGAACTGAAATATTTATAATCTTGTGTTTGGACTAACTGGACAGTTAATCACATAAAAACATATTAAAACAGAAATATTAAACCCTGGAGGCAGTTCAGAGGCTTGAATGTTTGTTACTATTTTGTATGGCAGTTGACATAGTTAGTTATGGAGTTCTTCATGAGAGCATCTTGAGCCCTTTTATACTTTCTTTACACATGCTTCCATTGGAGTGCCATTACTCAGTGTTGAGCCAGAACGCGTTCATTGAACGATGAACTGAACGTACTGTATTACTGATGAATGTTACTGTGAACTCGTTCATTCTGGATCTGTGAACGGCACACTCTCTCAGTTTAACTTCGTTCAATAGGGTGCCAGATTTCTATAGAGCCTGCTGTCTGTGGTTCTATATGGGCTGTGGCGATAATTTTGAAAAATAATAGCTTGCAGCAACATATGGAAAAAATAACTATGAACTCGTTCATTTTTGGAATGGTGAACTTAGTTCAAAATTTTGAATTATGAACTAGAAAACTGAACTAGTTCATTTTAACATCGTAGTTGTGCAGATGGAAAATAATTGTTTATCTGTTTAGATACCGATACCGCACCTAATTCTCATCCACTGATTCTCTCCCCATTTAAGTGGCAAGGCTGGGATGTTTTTTTGCCAGACTGTTCAAGCTTTATTCTAAACTTTCCAGCCATTTCTTGTCTTTTGTATTCCTAGTAGCACTAGTATGTTCCTGGTCACGTGCGAGCAGGGTGAGCAGTTAACACAATCCTATTTAAATTTTCAAAAAAAAAAAAAAAAAAATCTAAACTTATCCCTTTCTCTCTAAAATTCTTGAAAAAACAGCTGCAAACAGTTGTGTGACTTTTCACATAATAGTTTATATGATTTATATGATTTTCAGTTAGGATTTAGAGTGCACAATAGCAAGACACAGCACTGGTCAAAGACCTTCCAGTTACATTAGAAAAAAGGACTTACTCTCTGTTAGATCTTCGACGCCATTGACCATTACATCCTATTACTGAAACTGGAATGTTTAATTGCCATTAATTAAGCAGCAGCAAAGTGGTTTAAGTCTTATTTATCAGATTGATTCAATTTGTACACGTTAATTCCACAAGGTTCTGTGCTTAGACTCACCCTATATACTAGGGATGACGAGATTCACCGATTCATATTGGTGATCCGATACAAACGTTTGTGATGTGACTGCACCGGTAGATACAAGGTACATCGGATATAATTTACGGGTGCATCTCCTCTAACCTGTCTGCATTGGTAAATTCCATGGTTAAATCGATTATTTCATGTTCTAGTACTATTCCCTGCCTAGATGTGTTTTCCGAGGCAACCTGAACGCAGCATTGCTCCTCCTTCACTGACGCAAGCGTTGTTCACAACACGGAGGGAAACGAGAATGATGTTAGCAGCGAGGAGATATTCAGTGCACTGAAAAAGACACACAAATTAAATGTGTGGCAATATTTTGGGTTTTTCAAGTGAGAAGGTAAACAGGACAAAACGCATGCAATCTGCTAACAATGCCGACCAGCTATCAATTACGTCAGTAGTAGAGAACATATTTCGGAGTAAGGATTGCTTATTATAAATAAAATGTAATGGTCTGTCTATACATACTGAATTATATCTTTTTTTAAAAATAGGATTTATTTGCTTGGTTTGCTCAGTAAAAACTGAGAGTAAAGCAGAGTTGTGCTCTAAGAAATCTGATATGGGCACACTCTCGTACCACAACTAACTGTATCGAACTGGATCACATCATATCGAACTGCATCTCTTTGTAAGCAAGTCATATCGTTATGAAATCATTTTTGAATTGCATTGTATCGTGAACAGGAGGGAATCGCATCGCATCTCATTGACAGAGGCTTCAGTGAATCGTTAATGTATCCTATCGGTGGCTGCGTATCGAGATGCGTATCGAATTGACCTCAGTGGTGGAGATATACATCCCTAACGTACACACACACACACACACACACACACACACACACACACACACACACACACACACACACACACACACACACACACACACACACACACACACACACACACACACACACAGGGCTTACCTCTTTTTCCAGTGAGGGCAAACTGGATGGCATTTCCTCCCACACCACAGAAGGCGTCTATGACTAGCTGAGAGTCAGAAAAGCTGTGGTCAACTCTGAGAGCGATGTGCTCAGCGATCCTCTCTGGTGTGACAGAGAACCAGCCCTCTGAAACACAAAAAATGTTAGTGACGTATGTAAGACAGAACATAAGAAATTCTGGATATCCTACATTGTCAAGTAAAATCATATGAATGAAAGCGTTATCAATGTTTGACATCTTGACATCTAAAGAAATCAATAACATACTTACTAATTTTGGAAAAATAAACCACTACCTAAGATGGTTTTGAAGTATGTAGACGAAATTCAGGACAGAAAGCTGCAGGACACTTTGACATTGACCTGAGAAGACTCAGGTACTTGAAAGTAAAAAGAGTGAGCTATTGTTAGTTGGCAAGAGCAGTGTACAGCTATAGGAGAAAGTTAGCTTGGAGCTAAAGACTGGGTGACAATGCGGGCATTGGAGATAACATTCTTCAGTGGGAAATGGCTACAAAAAAAAAACGTAACAGCCTCTCGCATCACACCATCATAGCCAACAAAGACTCCGACCTACTCACTGAGTACTGATCACTCACTCACTCACTTGATCTGATAAATGACACATACATTTGGTGGCACAGTGCAACAAGTGGTAACACTATCACAGCTAGAAGGTCCCGGTTCGAATCCCGCTGTGGGCGCTGGTGGCGTGTCCTCCACCAGGTGCCTGCTGCTCGAGGGAAGGGGCCTTTCTGTGTGGAGTTTGCATGTTCTCCCAGTGTTCACCTGAGGTATCCTCCATAAAATGTACCCCTACTAAAAACATGCAAAAAGATCACCACCTGACCAATGGTGATGAAGGAAAACTGGGTCCCCGGGTGCCGCTGTGAGCTGGCAGCCCACTGTTGGGATAAATGCAGAGAAAATAATTTCACTTGCATGGCGTGTACAGTTCCCTCCCTGTAACTTTGTGTGCTGTGATAAATAAAGTTGACTTCTTCTTCATTCACAACCGACACATTTCTAATTCCTCTACCTGTTCCACTGCACTGTTATAAAAAATAGAGGTGCAACTTTGTGGGCGTTACCCTGGTCATTTCCCTGTGTGAGAAATATAATGTGTGGTGGGAGTGTGTGACAAATGACTGAAAAGTGTAACGGTCATGCTCAATGTGTGACATTTGAGAGCCCTTGCATTAACTTAACCTTAACGGCGAAAAAATGCCTGGAAACAATGCCTGCTTTCAAAGACTCCATGTGCCATGGCAAAAAATGGAACACAAAATGTTCCATCTGTTGAAAGACGACTGAGGAGACAGCAGGGACTACCGCGAATTTCAACCGACCCTAACCCTAACCCTGCACCCAGAAAAGTAAGTGACATGCTACGTTGAATGCTGCTAATGGTTGGCTAGGGCTGCCACCACCCAGAGAGTTAGTTTGCTCAACAGTTAGAACCTCTTAGCCTAGGACTTTGCTGTCTGCTGATGTCTACAGTTTGTGAGCATAATATGAAGGATTCACAGTATTAGAGTATCTGACAATTGTATCACATATTCAGATAATTGTATTGCCATTTGCCAACAATGTTATTTGGAGGGTGCATTATCAAGGAGGATCTAAGTTGAATAGAGTCTGTTTTTTTGACACAATGTGCTTAGCAAGGAGTCCAGTAGCTTAATGCAATGCTAACAGTCTCTCATTAGACTGAATTTGGTGGTTTACATTGTATTTACTGAAATGACACTTACAAATACATTACATGAACAGAACAAGAAACAAGAAAATGTCCACTGTTTATTGATACTGCAAGATTTTAACTTAATTAAAAGTGATGTGGTAATGTTAGCAGATCTTCTACCAAAGATATTGGAACGCAGAGCTCTCTACTAGTGCTACCATCATAGCCTAGAGCGTGTTCCATTCGCTACCTTTGATACATTCGCCAAAAGTCAGAGCCGTATATAAATATATATAGAGAGAGGGGAGACACAGATAAAGTTACTGAATTTAAAGCTTGATTTGCAGGACAGGGGTGTATTCATATTTTTGCCATTGTCTAGCCAACATATTTTTAATATGGTCAAGTACATACATACATAAACAGATAAATACATAAATAAATAAATATTATCCTAGACCTATAATATCCTTGTTGGTATGAAAGTTGAAAGTTTTTTGCACGAGCAGCTAAATGTTTATCCTATCTCCCTTATAGGCTCCTCTATTGTGTCACAATTTGGACCTCAAACATCATTACATCATTCTTTGGTGAACCGCAGAAGGTCTACGACCTGAAACATCCAAGTCAAAAGGCCATAAGTGACTCCCTTGTAAAGGACTTAATAATTAGCTGTGGCTTGCCCCTCTCCATTGTTGACCATCAGGGCTTCAGGCACTTTCTTCATGTCCTGGACCCTCTGTATGT
Organism: Chaetodon trifascialis; assembly: GCF_039877785.1. NCBI lineage: Eukaryota > Metazoa > Chordata > Actinopteri > Chaetodontiformes > Chaetodontidae > Chaetodon > Chaetodon trifascialis. The sequence continues at coordinate 27,342,398 of NC_092066.1, forward strand.
GCCAGTAGCACATACCATTCCAGGCCTGGTGGAAGCCAAAAAGGAACTAATTAAAAGCCGGCTGGCAGAAGTTTCCAGTGTCTCTGTTACAACAGACATTTGGAGTGACAGGAAGATGAGGACGTTTCTTGGGGTGACCACACACAGAGTGACAAGGGATGAAAGAAACCAGGAACCCAACCTTCAGTCAACAGGTGGGAGGTTGACCATCTGGTGACCTGGTGCAACCAGAACAACCTAGAGCTCAACGCTCTAAAGACAGTGGAGATGGTTGTTGACTTCAGGAAAAACTCAGCATCACCTGCCCCCATCACCCTCTGCGACTCCACTATTGACACTGTGGAGTCTTTCCATTTCCTGTGAACTATCATCTCCCAGGACCTCAAGTGGGAGCCGAACATCAGCTCTCTCATCAAGAAAGCACAGCAGAGGATGTATTTCCTACGGCAGCTGAAGAAATTCAGTCTGCCAAAGACAATGATGGTGCACTTTTACACAGCCATCACTGAGTCCATTCTCAGCTCCTCCATCACCATCTGGTACGCTGCTGCCACTGCCAAGGACAAGGGCAGACTGCAGCGTGTCATTCGGTCTGCAGAGAAGGTGATCGGCTGCAATCTTCTGTCTCTTCAGGACCTGTACACCTCCAGGACCCTGAGGCGTGCAGGAAAGATTGTGGCTGACGCCTCCCACCCCAGACATAAACTCTTTCAGACACTCCCCTCTGGATCAGGAGGCTGCGGTCCATCAGGACCAAAACCTCACGCCACAAGAACAGTTTTTTCCCATCTGCTGTCAGCCTTATTAACAAGGCCCGGAACCCCCCGACACTCTTCGCACTCCACCTCTGACTCTACTTGTCATTGACATTGCCATAACTATATGCGTTACATTAAGGCTCTGCTTGGATTTCCTTTTGAAAAAACTGACTGTGCCTCTGTTAAAAAAAAACCAAACAAAAAAACAAAACTGACTTGTGTACATATATTTATATTGTTAGATTTTTTACTTACTGTTACAGTTTCTACTATTGTTATATCTTTTACTTATTTTTATATTATTTACTTACTGTTATATTTTTTACTTTTCTAATAGCTTCTTTTTTAATAGATGTGTCATCCACCAACCTCACCAAAGCAAATTCCTCATATGTGTAAAATCATACTTGGCAATAAAGCTTTTTCTGATTCTGATTCTGTCCTATCTTCCTGCCTGTGAGAGAGTGCATGGGAAAGACTCAGGTGAGAACATTGCCATGCTGTTTGAATCCTGTATTGAGGAGTACCTGATTAAAAGCAAGATATTTTTTGTAATAACAGATAATGCATCGAACATGAAGAAAGCCTTTCAGGTCAGCTTTCCCAGAGAGGATCCCTGTTGTGCTGAAACTGAAGATCCCATCACATCTGAGGAGGATGAGGAAGATGAGTTCTGGGAAGATTTGATGGCAGAAGATCAGCAGTTAGTGAATGACACATTAGATGACAATTGTCAGAGCAGCAGAGATTGTCTTGCTTCTGTCATTCACTGCAGCTAGTGATAAAAGACGGCCTGAAAGAGGCATGTGGGCTCTCAAGCACCCTGGAAAAGGTGTCCCGCACCGCCACCATCCTCCACACAAGCACCACCTTTAAAGATCGCTTCGAAGCGTGGCTTGGGGATGTCACCATCCCTTCAGCTAACGCAACACGGTGGAACTCTACCCTGAAGCAGGTCCAGGGTTACGTGCAATTAGCCAAAAGCTAGCTAGTGTGTTACAATCAGAGGGCCACCAAAACCTCCTCGTCGCCACGCAGGTATGGTTAGCTTAAGGAGCTGATAGAAATTCTTGAGCCGTTTCTAGAGGCCACTAACCTCTCTCAGGGCGAGAAAATAGTAACCGTCAGTGTAGTTGTGCTCTGTGTTCTCAGTCTGTGCACTCACATGCAAGAAAAAAAAGGGAACGTGAAGTACTGAGGACCCCTAGTGCAAGCTCTTGAGAAGTCCTTGAAAACTAGGTTTGTCGAGATATTACAAGCAGTACAGATGCCAGGATGTGAACCATCCAAACAGTGGATGCAGAGACTGGACAAGAGGAATGTGATCTTGTTATTGTTATTGTTATTGTTATCCAAATAACAAGCCGTGGGTGACAAAGGACATTAAAGTCATCCTCAATGAGAAGAAGAGGGCTCTCTGGTAACTGGTAACAGGGAGGAGGTGAGAACAATACAAAGGGAACTGAAGGTGAAAATCAAGGAAGTTAAGGAGAAATACAGGAGGAAGCTGGAGTGGAAACTCCAGCAGAACAACTTGAGGAGAGGTCTGGAGTGGAATGAAGACCATCACTGGCTTCAGAACGACCAACAACAGAGGAGTTGAAGGCAGCGTTGACAGGGTCAATGGACTGAATCTGTTTTTTAATAGATTTGACACTTCAGGCCTGGCTCATCCCCCCTCCGACTCCTCTGCTGCCTGTCCTGGACAACCACTACCAACCACTCCCCACTCCCCCTGCTATTCTCTATGCTGTTGCGTGCTGGGGCAGCAGGCTGAGGATGGCGGACGCCAACAAAGCTACGGTCTATCTTGGACAATGTCTCACACCAACTTCATGATGTTCTGGTCTGGCATAAGAGTACTTTCAGTGAGAGACTCATCCCACCAAAATGCAAGACTGAACGCTACAGGAAATCATTCCTGCCTGTGGCCATCAAACTGTACAACTCATCCCTCTGAATGGCCCTTGTCTAAGTGTGTATATATATAGTTATCTGTAGTTAGTTATATATTTAGTTATCTGTATATTAACGCAAATCAATTTTAACGGCATAATTTTTTTTAATCGCGCAATTAACGCTCTTTGTGACCTAGTGAACTTGTAGTTTTTTATAAGCTGTGGCCACTGCTAGTAATGTTACAAAAACTACAGGATAGGCACACCCCACGTGTTTGGTCTTGCCTGCTCGCTAGCTGTAAAAGAGTAGGCGACCGGTTTGTGTGGATATCAAGCGAGAAACGCCGAAATGGATGCGAACAAGATTCTGAATGGAAGGTTTAGTTTCAAAAAGTTGCCAGATGGGTCGACTGACAAGACCAAAGTTATCTGTGTGTATTGTTGGTGTGAACTGAATTATCACCGCAGCACATCCAGTCTGAAATACCACTTGATGGCCAAACACACAGCGAATGCGAATTCTCTGCCGCCTCCTTGTCAAAACCAGGTGACAATGGATGGCTTTCAACAGAGGCACATGGATAGCACAACTAAGAACAAGCTTACTGCAGCCATAGCCAAGTAATGTTCATTCTTTCTGGAGAGAAATAAGAGACTGGGTTGATAAGCCTCTGGTGAATAAACAGAAGAGCATTATAGTCTGACTGCTTGTATGTTCAAAGGAAACTCAAGAAATGAAAGTTTCAGCCATGGTTTAACTGCACTATACCCTGAGTCCTAGTTTACAATGATGAGCACTTTAATGTGTAACTTTATTTTGTATCACCCTGTTTTGATCCCTTAGAAAGGGTTGTTGAAGGAGCTTTTTTGTAACCAAGTATTTATTTTTTTGTCATCTGTTTATTGACAGTGTTAAAATGCGTGGGATTTGATTCATTCAAATGTGAATGACTGCTCAAAGTGAGAATGTTAATGTGAAATATAACACTACACATGTTGTTTTCAATAAAAAAACATTTGCACAAAGCAAGCCTACCCACTTTTCCATGTAGATAAGAGTAAGAAAATGATAATTAATAGGACTTTTAGAATAGATAAAAATGTGCGATTAATTTGCGATTAATCGCGAGTTAACTATGACGTTCATGAGATTAATCACGACTAAATATTTTAATCGATTGACAGCTATAATATATATATATATATTTTCAAAGTCAAATATATATTTTTAGTTATATATAGTTATATTTCTCTTTTAATTGCAATTACATGTTTTCATGTTTATCTTTTCTTTCTCTTCTATATCTCTTCTATTCTTTTATTCTGATTCTGATTTAAAGACTTAGTTCCTTACTTTTTCAAACATCAGGTTATTTATTTAGCCTTGCCTTACAGCTCTTGTGTTACAAACAACCACAGTTTGTCTTCAAACAACTGCCTACTACTGCTGTGTGTTCTTTCTCATTTGAGTGAACCAACCTACCTACCTACCAACAATTCTGGCTCAATACTGTTGTCGTCTAGAGGGTGCACAAATGGGAATCTGCTGTTTACCATCAGCTCTGCTGTGTGCAGCACTTAACTCAAGGTGAAGGCAGGATGCAGTTATGAGATTTTACCGACAGTTTGAGGAATCAATGGAGTTACTATATTTAGTCACAAGCTCTAATACTTTTCATTGGTTAATTATTTGTAAAACCCACAGATGTAATCTGGCTTAATGGTGAGCATGTAATTTAAAAAAAAATAAATAAATTAAAAAATTACAAAATATGGAGATGTGAGGTTTCTACCCATGGATCTGGATGCCTGCAAATGATAAATTGACTGCATTTATATAGTGCTTTCCTAGTCTTACTGACACTGCTGCCAGAGGCTATTATGCAAGGTGCCACAATCGGGAGTAATTTGGGGTTCAGTATCTTGTCCAAGGACACACTGACATGCAGACTACAGGAGCCAGGGATCGAACCATTGACCTTCTGAATAGCATATGACCTCTCTACCTCCAGAGCCACCCCACAGGTATTTTATAACATAAGCCTTGTTAGGAAATTAAGGGTTCCTGTTCAAAGAAATGCTAGAGGGCATTTAAGTTTGCCATAAGCATGCATTCACCCATTCACACACATATTCATACCATGTCTAGTACACCTGCTAATGCTGCGAGCCTTAGCATGCTCACACACCAATGATATAGCATCAGCAGCAATTTGGGGCTCAGCATCTTGCCGAAGGATACTTTGACATGTCAACCAGGGATTGGACCACCAACCTTCTGATAGGCGGATGATGGTTCTACCTCCCAATCCACAGCCGCCCCAAACTTACAGCAACTGGTATTTTCCCAGCAGCCTTCCATCCGAGTTGCAGTTGAGATAAATGAAGACCCATTTCACTATTTGATTAATTATGCTAATGCTTCATTTGGAGCAGATGGCAATGAAATAAATTCTTTGGTAGTTTCTAAGCATGGATTTAGAGTGCAGACTGACCCCGATCAAGCCTGATCCCTTGATCGAAACGAGAGAAGAGTCTGTAGCGTTGAGCCCAATATTTGGCCAGTTCTGGTTCAGCTGCCATCTCTGCTGGGACCTGCTGCTTCTTCATTCGCTTTCTCTTCTTCTTCTTTAACTTCTTTCTATCTTTCATACTTAACTCTACACACACACACACACACACACACACACACACACACACACACACACACACACACACACACACACACACACACACACACACACACATTCCTCATAGAGTTAGTCTTATTTTTTTACAAACAAAAATGCATGCTATTGGAAGCATCTGACAGTTGCTATGCTTACCATTGCTGCCTTCAGGTGCATCAGACAGGAAAAAGTCAGGAACGTCTAGATGTGATAACTGTCTACCAGGAAGCTTCCCCTCCTCCCTCTCACTATTCACAGTTCCAATAGCATAGTTGAAGGAGGTGCTAGGCTGAATGCACTTCCTCCTCTCTGCATCTAAACTGCACAGAGAATTGGAACTGCCTTCTCCCACAGTCTCTTTACTTCCTTCATCAGCACACTTTATCTCCTTCCTCCTCCTCTTCTCCTCTTCTCCCAACACTTTTCCCACAAATGGAGGCCTGTCCTTTGGTTCTTGTTTGCTTCCCATCTCACCCTGGTCACATTGAGTCATCTGTGTCTCTGTCTGGTTCTTTTCAAGAAACTTTTGGACCTGTGAAATAAACACAGTATTCTTCCCTTAACTACTCTTCTATCTGACATCCATACTAATAAATGTCCATTTTGGAATATTGTTTTTGATCTTTAAAAAGGCATGCCAAAGTTTGCAGCCAACCGGAACAGATTGCCAACATTCAGGTAATTATCAGACATGTAAAGACATTCAAAAGATGCATACTTTCACAAAGTGAATATTGCTTACCTATGTAGATTCAAAATTGCATTGCATTTTTGATAAGACACTAAGGGCCAGACTTAATAATGGCGTAACACAAAGGTGTGCTGTGTTTTAAACTGAATTTAGTGGCATATCTCTCCTCAAGAAGAGAGAGAGAGCTCATACTGTAGGTCCAGTTCACAAATGGGATATCTTTGAGATCATCAAACTCAGTGCTTGCACATGAGGGAATTGTTGGGTCACTATAAATAAACAGTATGGTCCATACCAGTTCTAAATGAAAAGTGCCCTGAGACAACTTCTGTTGTGATTTGGCGCTATATAAAAAAACCTGACCGTGAAATTGAAATGGTGACGTGATCCCACAACATTTATTTCCACTTCCAGTTAAACCCCTTATTATAATTTATTTTTGTTTTTATATTACAATCGTAAAATGCAACAGAACAGTTCTAAGTTATACTGTTAATGGACACGGAGACAAACTTCATGGGGAAAAATAAAAACTTTCCAAAGGCTGGGACTTTGAATTTGAATGAAATGGATCAGTTTGTGTTTTTTTTTACACAAACACATGGCAATTACATACATATAGTATATTTGACATATTTGTGCCATTTCCACCTCCCCTGTTCTTATCAAAAACATGACTGCATTTAACATCCACATACACACACTGGTGGTACGATTTGAAGAAATTCAAAAAAAAAAAAAAAAAAAAAAAAAAATCAAAACCAGAATCACTAGTTCAAAGTCAAGCAAGATGGTCAGGAGGTTTACATCAAAAAGTCTGTGCACTACACTGTCTCCCAGCTGTTCTAGAAACTACTGGGCATCCACGTTTCATCTCCAATGCCCTATGTAGATGGATGTTTACAAGACCCTGCATCTGTCATGTTGGAAATACACTACATGGCATCTCAGATGAGTCCGCTCAGATTGCTTAACCAAGTCCATTCCAAGCAATAAGATCAGAACCTCCGTTCAAACAAAAAAACTACCTTCCTCTGTCCCGAGTCTTTAAGGTGGATCAGACAATGTACAGCCTTCAACACTTTATAGACTGTACCTTGCAGAGGGAGGTGCAGATCCATGGCTGTGTGTTGTTTCCACCTGTCTCTGAGAACCTGGTGTTTTTGCTTATGCTGCAGACTTTTTTCTTAGTCCACCACTTCCTCTGACACTTTTGACCAGCACTGCCTTTAAAGCTTAACACACTGTCGAACCTGAGATACAAACACAAACACCTCATCAAGAGACATTTACTGTGTAAAAACTGTTCCAATGTGTGTTAACACCAGATTTCACATACATGCAGCACATACAACCTTCCCTGTGAAAATAATGCCATGCTTCATGCTTTTTGAGCAAAGAGCAAAACAAATCTCACTTGATCACTCTCATTTTCACATTGTACATATATAAACTTAGTTGCCAGTTTATTAGGACCACTTTGATAAAACTACGCCATTACGCCAAAACTAAAAAATAAACAAATGTTCAGTCTCTAAAAACTGTTCAGAGAGGTGTTCATTAAAATGTCTGATCAGTTTGTCTGCTATAGTTTGTGCTGCTGCTGAACTGAACAGAAATATGAGGTGTTTCTGATATTTAGTCTATCCTCATTGAAATAAATAGGGTAGGAAAAGAATAAGAAACAGCTCTCAACATGTTTGGGTCAGAGAGGCATTTTTCAATCACAGAGACATTGCTTTCTTTGACCTCACATCCAGGGATGCCTCAGTGAAAACGTACCAGGTAAAGATTATATACTCTCACTATATATTGTGTATCTTTTTTTTAAATGGCATCACTGAACATGACGGAAACTGCATGTTGAGGCTCATGAACCATCTCTTGATAGCTTAGTTAACCAAATGTTCACTACATGGCTGTATGGCGTTCTGGCCTCATCACTGTCAGCAGGTGCTTGCTCGTGGGGGGAATATTGTTGAGTCTCTGTAGATTAAAGAGAATGGTTCTGACCTGCTCTATTTTAGTCTTTTTTATGTAAAGCACCCACTTGGTGCATGTGATTCATTTCTTGTAAAGCGCTTTGAGCTGCAACTCCTGCATGAATAGTGCAAAACAATCATTATTATAATTATTATCATTCTTCTTCTTCTTCTTCTTATTATTATTATTATTATTATTATCATTATTATTATTCTTATAATTTGGAAAGTGTCTTCAGACAACTTCAGCTGTGATATGGCAGTAGATATATAATACTGAACTGAAGTGAATTGACCACTACCGCCATCCACTTTCATTCTAGTCGGTGTGCTGTTATGGTCTATTTTTGTCAAAATGGCTCATGTCTCTTTCACTTGTGAATTCATTGATTCATTTTGAAGGTATATATAAGATCATATTTATTGACTATATACATGATTGATTATTAGTTATTGATTATTGTTACACAGATAACTAGATAACTTTCTTATTGGAAGTAAGTAGTGAAAGAGGCAGCGCGAGGGAGCAAGAGAGGGAAAAAAGGCTGTTTTCTTAAAACTATTCAGGAAATACAGACACAAAATGACATCCAATAGTACAGTACATAAATCAAGTATAGCCAGAAACATCTGTTTTGACCTCTGAAGAGCTGCAAAGATTTCAACATTTTCAACATGCTGTAAAACACAAAAAAATTGGATAAACAGCTATAAATAATATCCAAATGTGCTGAAGAATAGACTCCTGGAGGATGCTTCACGCTTAACATACTTCCAGTGGACATTTAAGGCACAACAAAGCTTTGGACCAACTGGAATGCAATGCAGCCAGATCTAGTGGACAAGAGAAAAAAAAACCAAAAAAAAAAAAAACAGCAGCTTGAACAGATCAGACTTACAGGGGCTCTGGGTTGTGTTTCAGTCCAAGTTTACTCCAGGCTTCTTTGGGTGTCAGATTTGGGCTCTCCTCCACATCCAGCTCATGACTTCAGACAAACAGAAAAAAACATGATTGTTATTTTCACATCTGCATCTCTTTCTATTTCAGCAGTTTGGCGAGCTGTAAGGAAATGAGAGAAGGAGGCCTATCACATCCTTCCACCCACCCATCCATCCATGGTAATCCCGATGTCCCTCTCCACAGCAATGTTGTCCAGTTACTCCTGGTGCATCTCGAGGTGTTCCCAGGCCAGATGAAATATTTAATTGCGAACATGCTTGCTTAACACGTTCTGGGTCTACATTGGGATTTCCTGCTAGTTGGTTGTGAAAAGCCAAAAATGGAAAACCTCGAGAAGAGGTACCCAGATAGAGCCTTTCCATGCGATGAAGCAGTGGTTCCACTCAGAACTGTGACCTCATTTTTTCAGTCACTACCCAAAATTAATGCCTATGGTGAGAGTTGGAACATAGATTGACTGAAGAAGCAAAACCTTTCCCTTCCAGCTCATATCTCTTCACCACAGTGGTCCAGTACAACACCCTGTCCATCCAATGCTCCGCTTTGCTCTTTCTACTGCTCAACAATATCCCCAGTCAGGGTCAGCATGTCTCCTCCCCAGCTAAACACAGTTTGAGCCAAGCCCTGAATTCCATTCCTAAGTTAAGTAACTGTTTGCCAGACCTTCCGTGAGGCCAACCAAAAGTCCCTTTCCAGGTTTTTGCTTCGACCACTGAAGCAGTTACCTGTCTTGGCCTCTGGCTATGTGCTGCGTTAGGAGACCCGTGCACCAACCAAGCCCAGACGTCCTCCATCTTCTGCTTTACAGCCTTTACAGCAGCGTCCACAATGGAGGCTTTGAGCATGGCTCATTTGGACTCCATGTCCCCATTCTCGCTTTGTTGAAGACATTTCAGATAGGAGCCTCCACATCATGGTCCAAGTTCACTGTCACTACACGTGTGGGTTTACCAGATCTGTCTGGCAGCCACTCGAGCCATTTGATTCAATTAACCACTAGGTGGTAATCTGCTCCTCACTTCAAGTGAGGTGTCACTTGAAGTGTCCAAGTGTCCAAGACTTAGGGCAGATTTGATGATGTGAACACAAAGTTAATTATCAATCTTTTTTTTTTTTTTATTAAGACAAAACACAGACAAAACAACCCAAGAACAGTGAGAACATTAACACAACAACTGTATACGGGTGTGTGTGTGAGTGTGTTCATGATCTGAACTATTTGTCAGTGGAGTAGATGGATGAAAAAAGAAAGGGAAAGTATAGGAGGGGAGATTAAAAAAAGAAATTAAATTGAGAAAAAAAGCAAAGAGATAAAAAAAAGTACACTGATGGTACTACTACTACCAATGTCAATAGTAATAAGACAGGGCGGGGTAGGCTGCTGGTTGCTACAGTCACAGTGCCCCTTGCATCTTTCATCCAATTCTCACAAAACATGACATAAATATTTGTGAAGGGGTACAAAGCACACCTTTGTCCACAAGAGAAACCAGATTAAAAATCACACAGTGCAATCTGACCTGCGTTTCACTTTAGCATGTCCTCGAGTTGGGGGTTTGTCATCTTCGTCGTCATCTTCTCTATTTGACATTTTATTGCTTGGACTGTCACAGCCAGCAGCATGCTGAGAACCTGAGTCACAAACATAAAAGATATTTATCAGCACAACTCACAACAAATACACTACATTACAATCACTATAAGCATAATATGGGATTTTTGATACAAATGTGGCCTGAAAACAGCTGGTGTTAATGTCCAGTGTGTGATTTAGTGCCATCTAGCAGGGGGGATGCATATTGCAAACAACTGAATACCCCTTGCCTTACCCTCCCCTACCAACGGTGTAGGAGGTCCTACAGTGGCGGCTAAAAAATGTTGATGGGCTCTCTTTAGAGCCATCGTTTGGTTTGTTCGTACTGTGCTAGTGTAGAACATGGCAGACTCTATGGAAGAGCAACTGCTCCCTCTGTAGATAAAATGGCTGATCCTCAAGTAATGGAACCACGATTCTTATTTTCAGGTGATTATACAGTAATGAAAATAGAATTTTGAATATTATATTCCATTCCTGCCATTATGTCCCCTTGAATCCTACACACTGGACCTCTAACTAGATGAGGCATGGATAATCTGATATTTGAACCACAAATTTTGCAGTTCAGGTCCAACCAAGATTATAACCCCAGATTCCAAAAAAAGAATCTCACGTACAGATGTTTCATGGATTCTGTGTATCAAGTCTGCACTGAAAGCTTGCAAAAAATACAGGCTTGAATGAATAGAGGGCAAAATGTGAAGAAGGATCTCTTTGTGGAAGACCTACAGCCAGCACAAGATGCGATCATTCAGTATTGTTAGTCTGCTTCCTTTATGGATGAGATGACTGCACTGAAAAGAAGACCTCAGTAAAAAAAGAGCAGCCATCTTCACAAACTCTCTCTTTCTCAAGTACAACTTGATAAGAGATTTTTGCAATCGCCATGCCAAGTCAAACAACCACTTAAGCTCCTAATAAACCATTGTATGAATCAACTTCCCATCAGACATGTTCATAAGTGCATAAGGCACAGTGGAGGGAGTTGCACTCTTGTGTTTGAGGCAGAAATATTGGATTGTTAGAGGAAGTGCTGGAATCTGAAATGTCATTTTGAAATGCGTGACCCACACGAAACTCGCCTAGTCGACATGTACACAAGTATTTCTCATCTGTGGAAAAATAAAAATGTAACACAATGGAGTCTTACATAACAAAAGAGTACGCGTAGAGAAAGTGCACCTGGAGAACTGGATGCAGGAGAACAAGCTAACTGTGAATGTCAGCAAGACTAAGGGGCTGACAGTGGCAAGAACAAGGAACGACTATCCCCTCAGGATCAACAGGGCACCAGCTTCAGATAACTTTGTGTCTACATCACACAGGGCTCATCAGTGTCTCTACCACCTCAAGCCTGAGATACTGGTAAGAGCACCAAGAGGGAATACCTTGACCTTCAGAGGGTGATGCAGTTAGCTGAATGCACCATCAGATGTCAACTGTCAGACTTACAAGATATTTACACCAGCAGATGACGGACAAACAACAGACACTTCTCTCTGCTGTGGTAACGGAGGTGCCACTGCTACCTGAAGGCCAAAATGAAGGGGATGAGGGGGAGTTTCTTCCCTTAGGTAATTCAGGTCCTGAACCTGAGACTTTACACATAATCTATAATTCATTCCTGTCATAGTGATGTCATCATCATCTCTCATATTGCATATCTTAGAATGCATGTTGTTGTCTGAGTTATTGTTGTTTTTTTCTGAAACTGACTGATTTACTGTTGAATTTTTAAGGAACTTACAAATCAACTAATTGAAACTCATAATTACTCTATTGTTTCATTCTTTAATTATACCCTGTTTTTTAACCCTGTGTCTAAACCGTAATCGAATCAGACACATTTTTTACTGGCACGTCTCACTCAATAGCTATGTTCTCATTTTAATCTCTGTCTGTACCGGCTATGCACAGGCTTGCATCTCAGGGGTGTAAGCACGATCTTCAGCATTTATTTTTGCTTCAAGTCTACTTTTCAAAAATAGGCATTTTAAACATGACACTGATGGCCCCTAAAATGGCACTGAATAAATACATTTATCTAAATTTTGCTGTCCATGATGCACATAATCTGCAAATTTAACTATTTAAATTTAAATGTAACTAACTTATTTAAAGTTATGAGTATATAATGTATGTATACTAAAATAGGAAAATAACCTACTTCGCTGTCAGTCATATACACCAATGTTAAAAAACAGGTCAGTAATATGCATACAGCTGCAAATTGCACAGAAAGTTTGGCTACTCTTTTCTGCTTGATGATTTAAAATGTGCAGACAGGATGGAACTGCTGTAAATGGAATACACACTGGTGATGCCTGTGGTCCAACCATGGGCTAAGAATTTCACTATACACTGTAATGTGTATGAATGTGTATGTGACATTAAATTTCAATTGATTTATCCTATTAAAAAAACGATACAAAAACTTTTTGTGTTAAACCATGGAAGACAAAGTAATTGTAGCAATGTTGATGAGTGCACTATTGTTAGTGAAACCCACAAGTTATTACCTGTATGCTCAGCTGTGTTCTGCAGTGAAGAGGCAGCAGGTCTCTTGCAATCATTTCCACCATCAGAGGGATCATCAGAACCACAGAGCTCTCTGACATCAGCCACATTCATACATTGTCTGTCTGTCACAGAGCCCCCATCTGCTTCTAATTTGCAGTTCTGTCCAAACAGATGATTCAAAACGTTAATGCCACCACTCTGTTGGCTCTCAGCTCCAGTCTCTTCACCCCTCGATTTCTTTGGGCATGTCTCTATGCCTCTGTCCATGACCCCTGCTGCTTTTCCTCCAGTGTTCCCTTTCCAGATGGACTGGTCAGTAGTCCAGCCCTGGGACACCCAGTAAGAGTATTGCTCCCAGTAGGAGTAGTAAGTCTCAGCAGCATGTTCATCCCAGGCAGCCTTTGTGTCTGGGTCATCCCAAGGGGCATTTACTGTTCCTGGATCTTTGGCAGACAGCAGATCGGTCTCTGGATGTTTCTCCAGCCAACTGCTCCATAGCAGAGCTTCACCCTGTTGAGCTTCAGGAAATACACATGAAATTGACAAAAATGAAAAATCAATTTTTAATAACTAAGACAATCAAATCAAATGGTTTGATAGGTCCCACAATGATAACTGTGCAACTTAAAAATACCAGAGAAAGATGTTCTGTGGATAAATTGATGAATTTTAAGAAATAATAATTACCTACTATGTTTACTACGGTGCTCTGTAGGAGAGACTGTGTATTGAATATTTCCGTAGAAGTGACAAAGCAGTTTATTGAGACCCGAGACCAGCATGTAAAAATGACAGAACATTATAGAACATACACAAATGATGCAAAACAAGACACTGTATTAATTTTCTGTCCATATGAGTCAACTGATTTTTCATTTTTAATTGGCTTAATATATAACATTGCAATAAAAAACTGCATAAAATGCCAATTCAAGACATACCCAAAGTGAACTGAACTTTGTTCAGGTAATACAACTTTTATCCCCAGCTGTCTGTCTGTCTGTCTCAGACAGAACATTGCCCAGTCGTACAAAGTGTGGTCTGTATTAGGTAGTCAGTAAACCAGGAGATAGTGGGCACCACTGGGCAAGTGGATTTTCGTAAAGGGTGCACTCACATCACCCATACCTCACAGACAGGTTTCGCAACAGCCACGATTCAATGCAACTATCTGAGTCAGCACATACAGTCAGACCTAAATTTATATATTTTGATCAGTATCTCATCTGACCACATTCAAGCGCGTTCAGCACGCGTAACAGTCACTCAACCTGACTGAATGTACACAGATGAAACAGGGATGTCTGGTGATCTGTGACTCAAATTGCCTGGTGACAAATGTGTATGCCAATTTCCCCAGGTTGGCACATGGCTTGTTCATCCCGGCAAATTCTAGCATCCCTACAGTCTTTCGGGGGACACCCCTCTGGATGGGTGGCTGCTAGGTGATAACAGCTATCCACTGAAAACGTGGTTGATGACGCCATATATCACATCTTCAACAAGACAGCAGCGTGGTTTTAACTGTGTTTTCAGCAGTGCTCGGTGAGTCATTGAAGGCACATTTGGTGTTCTCAAAATGCATTTTGGATGTCTGGACTGGACAGGTGGTTCATTAACATCCAACCCTTGGAGTGTCCGTGCATTCTTTGTGGCATGTTGCGTTTTACACAACATGGCTGTACGATGTGGATGTCACTATGAACTCACTGAGGACACATTAAGGGACTTAAGACGGAGAGAGGCCAAACTGCATCTGCTGTGTCAACTGGGAGAGCAGCAGAGTGTACGGGAGAGGAGGGAGCGCCTCGCCGCCCAGCTTTGTCATTAAGTGAGGATTTGCGGTTACATCAGTTCAAAAAAAACATCTGATGATTAATAACTTTCCACACCAAACAGATAGACAGTATTGAAATAAATTTCGCGAGGCCGTAGATACGGCCACTGCGAGCCTGGACCTCCCAGACCAGAACGTCAGTCTCCTCCTGGGAGAAGTTTGGGCGTCAGACACTTTCCTGCACGGGCTCAGACATCCTCGAAACTTGCCATGTGCCTCACCAGCGGCGTTTTTTTAAAGGTGAGGTGAGGAGCTGGTGTGATTGGTGAAGACTGGACTCAGCTGTGTCAAACTCACTCCACGCCCCATTGGCGAAGCTGACCTGACTTTGTGCCGCGCCGAAAATAGAGTCTCACCAGTAGTACATCCAAGCGTATGTTCGATCGACCGAGACTAGCGATGGAAAAAACACGACAAAGACACAAAAACAACTAATACAAAGGAAACGGACGGAACTGCCATAACAAGCTGCCATTCGCGCGGCACCATCTGACCATCTAATGATGAGCACATCTAATGCTGCTGAGTTTAAGCGCAAGACATCAAAATTGTATAATTTTCTGTTATGTATAATTAATAAAAATTCTAATTTGGAGGACAAGTCTCCATCAGTGTTGCCACACCAGTAGTGCTGTTCGCCAGTACTCAAATGAAAACATTAAATGCAAATTCTTTTCACTTATCAGATCATTTACCAAAAATGATTTGTTACCAGGGCTGCACGGTGGTGCAGCAGGTAGTGCGCGTGCCTCACAGCAAGAAGGTTGCCGGTTCGATCCCCGGGTCAGGCGGGGCCTTTCTGTGTGAAGTTTGCATGTTCTTTCCGTGCATGCGTGGGTTCTCTCCAGGTACTCCGGCTTCCTCCCACAGGTTAATTTATGACTCTAAATTGTCCGTAGGTGTGAGTGTGAGTGTGAATGGTTGTTTGTCCTTGCATGTGGCCCTGCAATCGGCTGGCGACCGGTTCAGGGTGTACCCCGCCTCTCGCCCATTGTAGCTGGGATAGGCTCCAGCCCCCCGCAACCCCGAAAGGGATAGGCGGTATAGATAATGGATGGATGGATGGATGGATTTGTTACCAAGTGATCTGGCATTAAAAAGAGCTAATTTCACATGTAGATTCTGTGATTCCTGTGATTCTGTGACAGTAGAGGAGGCTGAATATGGCTGAACATTGACAAATTTAAGATTACTGAGACAGGTGCCAGAGAAGCACCGACGATCTTCTCAGCTGCTCTCACGATGCGCTGGAGGTTCTTCCTGCAGGATGTGGAGCAGGAGCTGTACCACACGGTGATGCTGCTGGTCAGGACGCTCTCGATGGTGCCTCTGTAGAAGGTGTGCATGATGGGGGCCGGGGCTCTAGCTTTCCTCAGTTTGCGGAGGAAGTAGAGGTGCTGGTTCGCTTTCTTAGCCAGCGATGTGGTGTTGGTGGACCAGGAGAGGTCCTCAGTGACGTGCACACCCAGGAATTTGGTGCTGCTCACCCTCTCCACTGTAGCACCATTGATGGTAAGAGGGGCATGCTGGAGGCGTCTTCTCCTGAAGTCCACAACAATCTCCTTTGTCTTCTCCACGTTCAGAGAGATTGTTGTGTTCACACCACAAGGCCAGGCGGCTCACCTCACTCCTGTAGTCCGTCTTGTCGTCGTTGTTGATGAGACCCACCACAGTTGTGTCATCAGCGAACTTGACGAGGAGGTTGGAGCTGTGCGACGATGTGCAGTTGTGGGTCAGCAGAGTGAAGAGGAGGGGGCTCAGCACACATCCTTGGGGGGCTCCCGTGTTCAGTGTGGTGGTGCTGGATGTGTTTCTGCCGACCCGAACTGCCTGAGGTCTCCCAGTCAGGAAGTCCAGCAGCCAGTTGCACAGTGAGATGTTTAATCCCAGCTGGTCCAGTTTTGTAATGAGCTGTTGTGGGATGATTGTTTTGAATGCTGAGCTAAAGTCTATGAGCAGAGTCTTTTTTGTCCAGATGTGTGAGGGCTGAGTGGATGGCAGTGGAGATGGCGTCATCGGTCGAGCGGTTTGGCCGATACGCAAACTGGAAGGGGTCCAGGGAGGGTGGGGGGACAGTCTTGATGTGTTTCAACACTAGCCATTCGAAGCACTTCATGAGGATGGGAGTGAGTGCTACTGGACGGTAGTCGTTGAAACAGGAGGGCGACGACTTCTTCGGGACAGGGATGATGGTGGTGGTTTTGAAGCATATGGGGACAACAGCTTGGCTCAGCGAGATGTTGAAGATGTCTGTAAGGACATCCGTGAGCTCTCCGGCACAGTCCCTCAGCACACGACCAGGAATGTTGTCAGGACCAGAAGCTTTGCGAGCGTTGATCCTGCTGAGTGTCCTCCTCACACTGTCCGGGGACAGCGTCAACACCTGTTCGCCGGGAGGGGATGGGAATTTCTGTGCAGGTGTGTTGTTGTGTGCTTCAAAGCGAGCAAAGAAGTCATTTAGCTCATTTAGCAGGGGGGTGGAGCTGTCACAGGTCTGCGGTGGGGGCTTGTAATCCGTGATGGTCTGTATCCCTCGCCACAGGCTCTGCGTATCCTTGCTGTCGCTGAAGCGATGAGCTATCCTCCTGGGGTACAGCTTCTTGGCCTCTCTGATGCCACGTGACAGGTTGGCTCTCGCTGTCCTCAGGCCCTCCTCGTCTCCTTCTCTAAAGGCAGTGTTTCGAGCCTTCAGCAGCCTGTGGACCTCTCCTGTCAGCCATGGCTTCTGATTGGCCTGAACAGTGATGGTCTTTGTTACTGTTACATAGGGCTGGGCGATATGGCTGAAAACTCTATAGCGATAGAAGTGTTTTATATTGGTCGATATCGATAATTATTGATATTTTTAATGACCTATTTAAAATAAGGACCGGGAGAAAAATACATTCAATTTAAACATTTTTATTTTAAATTTAACCTTCCTCTGATTATAATCCCCTCAGCTATCAAGGCAGAAAGGAAAGGAAATGTCAACACAACCATGGAAAACACTCTAATAAATGTAAAAAAAGTGTAAAAATGTAAACAGAGAGAAACCTGAGAACTTTTTTTCTGCAGGTTTAGTGCAGAAAGTTCACAAGCTGATTCACCTTCTGCTGAATAAAATGTTTTCAAATATGTGCAGTGTTTTGGAAACAGCAGAAACTGAGGTAGACTTGACATCTGGAACATACAAACAAACAAACATGATAGACAGTACAGTAACACTGACTGAACTATAAAACCAGCCTAGACATATGAACAACTTTAGTCACTCTTCTTACTCTAAACATACATGAACTATTCAATTATATTTTTATTGCAAGTGTGTTGAAAAAAAAAAAAAAAAAAGTATGCGTAAGAGATGTTTATAACCTGGCTTCTCCTCAGTGCTCAGTGAAGCATGTCTTTAGTTATATGATATGCCGCTGCCTCTGTAATGTCTTCGTGCCTTTTAGATGATTTGTCATCAGGCACTGAAGCAGATACCTCTGCATGGTGGTTTTCTGCTTGTGCGGTGGTGCTGCGGTTGCCGGACGTTGACAAATACGGCTGCGCTCCAAAGAGTGAGCGTAGCTAAGGTGGTTAAATAGTATTACCGGTCTTGGTGGGGACGACAGTCTTGCATAAGTTACAGACCACATTGGTCTGACTACGGTCCGACTTATAAAATCCAAAAAACTCCATACTGGCGAGCTGACTTTCCCTGTTTTATCGACGATTTCTTCGCTCATTGCAGCGCTCACTTTCTATTTCTCATCTTACTCCTCGCAAAGCATCAAACACGTGACAACGACACGGCGCAACCGAACTTGATAATGTTACATGATTGGCGTGTTAGCATGTCTCTCTCACTGATTAGCGATTACTCCCTATGTTGCTCAGTTACCTGAGAGCGAGTGCCTTTGTTCATGCAACCAACCTTGCTTTGCAACCAGGTTTCTTCCGACGAAGAAAAAAAAATTATTGAATGCTTTATCGAACACATTTTATATTGATATTGATGACGTGTCTATCGTGAGACATATCGCTATCGTTCTATCGGCCCAGCCCTACTGTTACATCATCCATGCATTTGGTGATGTAAGCAGTGACGACATCTGTGTACTCCTGGAGGTCAGTGATGTTGTTGCAGGTGGCACCCGGACCCTTCAGGCCACACTCGCACCTCTTTCAGAACTGGTTTGGTGACTTTAACCAGTGGTCTGTATGCTGGCATTAGCATAATAGTGATGTGGTCAGAGGCGCCGAGGTGTGGGAGGGGAAGGGCCTTGTAAGCTCCTCTCTGGGTGGTGTAAACCTGGTCCAGTGTGTTGTGTCCACGTGTTGGAAAGTCTATGTGTTTGTATAGCTTCGGAAACACACTCTTTGGGTCTGCATGGTTAAAATCCCCAGCCAGGATGAGGAAGGCATCTGGGTGGGCAGTCTGCTGCTCACTGATGTGTTGGTGCAGTTCACTCAATGCCTCGCTCCTGTTGTTTTGATTGGAGCTCGGAGGGATGTAAACAGCAACAAGCAGTATGGCTGTAAACTCTCTCAGAAGGTAAAAGGGACGGCATTTTATGACCATAAACTCCACCAGTAGTGAGCAGTGTTTGCAGATCACAGCAGCGTCACAGCACCAGTCATTGTTGATGTAAACACAGAGTCCCCCACCGCGTGTCTTACCTTCCTCAGCGAGAGCTCTGTCTGCTCGGTAGCAGGTTAGCCGCTCGAGCTGAATGGCGTGGTCCGTAACGCTGTTGTTGAGCCAAGTTTCCATGAACACATAAACACAGCACTCTCCCGCAGACTTCTGGGTTGTCCGTAAAAGGTGTAGGTAGTCCAGTTTATTATCCAAAGAGCGTACGTTGGCCAGCATGATGGTGGGGATAGCCGGCTTGTGTCGGCTATCTGCTAGCCTGGCTCGGATACCTCCGCGCTTATCCCGCCTCTGCTTCCTCTGACGCCGCTTGTGTCGCCTCCACTGTGGGTGAGGTGCAGGACTGGGGGTCGGTGGAGTAGTACAGGGTTTAACTTGTGAAAACTGGTCCTGTCGACATTTAGCAGAAACTCCCGACTGTACTTGTGCTTGAAGACAGGTAGGCGCAATGAAGACGAACAAAAACACTGTGACTTACACGACGAAAAACACAAAAACTCTGTCACGATGAGAGAGAGAGAAGCCGCTGCGTGTGCACGCGCCGCCATTGAACTCTCACCAAGTTTCTGTTTAATCGCAAACAAATGTGGTCTCTTCTTTTCTCTTAGCTGAAATGTTGTGTTTTCTGAAATGTCGTGTTTCCTGAAACGCTGATGAGTCTTGTTAAATGCTCTTTTCTGAAATGTTGCGCTTGACCTTCATATTATGGGCTAAATATTTTTACTGCAGTGGATCGTCTGGGTTTAAATTAGCTTTAGATTTATACTGTCACATCTACATACAATGTCCAATGAGGTAAAACATCAAATTTCAATGGATTAATTGGGTTTATTTCTGCAAATGTCAAGTTTACAAGTATGCGTACTTCATTGTAATGGCCACCTTCTTACCCCAGTAGATTTCCCAGCTAGCATCTTGCATCTCCCCTGTTCCTTCCTCCAGTGGATCACACACTTCCATGTCATCAACTAGATAAAAAAAATCACAAGACAGTGTTAAATAAAATCACAACACTGAACACACAATAATAATAATAATAATAATAATAATAATAATAATAATAATAATAATAATAATAATAATAATAATAATAACAAGAAGAATGATTAAAAAATAAAAAAAAGAAAATGGTTTAAAATCAGACTACTACTGTACTACAACTGCTACAACCCTAAAATTTGGGATGCTGTGTAAAATGTAAATAGATGATTTGCAAAACCTTGCATACAGAGATTTCATCAGATTTTTTAATGACATTATGCACTGTATACAAATTCCTCAAAGTCTTTGCAATTTTGCATTGAAAAACATTATTCTTAAATCATTGCACTATTTATCAGTGCAGGGTGGTGAACCCCTAACCATTTTTACTTCAGGAATAATCTCTTTAGGCCCAATCATGTTATTAACTTGTTGCCAGTTTGACATATGGCATATAGTATATGCCATATAGTAGTGGATAATGCACACATGCTCATGTTATATGCTCACATTATCCACTACATTTGGTGAGATACCATTCCATCTTGTGCAATTTTTAATTTGTTGTATATTTTTTCAACTCTGCAATTGTACAAACACTGTATTTATTATAGACCTGTGAATGTGTGGTTCATGGTTCTTTTTATGCAACAGCATCTCTCAAGTGCAATTCAACATATGGCATTGGTAGTTTTTTCACAAGAATACTGGCAATAGTATTTTTATGGGCGGTAGTATTTTTAGAATCTGTACATAAATAGTTGACTTTATTATTGTTTATCCTGTATCCTCCTCATCTTGACCATTCTACGCCATAGTTTTTGCTGTTTTTGCTTTATGATACTTTTCTGGCTACAACGACTTAATTTACCCAGCATGTGATCAATAAAGTTTTATCTTATCTTACCTATCAATTAACCTAAGAAATTGTGAAACATTCCACCAGGTGTTTTTTAGCATTTCACAACTTTTTGTCTTTTTGTTGCTACTGTCAACTTTTTAAAATGTGTTGCTGGCTTAAAATTTTTAATAAGGACAGAATTTCCCAAAAACAATGACATTTTTTCAGTTTCAGCATTTGATATGTTGTCTTTGTGTCATTTTCAATTAATTATGGGGTTTTGCAAATCATCACATTCTGTTTCTATTTTCGTTTCACACAGTGTCCCAAATTTTTTGGAAACAGGGTTGTACTACTAATACTACAATAACTGTTCTGTCTGAGATAATCAGAAAGTTCCAAAGTACAGGAGGCCGAGACTAGTATTGATCCAATATTGTATTTTCAATATTTTCAAACCTTAAGCTGATTCATGTCAAAATAATTACTGTATGAGCTCATAACCTAATCATGAGAAAGCTGTCAAGCTAATTTGTGCACCATTCTTTCACTTTGGCCTCAATAACTTGTTGTATACATACAACATTTGTTAATAATAATAATGAGTTAATTGTATTACGTTCGGTTTCAACTTGTAGATCTTTTTCGTCTTCCTCCTCTTTAGCTGGTCCTGCCCAATACGCATCAGGCTTCACATTAGACCTGTTCCCCTGTCACATGACCAAAAACAGGATCATTCAGCAGCAGGAACTACTTCAAACATTATGGTTTTCATTATGGTTTCATAAAGTTAAACAAGTTTACCACTCTCCTCTGGTCAGAGGAACTGACAAAGGCAAGAGGCAGACCCATGCTAGCCATCAACTGAGCCTCTTCATCCAGCACCTCATCTTCCTCCTCCTCTTCATCTTCTGCATCTGCAAGTTGATGGAAAATGTATTTCAAATGAATCATATTTTCAAATCTTTGATTTAATCCTCTTCTTCTGACAATTGTTAGACTGACTACACATCAATCCATAAGGACTTCATGTCACCATGGGGACCAAATGAATGTCCCCACTGACTTTTGAGAGTTAAGACTTGGTTTTAAGTTTAGGGTCTAAATTGCTTACAGTTAGCATTAGAGCCATGACAGTAAAGGTTAGGGGCTAGGGAGTGCATTATCTCAATAGACTGTCCCTGTGGGGATACTGATACAAACGTGTGTGTGTGTGTGTGTGTGTGTGTGTGTGTGTGTGTGTGTGTGTGTGTGTGTGTGTGTGTTGTTATTCTTCAATGTTTCAATCAGTGGAGAACTTCAGAGCCAGCTGGGGAATTTGAACAACTGAACAGCTGAACTAAAGACCCAATGTACACTGAAATATACCGCCCCACGCCGTGGATGATATTTTCCGATTCAATCAGCATATTAAACATCAAATGGTATGACATACCTTGGATGGCTGTGTCTGCTAGGTCAAAGGAGAACAATCTATTATCAGAGCGATACAGGTCTCGGTCCCTGAACAGAGGCAAAGAACAAAGGCAGAAAAATCCGATGAAGAGGAATTCTAGTTCCATGTATCCACACTTCCGTCTGCAGTGCATGTACATGTGTTCATCACGTCTTTGTCAGACAATGCTAGAAAACATAAGACAAATAGAGAAGCTCACTGTACGAAAGCTCTCGAGCAACGACAGTGAATTATCTTCTCCGAGGGTGTGAGTCTCCTGCTGAAGAAGATATCCGCCACCACTGTCGCCCTGCTCCTGTCCAGCATCATGACGACGAGCTGACTGATTCAAGCACGCAGCAGCACGGGCACGTTCGCGCTTGGGTTTTAGCATGGGTTTGACAGTGTCTCTTCACTAGGAAGCCCCAGCGTTCCGCTAGCAATGCTAACAATGACACTTCCCGTTAGGTCTATTCAGAATAAAATCATTTTCCGACGTTTTGAACGTGAACAAATTGAATATCAAAAATGTAAATAAACACAAAGGCGTCTATTTCTGAATTTTAATAAAGAATAAAAATCATTAAAGTCTCTGAAATTCAACTATATCTTTCTGCCTTTGAGAATGAGAGAGGGGATAAGCATACGTTGCACAGTTCTTTGTAGTTTATCCACAAATACAATATGGCCATTCAAAAGAACGTATAAAACAATATATCATCACACTTGTTGACGAAGAACACTTGTTTGTGGTTATAAGGAAAAAAGCAAGTGAATGTTCATAATTATGTTTTTTTTTTTTAACCATCGTCTATTGATAATGTTTATGCTTTTATTTTGAAGGTTTTGTGTCAAATAGGAATTTCCATCCTCAGGTTGGTATTGAGTAAGTACAATGTTTCTAAGGGACACTGAATCAACGTAACACCTGATTGTGTTACACTTAACGCGTCCCGGGCTTAGGAACAAGGCAGTTGTGCTGATTTAACATTAAATATACAGTGACGTGTTATTAATGCCACAATTCACAACTGTCATAACTGCCTGAGGTAACGTTTTTTGTGTTTATTCTGTCTTTAGCGTAACGTTAAGGTGACGTTGGCTATTGACTTGCTCGCAACTCTTTTTCCAGTTCTGCTCGGTCCAATGCTACTTAGCTAGCTCACTGTTTTACCGCAGTTCCTGTCTTCGGTATTATCGCATTTATAGTTGTTGGTTTACTTCTCATATCTATGGTATGATGTAGATTGGAACACTGAAATTAGTTTCCATCATATCACATGTAACGTAGCTTTCATTTGATTCAATGCAAGACTAGGTGTTGAGACTCGTGACTGTAGTGCCATTTAAATGTCGATGCCTTTTTCTAAATCTTATTGACTGTTTACTCATTACGAAAGGTAAGTTCAACAAAACGTTGTTATTGACAAAGCAGTCAGAACCCCTTGAATGTAGTTATCTGTCCTTCCCTAATACAGACACCTGCACTGTATTAACTGAAATGTGGTACACAGGAAAAATATTTCTGTTCATGCCCAAATTAAGTTATTGAACTGAGTGTGTTTTCCTCTCCTTTAGTTCACCTGCATGTAGCAGCAGGTGCTCTCCATGCAGTGTGATCCTTCCTCCTGAAGCTGTCTGACTTACTGATTCTGTCATCTGTTGATTGCTGCAGTTTCTGTGACT
This sequence comes from Chaetodon trifascialis, assembly GCF_039877785.1. NCBI lineage: Eukaryota > Metazoa > Chordata > Actinopteri > Chaetodontiformes > Chaetodontidae > Chaetodon > Chaetodon trifascialis. The sequence goes on from NC_092066.1 coordinate 27,366,875, forward strand.
GTCAGCAAAGCAGAATGTCAGACAGTGGGAACCATTCTTGTCGGATGGGAGCAGAGGACACTGTCTCCCTCCTGGTATGAACCCTCTTCATTTAGGACATTTACTACTTGACAGCTGTTCATTCTCTCTGTAAATGTATTTTGCTGTGCATTTTGCATGCATTGTAGTCTTTTAATTACTAAAAGGATTGACTGATTACTTGATTGAACCTAATGGAAATTTGATCATATCAGGGGTGATTACAGGTCACTGATGTGGCGATTGTAGCTCTGTTGGTTGTTCATGGTTGCTCTTCGAAGGGCTGTTGAAGAGAGTGAAGCCCAGACTGTTTCTTGTGTGTTAGAGTGGAGACAACCATCTGCCAAATTAATGAAATCTTATTTTACTTCTACAAAAGACAAATACACTGGCCTAATTGTTTACTTTAGGACATGGCTGTATTGGTTCAGAGACAGAGAATTCACCACCAGCTGTTTTGACCATGAATTAACTATGATTTGTTAAACAAAAACACAAACCACTCTCGTTGCAGCTTCTCCAGTGTGAGGGTTTTCTTTTTTTCATTGTTTTATATCTCAAAACTCAACTCAATGAACTCAAGTCTTATGCTCTGGGAAATTATTTTGGGTATTTTTCACTATTTCTGCTATTTTATAGATCAGGGCTCCTCAAAGTCAGTCTGCATCAGGGCCAAATCGCAAGGCAATCTGGTCCCAGCCATCATCGTGAACTGGCAGCCTGCAGGTCACATCTGGCCCACTTACAAGAGATTTGACTCTAATTAATTGATCGAATATTATTTCGTCATCGTTCCTACATTTAGTGATCCTCCGGAGGGAAAATTGGCTAAAAAATATTGCGTTATTAACGTGTTAACGCAAATAAATTTTAACGGCGTCATTTTTTTAATCACGAGGTTAACGCTCTTTGTGACCTAGTGAACTTGTAGTTTTTTATAAGCTGTGGCCACTGCTAGTCACGTAAGAAAAACCACAGGATCCGGTTGTCAAGCAGAAACAAAACAATAGGCACGCCCCACGCATGTGTTTGGTCTTGCCTGCTCGCTAGCTGTATAAAAAAGTAGGCTACCGGTTTGTGTGGACATCAAGCACGAAACGCCGAAATGGTGTGAACAAGAATGGAAAGTTTAGTTTCAGAAAGTTGCGAGATGGGTCGACTGACAAGACCAAAGTTATCTGTGTGTATTGTTGGTGTGAACTGAATTATCAACGTCGCACATCCAGTCTGAAATAACACTTGATGGCCAAACACACGGCGAATGCGAATTCTCCGTCGCCCCTTTGTCTGAACCAGGCGACAATGGATTGCTTTTGACGGAAGCATAGGAATGCTATTATGTTCAAAGGAAACTTAAGAAAGGAAAGTTAAGCCATGGTTTAACTGCACTATGGCCTGAGTCCTAGTTTACAATGATGTGCACTTTGTAACTTTATTTTGGATCACCCTGTTTTGATCCCTTAGAAAGGGTTGTTAAAAGGGCTTTTTTGTAACTAAGCATTTATTTATTTTTTTTGTCATCTGTTTATTGACAGTGTTAAATTGTGAGAGATTTGATTCATTCAAATGTGAATGACTGCTCAAAGTGACAATGTTAGTGTGAAATATAACAATTAAACGTTTTGTTTTCAATAAAAAAAAAAAAAACATTTGCACAAATTAATTGCAATTAAATATTTTAATTGATTGACAGCACTATTTTTTATATGTTCCAGACTGGACCAAAGTGGGCGATGTAATTATTGTCCTGTCTGTCTTGGTCCACAGGTGTGTGTGTTTCATGCCTGGGAGGAATGGGCAGGCCTTGATCAAATGCGAGACTATCTGAGTGTCCTGGAGTACCTGCTGTGGGTTTTCACCCCTTTGGCCATCGTCTTCATCCTGCCTTTCCTCATCGTCATCCTCCTTTACCTCTCTATACTCTTCCTTCATGTCTATAAGGTACACAAATAGCATTTCATGTTGTCATCCATTATTTTTAAGCATAAATAATAATTGCTGGTGCTATAGCATGATATGCAGATACTCCTTACTACTTATACCTTCACATGTTAAGACAGAATGTAACAAAATGTCAAAGCTCACAGCCAGTTTATTGTTGAGTAGAGTGTGGGACTCAGCAACCAATTACACCCTGGAGTCATTGTGAATCAGCTAGTCAAACAAATGGACCTTCTTTGTGCTGTTTTTTTGATCTCTCTAAACCTGTCTGAGCAGATAAATTACAAAACAAAATGAACAGAAAACAACTAAACAGCAGGAAAATCAGACTGCAACTGTAAATGGAAAATATCTGATTGCTACTCTCAATGGAAAATGTCTTACTGCATCTGTAAATGTTCTGGCAGTTTTGTATTTTGGTCTCATGTCTGAATAAGCATGTGATTCACTCTATGGTAAAGATAAGATAAACTTAACTCAGCAGTCAAAAAGCAGAGGGAATGATAATGATAAGATCAAGAAAGAAATAAAATAAGCAAAAAATAGAAACTGTATAGACCTCATAGTAAATTTCACCTTTCACTTACAGAATTCGTGTTAGTAATCTGATGAAGTCGGACCTGTAAAATTTCTGTAGTGTGGCACCAGACTGACCTTAATGTGTATGAGAAATGATAATTAAGTGGTAAATGTATTAGACATATGCAGACTTTTTAACTTTTAACTTTTAAGTTTTTAACTGAAGTTAAAATCACTGACAGATTGTAGGTTAAGAGGTAACAGAATTGCTTCTTCTTTCTGTTAATAATGACATTTATTAAATGGTCAGTGTTATAGAGCTGGTACAGACCAAACTCTCTATCTGCAGAGACCCAACAGTTCCCTCATGAGCAAGCACTTGGTGACAGTGGTAAGGAAATACTTCCTTTTAACAGACAGAAACCTCAGGCATTAACAGGCTGTGTATGGGCGGCCATCTGCCTCGACTGGTTGGGTGAGAAATAGAGAGAGAAAGACAGAGAGAGAAATGCAATCACAGTAAGAGTTTAATAATAGACTCTTGACTCTATGTAGCACATATAGCGTAATATATGCAAATATATTTATGTATGTGATATACGTATGTATTCGGAACATATAATATATGTATGTAATACAGCAGTATGGATAAGATGGTGCTTGTTTATGGCTTTGTAAGTAAGGAGGATTTTAAATTCTTTTCTGAATTTTACAAGGAGCCAGTGCAGAGTGGCTAATATCGTAGAAATATGATCTCTCTTCCTTGTTTTTGTTCCTTGTTTTTAACACTAGCTGCAGCATTCTGTAACAACTGGAGAATATTCAGCAACAAATCTGGGCAGAATCACAGTAATCCAACCTGGAAGTTATGAATGCATGGACTAGTTTTTCTGCATCTTTTTTAGACAGGATGTGTCTGATTTACATGTGAGTTAAAGGACATATCCTGATCAAATATAATCCCAGATTCTTTATAGTGGTGCTGGAGGCCAGTGTAATGCCATCCACAACTGCTATATCATCAGAAAGTTTAGCGACAGAAAATAGCAAGTCATCCAGGTCTTTATGTCTTGAAGATATGCTTGTAGTCTAGTTCAGTGATTGGTTTCTTCTGGCTTCATTGATTAATATAGCTATACTATCTACATAGTAATAAAATTTAATTGTTTCCTGTCAATGTTCCCAAAAGGAAGCATATACTATAAAGGGTGAATAGAATTGGTCCAAGCACAGAACCCTGCGGAACTCCTTGCACAGAGGAGTCGTCATTAACGTGTACAACGTGACAGTACAATTCTGTGAAGTATATGAGCTTCACTGCAGACTGGAGTCAGTGAGAAATAGACAAATAGGTCAGTGTTTAGGCTTGGCTCATCTACGCTATCAAACATCTGTATCCGTACTGCGCTACATTACCATGAACTATGATGAACTGGTCATGTGTCACATCTCTAGCTCATGTCCAGGTGCTGTCTCTCTGTTTTCATTTTTCTCATACATTAATTTGGTGTTGTTGACCGGGTTTTTGCTGTGGCTGCTTTGACATACAGTATGTTGGTTTGCAAGTTTGCAAATTAATATGTTTGTATGCAAGTTAGGCATAATGCATCAGACTTACAGATCTACTACTGTACATATAATTCTTAAGAATTAAAAACATATGATTATTGATCTGATTAACAGCCTATGGCTATAATAGCTTAAGAACCACCACACAACTCATGAACAACTTGAAGTGTTGACTTTATGATACAGGCTGTGGATGTATAATATAACATTCACATTAAATGTTGCAGCAGCAAGGAATTGTGGGATGGCATTATCGCTGTTCTTTGCGTAAAGAATGGTCTAGAGTATCATATGCTACAGGAGGTAAGAAAAGAAGCATTGAAGCACCCTTGCACCTTGCATTTAGAGAATTTGAACAAGTCTTATCATGGCTTCTACTTAGATACTTCTACGTCATATCACTCAGTTAGGAACCTTCCTAACAAAAAAAAAAAAAAAATTCACCTGCAAACCTTATCTTTCCTGATCTATACTTCTAACAGAGGAAGAACCAGCTAAGGGAAGCTTACTGCAACAATCTGTGGGATGGAGCCAGGAAGACCCTGGCTACTCTGTGGGATGGACATGGAGCCATATGGCATGGTAAGACACCATGGCCTTCATTTGTAAGACTGCTATCACCATAAAAGAAAAGGAAAAGGAGAAACCTAGATTCTGAAGTGAAACTACACCCCTGCCTGGAACTACAGCCTCAGGAGGCTTTTAAGCTTTGTTTATGGTTGCACAAGACACCGTGGTACAGGCCTCTGTAGATGTCTTATGAGCTAAAAAGTACGGCGGATGGGAAGCTCAAATGCTGTTATTAAAAGGATAATGTCATGCTACTGTGTTCTCAGATTGCAAGTCATATAAATGTAGGAATCTGACAGATTGTTTCACTGCTTCCTGATTGTTCAGAAACTGGAAAGATGCAAAGTGAAAATCCATTGGGCCATATTTCATGGTAGAACAACTGCTAATGTCAGTATTCAACCACTTCCTAGCTTACACTTCCATTTGATAGTGTTAAATAATTTGATAACCCTAACCCTAACCCTCAAAAGTCAGTAACATTATCTGATATGCTCACTGGAACATATTTCTGTGTAATGTTCATACAGATTACATCCAACATAAGTGTGTTTTAAGCACTTTAGCAATTTTGTGTGGTATGACTAGGCTGGCAAGACATAGCTGCTTTGTTATATTACATTGTGTTGCTCTTCCTCTCTCACCCAACCGGTCGAGGCAGATGGCCGCCCACCCAGAGTCTGGTTCTGCTCGAGGTTTCTGCCTGTTAAAAGGAAGTTTTTCCTCGCCACTGTCGCCAAGTGCTTGCTCATGGGGGAACTGTTGGTTTCTTTGTAGATAAAAGAGCTTGGTCTGTACCAGCTCTATATGGAAAGTGTCCTGAGACAACTTCTGTTGTGATTTGGCGCTATACAAATAAAATTGAATTGAATTGAATTGAATTGTTACAATGCAGGCTCATTTTTTAGTTGCTGATTAATCAGGAAGGAGTAAAATTCTAATGATTTGTTAGATTCCCTACATTCATACCACATACAAGCTGGAACACATTAGTGCAACATTATCCTTTTGATAATGTAACAGGTCCAAAGCTGAGGACCTGAAACAGATAAGGTTCCTGTAAAGGAGAATAAGTGAGACAGGCAACAGCGCTTCCTTTCAGTACAGCTTCACGCAGCAGAATTTATTAACAAAATTTCTACATTGATCACCTTTGTTTTTCTGTGTTTTGTTCCCCATATTCAGTTGTTATTTCATCAATACAGAGGTCCACAGTATCAAAAATACAACAAAAACATACAGTATAATTAGTCACAGTCACTTTCAAATTGGTTCACAACCATGTAACATAAGGCAATCTCTTGGTCACTTCAGTTTCCCCTTTCTTTCACAGTAATTTAGAAACTTGTAGGAAACTTGTAGAAACTTGAAAACCACTTTAAACCTTTATTAATATTCAATTACACAGCAAGCATTACCTTCCGAAACAAGAGTCTGTCCACAAAGAGAGTCCGTGGCGGGAAGCACAGTGCCACACTACCTCCTGCTGGCAGCACTAAAATACTCACAGCATTTTCAAAATAAAACCATTAACAAAATAACAGAAAATGTGACCATACATTTTGTGGTCATCACAATAACAGCATTTAAGCTTTCTACCCTGAGAGTGACTTCAGAGGAAAATGGCTGCCATGTGAATATGGTCTATACAGCACCTGAGTTACAAAAAAGAATTGTAATTAATTGTAAACTTATACCTATTCACTGAAATATATAGTGCCATTAGACAACCCCTGTAAAGAACAAAGTCAAGCATTTGGAACTGCTGTATTCGCGCATAAGATAAGATAGACTTTATTTATCCCACAATGGGGGAAATTTACATGTTACAGCAGCAACAAGTCAGAGGACAACAACACACACACCCACACACACACACATATATATATATATATATCCACAATGTGAGGAATTTAAAGTTAGACTTAGACTTTTACTGTATTGATTCCAATTTGGGAAATTATTTTGTTGGAGCAGCAGTTTAAACATGCACATAAGAGGAATAAGGATGAGTAATGAAAACTAAGAGAAGAATGATCTCAAATAATATAGCTAAGCATATAAAAATGGAATAACAGCAGTTCTTAAATACACACACACACACACACTCATATATATATATATATATATATATATATATATATATATATATATATATATATATATATATATATATATATATATATATATATATATATATATATATATGATCCACGCTTACGTTTCTTAGAAAAATTCATGTACTTTTTTCTGTTTTTATTTAAAACTAGTTTTAGAGAAAGGAGATTGCGCTGGACTAATTCAAATGCTTCCTGCAGCTTTGAGATACACCTATCAAATTGATGATACAGAACAATAAATTATGGTGTCATCTGCATATAAATGAATGTTTGCATCTAACTAAGATTATTTATATATATCATGAGTAACAAGGACCCCAAAATGGACCCCTGTGGAACACCAGTTTCAACTATAAGTTCATCTGAAAGGTAACCCTTAATGTGTACCCTTTGGCATCTGTTATTTAAGTAATTCCTAATCCAGTCTATTGCTCAGAAAGACCAATACGTACCAAACGTGATAAAAGAATGTCATGATTGTCAGTATCAAAAGCTTTTGTTGGATCAATAAATATTGCAGCACATTATTTTCTACTATCCAGTGCACAGATTATGTCATTTAGAACTTTCATAGTAGCAGTTACTGTAGGGGAATCAGTTTATTAAACCTCTAATTTGATGTTGCATTCATCTGTAAAGCCAGGGCACCACCTTCCTCAGCTAAAAAGGATTGTATTGATTAAATTTTTGTAATGCTGATGTAATGCTGACAAATGAACCAACAGTAGACCAGCTTAAACTCTTGATACAGGGATCGTTTATGTCCAGCTCAAAAGGACACCGTCTGACCACAACTTGAATGAGAAGTCTTATTTATTAAACACAATTATGGATGACGAATATTGTATCATGAATAGTATGACAGAGGATATAGGTGATATGAAACACAAACAATTGCAGAGAGAAACTTATGGCAAAACAATGGCAGTAGTTTTAAGGGAAAAATGGGGACACAAATGGAAAGTTAATTTCTTGAATAAATGGTTCAAGAAAAATGGTTTAAGAAAACTGACAGTATCATAACCTCATGGACCAACTCTTGTTCAAACCAGCTGAAATATGCCTACTTTGCCAACGATGTTCCTGTCGAAATGTCTGCTCCGAACTGATGCGAAGGCTCCAAACTGTGTCCGTGGCTCCAATCTGAGCTGTGGTCTGCTGGATGAATCAAGCAAACCAGGGTGGCGAGCCGGTGTTGGACAGGGATGTTTTAGGGGCTGGAACGCCTCCGGTGACGGCTACAGATGAGGAATGGCTTCTGATAGTTGTCTAACCCAAACCAACGGGTCTGTAGCTGGCTGTAGGTCTTCAGTGGAGTTGGCGACCGTGAAGTACGACTTTAGATTAATAATAATAATAAGAAGAAGATTTGGGATCTCTTTGATGGCCGGTCGAAAATATCTCTAAAACAGAATTTAACTAATAAAAAAAATAAATATGTGCCTTCACGTGGTGAGCAAAAATTAAAGTTTCATGATGAGACAAACTAGAAAAATAAGTCTTCTGAAAAACGAAATCAAGCTACTCAATGTCACTATGAGCAGCACAAAAGACTAATAAAACGACTGAACAAAAACGCTGAACAAAATTAAAGACAAAAGGCTAGGAGGAAGCTCAGTGGAAAGCAACTGCAAGAGGCAAAGGAAAAATTAAGACTGAAGAAAAGAAGTAGACTAAGACAAGACAAACAGAACACTAAACTGACTCTCCGCTGCATGCTGCAGACAGTATAATGCTCCAGGGTGTGTCTAATCATCAATAGGCTGTCACGCGTGTGGGATGGCTTTCAGGAGAGTGATGTGATCTCACCTTATGGAGCGAGAATTAATTAATTAAAACCTCAGTTCTTGAGATTGGAGAAAAACTAAAAGTAGGGCTAACTTCTCTTATTGGAAGGGAAGAATTCGGTGTATTATAGTCAGAAACCTCATTAAAAATCAGACCTGAGGATACAAAATGCTTATTAAAGCTATTTACCATTTCCGCCCTGTTAGTGATAAAACTGTCATTTACTAATATTTGACTCCGGAAATCATTAGATACAGAGGAGCGAGAAAGTGATTTAATGGTTTTCCAGAATTTAATAGGATTATTTAGATTTTGTGATGTTTCATTTAAATAATATTCAGATTTTGATTTCCGAACAAGAGCTGTGCATTTGTTTCTCAGTACTCTAAATGCCTCCTAAACTCTTTCTGTACCAGACTTCCTGGCTGTGGCCCAAGCCAAATTTCTTTCATGAAAGAGATCAGATAGTTCATCAGAGAACATGGATTATCACAGTTAATTGGTGCATGCCTATTCACGGTCTTCAGAAATAAGGTGTGGAAATACTACCATGCAGTGGTCACATCAGGAATCAAAAAAAGTTTATCCCAGTCACATACAAACAAATCATGCATAAATCCCTGAGTGTCAGTTTTTTTAAAAATCCTTTTTGTAATGATTCTAGGTTTTGCTTTGGGGATTTTACAATTTCTTATAGCTACTACAGTGCAATGATCACTGACATCATCGGGACAAATTCCTGTATGGGTGTATTTATGCGGTTTATTTGTAAGTATGATGTCAATTAGAGTGGATTTGCTTGGGTTTTATGATTAGGTAGTGTAGGCGATTCAGTAAGCTGAGTAAGGTTTACAGAATCACAATATGTTTTAAACCGGTTTGAGTTTGATGACAACCATTTCCAGTTCAAATCACCCAGTAATATAAGATCTTCAGAAAGCAAGTCAGTCAAAACAGCTGACAGTGATGTAAGTGCATCACTGACAGCTGAGGGTGGTCTATAGCAGTGGTTTTCATAATGAACACGCACACAATTGAGAGAGGTTTGGTTTCTTTTGTTCCGTTTTTGTCTGTCAACAGTTTGTTGAAAAGTTCATTATTCAGTGGGAATATAATACAGTGTTGAAAACATGTTCATTAATATTCTTATGCTAAACAAATGTAATAATTATTGAATAGTGAATAAAAATAAGAAAATCATTCTAAAAGTTGATGTTTCTTACATATTTTGTAGCATTGTCGGTGGGTTTGCAAAGGGGGTCCCCGGCCAGAAGCTAATGCTGTTTGGGGGGCCATGGCATGGAAAAGTTTGGGAACCCCTGGTCTATAGCAGCCATTTATATTTAAATGGCAATCCTTTCCATATTCCAGGTCAATAGCCAACAGCTCAAACTGTTTAGGGAGAGAAACTGATTTCACAACAGTTGCATGAAAATTACATTTAATATATATTGCAACCCCACCCCCTTTACTTTTACGATCAGCTCGTAAGACATTGTACCCTTCTAATGGAATGTTGTGGCTTAAAATGAATTTTTTTGAGCCACGTCTCAGAGATAACCAAAATATCTGTTTTGGTCGTCTTGGCCCAGATTTTTATTTGATCTAATTTTGGCAGCAAGTGTATAATGCCAAGGCCTGATCTGTTTGAGAAATCCAAAGGAGTTGAAATATTTCCAACAGGACCAGGATTTGGCTCAATACCGGCCATTAAAAGCAACAATATTATCAGACATCGCTGCCTTAGGTTTTTTTATTGGAGGGCTACATGGTCCAATATGAGAGTCTAACTGAGAGTTCGATGAGGAGAGGGGATTGTAAGGAATGAGAATACAGATGAGTGAGTGAGTTGTCCTTGTTTCCAATGAAGCAATGCTACAAGCAGCCCGAAATATGAAGATAGTATCCGTGTGTTTTGATGGGAGATGCATACAGAGACGTGACAGATGAATTGCTTTGTCTTCTGTATTCCTTAATCTGTCGCATAGTCCGAAGATGCAGATAACCGCACAGAGAAGTAGCACCTTCATGATACCAGTGTTCTAAGGGAAATCGCACCGGCTAGTAGGGAGCTCCACAACCCAGGTTAAGTGCAGACAGACAGCAGTATGACAGTGAAGGAAGTGTAGGCCTTGTTAGCGGACGAGCATCAGCTGGAAAGTTCAGTCAAGGCAAGAGAGTATCACCAACCTTACTGCATGGATCCCCACTGCAACGAAGTCCTGTGGCTCTATTCAGTATCCAGGGAAATCTTCAGGGAACAACCATGTCTTTCCGATCGTTGTCATTAATAACGCATACGCACTTTCTGAGGCGAACACAGGTGATGACTGGCAACCCACAAGGTGGAGGAAGGAGCAGGAAAACATTGCTGGGGAGGAACACCTGGAGTACCTTTTTTTGCCTTCGTCCACTGCAAGGGGTCCAGCCCTGGATTGGCAGAAGAAAACGAGTGCATGGATGGGTAGCAGGAATGACTTACTGTGCAGATTTTCTGGTGATTTTACTTTAGCTGAGAGTGAATTTTTAATCTATCTGTCAGAACTCCCCAAAACGGATAACGCCATCTGAAAGCCTAAGTTATGTTTAGGACCATGTTCTATGGTAGTTTATCATCAAGAGTGTTTTGAAATGGCTTCTCTCTTAAATTGTGGAAATGCTGTGAAGACATCCCCAAGTCATGTCACATGATAGCACATGCAGGCTGGATGAGATTACATTTTAAGTGACCAAACTCAGAATAATGTAAGTTAAATTATCCTTCAACTGTTTAATATTAATCACGATTGGCTGGTAACTGTGGTGGTTTTTATCAGGTTTATAGCTTAACATTGGCTTCTTTCCAACTTCTTCTAAACAATTTAATGTTAAATTGGTTAGCACGTTTGGTTCAGCTAAAGTTGACATGCTTGCAAGCTTGTTTTGCCTCTCAAGGTTTAAAGGTTCTATATATGAGATTTTGAACATTTTAATAGCAGGAAAAAAAAAAAAAATAATTTGCAATTTAAATGTATAGTGGAGTAATCCTGAGCAGAGAATGACATCACACTAATATGTGTAAATCAATCCTGCCTGGATTGTTTTGGTAGCTGGGGTGGACATGTAAGTGCATGTAAATCCCTGCCCATGAAACTGATATGTTGAGACTGTAGGCTAATCAGATTTGTTTCTCAAATCAGATCTTTAATACAAACTGCCTGAACTGTTTTTTGCAAGTGAACAGATGCATTTTTTTTTTGATTTCTTCATTTCAACTTCAACTTCTTCATTGACTTTTCTTTATAAATGCATAGCCAGTATGCAGATCGATACATTGCAAATGAGTTCAAGTCAGCATTTTAAGAAAAATAGAACAAACCTGACAGTAACAAAATACACAGAATGAAAAATAAAAGAAAAAATAAATAAAAATAAAATAAAAAAGATAGACTAAAATAATAATAAAAAACAATTAATAATAAATAATAATCATACATTAATAATTAAGATGCACATTCTTGACAGGTTCATCACAAAACAATGTCACATGATGTGTCTATTCCTTGGACTTAGGTAAAAACATACATGGGGGGAGCATACAGGTATTAGCCGTCATGATCATCACTTTCCAGATAAGGAGCCCATACCTTCAAAAAGAGATCTAAATTATTATTAATCTTATAAAAAAAGTTGTTGCAGAGGCTAAGCATTCTAAAGAAGAAGAATCGTACTTTTATTATGACATTACGCTACATGTTGCACACTACATGCATCACGCCATGCTTCCCGTGAAATTAATTCCTCCACATTTGACCCATCCTGGTCGTCCTCTGTGGCAGACCAGGAGCGGTGGGCTGACAGCTGACAGCCGACAGCGGCACCCGGAGACCCAACTCTCTTCGTCACCATTGGTCAGGTGGTGATCTTCTTGCATGTTTTTAGTGGGGGTATTTTATGGAGGATACCCCAGTTGAGCATGGGGAGAACATGCAAACTCCACACAGAAAGGCCTCTTTCCTCAAGCAGCAGGCACTGAAGGCATGGTGGAGGACATGCCACCAGCGCCCACAGCGGGATTCGAACCGGAACCTTCTAGCTGTGAGGCACAGTGTTACCACTTGTGGCACCGTGCCACCAAACCAAACCACTAAAGCCAAGGCAAAGATCAATGGAGAAAGGGGGCAACCCTGTCAAATGTAGCAGTCTGCGCACGTTATCCGCTGAAGACCGCCCCTTAACAAATCTCACCTCATCGGGGTGGATCAAGGTAGGGAGGCACACTTCTAGTCTTAATGCCAATATCTTAGCCAAAATCTTAGCATCCACATTAATTAAGGATACTGGTCTATAGCTCCTGCAATGCTGTGGGTCTTTTCTCTTCTTATGTATCAATGTTATTATTGCATTCTGCATACTCTCTAGTAGGCTTCCTCTCTGGAACGCATCCTGAAAGACAGTAAGAAGTCTCAGGGCCAACAGGTCTGGAAAAGACTAAAAGTCTGTGGGAAATCCGCCCCCCCCCCCCCCCCCCCCCAGGAAATTTTCCAGCACTAAGACATTTAATCGCTCATTGAACCTCTCCCAGTGTGATGCATGCCCCCAGCCTTTCTCTAGCCAATTCAATTAGTGCCGATAAGTAGTCCTAGACAGAAAATTTTGAAATTCACCCCTATTCCAAGAATCTTGTGTTGTATATAATTTTTGATAAAATAATTGGAAGGTGTTATTTATTTCTATGGTATCTGTTAAGATTTCCTCTTTCTCAGTGTATTGCTGAGATCAAAGTTTGAGCTTGTTGTTGTTTCTCCCTTTGAGCCAATAATTTCCCTGCCCTTTCACCCTGTTCATAATATTTTTGCCTACACCTAAACAATGAAAATTCTGCTTTTCTCTGTATAATAGTGTTTAATTCAAATTTTGCCTTGTTTAAATTAGCCAATAAATTGTGGTCTCCTCTATCTGCATATTCCCTCTCTAGGCCTTTTATTTCTGTTTCTAATTTAAAAAGTTGATCAAATGCCGTTTTTTTGGTTTTTTTTTTTAGAAATCATGAATATTGTATTAACCTGCCCCTTAAGTATGCCTTAAAAGCATCCCATCCCATACCATGCCTGTATCATCCACTGTGCCCTCATTAATTTCCCAATAATCTAATATTTGTTGTCATATAAACTGACATGAATTTTCATTTTGGAGCTGAGATGTATTCAATCTCCAACGGGTAGAACGCCTCTTGCCCTCACTCTTAAATCTCAGAGTCATATCTACAGGACCATTATCAGTAATAACAATATTACCAATAGAAGTCTGCTCCACTATTGATACAAGTTGCTTTAATATCAAAAAATAATCGATCATACAGTATGATGCATGGGGATTAGAAAAAAAAGTATATTCCTTCTCCTGAGGATGCATGAGCCTCCATACATCAACAAGACCAAGCTCCTCTGAAACAGTATCGATAGCTATCTGGGATTTCTGAATAGGGCTGAGTGATATGGCTGAAAACTCCATTGCAATATAAGTGTTTTATATTGGTCGATATCGATAATTATTGATATTTTTTTATGACCTATTTAAAATAAGGGCCGGGAGAAAAATACATTCAATTTAAACATTTTTATTTTAAATTGAACCTTCGTCTGATTATAATCCCCTCAGCTATCAAGGCAGAAAGGAAAGGAAATGTCAACACAACCATGGAAAACACTCAAATAATAAATGTAAAAAAAAAAAAAAGTGTAAAAATGTAAACAGAAAGAAACCTGAGAACTTTTTTTCTGCAGGTTTAGTGCAGGAAGTTCACAAACTGATTCAACTTCTGGTGAATAAAATGTTTTCAGATATGTGCAGTGTTTTGTAAACACAGCAGAAACTGAGGTAGACTTGACATCTGTAGCATACAAAAAACCAAACATGATAGACAGTACAGTAAGATTGACTGAACTATAAAACCAGCCTAGACATATGAACAACTTTAGTCACTCTTCTTACTCTGAACATGCAAGATACAATTATATTTTTATTGCAAGTGTGTTAAAAAAAAAAAGCATGTATAAGAGTTTATAACCTGGCTTCTCCATCGTGCTCAGTGGAAGCATGTCTTTAGTTATATGATATGCCGCTGCCTCCGTTATGTCTTCGTGCCTCTTAGATGATTTGTCATCAGGCACTGAATCAGAGTACCTCTGCATGGTGGTCTGCTGCTTGTGCAGTGGTGCTGCGGTTGGCGGACGTTGGCGAATACGGCTGCGCTCCAAAGAGCTTGTAACTTGATAATGTTACATGATTTGCGTGTCTCTCTCGCTGATTAGCAATTACTCCCTATGTTGCTCGGTTACCTGAGAGCGAGTGCCTTTGTTCATGCAACCAAGTTTCTTCCAACGAAGGAAAAAAAATTATCGAATGTTTTATCGAACGCATTTTTTATTGATATTGATGACGTGTCTATCGCGAGACATATCGCTAGCATTTTATCGCCCAGCCCTATTTCTGAATATGCCTAGATCACCCCGCGTTGCCTGATCTATCGAATGCATTCTGCCTTACTTGATTGAAATCACCTTCAATTATAATGTCAGTATTTCCCATACTCTCTATTACTACGTGCTGCACGGTGGCGCAGCAGGTTAGTGCATGTGCCTCACAGCAAGAAGGTTGCCGGTTTGATCCCCCGGCACAGACCAAAAACATGCTCATTAGGTTGATTGGTAACTCTAAATTGCCCCTAGGTGTGAGTGTGAGTGTGAATGGTTGTCTCTCTCTGTATGTTGCCCTGCGATCGACTGGCGACCGGTCCAGGGTGTACCCCACCTCTCGCCGGTTGACAGCTGGGATAGGTGTAAGGGAAATTCTCCTTGTTGCTTGTTGAGAGTTGCTAATTCTCTGAAGAATTATAGACTCGGTGTGATGAATCAGGTCTCTTTAATACATGCAGCATGGAGGGAAGACTCATGCAGAGTGTTCTCTGCAGATCTCCACAATGTCTTGGCTTTTATACTTTTCAACAAAAGGACAGATGGTTATCACACACACACCTGGTAATCATAAACCTTCCTTCAAAGACAACGACCATTTGGGGGAGTTCACTCATCCCGTTTCATTAAGGTTTATACTATACCGTAAACTCCTCAGGTACAGTGAATTGTACCTTTACCTTCCCCCTCTATCCAGTGTCCCCCACTGAATGTCCTTTGATCCTCTTTCTCCCCTCAGTGACAAAGGGCCATAAAGAGTTTTACAATTCATACTGTAGACTGATTCCCAGGATTAGTAAGTCATCTAATTCCTACATAGGCTCCAGTCCCCCCCGCAACCCCGAAAGGGATAGGCGGTACAGAAAATGGATGGATGGATGGATGTATTACTGCATGTAGGTTATAGAAAAAGTCTGGAGAGTCTGTGTAGGGGCGTATATATTTACTAATGAGCATCTCCTGCCCATTAGGTCCACATCAATTACAACCCATCTTCCCTCTGCATCCGATTTCTGGTCATACACTTTAATGGTCACAGTTTTGCGAATCAAAATAATAGCCCCTTGCTTATTGGATGAGAATGTGCTGTAAAAAATCTGACCGACCCAGTCTGTCTGTAGCTTCTGATTCTGTTGTATTTAAATACGTCTCTTGTAGAAGGGCAATATCTGCCTTCTTTCATTTAAGATATATCATAAGTTTTTTTTCCTTTTCCTGGCTACGTTAGCTCCCTTTACATGCCAAGTAACTATTTTTAATGTTCCTGTCATGTTATAGATTGCTCTGTGTTTATAATGTAAGTTGGCTGTGATGAATAACCAGGGAAATGAGAATGTGCTAATGACTCATGAAAAAAATAAAAAGAACAATACCGACAGACCAACCTAGCCAGCTGGCCCAGGTTTATTGCTAAGCACCCCCCTTCTAATATGCATTATATACCCTTATGTTTATGCTTGGGCCTCTCAAGCAGCCACCATAAAATAACTTAAATCTATCCATATTTTCTTTATCTCAGCCTTACTCAATACCCCTTATTCAATTCAATTCAATTCAATTCAATTCAATTCAATTCAATTCAATTCAATTCAATTCAATTTTATTTGTATAGCGCCAAATCACAACAGAAGTTGTCTCAGGACACTTTCCATATAGAGCTGGTACAGACCAAGCTCTTTTATCTACAAAGAAACCAACAATTCCCCCATGAGCAAGCACTTGGCGAAAGTGGCGAGGAAAAACTTCCTTTTAACAGGCAGAAACCTCGAGCAGAACCAGACTCTGGGTGGGCGGCCATCTGCCTCGACCAGTTGGGTGAGAGAGGAAGAGCAAGAGCGGGAGAGTGAGACAGACAGACAGACAGACAGACAGACAGACAGACAGACAGACAGACAGACAGACAGACAGACAGAAATGCAGTCAGAGAGAGAGAGAGACAGAGAGACAGACATGCAATCACAGTAACAGTGACAGTGGATGTAATAACAGCAGTAGCAGTTGCAGTGGATGTCAGGCAGGGCCAAGGCAGGAGACGCAGCTGAAATCCACAATCCAGATTCAGCCACTGTCCATGGGAACCTGCAAGACGACAAAGCACAGAGACTCCGGGGAAGGAGCTAAGTTAGTAACACGCCGTGGTAGGACATGAGAGCGTGCAGATGGAGAGGGACAGAAGGACGGAGGAGCTCGGTGTATCTTTGGATGTCCCCCGACAGTCTAATCCTATAGCAGCATAACTAGGGGCTGGTCCAGGACAAGCCTGAGCCAGCCCTAACTATAAGCTTTATCAAAAAGGAAAGTTTTAAGCCTACTCTTAAATGTAGAGACAGTGTCTGCCTCCCGGACAAAGACTGGAAGATGGTTCCACAGGAGAGGAGCTTGATAGCTAAATGCTCTGACTCCTGTTCAGCTTTTTGAGACTTTAGGAACCATAAGTAGACCTGCATTCTGGGAACGCAGTGTTCGAGTAGGGCAATAAGGTACTATGAGCTCTTTAAGATAAGAAGGTGCCTGGCCATTTATGGCTTTGTAAGTAAGGAGGAGAATTTTAAACTCTATTCTAAATTTTGAGAGTATTGGAGAAATATGATCTCGCTTCCTGGTTTTTGTCAGAACACGTGCTGCAGTGTTCTGGAGCAACTGGAGAATATTCAGCAACGAATTTGGGCAGCCTGATAGTAAGGAATTGCAATAATCCAGCCTGGAAGTTACGAATGCATGGACTAGTTTTTCTGCATCATTTTGAGACAAAATATGTCTGATTTTTGCGATATTACGTAGGTGAAAAAAGGCAGTCCTTGAAATTTGTTTAACATGGGAGTGAAAAGACATGTCTTGGTCAAAGATGACTCCCAGATTCTTTACAGTGGTGCTGGAGGCCAGCGCAATGCCATCCATAGCTGCTATGTCATCAGAAAGTGACTTTCTAAGATGTTTAGGGCCTACTACTATAACTTCAGTTTTGTCCGAGTTAAGCATCAGCAACTAGTTAACTGAGTTGTCATTCAGTTGTCAATCCCACACCAATAACCAAACGTAGTGACAATAAGTAAAAAATAATGATACAGTTGAGGCATTTATCCATGATATACAAGTCTACACAGTGCCGCTAGCAGTCATCAAAATGCCCAAATAACATACACCTGTCTATAACCCACTTTGAATATAAAATTTATTTTCTATACTAAGCTTGAGTAAAACTTATAACATTATACTGTGCAGAAATTATAAAACCCTAAACCCCTGTGGGATATTGTGTCTCCAGGTACTTATGAAGAAGTCTTGCCGGTGTAGGGAATTACCACTTTTCACCTATAACTTTTGTCTTTTGGTCCATAGATCCATACTACACCTTATACGTTGAAGTCCAATACCCCAGGAGGATGTGTTGCCTTCTATCTCGCTCTAGTGGCAGTTTGATGGCCCAACACAATGTCAGCGTAATGTTTAGACGAAAGCCTTTGCCTCCGCAGGTCTAGTGAAAAGATGACGCCTTACTGTTTACTCAGTGTGTCTGGATACAGCATTGCATATGACTTCATCTTTCATGCTCCGGAGTTGGCGTTTGACTTCATCATATTTTTTGCGCTTCTGTATTGTGTCTCTGGATGAGTCCTGGCTGAAGTAGATGCGCTGGCCGTTCCACTCGGTGTTCCCCTTCTCACGTGCGGCATGCAGGACCGCCTCTCTCGCGCCGACCCGGAGAAATTGAACCAGGATGTGCCGGCTGAATTCGGTGTCTGCATTCGGCTTGGGTCCGCATCTGTGTGCTCTTTCAATTTCAAAGCCTCCGCCAACATCCATGCCCAGGCATCCCTTCAGTAGTGTGCGCACAAACATCTCCATGTCCCCTGCCTCTGAATTTTCCACGATACCAACTATGCAAACGTTCGTCCGGCGTCCTGCGTCCTCCAAATAATTAACTCTCTCCTGAAGTTGTTCCATCATTTTCCCGACTTGGCAAACTGTTTTCTCCCTCACGTAACATCAATCTTCCAAGTTGGATATGCGAGTTTCAGCCTCAGTAATTCTTCCTCCAAGCTGTTGATCCGTGCACTGCAGACAAACCAAGCTCCCTTTCACCCCACTTTCTCGGCTGCAATACCTTGCAGCGTCATATCATATAACTAAAGACCTGCTTCCACTGAGCACTGTGGAGAAGCCAGGTTATTTTTTTAAACACACTTGCAATAAAACTATAATTGAATAGTTCTTGTATGTTTAGAGTAAGAAGTTGTTCATATGTCTAGGCTGGTTTTATAGTTCAGTCAATCTTACTGTACTGTCTATCAAGTTTGGTTTTTGTATGTTACAGATGTCAAGTTAAGTTTCTCCTATGTTTACAAAACACTGCACATATCTGAAAACATTTTACTCACCAGAAGTTGAATCAGTTTGTGAACTTCCTGCACTAAACCTGCAGGAAAAAAGTTCTCAGGTTTTTCTCTGTTTACATTTTTACACTTTTTTTTACATTTATTATTTGAGTGTTTTCCATGGTTGTGTTGACATTTCCTTTCCTTTCTGCCTTGATAGCTGAGGGGATTATAATCAGAGGAAGGTTCAATTTAAAGTAAAAATGTTTAAATTGAATGTATTTTTCTCCCGGTCCTTATTTTAAATAGGTCATAAAAAATATCAATAATTATCGATATCGGCCAATATAAAACACATATCACAATAGAGTTTTCAGCCATATCGCCCAGCCCTAAGGTATTTTATTTGCATATCACTTGCCAACCATCAAGCACAAAGGGCTGTCCAAAAAAGGCTAAATAGAAGACAGTGACTGAATTCTGTAAAATTAAATATGGTCATCATTTGGCTTCAAGGTATGTGGCTTTTTTGTTTGTATCTGAATAGCAAAACGAGGTTGTAAATTCAAACTTGTCCATTTTCCCTAATCAATTTATTGTTCTTTGTTTTTTGTTCCAAAAACAAATTTGACAAACTAAACTGTTCTATAGCCAGAATGGAAAAACAAAAAACAAGAACACTTAATATTTCCTATTTCAAAACCAAAACTGAAAAATCAAGTCTTTGTGTGATATTGACGGAAATCCCAGGGAATCTCAGGAAAGTGAGAAGGTGCAGGTGCAACATTTCAATGTGTTCCATGGCGTTGGTGAATCATTTGTTTAGACTTTAGACTTCAGACTTAGGCTTAAGACTGCTTCTTTATTGATCCCAATTTGGGAAATTATTTTGTTGCAGAAGCAATTAAACATAGTATTTACAGTAAAAATTGTGCAGTTTTAGATGATAAATAAATGTAAACCGTAGACCCTATGTGCAATATTTCAGTAGTGCAGATAATATGTAAAATTTTGAGGTTTGTGAGGTAGGTGGATTAACTAAGTTGCTATTGTACAGCGTGATGGCTCGAGGCAGGAATGATTTCCTGAAGCAGTCTTTGTGACAGCACAGCTGGAGCAGTCTATTGGAGAAGGAGCTCCGCTGTCTGTCCAAGAGGTGGTGAAGAGGATGTTCAGGGTTATCCATGATGGATAACAGTCTGTCCAGTGTCCTCCTCTCCACCACATCCTCAAAAGTGTTTAGTTTGCAGCCAATCACGGAGCTGGCCTTCCTGATCAATTTGTTCAGTGTGTTGGTGCCGCCGGCTCCAATGGTGCTAACCCAGCACACTGCAGCAAAGAAGAGTGCACTGGCAACAACAGACTGGTAAAAGATCTCCAACATCTTGTTGCACACGTTGAACAATCTGAGCCTCCTCAGGAAATAGAGTGTGCTCATCCCCTTCTTGTAAACAGCATTGATGTTAGTTTTCCAGTTCAGTCTGTTGTCGAGGTGCACTCCGAGGTATTTGTAATCCTCCACCACTCTGACATTCTCCCCCAGAATACACAGTGGTTGTGTGGTTGTCCTGTTGTCTCTGAAATCAGTAACCATCTCCTTGGTCTTGGCCACATTGAGCAACAGGTGATTTCTACCAGACCATTCCACAAAATCATCCACCACTGCTCTGTTTTCCTCCTCTCGTCTATCCTTTATACACCCCACCACTGTTGAGCCAAAAAGTTCTATAGGAAGCACGATGAAGAGTTGTACTGAAAATCTGAGGTGTACAAGGTGAAGAGAAAAGGAGACAGAACAGTCCCCTGTGGTTCTCCTGTACTACTTTCCACAGTATTAGACAGAACGTTGCCCTGTCAGACAAACTGTGGTCTGTCTGTCAGGTAGTCAGTAATCCATGAGATTGCGGGCACGTCGACTCCCATCAGTCGCAGATTCTTACCCAGGAGCAGTGGCTGAATGGTATTGAATGCACTGGTATTGAGATAATCAAAGAAAGTGATCCTCACAGTGCTGCCACAACAATCCAGGTGGGAGCGAGCATGCTGCAACAGGTGTCGATGGCGTCGTCAACACCCAGATGGGGTTGGTAGGTGAACTGTAGAGGGTCCAGTAATGATTTCGCCTGCGGTCGGAGGTTCGCCAGGACCAGCCTCACCAGCACCTTTATCATGAGTGATGTTAGGGCAATGGGTCGGTAGTCTTTGGGGCCAGATGGAGAGTTCTTCTTTGGAACAGGAACCATGCAGGACGTCTTCCACAGCACCGGGACTCTCTGCAGGCTCAGGCTCAGGTTGAAGAGCTGTCCCAGGATCACGGACAGCTGGCTGGCTTAAGTCCTCAGGACTCTGGAACTAATGCCGTCAGTGCCAGCAGCCTTGCCCAGGTGCAGCATCACCAGCTGTCTTCTTACCTGGCCCGCAGTCAGGCAGGGGATGGTGCTAGTGGAGGGTTGCTGTGGGGGATGGTGCAGCAATGAGGGAGATGTGGGAGTTGAGTCCAAGGGAGGGAGGGGAAGGATCACCAGGGGTTGAGGGTTGGAGGGAGAAAGCTTGGGCAGAGGGGGGTTGTCGCCTAGAGGCTTTACTAAATGGACAGTTTTGTTATCTTATGATTTCTGGGTAGCACAGTGGCACAAGGCACTGTCGCCTCACAGCTAGAAGGTCCTCGGTTCGAATCCTGCTGTGGGCGCTGGTGGCGTGTCCTTCACCGTGCCCTTGGTGCCTGCTGATCGAGGGGGGCCTTTCTGTGTGGAGTTTGCATGTTCTCCCCGTGTTCATTCAGGGTCTCCTCCTTAATAACCCCCACTAAAAACATGCAAGAAGATCACCACCTGACCAATGGTGACGAAGGAGTTTGCATGTTCTCCCCGTGTTCACTGGGGTTTCCTCCTTAATAACCTCCACTAAAAACATGCAAGAAGATCACCACCTGACCAATGGTGACGAAGGAGGACTGGTCCCCCGGCACTGGCGTCAGCGTCAGCTGGCAGCTGGCAGCCCGTCGCTCCTGGTCTGCTATGGAGGATCAACAGACTGAGGATGGGTCAAATGCGGAGAAAATAATTTCACGGAAGCATGGCGTGTGTGTATGTAGTGTGTGCAACTAACGTGTGATGAATAAAAGTACATTTCTTCTTCTTCTTCTTTCTTTTGAGTGTTGTTTTCAACATAATTGACAACATAATGTCAACGTACTGTTCCAGTGCAGCTACATGTTCAGAAGTCATTTGTTTTCTCCATGACCTGAAATGTAGGGAAGTTGAGCACAGAAGAATTAGAAATAGTACATGGTTCAGTGCTGGACCCAATTCATTTTCATTGTTTCCTAAGCACGATCACTGGGAATTTCATGATTTTTTTTTTTTTTTTGACATTTCAACACATTAGCTGACCTCTCATGAATCCAGTCAATGGAGGTTTTATTTCGCCATTAAAATTTATAGTAAGATAAGATAGTAGGAAGTGTTCCAGCTGCCAAAGACCACCAAAAACATGAAGAAGTTGGTTTAACAACTTATAGCAGTTATAGCTGCGCTTGAACCAGAGTTAACTTTGTCAAACTACAACTTTCAGTTAAGCGACTAAGACTAAAACTAAATTTAATGTTATCTTTAGTAAGTGACTAAGACTAAAACTAAAACTAAGACTAAAACTAAATTTTATATTATTTTCAGGAAGTGACTAAGACTAAAACTTAATTAAAAATTGATGTCAAAATTAACACTGGCTGGAACCATATATGGACATTATTATTGAACTTTTTGAGGAGGTCATAACTGCAGAATGTGAAAATGTTGTATGTCTGGTATGGGCTTTTCATGTTCTCTTATGTTCTTTATGTTCTCTTATGTTCTTTATATTCTCAAATTATTTGTTATTTATTAGTGTGCACTTTAAGGATTGCATTTTTTAATTTCATTGCACTTGTACAATGACAATAAAGACATTCAATTTAATTCAATTCATTGGTCAGTGGTGGTCAGTTGTAACTGTGCAGAGGTTATTGCATGGAGCACAACCTTCGAAGAAGGAATCATGTTTCTTCTTCTTTCTGGCGGTCTTGGCCAGTGGTGTAGAAAAAGTTTCAAAAGGTTCATGTTCTTCTCAATAGTTCCAAACAAATCCGTGCTGTCAGCCTGTTTGAATGGTTTCAAGCAGGATAGATGGCAACAGTGCGTATATTTGCAGCAATTTTCAGTCAACATATAATGCGCAATGATTAATACATGTCTTTGACTACACTTCTATTCAATATAGCATTTTTATGGGGAGAGATAGTGTTCTGTTTTAATTTTGGAGAAAAAGGGGACTGTTGTCACAACATAGAATACATTTACAACAGTGATGGAAAGTGCTGTACTTCAGCACAATTTTGAGGTACTTGTATTTTACTTGAGTATTTCCATTTTCTGCTTTCTACCTCTACTCCCCTGCATTTCAGAGGCAACATTAAAGAATGTATATATTAGTACATAAATAATTCTCTTGGTAATTCTGTACAATCAATACTTTTACTTTTTCTACTCTAAGTATATTTGCATGTGAATACTTTTGTATTTTTTCTTAAGTAAAATTTTGCAGGACTTTACTGTTTTGGAGTATTTTTACTCTCTGGTATTGCTACTTTATTTTTGCTTACGTAAAAAGTTTGATTGCTTATCACGGATACCACGGATTTATGGATTTACATTAGGTATGTGTTGGTATTTTTCTCATGCTTCTGTGGTCATAATTACTCACATTCTAATGTTAAAACATCTGCATGAACATGCACAACATGTGAATATAGATGAACGTCAGCAACACCCAATTTAAGCCGAGAAAGTAGTTCGATTAATTATGCAAAATATGCATATAATATCCTTTCCCTATATAAAGTGTAGTGAAGGAGTTCCTCAAAATATGAAATAATGTTGGGCGCCAGACAAGAGAAAAAAATCAAAAATCAACCTGCCAATATTTTAAAACAAACACTACCAGAAATAACCCAGAAAAACCCAACAGCTGGCCTCCTAGCCACAAAATCACACAATAGAAACACAACAGAGTGATGCAGTTAGTAAGTTCTCTTATTTTCAACCAGTTATTAATCAAAACATATCAGATCAATAATCAAACTCAAATGTCTCTCATAAAGGTTCATTCATAAAACAGAAACTAAATTCAAAGGAAATATTTTCGAGAGTGATCACAAAACCAAAAGTTCTTCAAATGAATAATAATAGTTCCTATCAGTTAATGAAAAAAACAAATTGTGGGTATGTGGATGTGTGTGAGAGTGTGTATAGTTTGGGTGTAATTCAGTTATGTTCAGTTCAGAGATCTGATGTTAGGAGAGGCCAGGAGAGTTTCAGGGAAAAAAAGGGACTTATATGACATTCTTCACCCAGCTTGGACAGAGATCTTTGCCACTGCATCCAAACAGGCCAAGGACCATATAATCAGCTTCTTTCCGCCTGCTCCAGGGATCAGCTTCTTCCTCCAGCGTCCAGTTGAACGTCATTAATACTTGGTTTAATTTACTTGCTTTCTTGACATTAAGCCGGCAACTTAAGTGAAATTTGACTTATCTCCTTTTCTTTCTTTCTCACTTCTCACCCTTTCAATCCTCCCTCTAGCCTCCTTTGTCTGATTTTCCTCCTCTCTTGAGCTCTCAGGTGTGTGATTTATCATCTCCCTCCCCCTTCATTTCCTGCTCAGGTGGAAAAGGCTGTGTTGTCATTTCCTTTTTCCCCTTCCTGCTACAGTAGGCAGAGGGTAGATTAATTCTTCCTTGAATCTGCAGTTTTCAAAGAAACTCATTCGACCTCCTGCATGGAGAGAAGGATGTCAGAAAGCAGGCCATGAAAGGCAGACAAGTGTTCAAAATAGTCTTTAGTCACAGTAAGAAGGAGAAAAGGAGACCTGGGCACCTGGCTGTGAGCACTCAATAAACTTCACTGGATGATCACTGCTTAAAACATCTCCAAATACACTCACAAGAATCACAAGGTCATTTACTTATTCATACAATGATAGCAAAAACTTTAAAACTCCACACCACAAGTAATGCTAGAGTTACTTGAATTTTTTGTTGAGGGAATTCCACTGCCAGAAGTAGACGATGTCACAGACCCTAGGTCGACTGGGTCCTGAGTCAAGTCAAGCCTGTCGCTGCTGGAGAGAATTGAGAGTGGCACAGAAATGAAAGTACATGCCTACAGTTAGTCCATATGTATTTGGACATTGGCATGGTTTGTTATTTTGTGTCTTTCCTGTATTGCAGAAGTAAATAATGACTATAGACTTCATGTGCAAACTCTTCTAAAATTTGAGCGTATTTTCAGATGTATCAAGTACAGCATGTGGTAATTATAGCCATTTAACAGATAGCTGATTTCAGACAGCCAGAAATTATTGGACAACTCCTCTAAACCCCAATAAAATGGTTACATTTAGTACTTGGTTGCAGATTATTTGAATGTAATGACAAAACAAAACATATCCTTACCCTAAAGCTGAAAGCCTGCACTTTAAACTCCTTATCATTGTTTCATTTCAAATCCAGTGTGCTGAAGGACAGAGCAAAAAATAAGCAAAAATGTGTCTCTGTCCATATAGATATTGACCTATCTGTATAAATCCTAAATCAACCGTACACCGTACTGAACAATTCTACGTGCCTCAGTTGTTTCAGTAAGAGGTCTTCGCTCCCTAGAGCTGGTATCACCACAAGTCCATGCCGTCTTGGGACTGGGACTTCTATCTCTTCCACTGCATTAGGACTGTCTGTTGACACACACACAAAGTGAAGACCAGTTGCTGAAAGGAAAGATGTGTTCATGCCTGTGTAGCTCAGGTTAATTGTATTTCCCATGAACACTACTTATACAGTGCCTTGCAAAAGTATTCACCCCCCTTGCCCTTTTACCTATTTTGTTACATTACAGCCTGTAACTTAAATGTTTTTTAATGTGAATTTTATGTCATGGATCTGCACAAAATAGTCTAAGTTGGTAACGTGAAATAAGAAAAATATGTATAAAAAAACTGTCACAGACAGCTGTGACGCTTGTGTTCATCCACTGTTCAGACCTGCTGCACGTGAACTGTGAAGTGGTGATATCTGGTCATGGAGCACCATCAAATCCATCATCTTCAAATGGAAAGAACATGGTACCCCAACAAACCTGCCAAGATAGGGCCACCCACCAAAACTCACAGACCGGGCAAGGAGGGCATTAATCAAAGAGGCAGCACAGAGACCAAAGGTAACCCAGAAGGAGTTGCAGAGTTCCACAGCAGAGAGTGCATCTGTCCATAGCACCACAATAAGCTGTACACTCAATATAGCTGGGCTTTATGGAAGAGTGGCCAGAAAAAAGCCAATACTTTGTGTTAAAAATAAGGAGGCACATTTTGAGTTTGCCAAAAGGCATGTGGGCAACTCCCCCAGATGTGTGGAAGAGGGTGCTCTGGTCAGATGAGACTAAAATTGCACTTTTCAGCCACCAAGGAAAACGCTATGTCTGGTGCAAACCCAACACATCTCATCCCCCCCAAGAACACCATCCCCACAGTGTAACATGGTGGGGGCAGCATCATGCTGTGGGGGTGTCTTTCAGCATTAGGGAACTGGTCTGTGTTGGGGGAAAAATGGATGGTGCTAAATACAGGGATATTCTTGAGCAAAATGTGTTTTAGTCTGCCTGTGATTTGAGACTGAGATGGAGGTTCACCTTCCAGCAGGACAATGACCCAAAGCATACTGCTAAAGCAACACAAGTGGTTTAAGGGGAAACATTTTAATGTGTTGGAATGGCCTTGTCAAAGTCCAGACCTCAATCCAACTGAGAATCTGTGGTCAGACTTGAAGATTGCTTTTCACAAGCGAAAACCATCCAACATGAAGGAGCTGGAGCAGTTTTGCCTTGAGGAATGGGCAAAAATCCCAGTGGCAAGATGTGGCAAGCTCATATAGACTTATCCAAAGCGACTTGCAGCTGTAATTGCCACAAAAGGTAGCTCTACAAAGTACTGACTTTAGGGGGTGAATAGTTATACACACTGAAGTTTTCTGTTATTTTGTCCTATTTGTTGTTTGCCTTACAATAACAAAATAATTAGTATAGTTGTAGACATGTTCTGTAAATGAAATGATGCAAACCCTCAAACAATCCATTTTAATTCCAGGTTGTGAGGCAACAAAACATGAAATGCCAAGGGATTGAATACTTTTGCAAGCCACTGTACGTTTGCCATGTGCTATGTGGAAGAGAGCTTGTCTGGGTTACTGTTGGTGGGATATGGTATTTGCACACCACTATTCTTAAAATATACAATTAGACATTGTTTCACTGAAGCCTATAAGGAAATATACAGTTGCCAGTTTATTAGGTACACTGAGCCAAAACTAAGGAAATCTGGCAGTCCTGCAATAAATTTTAGTTGTTAAGAAGCATTGATTCAATGTGATTGTTTTGGAGGGTACAGGTAGTGGTTTCCGACAAGTACATACCTTGTTGTTTTTTTTTTGGACTCCTTGTAGACAACTGGCTTGTGAGGTCATCAGACTAAGTCTCAATGGTTTCACACATCCACTCTTGAACAGAAAATTATCTTAACTAACTATCTGCACTTATACATGTTTTTTTTTTTTATTGTGATCATCCACATTTGTGCTGCTAATGTCACTGATGGACTGCCGAACAAATGGTGCCTATAAAGACTGAATTGAGATCAGAATTAGGCTTGCATATCATTTTGATGGGGGAGACTGGGTTGAATGCTGAGCTGAACTCCAGAAACAACAATCTGATAGGTATTGTTACATTCAAGGTGTGTGAACACTGAGTGGAGGACAGTGGAGATGGTATCCTCTGTGGATCTGTTGGTTCTAAATGCAGACTGTTGAGGGTCAAGATGGCTGGTATTTGGTATATGTGCTGGAAAACTGGTTTCTCAAAGCACTTCATCAGAGCGGGGGTCAGTGCCACAGGGTTTTGCACCGCATTTGTGTTGTGGTTGGTTGTGTTTTCTATATGTGCAGCATGTCCCCGTATTTGGCTGTGTCTGTTGTGACATTGTGTGACTCTCTGACGGTGGTGTCAGAGAGGAGGATGCTAACAAAGCTACAGACTATCTTGGACAGTGATTGATTCTGAGATTGCCCTCTTTGTTATGGTTAGCAAGCCATTTTCACAGCTAAATGGAATTCAGCCATCACTCATTCTATAATTTACACATTTACCGTTGATGCTCTAAGGTTTTTTAACTAGTTTGTGCAAGTGAGACCATATCCTGCCCCACACATGCCTCCCTCCACTGGCTCCCCGTTAGTTATAGATTCCATTTTAAAGTGTGCTTACTTGTTTTTGAAGTACTTCAGAGATGTGCCATCTTACCTACCTAACCTTTTAACCAGAGAAGAAGAATTGTTTTTTCAACTGCCAAGACCAATGCAAAAGATGAAAATGAAATGAAAAAGAGAATTGCAACACACCATAGACTTCTAATGGAATTGTGGAATGTGGAAGTAACATGCCTCATGGGGCAACAGATAGTACCAAGCGATTCAGTGCTGGACCCCATCCATTTTTAGTGTTTCCGAAGAATGGTCACTGGGATTTAACTGCATTTTTGACATTTCAACACATTAGCTGACCTCTCATGAATCTTATGGTGGTATTTTACGTATCTTTGTTAGATTATAATTGCTGTTACATAATGGGAGCAATGCTTCAGATGTCAGTTGCAGTCCCCAGCATTCAGCAAACTTGTATGTGGATGATACCACCATCATCTGTTTTGTGAACAGTGTTAATGTTGTCAACGAAAACTCTGATAAGTATTCATTGACATCATTTTATTGTATGATTAAATTGGAACAACAACGTAAATGAAAAAAATCTTGATAACAAAAATTACAGCGAAATCTCTGTTCATTATGCCCTGATGAGGGAAGATGAGACGAAATCTCTGTTCATTTTGCCCTAATGACTAAAGACGAGACGAGAAAGTGTGTGTATGTCTCTGTATGCGGACAGCCTGGTTGTTTTAATTTTTAACAAATCACTTCTGCAAGTGTAAGTCAAATTCTCTCACTGCCCCATCTCATTGGATGTTTTTCCCCCTGCTTGGTGCATGCCAGGTGCATGTCGGGTACCCACTGATAGATAACAACAAGGCAAGCTAACGTACATATGTCTAAGTTAGGTAGCTTAAAGCTGAAAGAAACCATTTTAGCTGCTGCTGGCCACTAAAAGATGAGTGCCTCATCTTCACCAGCATGTCAGGTGGGACGGAAAAGGAGAGACGGCCCCCCCACTTTATCTAGCACACTTTAGGCATTAATTGTTATATGATTTATAAAAGTATGGTAAGTCAGTAACACATTCTCAGCTGACTGACTAAATGCATAGTTCAACCTCAATTACAGCATCATGAAACTGAGAAAATTATGACTAAAACATTTACTAAAATTAAATAAAAACTGGATTCCACAGACTAAATCTTGATGAAAACAAAATAAAAGACTAAAATGTGACTTAAGCCAACTACAATTTTCAGTTAAGCGACTATGACTAAAACTACATTTAAACACTTTGTGAATAGCATGAAGATTTAATCTCAAAGCAATCTCTCTCTCTCTCTCTCAATATTTACATCCATCTTGCCTCTGATGAAACGCACAACATGACAATGAAAATGACATTCGCAAATTCTTCCTACAGTATTTTACTGTAGAAATACCATGGCAGCACTGATGTCTGACTTCTTCATTCTTGGAAAGCACAATCTAAAACATTTTAGAAGTTTCTAAACAAATCAAAACTGACTCACCAGTGTGTTTCTATTTTAAAGGAACAGATAACAAAAAGCAAAAATGCGCTCCAAGAGTTCATCACTGTTAAAGCCATAAGTAAAAATACCCAAAACTGTAGCACAATGACTAAAAAATTAATGAGTTCATCACTGTCAGCCATGTCAGCCTGTCAGCCATGAACCACGAATGTTGCTGCACCTGAATGTGTATCGTCGGTGTGTGAGTCTATGTGTGAGTCCGGGCAGAAGGCCTATTAATAAAGTCCTCATAGACAATATTAGAAATATTAATCGCAATGATTTGAAATAATGTGACTATATATTTTGATTTAATGTCATTATCACTTTGTGAAATATACTCAGTACCATAATGTGTGCCCTAATACAGGATATTTGTTTTGGGGTTTTTTGGTGTTATGTAAAAGGCATTTCTGTGTTTGTGTTTCTGTATTTAGTTGTATTTTCTCGCTTTGCAGCTTTTTGTTTCTGAATGCTGTACACATATTGTCAATTTAGTGAATATGGTTTCCTCATTTGCTTGTGTTTTGTCTGTTTATTTGTTTTCTAAGTTGCAATTGAGATCGCAAGGCCACAGTACTTATCAGCCTTTAAAGGGATGTGCTGTATGCCATCTATGCATCATGTACTTTGACCTGTGTTCCAGGCTATGAGATCCATGGAATGGAGAAGATCCCTGAAAAAGGACCAGCACTTATAGTGTACTATCATGGAGCCATTCCCATCGACTACTATTATTTTCTGGCCAATGTTATCATCCAGAAGGGACGAACCTGCCACTCTGTAGCTGACCACTTCCTCTTCAAGATCCCAGGTACTCACCCTGTTTCACACAAGCATACACACATATGCATACACTACCAATGTGCACAAGTAGTGCTGATTTCATTATAAGTGCAGTGTATGTTTTGATTTACTTTTCTTTTTAAGTTCTGGTAGCTTCTTTCACACAAATTAGGGTTTAGCTAAAACTGAAACATTTAGTCTATAACTGCAACTTTATCCACTCTTTATAATTTTATTGATATATATTTTAGTGTGTGTGTGTGTGTGTGTGTGTGTGTGTCTGTGTGTTTATAGAGATACAAAGAGAGAGATACAAATATTTTTCACTGTAAAGTGTTTCATGTTAATAGTGATGAAGGTAGGAAGACAGAAAAACATCACTATCATCCAAGTACAAAAAGAGGGATAGATTAAGAGTAGCAATCGTCAAAGTTATAGTTATTATGGTATAATTCGCACCCAAATTAATCAGAATGTTCTTTTAATTTTATTCTTTCAGTTTCTCTGTTCAGCACGAACCTGATGAGTGTTTAAGTTGACTTTGTCTGCGTCCATTTTTAACTGTTTACCAAATGTAGAGAAGCCATAGAGAAAGAATGTTGCTCTTACGCCAGGATCAGATTACATGATATCAGTCAGATATTTGTTCAGCTAAACCGACATGAGGCTTGAGGAATAACAAAGAGTGTCAGGTGTGACATTCACTGGCTTTATTCTGTGTCATGTGTAGGGCTGGGCGATATGGCTGAAAACTCTATCGCGATATAAGTGTTTTATATTGGTCGATATCGATAATTATTGATATTTTTTATGACCTATTTGAAATAAGGACCAGGAGAAAGTTCACAAGTTTCACCTTCTGGTGAATAAAATGTTTTCAGATATGTGCAGTGTTTTGTAAACAGAGCAGAAACTGAGGTGGACCTGACTGAACTATAAAACCAGCCAAGACATATGAACAACTTTAGTCACTCTTCTTACCCTAAACATACATGAACTATTCAATTGTATTTTTATTGCGAGTGTGTTTAAGAAAAAAAAAAAAAAAAGCATGTATAAGAGATGTTTACAACCTGGCTTCTCCTCAGTGTTCAGTGAAGCATGTCTTTAGCTATATGATATTCCGCTGCCTCCGTAATGTCTTCGTGCCTTTTAGATGATTTGTCATCAGGCACTGAAGCAGATACCTCTGCATGGTGGTTTGCTGCTTGTGCGGTGGTGCTGCGGTTGGCGGACGTTGGCGAATACGGCTGCGCTCCAAAGAATGAGCGCGGCTAAGGTGGTTAAATAAGTTTGTGGTATTACCGGTCTTGGTGGGGACGACAGTCTTGCATAAGTTACAGACCACATTGGTCTGACTACGGTCCGACTTATAAAATCCAAAAAACTCCATACTGGCGAGCTGACTTTCCCTGTTTTATCGACAATTTCTTCGCCTGCTGCAGCGCTTTCTATTTCTCATCTCACTCCTCGCGGAGCATCAAACACGAGACAACGAGATGGCGCAACCGAACTTGATAATGTTACATGATTGGCGCGTTAGCGTGTCTCTCTCACTGATTGGCAATTACTCCCTACGTTGCTCGGTTACCTGAGAGTGAGAGCCTTTGTTCATGCAACCAACCTCGCTTCGTAACTTCAGGTTTCTTCCGAAGAAGAAAAAAAAAAAATTATCGAATGTTTTATCGAACACATTTTTTATTGATATTGATGACGTGTCTATCGCGAGACATATCGC
Organism: Chaetodon trifascialis; assembly: GCF_039877785.1. Lineage (NCBI taxonomy): Eukaryota > Metazoa > Chordata > Actinopteri > Chaetodontiformes > Chaetodontidae > Chaetodon > Chaetodon trifascialis. The sequence goes on from NC_092066.1 coordinate 27,399,516, forward strand.
TATCATTTTTATCGCCCAGCCCTAGTCATGTGTCATAGTGGAAGACAGCCGCAGCTTTATCTGGGGTGCTTCACATTGTCTTGACAAAAAGACTGTCTATTATCTATTTTGACAATTTCTACAACATGTTTGGTGACTAATAGGACCACAGAACAGTCCAGGTCATTACACCAATTTAATCTCACCTGTGGGTGTGACATCACCCTCTGCACTTTCTATTGACTGGGAGAGGAAAAGACAGAGTCTACCTTTACCACCACAGTGAGATCACCTAATCTTACACAACAACCATCTCAAAAGACAGTCATCCTGTAGTCTGACCCCAGCCTTAGCCCTCAAAAATCTTACCCAGTAAACATGTGACTGTGTGTTTGGAACTAACTCCCAGTACTTTTTGATACTGCTAGTTTGTCATGTTGAGAATGTTAGAAGACAGATTTTCAAATCCATGAAATACCTTTGGGTTCAACTATATGTGTAGGTATTTTTTTCCCTGCACTTCTTTATTACCAGCATAAGTCCCCCCCCCCCCCCCCCTTTCTTATTCTACTGCATCCTTATTTTATTTCATCCCATCCCATTCCTCCAGGTTTCAAGTTACTGTTGGAGGTGTTCAGTGTGATGCATGGTCCTCAGGAGGAGTGTGTGCGGGCTCTGAGGAACGGTCACCTGTTAGGGATTTCTCCAGGAGGAGTACGGGAGGCTCTGTTCAGTGATGAGACCTATCCTCTTCTCTGGGGCAAACGCAAAGGCTTTGCCCAGGTTGCCATCGACTCACAAGTGGTGTGTCGTCATTCCTGAAATCTACTGTGACTGTCTTTCAGCACTTTTATGAAATGCCTGGAGTGCATGACATTCTTGATCATTATAGCAGATTAGAAATTTCACTTACTGTTACATTTGTCACATTGTTTCCCAGTACACTTGCAGATACATAATACTTCCAGTTTATATATGTTTAAAATGTTTTTGGGTGGATTAACAGACTGTTGCAACACTACTCCTTATGACCAGCCACCATCTGCATATGACTATCTTTTCTAAACTTTACATTTTGAATGTGGAAATCCTGTTATTTAATGTTTGGTGTTTATTTATTGCTTTGCCATAGTGGAGGACATAACCTACATGCACTTACTATTTTCTAATTTTTCATTTTTTTTATTCTGGTATATTAACAAGATACATATCTATTTTATTAGCTCATTATAAGAAAATTGTCAAGAGTAGTATAGTTGAACATTGCATTACCAACTACATCTATGAATTAAAGTATTGTGTGTTTTCACTGACATGTTAAGTGAGCTGACCAGCTGAAGTGTCTGATATAGGCCTTTGTGTGGTGCTTTCAGGCTGGCACAAAATAAGACATTAACGTATTGCTAGACAAGTAGCCATCTTTTTTGTAGTTATTGTTTGCATATACACATGTATTAAATAGCTAAAGCGTAATGTGTCGTGGGGTTATGAGAAACATTTCAGATTAGTATTGCTTTTTTGCCATTTTCAAATCTTCATCACATTTACTCTTATTAGCATGTATGGATTGTTCTGAAAACAGTTAACAAACTTAAAATGTCACTAATCTCAACAAGTGTAATAATGCACTGTATAAGGGATCTTTGTCATATTATTCTCTATGTTATAATTCTGCAGTGTACAAAGCCCTCCTCTCTAATCTTCTCTTTCTTGTCGTCTCTCTTTCAGCCAATAATTCCAATGTTTACCCAGAATGTGCGTGAAGGCTTCAGATCTCTCGGAACACTCAGTAAGTGTAGAAGAAAGTTAAAATCAGAAAGACTGACTGTATCGCTGATGGACACACAATTTGAAATTCACACAGGACACAGTCAAACACATAGGAAGACACAGCACAGGACATTCCATACACAGTCGAAAAACAGAGTGTGCTGACCTGACTCGGGTTAATATGAATGTGATAGTAACCTGTTCATTTGTCATTGTCTACATTATACATGATATATTATTATTATGACTAGATTTCATTCCACCAATTTATTAACTGCCCCACCAGAGGCAGCACCACACTGGACGTACTGTATGCTAATGCAAAGGATGCATACAGTGCCACAGCCCTTCCCCCTCCTAGGCAGAGCTGATCACAGCCTAATATGTCCCTCTTGTCCAGAGGCAGCCTGTGTCCATGAGGACAGTGAGTAGGTGGACTTAGGAGGCTAATGAGTCACTGATGGACTTTGAGACAGCAGACTGGGATGTGTTGTGTGAGCCACACGGGGAAGACATCAACAGCTTGACAGAGTGTATCACAGAGTACATCAAATTCTGTGAACAGACCATACTGCCAACCCGGACTGTACGCTGCTTTTCCATCAACAAGCCCTGGATCACCAGTGACCTGAAAAGTCTGCTTAATAGGAAGAAACAAGCCTTTAGGTCAGGGGACAAAAAAGAACTGAGGAATGTTCAACACAAGCTGAGAGAGAAGCTGAGGCACAGCAGAGGTGCTTACAGGAGGAAGCTGGACAGAGTGAAGGATGTGTGGACAGGAATGAAGGAGATCACGGGGCTCAAGGCAAGAGACAGACCAGCAGCCGTCAGCCTTGAGAGGGCCAAAGAGCTAAACCACTTCAACAGGTTTTACTCACAGCCAGGAGTGGCCTCGCCTTCCCCAGCCCCCTCACACCTCACCACTGTCCACAATGGCCTCCATAACCCCCCTCTGCCCAAGCTTTCTCTCTCCAACCCTCAACCCCCCCTGGTGATCCCTCCCTTGGACTCAACTCCCACATCCCCCACCATCCCCCACAGCACCCCCGCCACTAGCACCCTTCCCTGCCTGAGATGCTGCACCAGGGCAAGGCTGCTGGCCCTGATGGCATTAGTTCCAGGATCCTGAGGACTTGTGACAGCCAGCTGTCTGTGATCAACACTGAGCCTGAACCTACAGAGAGTCCCGGCGCTGTTGAAGTCATCCTGCATGGTTCCTGTTCCGAAGAGGAAGTCTCCATCCGGCCCTAATGACTACCACCCCATTGCCCTTACATCACTGATGATGAAGGTGCTGGAGAGGCTGGTCCTGGCCCACCTCTGACCACAGCCAAAATCATCACTGGACCCTCTACAGTTCACAGTGATTCTAGTTGTCTGATTGTCTTATTTTATTGGTCTGTGTTGTGTGTTTCTGTAACAAGTTTGTGTTGGAATGACCACCATGGCGACTTTTGTACAAGAATTACTTCTGGTGCTGATTGTTTGGGAATTGTTGGTGTCCTGTCAAACAGCTTCTCATACATGCGCAGAGACGAAGCTGCCACTGTATTACTCCAAAAACACACTGTGGTCCCTCCGTCCTATGGAATACGGCAGCGTCTCTAGTGAAGAGGAAACAGACCACTGCTGCCCAGCCTGTTACTCAGCAACATCAGATCACTGAAGAGCAAAATGGAGGAGCTCCGTGTTAACAGCAAAGTTTGCTTCGAGTACAGGGTGGTGGTGTTCACAGAAACTTGGCTCCATTGAGATATGCCTGACTCTCTCATTGAGTTGAAGGGTTTCTCTCTCATCTGAGCAGACAGAACAGAGCTGTCAGGGAAGAGCCAAGGGGGCGGGGTCTGTCTGTTTGTGAATGACAGCTGCTGTAGGAATTACACTGTGAGAGAGACTGTATGCACGGCTGATGTAGAACTACTATGCCTGTCACTGAGACCCTTCTACCTTCCAAGAGAGTTTGTAAATGTTTTAATATGTGCTGTGTATGTTCCCCCCCAGCGGAAACGTGGCTGGAGCTGCTACCCAAATAGCAGACTGCATTCACCAACAACTACAACGCACACCTGGAGCCCCAGTTGTGATTCTTGTAGATTTTAACCATTGTAAGCTAGAACTATCTCTCCCCGGATTCAAACAAAGTGTGACATGTGACACACGACATAATAGAGTTTTAGATAAATGTTATGGAAACAAAAAATGCATACACTGCAAAACCACTGCCCCCACTGTCAAACTCTGGTCCTAATACTGTCCAGTTAATTCCAATTTATAAGGCTGTTTTCAAAAGGAGCAAGCCACAGACTAAGACAGTGACAGTGTGGGACAAGGACAGCATAGAGACACTCAAGGGATCCTTCCTCTGCACAGACTGGGATATATTTTCTAATTTGGAGATTGATGAGGCCACTGAAGTAATAACAGACTACATACATTTTGTGTAGACAATGTGGTCACTAAAAAGGACATTACAGTGTACTTTAACAGTAAGTCTTACATAACCAAGTGCATAAGGGACTGTATTAACAGGAAAAAGCTGGCTTTTAAAAATAATGACTGAGCAGGACTGAAAATGGTGCAAAGAGAACTCAACCAGAGGCTAAAAGAAGCCAGAAAGCATCACAAGGACACAATGGAGCCCACTTACATGTCAATGGATTCAAAAAGCTGTGGGACTCTATGAAAGCCATTACAAATATGAATACCACTAAGAAGCGCTTCAGCACTGATGATGATCTGGGGAAAGCAAATGAACTGAATGTCTTTTTTCTCAGTTTTGAAAACCATGACTTTTCTGAGGAATGCAATAATGTAATGGGAACTATTTTAACTGATGCTAGCTGCAGGATTGTAATTGACCAACACATGATTCAGTCCATCTTTAAACATGTGTGTACTGAAAAATCCACTGGTCCTGATGGCATTACTGCACTGCTCTTAAAGGCATGTGCAGAAGAGCTCACTCTAGTTTGGTTCCCCATTTTCCAGTGGTCTGTGGATTCACACACTGTTCCTGCCCTCTTGAAAAAATCCACGATAGTTCCTGTAGCTAAGAAACAGTGTCCAGCTGATAACAATGATTTTAGACCCGTGGCCCTGACTTCAATTGTGATGAAAAGTTTTGAGAAATACATGCTGCCTATGCTAAAGGCAGAGGTTAATTTGGCACTTGACCCATACCAGTTTGTTTCTAGGCAGAGGAGAGGTACTGATGATGCCATCAACAGTATCACCCACTTCACTGTCAAGCACTTGGAATGCCCAAAAGCATATGCATGGATTTTATTTATTTATTTTAGTTCAGCTTTTAACACACTTCAACCCTGTCTCCTCATCCCAAAACTGAGGCAGATGAGTGTTAACCCTTCTTTAATCAAGTGGTATTTTTCCTTTTTAACCAATCAGGTAAGAATCAGTAACACCGTCTCAGAGTGCAAATCAATCAGCACAGGTGCCCCGCAGGGCTGTGTCAGCTCCCCAGTCCTTTTTACACTTTACACAAATGAATGTACAAACAGTCACCCCGGGAACCTTGTTTTTGAATTTTCTGATGATACTGCCATCCTCAGCCTACTGCACAAAGATTCAAGCCCTTCAGCCTATTTCTCTGAAATAGAGCACTTGATTTGTTTGAACTTGATTGTTCAAAAAACTAAAGAGATGGTTTTAGACCTGAGATCAGTAGAGGACTACAGTCCTGTTGTCATACATGACTCACCAATTGAGCAGGTCAGCTCATATAAGTATCTTGAAGTTCAGTTTTAGTTGGAATGCCCATGTGGAAAGTCTGTGTTTGTTGTCATTGTGGCTGTTAAGGCATTTATGGCACAGTTGCTGAGTCCAAGACAAATTTCCCTAAGTGGGACAATAAAGTATATTGTATTGTATTATATAATCACTGTGTATTCTGAGGGGGGAATGTCATAGTGGTGGAGGATTACAAATACCTCAGAGTGCACCTCAACAACAGACTGAACTGGAAAACTAACATCAACGCTGTCTACAAGAAGGGGATGAGCAGACTCTATTTCCTGAAGAATCTCAGATCATTCAATGTATGTAGCAAGATGTTGGAGATCTTCTACCAGTCTGTTGTTGCCAGTGCACTCTTCTTTGCTGCAGTGTGCTGGGGGAGCAGCATTTAAAAAGAAATCCTTTTTTAGTCACATTTTTTAACACACAACATGCAAAGCGGTGGGCTACAAGCCGACCAGTGCCCGAGGACCAGTTCCTTGTTGTCACCATTGGTCAGGTGGTGATCTTCTTCCTTCAAGCCACCAACAGACTGAACAAACTGATCAAGGAAGCTGGCTCCCATTATTGGCTGCAAATTAGACACTTTTGAGGAGGTGGTGGAGAGGAGGACACTGGACAGACTGTTGTCCATCATGGATAACCCTGAACATCCTCCTCACCACCTCGTGGACAGACAGCGGAGCTCCTTCTCCAGTAAACTGCTCCAGCTGTGCTGTCACAAGGACCACTTCAGGAAATCTCTCCTGCCATGGGCCATCACACTGTACAACAGTAATTTTAACAGTTAATCCACCAACCTCACAAACCCCAATATTCAGTGTTAACATATTATTTTCACTACTGCAATATTGCACAATACTGTTTATTGTTTACATGTATTGATCACGTGCACATATTTTTTCTGGTACATACTTTTTAGCGCTGGCTCTCTCTCTCTTTAAGAACTGATGTTAATATTTGCTTATACACTTAGTTAAATTTTATGTATTTTACATAGTTATATTTTGCTGTTCTATCTTTATATACTTAGTTGTATTTTTAAGAACACTCTCTCGTTTTATTCTGTGTTTATGTGTATTGTTTAACCTGCTGCTGCAACAAAAGAATTTCCCAAATTAGGATCAATAAAGTTCAGTCTAAGTCTGTCTTATTTATCCATGTAACATGCTGTCTTTCTGGCTCTTTCTATCTAGAATGTTTCCGCTGGGTGTATGAGAGGTTTCGTCTCCCTGTAGCTCCTGTTTATGGTGGATTTCCTGTGAAATTTCGAACCTTCCTTGGTGATCCCATTCCTTATGACTCCAACATAAGCGCTGCAGAGCTGGCAGAGAAAGTGAGTGAGTTAAAGTTACTGTACTGTTGAGGAATTTCTTTCTTTCTTACCTACCTTCTTTTTTGTTCTCTTCATAACTAAATTTCAGAACTGATTCGTTTGAGCATTGACCATTATCCAGTATTGTTAAAAACAGTGGGGTGTCATGGTGGAAAAAGCTGTTCTGTGCACATTAAATAATAATCTGAGCACACACAACACCAAACAATATATGTTTGTCATCACTGTAATTACCATAATAATGATGAATACTAATATACGAATATAATACTAAGAATACTTTCAAAAACATAAAATATAACTGTTTGTTTTTATCAATTTACAAAATGAATGTAAGTGTAAGTGTGCCTAGAAGAATTGGTGCTGTTTTGAAGGCAAAGGCTGGACACACCATATATTGATTTGATTTAGATTTCTCTTCAATTAATTGATGAAAATAAACTATTAACACTTAGATTTTTGAAAGTTTTCCTTTGGGTTCAGTTGGGGTTCAGTATCTTGCCCAAGGATACTTCGACATGTAGACTGCCGAGGCCAGGGATCGGACCAGCAGTCCTCTGATAAGTGGATGACTGTTCTACCTCCTGAGCCCCAGCTGCTCCATAACACTATAGAACTAATTAATGTTTAATTGGTTTCTTTCTGATAGAGTGGCAACTATTGTGATTAAATTTGAGGGGTGTCATGTAGGATGTTTGCAATAAGGTGAGTTCTTCCACACAAAACAATCATTGATATGCCATGCTGCTGACTATGGTTTTTGCTCTGCAGGTGCAGCAGGCAGTCCAGTCTCTGATAGACCAACACCAGCAGATCCCAGGGAACATCTTGAGAGCCTTGTTGGAGAGATTTCACACCAAACACAAAGACCATTAACAAACTGTCTGGTGTGTGACCTAAACGACTCAGGTGGCTGCAGTGTGCACAGGTTTGGTGCCCTAACATGTTGGAATTTTTGGTTTAATTTAGGTGGCACGGTGGAGGGTGGTAACACTGTCACCTCACAGCTAGAAGGTCCCGGCTTCGATTCCCACCTGGGGCACTGTGGGTGCTGGGGGCATGTCTTCCACCATGCCTTCGGTGCCTGCTGCTCAAGGAAAGGAGCCTTTCTGTTTGGAGTTTGCATGTTCTCCCCGTGTTCACCTGGGCTATCCTCCATAATAAAAAAAAAAAACACTAAAAACATGCAAGAAGATCACCACCTGACCAATGGTGACAGGAAGGAACTGGGTCCCCGGGTGCTACTGTTGGCTGACAGCCCACCGCTCCTGGTCTGCCACGGAGGAAGGACTACCAGGATGGGTCAAATGTGGAGGAATTAATTTCACATAAACATGGCGTGTGCATGTAATGTATGTGGTTGTGTCAAGTGATTAATAAAGTACGTCTCTTCTACTTTTCTTTTTCACTGCCCCCAAACACCATTGACTGCAAGTGCAGAGGTTACTTTTAACATACATGTTCTTTTTATTGCACCTTTCTGATATATATGTTCAAGATGAATCTGTTTAAAGCTAGACTTTCGGAGGTTGTGTTATTGGATGTGACAATAAGCGGACCTCAAAAACAATAAATGTTAATTATTTTTCTATTACACATGTGTACAGTATCTTATGTCGTGCGTTGATATCCTTTGTCTTAATTGATTACAGTATTATTAGTTAATGATGAAATTGTGGGCTGCTTGGTTGGTTCATCTTCTGGATAGATGTAAGTGGTCATTGTAGCTGTTATCAGTTCAAATCTATGGGATTGTATGGGAAGTACATTTAGGTCAGCAAGAGATCCACAATGTTGGTTAGTCAATAAATCTGATTTATTGTCCATGCCCATGAAATGCACCGACAATGCAGACAGTTGCCTTTAATGGTATACTGTAACAGCACTTTAAGTAAGCAATATGCACACCTTCAGTGTCACTTGAAACTAAATGATACTACTTTAATGATAAGGATTTTTTCTTCAGGTCTGATACCTCTAATTCCTTGGGACTGTTCCTAATAATTTCTTTAAAAAGAATGTTGAATGTAAACTGTTAATTCTTCAGGTAACGACGGAGAGGAGGAGGGATGCTGAGGTTGCTACCGTTAGGTGGGACAGTGAAAGAGAGAAAAAGTACGTAGAGCTGTGGCAACTGTACCCCTGGCTATCTGACATTTCCGTGAGGGAGGAGGAAAGAGTCAAAAAAGACAAATGTGGCAAGAAAGAGCAGAGGCACTTCAGCCCAAGGAGTAGCTGGCTGTGCTGTCATAACATTATCCCTGGACCTAATTGCGGGAATATGCTTATCATTACTAACTCCAGATCTGAGAGCAAAGTAGCCTGTTTGATGCAGCCAGCTTGCTCCGACCAAGACCCTGCAGTTTCTGGCAGTGAGACTGTTAAATCTGACACGTCGACAATCGTTAAAGACAAAAAAATCTTGTAGTCTGAAGCAGGCCTTACTAATTTGGTATTTTAACTATGAGGAAGTGGGAAGGGAATTGTAAGGACAAGGAGAAAGTTCCCTCCCCACAGACATTGATGGCTGCTTATGAACTCCCCCGAGCTAGGCTTTTCCAGTTATCATGTTACTGCTACAATCATTTCCTGAACACTTAAATGATTGGGTATTTACCACAGAGGTGTGGACTCGAGTCGTGTGACTTAATTAATTTTGATGACTTTGGACTTGACTTGACAATATCATCAAAGACTTGCAACTCGACTTGGACTTCAGATCAGTGACTCGGAACTTGACTCTGACTTTAGCCTGATGACTTGAAAATACTTGAGTTTTTCAGTAGGAGTGTTGAGTAAATGTACCCCCATTCAAAGTATTCGACTAACGGCATTCTGTCATTTCCAGCAAGACAGTAAAGTTTCCCACAGAATCTTTCCCATTGAATGCATCTATTAACGTCCAATCAGGGATAAGAGGAACAAACAAAGAGGGTGTGGATTACACGTTACTTTACGTGAGCGCCAGACTGCTGCAGAGATGTGGAGCAATGCCACCGAGGATAATTTCATTTGCATTTGCAAATTACGAGGTCATAAACAAAAAACGAATTGCCGTATGCAAAACCTGCAGCGTGAGAATAACAGATGGAGAGGTGACAACTTCCAACTTTGTTCGACACCTGAAGCTGCACAAAGAACGGTAAGTTGGACCTGTTGAGAGATAGCTTTGTGTAACTTTAGCTTAGCATCCATTATATGCAACACCAGTGGTTAGAAACTGTGACACTGACATTACCTGAAATCAGTTGTAAAGTTAAGGCCCAGGGTGTCTTGTTTTCATGTCCTGTCCTGGCTCTGGTTGTTTTTTTTTTTTATAAAGTGACGAAAATGTCCTGGTTTTTAATTCTTTTATAAGGCATTAAATTGATCCGCACTTTAACATATACTTCCCCCTGCCTCTTTCTTCTTTATTGCCAATTTAAGTTATTTTTCACTAATTTTACCAACCTTTTTGCCAACTTAAGTTATTTGTCACCCGTTTTCCCCACCCTTTTGCTCCTTTTTTGTTAGACATGGAAAAAACTGCTTAACAAAAATAAAGTAAATTTAAAAAATACTTTAAATGTATTTAAATTATAAGGCATCTTTGAGTAAACCTTGAGTATCATTTGAATATCTCATTGCCAGACCAAGTGTGCTGGTTTTCTGTTATCAAAACATGATCACCTTAGTTAAGGGTGACATACATAATGTTGAGTGAGTATTTTTAAAGGTTCCATATTATGAAAAACCAACTTTTTCTGGGTTTTGGGGTGTTATTTTGGGTCTCTGGTGCTGCCACACACATACAAAGTGTGAAATAAGACCGTGCTATTTCGAGTGAGATACGGATTTCTGAAAACACCCTTCCACATGAGCCATTCTCAATTGTCGGTCGCTAATACGCAATATGGGAACATGTTCCCGCCCACCAGCCAGCACTCCCTCCCCATCTCCCTGGTGTCTCTCCACCCACCAGATACAGCACTACCACAGATACGCCATTTCGTTATTGAAAGCACCTTGTAAGTAGTTATCATGTCGAGGCGCTACACGCATTGTTCTGTTGTTGGCTGTAAAGACCAGCACAAATCGCTCCATCGGCTCCCAGCCGCAGAGGACAAAAGAGCCGTGGATTGAATTCATTTTTGAAGGCAACGTCCCCGCTACAGTTGGCAAAAACCTGCTGGTGTGTGCTAACCACTTCAAGGCTGACTGTTTTTCCAACCTCGGTCAGTACGAGGCAGGATTAGCCGAGAGACATCATCTAAAGGAGGGCTCACTTCCAACTTCGCGTGGAATACCTGCAGAGGAAGGACATGTAAGTATACAAATAATTAGCTGTGTGTTTCTTTTGTAGATTAGCGCAAACTCTTGCGTGTTGTAGCGTGTTTGTTTTGCCATTGAGAACGATTTAAGGCTAACCGCTAGCTTCGAGACTATGGCTTCAGCCGTCAAACGTTAGCTCGCTGCTACTGTAGCTTCTGGTACATCACACCACGTTTCTGGTCTTGTAAATGATTTAGTGCATGTCCGAGGGAGATGCCAGCATTTACAAATGTTTAGCTGTGTTCATTTTTCAGTTCTACATGAACTAACAAAGTAGCGTTTTGCCATATAGCAGAAGCTAACGCTAACCACTAGCTTCTAGTTAGCAATCAGCACGGTCTTCATATGCAAACCCAGCGACCAGGTCAGTCAAGCGATACATACACGAACGCTTCACTGGGTCTAAGTTTTGGAATTTGTGAAAATAATGCGTTTGGAAATATCTTCTAAACTGGTGTATGTTAGAAAAGCCCAGGGCAAAACGAATGTATGGTTGAGACTGCTACATCCCAGCACAATTTACACTCCAAGCGTTTTTTCTCTGGATTTTATTTCTGAGTGATCCTTTTTTACGCTGCATGCAGCTGTTGGCATAGCTATACACGTAAGATAAAGCTGATGTCACTTCTCTCTTTTTACATAGGCCAGTGCATCATTGCAGTTACCTGCTGTTGATTCGGAATTTCCCCTCGAGGGACGAATAAAGGAATATTGAATTGAATTGAATTGATCAAGTGTAGCAGTGAGCTGTTGCAGCCTTTAGTGCTTGAATTTACACTGTAACAGTGCTGTCATGTTTTACTCCTAAGTATGGCCTGTTATCATAAAAATATACTTTTGCACTGCATTACAGCGAGAATGCTGTTAGAGGACAAACCACCATATCATCAGGGGATCCTCTTTTCAAATTGAGCTTTCCAAAGTTCATGAAGAGAGAGTGCAGAGCCAAACCAGTGAAGACTGAGGCCACATTCGTGTTAACTGTTTTTTTTACTCAAAAAACAAACATTTATATTGTACATGTCACACAATAAATAAACCAAAAACTACACACTTAACCACAGAATTCAAAGTGCAAAATGTCACTATATTAACAGTTGTTGAATAATCCAATAAATGATACTAATGATTCATGTTTTCTGTGTGTCTGTGTATTGCACAGGGTATATTGATGATTTGATGGACATGCACGTGATGGGATGACTACACAAATCTTCTGGCCAAGGAAGCTCCAGCACCAGCTCACAAAACTCATATAGGCTAGATACCTGTAACAACTGAGAAAATTGAACAATATGTTAGTCAAAAGGTTCTATAATGTCAGCATCTGTATTCACATTTTTCTAATATGAATTCAGTGAGTCCTTCACTTGTACTGTATTTCCATGTACAAATATTCATGTCAATAAATATTTATTGTATATCTATAAAATGTTTCATGTGAATAAATGTGTAATATACAGTATTTGCTAAGGAAAAACTTGGCTATATGTTCAAGAAAAGATATGACTGACTTTATTTAGTTTATTATGGCGTATGAACAATGAAGTTGGTTAAGATGAAACTCACTGCTCTGGCCCCCATAGCTGTAAAGGACCGTAGTCAACCCTGTAAGTGTTGTATGCACATTTAGGCAAACAGGTGTGAAATCTGGATGGTCAATCATGCCTGTGTAACATAGTTAAAAAGGTTCATGATAAAATACATTGGTTAAATCCCGCTAAATGGGACAACAGCGCCATCTGCTGTTTTCATCGGTGCCTGCAGTCTTAGTTTAGCAAAGCATTATGGGTAATTCCCAAAGCAATGTATGAACTCCGTAGAGGTAACGTATCTGTGAATGTCTGTGGACAAAATAATATTAACCAACCTTTAAAAAGCACTGAAAACCTTAATTAGCTGTATTTTGTTTGTTGTTAATTGTTTAAAGTTAATTTCGCTATGTTTTTATTGAGTTGGCTGCGGGCTTTCGGGTGTTTTATTGTCAGTAAAGGAAAAATTATTATTCCTGCGCATTGCTAGCTAAAACGGTACGTATGCTGTCTTTCCAGAGAGAGCATGTGCAGTGTCCACAGTTGACGGTGATTTTGCTCTATGTTCATTTTTGACTGCAGGTATGTGTGTCCCAAAATGGTTTATGTTGTTGTTATTTCATTGTTATGAAAGAAACTAAAAAAAAAGTATATGAAACCTTTCATAATTTTTTTGTATTAACATAAATATATTTTTTGTTTATTGTATATGTATTTTTATAATTGTAAACATGAGAAATGTCAATATTTTTTATAAGCAGAAATTCTAAAAAGAAACCCAAAAGCAATGGATGAACTCCGTAGAGAGAGAGCATGTGCAGTGTCCACAGTTGACGGTGATTTTGCTCTATGTTCATGTTTTGACTGCAGAGAAGAAAAATAAACCTGAACTGTGACAACCCAGACCAGCTCCAAGATATTTATTCAAAAGAAGACACACCACGCAGAGGTCACACCTGGAGGCCTTTCATCCAGTTGCTGCAGCCATCTTGTAACCTGTTATGCATAACATAAGGTCAGTATTTGCAGTGGCATGTTATCTGCAATCGTACACTGCAAGTGCAGGTAAAGATGTGTCTGTGACTGTGACCTGTGGCACCTCCTGGCAGCGTATACATTCTCAGGCTCTGACTGCATTGTTGCACAATTTCCACATGTGTACTGATACAATCAAATAAAAAAAAAAAGACAATTCATACATGTATAAAGCTAAAGAAAGAAGAAACGTTGCATACCAGCATTTTCAGCCAATAACAGCACCCCTTTTTTTACATTTGAATGTGTGTGCTCTAGCCAGCTACTTTTCCTCATCCTGAGCTGAATGGTCAGTAGTGCTGCTCAGCAGTGTCGTCTGTGTGCTCTGCCCCTGCATGTGTAAATGAGACGGAGCGCTGAAACTAACAGCGCAGTTAGACTGGTCAATGTCTCAGCAACCCAGTGACTACTAGCAACCCCCTCCTCTTTATGTAAACAACCAGGACCTTCGGACTCTCTGCTTTCATATGATACCAGGCTTGGGTGGTGTAAGGGAAATTCTCCTTGTTGCTTGTTGAGAGTTGCTAATTCTCTGAAGAATTATAGACTCGGTGTGATGAATCAGGTCTCTTTAATACATGCAGCATGGAGGGAAGACTCATGCAGAGTGTTCTCTGCAGATCTCCACAATGTCTTGGCTTTTATACTTTTCAACAAAAGGACAGATGGTTATCACACACACAACTGGTAATCATAAACCTTCCTTCAAAGACAACGACCATTTGGGGGAGTTCACTCATCCGTTTCTTTAGGGTTTATACTATACCATAAACTCCTCAGGTACAGTGAATTGTACCTTTACCTTCCCCCTCTATCCAGTGTCCCCCACTGAATGTCCTTTGATCCTCTTTCTCCCCTCAGTGACAAAGGGCCATAAAGAGTTTTACAATTCATACTGTAGACTGATTCCCAGGATTAGTAAGTCATCTAATTCCTACATTCCTCCCTTTTGACACAAAGTGTCAACAACATATTTAGGAATTACATCAAAATATCAAATTTGAAAAATCATCAATACAGATCCCAATAAAAGCAAAACACTGTTACACAAACTTATCATCTGATTCACTATAAGGGTTTCTTGGTGCCTATTCTGATGTAGGGTGAAAATCTGGTTCATCATTATTACTTAGTTCAAAGGGTATTTTAACGTGCAGTGATGTTTTCTCTTCCCCAACTACCCCATTTATCCATTTATATATCAGGGCCTGCATACAAGTAAGCACACATGTACAAAAGCATACAAAAACCAATAAAAACAGGAATGAAAGCATGAATTGCCATGGTACCCCAGGGGCCAAAGTGATCAGTTTAAGATTTCAGCATCAAACCCCCAGGGTCTCCGGTCATTCCGTTCAAACAATTGTGTCTTTCTCCTGATCAGCTGCTTTATTTTGGCTGTTCTGATGTCATTTTCTTCTGGGGTCTCCTGACCCTGCGTTGGTTGCATGCCAATGCCACTTCTCCCCTCTGTGTCTTCTTGCGCCCTCGATGATAATAATCCATCGCCATCCTCTCTGGAGTTCAGCTGGTTGTAGGAACAGCTACCATCTTGCTGCTCAGCTGGAAACTGCAGTTGGACTATGCTAGATCAACCACATGATGAAAACTGCATCAACTACAACTGCAACTACATCAGGATTTTCCACCAGGAACCCTTTTCAGCTTCCTGCCGGCTGAGTTGTTTCTTTTGTGTCCAAGGCATCACTGGGGAAAGGTTTGCACTGCGATGCATGAATTCACGTGTCTCTCTGTGTTTTCTCCTGAAATCCTTCACCAGCACCTAATCTTCAGGTCAAATGTTATGGAGCTGTACCGCTGTAGGCTCAGGAAGGGCAGCTTTCACCTTAGGAAACATAAGCTTCAAGACATGGTTAAGCACACAACAGTATCTTAACATGTCATCATCCATTCCTGTCAGTGTTAACCTATTTTGTGGAAAAGGGGTGTTGGTCATTCGCATAGGACACCCAGTAAGTATCTCATAAGGAGAGAGTCCAGTTGTCTTATGTGGGCGGCCTCTCATGAACATTAATGCAAGTGGTAAAACTTCAATCCATGAAAGATTAGTTTCTGCCATTAACTTTGTCAATTTTGTCTTCAAAGTCTGATTAGCCTTTTCCACTGCCCCTCCACTAGCTGGGTGGTAGGCACAATGTGTTTTCAGATTTATTCGGAGGCTGTCTGAAAGGCTCTGAATTACATTGTTAACAAAATGAGATCCATTATCACTAGTTAACTTGGATGGAAGTCCCCATCTTGGGATTACTTCTCTCAACAATGCTTTTGCAACTGAGACAGCTGTGGCATGTTTACATGGGAAACACTCAATCCATTTTGAAAACATGTCAACAATGACAAGGCAAAATTTGTAACCCCTACATGGAGTAAGTTCAATGAAGTCCATCATTAAATGTTCAAAAGGACCCTCTGGTTTAGGATGAGCTGACAAGGGCATTGTTTCCCCTCTGCCTACATTGCTTGTTGCACAAATTAAACATTTTTTGCAAAAATTTCAGCAAATGCTGAAAATCCTGGTGCATACCATAATCTATTTACAATATCCATCATCCCCCCTTTTGATACATGGTCAGGACCATGTATCAATTTAGCTAGGAAAGGGAATATGGATTTTGGGAGAACTGAGAGTTCACCCAGACTCCGGTTGGGAGTACATTACACCCTTTTCGTCTCCACAATGCTTTTCCTCCATTATCAGCTCCTGTTTGCAGCAAAGAGACATCATTAAGAGAAAAGACATCATGTTGGACAGACAAAGGCATTTGCAAAATGGGGGAGACAGGTGAGAGAGCAGCCGCTTTCGCAGCAGTATCTGCGGCTGCATTACCCTGTGACACAGGGTCAATAGATCTTGTGTGGGCTTGACATTTGCATACTGCTACTGAGGTTGGTAGAAGTAATGCAGACAAAAGGTTAATAATGAGACTTCTATGAGCAATTGGCTTGCCTGTAGAAGTAAAGAAAACACGTTTTTTCCACAAAGCATGGAAGTTGTGGCAGACATTAAATGCATATTGAGAATCTGTGTAAACTGTGATGGTTTGTCCTTTTCCTAGAATGAAAGCACGGGTTAGTGCAAACAATTCGGCTGCCTGAGCAGATAGGTTATTAGGTAATCTGGCACTTTCAATTACATTATGGTTTGTACATATGGCATAGGACACACAAGGGGAGCCATTTGAGGGGTCCCTCATGGCAGAACCATCTACAAAGAAAACACAGTCAGGGTTAGACAGGGGTGTGTCAGACAGCGCATCACGTGGATTTGACACAATGTCAACCACCTCTAAGCAAGAATGAGGTTCTCCATCTTCGGTCGTAGGAAGTAGAGTTGATGGGTTAAGGACAGTACAGCGTTTTAGAGTCACATGCGACATTGTTAGTAGAACATTTTGCCAGTGCAGTAGTCTTGCTGGTGTTAGGTGAGCAGTTTTTGCTTGAAGAATGAGGGAGTGAACAGCATGGGGAACATGCACAACAAGAGGACACATAGCAACAATGTCAACTGTGGCCATAACTGCTTCAGTGGCGGCTGCTACAGCCCTTAGACACGCTATCATAGCCCTTTCTGTTGTGGAAAGTCGTTTTGAATAATAACCTATTGGACGCTGTCTGTCACCATGGGACTGTGTTAGGACTGCTGACATAAAACCATCACGTTCAGACACAAAGAGATTGTAAGGAATGGTAGGATTTGGGAGTCCTAAACAAGGTGAGCTAGATAAAGCTTGCTTTAGCTCAGTAAGAGCTGTCTCTGCATCAGAAGTCCAAGTCAAAGAGTCAGTCATAGTCAAATGTTTTCCCCCATGTGTGATGTCATACAGGGGTTGGGAGATCTCCACAAAATCACGAATCCATGGACGGCAATAGCCTGCTAAACCCAAAAAAGACATCATCTGCTTTTTTGTTTGTGGTTTTGGAACATCCAAGAAAGCCTGGATGCAGTCCGGACCTAATTTGCAACCCTCCAGAGTTATAATATGGCCAAGATAACGCACTGATTGCGCAACAAGCTGCAGCTCGTCTTTTGAAACTTTGTGACAGTTTTCTGCCAGGAAACAAAGCAATGCCACTGTGTCAGCTTGACAATTTTCCCGTGTAGAAGAACACACTAGAAGATCATCAACATACTGAATAAGTGCACTGCCACACACTGGTTGCCAATGCGACAGGTTTTCAGCTACAGCCGCCGTAAACAAAGTGGGACTGGCAGCATAACCTTGTGGCATCTGCGTCCAAGTGTAACGTTTACCATTGAAAGTGAAAGCAAACCAGAATTGTGAGTCAGGGTGAACAGGAATACTAAAATATGCATTCGCTAAATCAATAACTGTAAGTCAGCAGGAGTTTGCCAGAACCTGTGACATTAGTGTTACAAGATTAGGTACAATTGGGGCTGGATGTTGAACAGCTTCATTTACTACCCTGAGGTGTTGGACTGGTCTCCAACCCCCATTTGGTTTCTTTACAGGCGACATGGGGGTGTTACATGGTGAATTAGGGCTTTCCACAATGGCACTTTCATTTATGAATGACAGAATCAATTTAGGTGGTGACTTCTAATGTTAATTGTACACACTGGTGGTATATGACAACTAGTTCATCAATGTTGTCATGAGTGTTGCTGTGTGTGTGTGAATGTGTGTGTCTGCTGCTCAATGCTCTGACCTGCCTCCGCTGTCTCCTATGGCTGTGTTACTGGGAGTCCTGGAGAATGAACATAGTCCTTTAGGTGGTGAATGTGGCCAGGAGCTGGTCTGTTGGAAAGTCTCGGGGGTTGCATAATTCTGTGAGATGTGCCCATCGCCTTCACATCTGTAGCATCTCAACTTGCCATCCAGCTGTCTTTGAAATGCTGGCTGTGGGCCCAGTCTTCTCTCTCTGCCTTTCTGGTGAGACCATTTTCTTTGCCCAAGATGTTGTGAGCCCCTCTATAGTCTTTTGCGGATCAGGTAGCTCCTTAGCAGTCTCCTTCAGTTCATCTGGATGCCACGGCCTGTACACGAGCACTTCTGGATCCCAATGTGCATGTGCCTCGTCACCCGTTGGCCGTGGTTGGGGGTTGGGAAACACCATCATAGGCATGGGGTATACTGCTGTAGACAGAGACTTCTTGGGAGAAGGAAGCTTAGCCTGCTGATTTTTTTTTTTTTTTTTTGATGAGTCAAAGAGAGAGCAGACAGGTCAGGGTACAATGCTTGTTCTTCCTTCTCCCCCTCAGAGTCTTTCTGGTGGCTTTTGGTTGCAGGGGTGGACCCCTGCTGAAAAGTTGTCCCTTGAGAAGGAGGGGCTGCAGGCCTGGAGACAACATATGGAGGCAGAGCCATTTCCCTATTTCTTGCCCTACATTTTTTTCTCCTTTCTTTCACACATACTCTCTTCTTTCATTTCTTGTTTAACATCAATCCTGCTACTGACTTCGCTTCCTTCATTTCTGATAAGCTTGTCAGTTCATCTTTCTTTACCCTACTTTCTTTTCCCTGCATGTTTTCTACTACCAGTACTCTACACCTTCTTAAACAATCAGTACTTAATGTGCCTATCAATGGAAACACCCCCTCAGTGACATGGTGCCAAAGTGGAACATCCTCAACCACATTTCTTCCCCATTTTTCTGTCATTAATTTAGCAGGGCCTGTAAGAGGGTCAGGTAATGGTTTTAATTTCCCCGTTTTGTTCCTCATAATTCTAACTGACTCACTACTGGGACTGGTGTGCTTTGGACTTTCAATGGGCTTATCAGTCACACAAACTTCACAGTCACCCTGATCTTCCCATACAAGTATGGTTGGATCTTATCAAACACACATTACCTTGGAGCAACTCATTCAGCCAGGTGGTTTGTATGACACAGTCCGAGCAACACACCCCTGTAGTATGCATACATACTAGACACTGAACGAGTCACAACAAAGCTTAATTGCTGTATTATTTTACAGTTTCTCCACTCATACACTCATTCTATATTATGATATATGATATTAGTACAGTAGTATACTATATATATATATATATTTATATTA
Source organism: Chaetodon trifascialis (assembly GCF_039877785.1). Classification (NCBI taxonomy): domain Eukaryota; kingdom Metazoa; phylum Chordata; class Actinopteri; order Chaetodontiformes; family Chaetodontidae; genus Chaetodon; species Chaetodon trifascialis. The sequence continues at coordinate 27,419,276 of NC_092066.1, forward strand.
GCATCAACCGCTTTTATTTCAATCTCTAATTATATCTAATAGAATTCCGTATTTCTATAAGGATTATCTCAAACTCCTTGCTATTTCTTAATAACACATAACATAGACATAGACATACACACAACGTTGTAGGCATATATACACACATACGCATATAGATGTATATATACTGAGCTCTTTCACGTGAATCACGATTTGCCACAGCCTCTTGCTGCACCGATATCTCTTTTTTTTTTTTTTTGCTTTTCTATTTTTTACTTATACAGTTTCAACACCACAAAGGAATTACTTGAAACCGGTTTACACTGCCCTGCGGTTTGCACTGCCCCGCAGGTCTGACGTGCTGAGGTAAGCGTATCGTCTCACTTCCTGTTTCTGGTTGCTGCCTTACGAGTAGTGTGCGTTTGTCGCTCTTGTTCCTCTGAGTGTAATTTGCTCTGTGTTTTGTTACAGCGGCCTTTCATCCGCGCTCTAGAGTCACATTAGTTCTGCTCAAGCACCCATAAGTCTGTTTATTTGGCGACCGTCAATTTTATTTGTCTACGCGCTTGTCTGCTCTGCTAGCTATACCAACTTAGCCTAGCAGCTAGCGATGGCTTCTCTCTGTCCCTCTCCAGCTCTCTCCTGCTTGGTGTGTCACATGTTTAGCTACTCCTCTGCCTCCTTTAGTGATACTGGTACGTGTAATAAATGTAGTTTATTTGGTGAGTTGGAGGCGAGGCTTAGTGAATTGGAAGCTCGGCTCCGCACCATCGAAACAAAACCATTAGCTATAGTTAGCCAGGCCCCCGTAGTCGGTGCGGACCGACCAAGTGCAGCTCCGGCTAGCCGTCCCTCGACAGCTCCCGAGCAGCCGGGAAACCAGGGAGGCTGGGTGACTGTTCGAAGGAAGCATAGTCCCAAGCTGAAGCCCACGGGTCACCACCAACCGCTTCATGTTTCTAACAGGTTCTCCCCACTCGGCGACACACCTGCTGAGAAACCAACTCTGATTATTGGCAGCTCCATTTTGAGAAATGTGAAGTTAGCGACACCAGCGACCATAGTCAAATGCCTGCCGGGGGCCAGAGCGGGCGACGTCGAATCAAATTTGAAACTGCTGGCTAAGGATAAGCGTAAATACCGTAAGATTGTTATTCACGTCGGCGGTAATGACACCCGGTTACGCCAATCGGAGGTCACTAAAATTAATGTGGAATCGGTGTGTACATATGCTAAAACGATGTCGGACTCCGTAGTTTTCTCTGGACCCCTGCCAAATCTGACCAGTGATGATATGTTTAGCCGCATGTCATCGTTCAATCGCTGGCTGTCGAGGTGGTGTCCAGCAAACGGTGTGGGCTTCATTGATAATTGGCAGACTTTCTGGGGAAGACCTGGTCTGATTAGGAGAGACGGCATCCATCCCACTTTGGAGGGAGCAGCTCTCATCTCTAGAAATCTGACCGATTTTATTTATGAACCTAACCCCTGACAACTCAGAGTTGAGACCAGGAGGCAGAGCTGCAGTCCTACACGCTTCTCTGCGCCTCCATTAGAGCAGTTACCCACCCAACACTCCATAGAGAGTGTGTCTGCCCCCCGACCACGTAAACTAAGTAAACCAAAAGTACAGAGAAGAGGAGTTAAACATAAGAATCTAATTAAAATTAGAACAACCTCTGCAATAGTACAACAAGATAGGAGAATTAAATGTGGACTCCTTAACATCAGATCTCTGTCCTCTAAAGCTGTTCTAGTAAATGAATTAATATCAGACCATAATGCTGATTTATTTTGTCTGACTGAAACCTGGCTGTGTCCTGAAGAGTATGTGAGCCTAAATGAAGCTACTCCTCCGAGCCATATTAATACTCACATTCCTCGAGGCAGCGGCAGAGGAGGTGGAGTTGCAGCCATTTTTGACTCAAGCCTTTTGATCAACCCTAAACCTAAACTCGACTATAACTCATTTAAAAGCCTTGTTCTCACTCTTTCTCATGAGAAATGGAAAACAGTGCAGCCACTTTTATTTGTTGTAGTATACCGCTCTCCTGGTCCTTACTCCGAATTTATAGCTGAGTTCTCGGAGTTTCTATCAAGTTTAGTTCTTGAAGCAGATAAAGTAATTATTGTAGGTGACTTTAATGTACATGTCGACGTTGATAATGACAGCCTTAGCACTGCGTTTATCTCAGTATTAGACTCAGTTGGCTTCCGCCAGAATGTACATGAACCGACTCACTGTTTTAACCACACCCTCGACCTTGTTCTGACATATGGCATTGAAATCGAAGACTTAATAGTCTCCTCACAGAATCCTCTTTTATCAGACCATCATTTAATAACTTTCAAATTCATATTACCAGACTACCAGCCAGTAGGCAAAAATTCTTATACCAGACTCCTGTCTGATAGTGCTGTAGCTAAATTTAAGGATATGATCCCATCAGTATTTAATTCAATGCCATGTCTCAATACAACAGAGGAGTCTTATGCTAACGTTAGTCCCTCCCAGATTGACTTCCTGGTTGATAGTGCTACAGGATCGTTGCGTATGACACTTGACTCTGTTGCTCCCCTAAAAAAGAAGAAAATTAAACATAGGAGGTTAGCTCCATGGTATACTCCTCAAACCCGCAAATTAAAGCAAACTTCACGGAAAATAGAAAGGAAATGGCGTTACAGCAATTTGGAAGAATTTCGGTCCGCCTGGCAAGACAGTCTTAAAATATACAGGAAAGCCCTCCGCAGTGCCAGGGCAGCCTATTACTCTGCACTAATAGAGGAAAATAAGAACAATCCCAGGTTTCTCTTCAGCACTGTAGCCAGGCTGACAGAGAGCCATAATTCTGTTGAACCATGTATTCCTTTAGCTCTGAACAGTAATGACTTCATGAGCTTCTTTAATGATAAAATTCTAACTATTAGAGACAGAATTCATCGACTCCTGCCGTTAACAGGTACTGTTTTGTCTTCAAACGCAGAAATCGTAGAAACTGTTACTCAGTCTGTCGCAGTTTTAGACTGTTTTACTCCTGTTGACCTTCACCAACTAATTTCAATAATTTCATCATCAAAATCATTTACCTGTATTTTAGATCCTATCCCGACTAAGCTGTTTAAAGAAGTATTACCTCTAATTGACTCTTCAATTTTAGACATGATCAATCTCTCTTTATCAACAGGCTACGTACCACAGTCCTTTAAAGTAGCTGTGATAAAACCTCTACTTAAAAAGCCTACTCTTGATCCAGGGGTTTTAGCCAACTATAGACCGATATCCAACCTTCCCTTTCTCTCAAAAACTCTTGAGAAAGCAGTTGCCAATCAGCTGTGCGACTTTCTAAACAATAATAGTTTATTCGAGGATTTCCAGTCAGGATTTAGAGTGCATCATAGCACAGAGACAGCACTGGTTAAAGTTACAAATGACCTTCTAATTGCATCTGATAAAGGATTTGTCTCTGTACTAGTCTTACTGGATCTTAGTGCTGCATTTGACACCATTGACCATGGCATCCTATTGCAGACACTGGAACATTTCATTGGCATTAAGGGAACTGCGCTAAGCTGGTTTAAATCCTACTTGTCAGATCGCTCTCAGTTTGTACGCGTTAATGACGACTCCTCTGTGCTCACTAAAGTCAGCTATGGAGTTCCGCAGGGTTCTGTGCTTGGACCAATTCTATTCACCTTATATATGCTTCCTTTAGGTAAGATTATCAGGAAGCACTCAATAAATTTTCATTGCTATGCAGATGATACCCAGCTATATTTATCAATGAAACCGGAAGAAACCAGTCAGTTAACTAGACTACAAGCATGTCTTCATGACATAAAGACCTGGATGACCTGCAATTTTCTGATGCTAAACTCGGACAAAACTGAAGTTATAGTAGTAGGCCCTAAACATCTTAGAAAGTCACTTTCTGATGACATAGCAGTTATGGATGGCATTGCGCTGGCCTCCAGCACCACTGTAAAGAATCTGGGAGTTATCTTTGACCAAGACATGTCCTTTCACTCCCATGTAAAACAAATTTCAAGGACTGCCTTTTTTCACCTACGTAATATTGCAAAAATCAGGCATATTTTGTCTCAAAATGATGCAGAAAAACTAGTCCATGCATTCGTAACTTCCAGGCTGGATTATTGCAATTCTTTACTATCAGGCTGCCCAAATTCGTTGCTGAATATTCTCCAGTTGCTCCAGAACGCTGCAGCACGTGTTCTGACAAAAACCAGGAAGCGAGATCATATTTCTCCAATACTCGCCACTTTGCACTGGCTCCCTGTAAAGTTTAGAATAGAGTTTAAAATTCTCCTCCTTACTTACAAAGCCATAAATGGCCAGGCACCTTCTTATCTTAAAGAGCTCATAGTACCTTATTGCCCTACTCGAACACTGCGTTCCCAGAATGCAGGTCTACTTATGGTTCCTAAAGTCTCAAAAAGCAGAACAGGAGTCAGAGCATTTAGCTATCAAGCTCCTCTCCTGTGGAACCATCTTCCAGTCTTTGTCCGGGAGGCAGACACTGTCTCTACATTTAAGAGTAGGCTTAAAACTTTCCTTTTTGATAAAGCTTATAGTTAGGGCTGGCTCAGGCTTGTCCTGGACCAGCCCCTAGTTATGCTGCTATAGGATTAGACTGTCGGGGGACATCCAAAGATACACCGAGCTCCTCCGTCCTTCTGTCCCTCTCCATCTGCACGCTCTCATGTCCTACCACGGCGTGTTACTAACTTAGCTCCTTCCCCGGAGTCTCTGTGCTTTGTCGTCTTGCAGGTTCCCATGGACAGTGGCTGAATCTGGATTGTGGATTTCAGCTGCATCTCCTGCCTTGGCCCTGCCTGACATCCACTGCAACTGCTACTGCTGTTATTACATCCACTGTCACTGTTACTGTGACTGCATGTCTGTCTCTCTGTCTCTGTCTCTGTCTCTCTCTCTCTCTCTCTCTGACTGCTTTTCTGTCTGTCTGTCTGTCTGTCTGTCTGTCTGTCTGTCTGTCTGTCTCACTCTCCCTCTCTTGCTCTTCCTCTCTCACCCAACCGGTCGAGGCAGATGGCCGCCCACCCAGAGTCTGGTTCTGCTCGAGGTTTCTGCCTGTTAAAAGGAAGTTTTTCCTCGCCACTGTCGCCAAGTGCTTGCTCATGGGGGAATTGTTGGTTTCTTTGTAGATAAAAGAGCTTGGTCTGTACCAGCTCTATATGGAAAGTGTCCTGAGACAACTTCTGTTGTGATTTGGCGCTATACAAATAAAATTGAATTGAATTGAATTACGTGTAAACTGTCCCAGCACCACGAAGGAATTACCTGGGAACTTAAACTCAATACCTTAAAACTTCCAAGACCACACAGGTATTACATGAAAGCTGTCCCAAGACCACGAAGGAATTACATGGGAACTGTCCCCAAGACCACGAAGGAATTAGATGGGGACTGACGGTTGAGACCACACAGGCATTACACAACTCATCTAGAGATTGATTCATAACACCGTACTCACCTAGTAAAATAGATGGAGCGTCCACTGTCCGCCACCCGTGCCCGACCTTAGGCGGGATCCTTTCCTCCGTTTGTCGGAGCGGAACTTTCCCTGAGTCGTATGAGACTCCTGCCGGCAGTTGACCCTCAGTCCAGGCTCAGGTGTCGATCAGTAGAGCGTCCATCCCATCCTCGTCGCCAAATGTAAGGGAAATTCTCCTTGTTGCTTGTTGAGAGTTGCTAATTCTCTGAAGAATTATAGACTTGGTGTGATGAATCAGGTCTCTTTAATACATGCAGCACGGAGGGAAGACTCATGCAGAGTGTTCTCTGCAGATCTCCACAATGTCTTGGCTTTTATACTTTTCAACAAAAGGACAGATGGTTATCACACACACACCTGGTAATCATAAACCTTCCTTCAAAGACAACGACCATTTGGGGGAGTTCACTCATCCGTTTCTTTAGGGTTTATACTATACTATAAACTCCTCAGGTACAGTGAATTGTACCTTTACCTTCCCCCTCTATCCAGTGTCCCCCACTGAATGTCCTTTGATCCTCTTTCTCCCCTCAGTGACAAAGGCCAATAAAGAGTTTTACAATTCATACTGTAGACTGATTCCCAGGATTAGTAAGTCATCTAATTCCTACAGTGGTTTGTGTGATGTGTGAAATCAGCAGACGCGCTAAAGTGGACATAAGCTATTTCAGTGTTTTCGTCACATGCCCATATGATTTATTGCTGTATGAATTATGTTTCCTTTGGGTGCAAATGCTTGGTAGAGGCTTTTAGCTTTGTTTCTCCCCGTCATTCTGGTATGCTACGAGTTAGGGTTGGTGCTTCCTAGCATGAGCATTGACTGTCTGAACTGCCTTTGAACTTTGAACTGCCTCTCACGCTGCCTCCTGTACAGGCGGTGCTCATACTGAAGAGAAAAAAATAGAAAGACGTTTTTAGACTAACCTTTTAGATGCGTCTTGCTGAATTCTCTGAGGTTCTGTAGGAGCCTCCCCTCCTTCAGGATCCGATTCAGGTTCGAACACGTACGGTTCAACTACTGACGAACTCAGTCTGTTTACTGCCGCCATGTCCGCCACTTTCACATGAGTAGTGCAACGTGTGCCCACACTCTCTGCTCTCCCCGTTACCACGGTAACGTGGGTGGGACAGCAGCAGCTCATTTGCATTTAAAGCTACAGACACCAGAAAGAGCACATTCTGAAAGGGACTGAAACAGAGGCAAATAGAGGGAGGCAAGAATCTTTTCCTGAAAGCTATTTCCAGCAAACAGCTTCAGAAACATGTTTTATGGAAATCATAGACCTATGTAACTTATTGAAAAAGCTTCATAATATGTCACCTTTAAGTATTTTCCCCATCACTGTATGTCTTATGTTATGGTATTATAATAATAAACTTTATTTATAGAGGACTTCTATGTTGTAAAGCACTTTATGACAAAAATCCCTAGTTTATTATGAATATTTCCAAAGTCAAACCAATTACTTTCCTTTTCACCATCTAGAAAAGGAAGACAGAAATAGACACATCAGAAAAAAATATCTAATAACATTTTAATAAAAAACAAAGCAATATGATACAAATATATTGTATTATCACGTAATGATGAAATTAAAAGCTAACTTCAGTGCTGTAGTTTCAAGTCACATTTGTTGAACAATGCTCTCAATTATTGTTTATTTCCTTTTTGTGTTTCATGTAGGAACAGTCATTTGTGACAGAATTTTGATTTGTGGTTTGATGTGCGCGTGCCACCTGTGTGGGCGTGGCCAATAAATGTCCTCCTGCACGCAGCTGCTGTGGATTGCAGTGAGTGACTGAACAAGCAGCAGAGCATGTCCTTGATTTTTATTTTTTCCCCTTTTTGTCACCTTTTACTTCCATTCTTCATGTTCAGTGCTATAATTGAAACGGTTCACAACGTGTAGCCGCTGTAAGGGCTTACTCTGCCAGCAGGTTATGGGCCAAGAAAAACTCAGAGCCAGTTTTGCAGCAGCGTGTTTCCACTGGCGTGCCGGTGAAGATAGCATGTTGCTAGCACCATGAGCGGACGAGCCGACACGAGGCACAGCAGTCGCTGGTCGCGGCTCCTGTTTGATGGAGATGAGAAGAATTATGAAATATGGGAAGCGAAATTTTTGGGCCACCTTCGTTTGGAAGGGTTAAAGGACACGATTCTAACAGAGCCCACCACCGAGGAAGCGGAGGAGCTGCTTGAAGATGTGGGAAAGAATGCCAAAGCATACGCTGAACTCATTCAGTTTTTGGATGATAAAAGTTTGTCGCTGGTCATGCGGGAAGCTGCCGACGACGGGCAGGGAGCCTTGCGCATTCTGAGAGACTACTATCAAGGTAAAGGAAAACCGTGCATCATAAGCCTCTACACAGAATTAACTTCACTCCAGAAGTTAGAGAGTGAAAGTGTGACGGAGTACGTGATCTGAGCAGAGATCGCAATCACAGCACTAAGAAATGCCGGTGAGACTTTAAGTGACAGGCTTCTGGTAGCGATGGTGTTGAAAGGTTTGCTGGAGTCCTTCAAACCATTTGCAATCCATGTCACACAGAGTGATGAGACAGTATCTTTTGCTGAATTCAAAACAAAGTTGCGCAGCTACGAGGACACGGAGAAGATGCGCGCAGCGGCAACAGATGACAACGTGATGAACGTGCGCCAGCAGAGAGGGAGACCCGCTGTGGCAGGTGACCGGGGTGCCGAGAGGGCCGCGGCGGAAATGGTGTGTTTTAAATGCGGCATGAAGGGACACCTGGCCAGAGCCTGCCAGCGTAAACTCTGGTGCAGCCACTGCAAGAGCAACACACACTGGGACACGACCTGCAGACGGAAACAGCGGCGGAACCAAGATGATGCATGCAGGGTTTCCGGGGAGACGGCTGACAGTACGCTGGGAGTACGTCTTCCGAGTGAGCGAGGGAGCAGCAGGAGTGGACGTGAGGGGCCCGATGGTCGACTGTGGGGCCACCTCGCACATCGTCACAGACCTCTCAAAGCTTAAAAGGTTTGACGATGGGTTCCAGGCCAAGACACACTGCATGGAGCTGGCGGATAGCATGCGGTGCAAGGGCGTCGCAGAGCGCTGAGGTGATGCAGAAGTCTGTCTGATTTTTTTTTTTGATCAATTTTTGTGATCAATTTTTTTATTGATTTTTCCATTTAGTTTAAAACAGGCAGATGTGGCAAGCATCAATTGGACAATAATAGCAACAGAGAAAAAAGAATGGTAGTGTAGCATAACGAACAAAAAAATAAATAGATAAGTAAATAACAATGGCAGTATATATCAATAATATTGAGGGTTGACAAATAAGAAAAAGAGAGAAAAAAAGAATAATACATAGATAAAATAATAATAATGAAAAATAGATAGACAACTCCCCTCCCGCACCCCAAATCTCAAGGGGGCAACAGGCTTTGTCTTTATGAAGTATACTGATGTACATACAAACACGCATATGAACACACATATATACATATAGCAATTCAGAGATATTTAAACAAGTCTCAACCAATACTGCCCTCAAAACCAAACGCCTTTAGGGCCCTTGAATGGCGGCTGGACCACCTGAATGGAGTCAATGTCAAGACAGAGTCAATTATCTTTATCAGAAGAATAAATAAATAAATGCAAAATAAGTGAATAAACCCAGGAGAGAGAAAAAAAACAAAAACAAGGAGAAATAAATGAGAAAATATATACAAGGGGTGCCACATCCCCACCCTCCCCCTTCCCACCCACCCACCCACAGGACCCAAAGTAAGAAGAGGAGATGGCTACAATAAAGATTTTAGAGTGGAGATGGCATCATCCCAACATGAAATGTTTTCAGGTTTGGCTCGGTGCAAGTTAGCTGCCCAGCGTTCCATAATGGCTATATCTATGAAATCTAATAACCATTTATTTAAGGATAACAAATGAGGGGGTTTCCATCTACATGCTATCAGCCTTTTAGCGGCAGTGAGACCAGCAAGAAAATAGCGTTTAAGTTTAGCAGGTAGGTTCAAACCAGAGTTAAGTAATAAGATGGTAGGCGAGCAGGGAATCTGCTTAGACAATATTATGGACAGCACACTACAAATATTCTTCCAGAAGACCACAACACCTGGGCACTCCCAAACCATATGGAAAAAGGTGCCTAAGCTCTTTTGTGAACACAGAGTGCAATTAGCAGAGGGCAATGCTTTAAATTTGAACAAAGGGCGTGGAGTGAGATATGACCTGTGTATGAAATTGTAATGAATAATTCGGTGGTTGGGGTTTCTGGAAGAAAAAAGACAAGTTTTGCCAGATCAAGTGCCAGTCCAGATTATTGTCATCACATGGGAGGTCCTGCTTCCAAACTCTGTCAAGAGAGAGTGGTTTTTTTTTTTGGTGCCTGCATCAAAATGGCATAAACTGTAGAGACCAAACCCTTAGTCCCAGTCAGAGCCTTATGAAAAGGGTGTAAACCTAGTGTGCCATCCCAAGGCACCCCATAAGTGCGCATTGCTGTACGCAACTGAAGATAAAAGAAAAAGGAGGAACCAGGCAAGTTAAAGAGTTTCTGAATGTCTGAGAATGAAAATCCCTCCCCCCAAAAATATCAGATAGTATAAATACACCGTTATTTGCCCAACTGGAAAAATATACTGAAGGCGAGAGTTAAAAAATATGGGTGACTGGAGATACCAGTTGACATTTTTCCACAGCACTCCAAGTGGAAATTAGCTTGGTGATGATAGACCCAAATTTCAGCTTAGATTGTTTAATAGAGATATTGGAGTAAATAAGATCTTGTAATCGGTGGGGCTGAACAATACTTTCCTCAATGGGACGCCAAGATACACAAGATACCTTGTCAAACCAGGTGGAGAGAGGGCACAACACAAAGGACCAATGATATAATTGAAAGTTTGAAAGTCCTAAACCACCAGATTCCTTTGGTCTCTGAAGGACAGATAATTTAATTCAATTCAATTCAATTTTATTTGTATAGCGCCAAATCACAACAGAAGTTGTCTCAGGACACTTTCCATATAGAGCTGGTACAGACCAAGCTCTTTTATCTACAAAGAAACCAACAATTCCCCCATGAGCAAGCACTTGGCGACAGTGGCGAGGAAAAACTTCCTTTTAACAGGCAGAAACCTCGAGCAGAACCAGACTCTGGGTGGGCGGCCATCTGCCTCGACCGGTTGGGTGAGAGAGGAAGAGCAAGAGAGAGAGAGTGAGACAGACAGACAGACAGACAGACAGACAGACAGACAGACAGACAGACAGACAGACAGACAGACAGAAAGAAAAGCAGTCAGAGAGAGAGAGAGAGAGAGAGAGAGAGAGAGAGACAGAGACAGAGAGACAGACATGCAGTCACAGTAACAGTGACAGTGGATGTAATAACAGCAGTAGCAGTTGCAGTGGATGTCAGGCAGGGCCAAGGCAGGAGACGCAGCTGAAATCCACAATCCAGATTCAGCCACTGTCCATGGGAACCTGCAAGACGACAAAGCACAGAGACTCCGGGGAAGGAGCTAAGTTAGTAACACGCCGTGGTAGGACATGAGAGCGTGCGGATGGAGAGGGACAGAAGGACGGAGGAGCTCGGTGTATCTTTGGATGTCCCCCAACAGTCTAATCCTATAGCAGCATAACTAGGGGCTGGTCCAGGACAAGCCTGAGCCAGCCCTAACTATAAGCTTTATCAAAAAGGAAAGTTTTAAGCCTACTCTTAAATGTAGAGACAGTGTCTGCCTCCCGGACAAAGACTGGAAGATGGTTCCACAGGAGAGGAGCTTGATAGCTAAATGCTCTGACTCCTGTTCTGCTTTTTGAGACTTTAGGAACCATAAGTAGACCTGCATTCTGGGAACGCAGTGTTCGAGTAGGGCAATAAGGTACTATGAGCTCTTTAAGATAAGAAGGTGCCTGGCCACTTATGGCTTTGTAAGTAAGGAGGAGAATTTTAAACTCTATTCTAAACTTTACAGGGAGCCAGTGCAAAGTGGCGAGTATTGGAGAAATATGATCTCGCTTCCTGGTTTTTGTCAGAACACGTGCTGCAGCGTTCTGGAGCAACTGGAGAATATTCAGCAGCGAATTTGGGCAGCCTGATAGTAAAGAATTGCAATAATCCAGCCTGGAAGTTACGAATGCATGGACTAGTTTTTCTGCATCATTTTGAGACAAAATATGCCTGATTTTTGCGATATTACGTAGGTGAAAAAAGGCAGTCCTTGAAATTTGTTTTACATGGGAGTGAAAGGACATGTCTTGGTCAAAGATAACTCCCAGATTCTTTACAGTGGTGCTGGAGGCCAGCGCAATGCCATCCATAACTGCTATGTCATCAGAAAGTGACCTTCTAAGATGTTTAGGGCCTACTACTATAACTTCAGTTTTGTCCGAGTTTAGCATCAGAAAATTGCAGGTCATCCAGGTCTTTATGTCATGAAGACATGCTTGTAGTCTAGTTAACTGACTGGTTTCTTCCGGTTTCATTGATAAATATAGCTGGGTATCATCTGCATAGCAATGAAAATTTATTGAGTGCTTCCTGATAATCTTACCTAAAGGAAGCATATATAAGGTGAATAGAATTGGTCCAAGCACAGAACCCTGCGGAACTCCATAGCTGACTTTAGTGAGCACAGAGGAGTCGTCATTAACGCGTACAAACTGAGAGCGATCTGACAAGTAGGATTTAAACCAGCTTAGCGCAGTTCCCTTAATGCCAATGAAATGTTCCAGTGTCTGCAATAGGATGCCATGGTCAATGGTGTCAAATGCAGCACTAAGATCCAGTAAGACTAGTACAGAGACAAATCCTTTATCAGATGCAATTAGAAGGTCATTTGTAACTTTAACCAGTGCTGTCTCTGTGCTATGATGCACTCTAAATCCTGACTGGAAATCCTCGAATAAACTATTATTGTTTAGAAAGTCGCACAGCTGATTGGCAACTGCTTTCTCAAGAGTTTTTGAGAGAAAGGGAAGGTTGGATATCGGTCTATAGTTGGCTAAAACCCCTGGATCAAGAGTAGGCTTTTTCAGTAGCGGTTTTATCACAGCTACTTTAAAGGACTGTGGTACGTAGCCTGTTGATAAAGAGAGATTGATCATGTCTAAAACTGAAGAGTCAATTAGAGGTAATACTTCTTTAAACAGCTTAGTCGGGATAGGATCTAAAATACAGGTAGATGATTTTGATGATGAAATTATTGAAATTAGTTGGTGAAGGTCAACAGGAGTAAAACAGTCTAAAACTGCGACAGACTGAGTAACAGTTTCTACGATTTCTGCGTTTGAAGACAAAACAGTACCTGTTAACGGCAGGAGTCGATGAATTCTGTCTCTAATAGTTAGAATTTTATCATTAAAGAAGCTCATGAAGTCATTACTGTTCAGAGCTAAAGGAATACATGGTTCAACAGAATTATGGCTCTCTGTCAGCCTGGCTACAGTGCTGAAGAGAAACCTGGGATTGTTCTTATTTTCCTCTATTAGTGCAGAGTAATAGGCTGCCCTGGCACTGCGGAGGGCTTTCCTGTATATTTTAAGACTGTCTTGCCAGGCGGACCGAAATTCTTCCAAATTGCTGTAACGCCATTTCCTTTCTATTTTCCGTGAAGTTTGCTTTAATTTGCGGGTTTGAGGAGTATACCATGGAGCTAACCTCCTATGTTTAATTTTCTTCTTTTTTAGGGGAGCAACAGAGTCAAGTGTCATACGCAACGATCCTGTAGCACTATCAACCAGGAAGTCAATCTGGGAGGGACTAACGTTAGCATAAGACTCCTCTGTTGTATTGAGACATGGCATTGAATTAAATACTGATGGGATCATATCCTTAAATTTAGCTACAGCACTATCAGACAGGAGTCTGGTATAAGAATTTTTGCCTACTGGCTGGTAGTCTGGTAATATGAATTCGAAAGTTATTAAATGATGGTCTGATAAAAGAGGATTCTGTGAGGAGATTCTGGGTCTTTTACAAGCCCAAATAAATTTAGAGAGTAGAGAGTGAATTTTCTTCCAATAACCTTTGGGAGGTGCCAGAGGAAGCATAGAACTAACAAAATTTATTTGGGGGAGAATATTCATTTTAATCGCTGAGATGCGGGAATGAAAAGACAGGAATGAGGAGCTCCATTTTGAAGACTAGTTTCCACCTCTGCAAATGCTGTCTTATAATTGTTAGTCACTGTGGCTGAAACTGTAGGAAAAATTGAGACTCCTAGATATTTAAACGTCTGGACAACTGGTACGTTTAATGTGGCTGCGGTAAAAGGAACCTGTCCTGTGGAAGAGTTCAGAGGTAATAATGCAGATTTCTCCCAATTGATTTTGTATCCTGAAACCTGGCCAAAGTCCTTGAAGATGTTTAAAAGGTGAGGAAGACTATGAGAGATATTATGGAGGAAAAGAAGTATGTCATCTGCATACAACGATATAAAGTGTTTGGTAATATGTATAATAAAAGGATTATGACTGATTGACTGCCGGACTGCCTGGGCAAGAGGCTCAAGAGATAAAACAAACAACAAAGGCGAGAGGGGGCAACCCTGTCGAGATCCTCTAGATATGGGAAATTGCCTAGAACAGGTGCTCCCTGTCAACACCATTGCAGTTGGGTCATTATATAAAGTTTGAATCATAGATAAAAAGTTATGTCCAAAGCCCATATGATGCAGAACCTGCCACAGAAAATGCCACTCCAGACGATCAAATGCCTTCTCTGCATCAAGCGACAAAATGACATTTAAAGAATCTGCGGTGTTGGAAGTTTCTATGATGTGGAGGAGGTGGCGGACATTATCTGAGGCAAGGCGCTTCTTAATGAAGCCAGTCTGATCCGCATGAATTAGAGTAGACAAATGTGGTTCCAATCGGGAAGCTAAGACTTTGGCAAATAACTTAGTATCAGCATTTAAAATTGAAATAGGACAGTAACTCGAGCACTCAGAAGGATCCTTACCCTTTTTTAAGAGTAAAGAAATAATAGCAATATTAGTATTCTTGAGGAAAGAACCATTATTGATTGTAGAATGAATCATCTCCAGTAAAAGAGGACCAGTTTGGGGCCAGAAGGCCAGATAAAACTTTGGGGGTATACCATCAAGACCTGGGGATTTATTCTTACTCATGCTAACTAGGGCTTTGTGCAATTCACTCAGGGTTATTGGAACATCAAGTTCAAGGGCAGATTCATAAGAAAGCCTTGGAAGTTGAAGGGGGTTCAAAAAGCTTTTGCATGCATGCTCATTATAAATAAACTCAGAGGAGTATAAATTGGAGTAAAATTAGCAAAAAATATCATTAACCTCAGCTGGAGCAAAGCACAATTTACCTGTGGAAGATTTAGCAGATGATATCTTAGCCAATTGTTCATTGGTTTTAAGTTTCAAAGCCAGTAAATGACTTGGTTGGGCACTGTACAAGTAATCAAGTTGCCTAGTCCTATGAATGAGAAAATCAGATTTGTTGCTAAGTAGTTGATTAAGGTCTATAATTAACAGTTCTCGCTCGAGAATAAGGTCAGAGGTAGTGTTAAGAGACAAAGAACTCTCTAAAGTTGCAATTCTATTTTCTAAATCTACAATATGCTGCCATCTTGTTTTGTTTAGATTAGAAGCAAATCCAATTGTTTTGTCCCTTATGAACCCTTTTACAGCTGACCAGAGTACCCTGGGATCCTCAACAGAGGGTCTGTTTATCGCTAAAAATTGGTCCAGTTGTTCTTTCATCTCCCTTAGGAAAGATTTATTCTGCAATAGAGTGGAATTAAACCGCCAGCGGGCCGCTCGTTTAGGACCAGAAGGGATTACCAGTTTGCCAAATACAGCCCTATGGTCAGAAAGAGACATAGGAAGAAAAGCAAAATCAGAGGCTTTTTCAAATAAATGTTTAGAAATGAAAATGTAATCTATACGAGAAAAAGTTCTGTGACGGGATGAGAAACAGGAGAACTCCCTTAGAGAGGGATTAGCTGTCCACCAGACATCTACTACGGCACAGTCTGAAGCCCATTTCCTTAATACAGAGGAAGCAAGACGCTGGTTTGCCCCCTCAGCTACTCCAGTTCTATCTGAGTGTGACCAAACTGCATTAAAGTCACCTCCTATTATTAAACCAAAATCAGATAAATCCAGCATAAGTTTAGTCAGATAATCAAAAAAGCTCCTATCAAGGGAGTTAGGGGCATAAACAGAAACAAAAGCTATATTTTTTATCATTTACTAGAGTTTTAATAAAGACTACTCTACCCTCAGAGTCCTTCCCAGAGCCTAAAATTGTAAACTGAAAGCTACGTTTAGCAATAATCGCTACTCATCTGTTTTTGTTTTGTTTTTGTTTTTGTTTTTTTTTCAAATTTGAGGAGGAAGCAATAACATAATAGAATTTATCATGGAGTCTGGAGACACCCCTTTCCAGCAGGTGAGTTTCTTGAAAAAGAGCCACATCTATATTCATCCTCCGCAGAAAGTCCAGAGTGCTTGTACGTTTTTGAGGAATATTAAATCCCTGCCCATTCCAAGACAAAAGGGAGACACTAGTCATGGGTGTCTGAGCAGAAAAATAATATCAGAAAAATAAACCAATTACAGCCACCACGAATGAAAAATAACAAGTGTAAAGTTACAGCCCTTGGGTCCTGTCCCACCCTTCCATTAACCCACAATCCTGAAACATCTTTACCCATCCACCCACCCAGCCTGCTTTCTTTCCTTTCTGGGACCCAAGAAAACGAGTCCCAAACCAAACAGGCTCCTAAAACCCACCCTCAAAGAAAGGAAACAGATGGAAAAAAGTCCATCCAGAGCCCACCCCCACCCACCCCACAAAATTTAAGTGACAGTGAGGGATAGTCAGATAACCCCTTCCTCTCCATAAAAAAAGATAACCTTTATTTGAGTATACATTGCATAATAAAGAAAAAAAAAAACAGAAAAATTGATGCAAAAGAAAACTATTAGGCTACAAGCCCCAATTGTTATTAAGACTCAAATATGGTTATGCCAAAATCAAGAAAACATAGCTAATTAAAAAAAAAGGAGGGAAACATAGCAAAAAGCTGCTATTCATTAGAAAACCATCAGCAGTGTAAGTGAACAGTGGAAATAATCATATCCTGCCAGATATAGATTGCTGCTTAACAAAGTGGATAAGTGTTAATATTCACAGAAAAGGAAATATATAACTAAAATCAACAAAGAAAAAGAGAGAAAGAAAGATAAACTGGCAGGCCTTTCATGGCAAAAGTTGCCGATAAAACAGCTGTAGAAAGTCAGAATGTCAGGAACACCTCCTGAGTGACGTCCCATCAGCTTTGACGTGTCCTCCAGGAAGTAAACAAACCGGCATGTAAGGACTTTGACAGTACGGTACAGTAAAGTAGACAAGAGCTCAAAACATGAGCCTTACCCCAGTCATCCAGTGGGATTTTCCTCCTCTGGACCAAGAAACTTCACCGCCTCAGATGGATCACGGAATAGATGCTGTTCTGATCCGGGGATGAGTTTGATGACTGCCGGGTAGAGCAAGAACGCTTGGTCCCAGCTGTCGGCGCCTCAGCTTCGATGTGTAGTCGCTGTCACATCGGATGGTATGTCCGTCAACTTCGATTGGATTATCCCTGGCTTCTTTGAGTATGCGGTCTCTGTCTGTATACCAGAGACATTTCATGACCAAAACTCTAGGAGCCGAAGGAGATTGGCGCGGGGGACCCGCATTAGCTCCAGAAGGTTAGCCGCGAGTCTCGGGAACCATTTCGGGATATTAGCACTCAGGTAGGCTATTCCCCTGCATTCCCCTGTTCTGCTCCTTCTTTTAAAAACATCAACCGTAAGTTGTCCCTTCTGCTTCTGTCCTCCAAATCTTCCAGTTTGGACTGGATCTGGTCCAGAGAGTCACTATGTATTGAGGTTGTAGTCTCCGCTTTCTTTATGTGCTCCTGAAGTTTGGCGGAGATGATACGTTGTTTGTCAATCTCCTCGGTGTGTTTGTTCAGAGTCGCTTGCATGTTACCAAGCTGAGTCTCTATGCGGTCAAATCTTTCATTGGCATTCTTCTCAGCTTTGTTGAAGTGTTTCATAAGAACAGCTTCAAGAGAGGCCATTGTGAGGAGGCTCTCAGATTCCTCCTCTTCATCCTCACACACCAGTTTTTTAAAAGCATCTTTAGATCTACTATTGTTCCGACTTTGTCTCGACATGGCAGAAAGCATAGGTTTTAAGCTTTCGAATGATGAAAGTTAAGAAAATATTCCAAAACCTGAAAATGAACGAGTTTGCTTCAAACAATTTGGAGGGAGAGGAGCTGAAGTTCTAGTCTGCCATCTTGCTCATGTCACGTCCCCTCGAAGAAGTCTGTCTGATTGACAGCAAAGGAAGACACCTGAAAACAACGCTAAGGCAGGCGCTGTGTATTCCATCTTACCCACAGGACAGTCTGTCTGTGAAAGCAGCCACTGCCAATGGTGCGACGGTGATCTTCAAGAAGGGGAAGGACGTTCTGATCCACAAAGACGGTACCAAATTCGACATACATGTACATGATAGACTATATTATTTGCAAACAGTAAATAATAATGATGACGATGAATGTGATGATGATAAATGTAAGGGATGTCATGATATGCAGACATGGCATGAGATACTTGGACATTGCAATTACAGTGACATTCAGAAGTTACAAGATGTTGTTGATGGTATGAAAATTAAGGGTTCAACAAACAAACCTTTACATTGTGAAGTGTGCACTCAGGGAAAGTTTTATCACACGAGAAACAGAGACCCTGATGTGAGGGCTAAAACCCCTTTACAACTAGTCCAAACAGACTTGGCAGGACCAATTCAGCCAGAGTCGAGAGATGGGTACAGATATGCACTTTCATTTACTGATGATTTTTCCGGTACAGTGTTTGTGTATTTCTTTAAGAATAAAAGTGACACAGTACTAGCTACAGAAAAGTTTCTAGCTGATACTGCCCCATATGGCAAAGTGAAATGTTTCAGATCTGATAATGGTACTGAATTCACCGGAAAAGCATACCAGGCATTACTCATCAAAAATGCAATTGGGCATCAAACATCAGCACCATATTCTCCCCATCAAAATGGGACTGCTGAACGCAACTGGCGCACACTTTTTGATATGACAAGGTGCATGCTGATTGAAAGTGGTTTGCCAAAACAACTGTGGATTTATGCAGTCCAGACCGCAGCTGTGATCAGAAATAGATGTTTCAATAAACGCACAGAGCAGACACCAATCCAGATGTTGACAGGAAGACGGCCAAATTTGTCTAAAATGCAAAAGTTTGGTTCGGAGTGTTTTGCGTACACACAAGACAAGGGAAAACTTGATCCAAGGTGTGAAAAGTGTGTTTTCATCGGATACAACAAATACAGTCCTGCATACGTTGTTTACTTTCCTGTCAGTAGAAAGGTGCAGAAGCAGAGATTGGTAAATTTTGTGGCTAAATCAGGTGTAGAAAGACAGACACAGACCAGTTTTGCACCTGAGGACGATGACTTCATTCAATACAGGTTCAGAAGTCCAGACCACCATGTTAAAGTAGAACACAGACCTGAAGTCAGCCACCACCAACCACAGAGAGTTGAGGTCAAGTGTGAGCCTGAGTCTAAACGTTATCCTTCCAGAGAGAGGAGAAGGCCAGACAGATACACAGACTGTAGTGTGTCTAAAAACGTGTCTGAGGGGGAGACTGATCTGATAGATTACTGTTATCGTGTGATGTGTGGCATACCTGTGTCATTTACAGAAGCTGTAACCTCAGGTAAATCAAGAGAGTGGGTCAAAGCGATGGATGAGGAGATGCATTCACTTAGAGAGAACAACACATTTACCCTGACCAACCTGCCAGAGGGCAAGAAAGTAGTGGGGGGTAGATGGGTATATGCTATTAAAACCAATGTTGATGGATCTAAGAAATACAAAGCCCGATATGTTGCTAAGGGGTACAGTCAAAAGATGGGTGCGGATTATGAGGAGACATTTTCTCCTACAGCTAACATGACAAGTGTTAGAGTTTTGATGCAGAAGGCAGCAGAGGAAAATTTGATCTTACACCAAATGGATGTTAAGACTGCATATTTAAACGCCCCTATAGACTGTGAGATTTACATGGAACAGCCAGAAGGGTACAAGGTGGAATCTCACACAGACACAGAGTTGGTGTGCAAGTTAGAGAGGTCATTGTATGGGCTAAAACAATCGGGCAGAAATTGGAATAAGTTGTTACATGAATATTTGACACAAAACAAGTTTCTGCAAAACCAGGCTGATCACTGTGTTTACACACGAGAAAAAGAACATGAGAAGGTGATCATAGTAATTTGGGTTGATGACTTAATCATTGCAGCAAGTGATGAAAATGCTATGAGGGTCACAAAAGAGATGCTTACAGCAAGGTTTAAAATGAAGGATCTGGGCAAACTGAGACATTTTCTTGGTATTGATTTTGAACAAAGCAACAACTGTGTAACAATGTCTCAAGCAAAGTATGTTGAGAAAATTCTTGAAAGGTTTGACATGCATGATTGTAAACCCAGATCCACACCATGTGAACAGAAACTGAACTACACAGATGATGCTACATTGATGGATGATGTTCCAAAATACAGAGAAGCAGTAGGGAGCAGGTGATTTATTTGACTGTTTGTACAAGACCAGATCTAAGTTTCATTGTGAGCAAACTGTCACAGTATTTCAAAGAACCCACTGATCAGCATTTTGGGACAATTAAACATGTGCTGAGGTATCTTAGAGGGACAAGTGATAAGAAGTTGTGTGATAGAAAGTGTGATGAGAACCTGGGTATTCACGCCTACAGTAATGCAAACTGGGCTGGTGATGTAAATGACTGACGAAGTACAACTGGGTATTGTGTAAGTCTGACTAAAAGAGGCACTTTGGTGTCATGGAAAACAAAAAAGCAGCCTACTGTAGCACTATCCACGTGTGAGGCGGAGTATATTGCTCTCGCTGCAACCATTCAAGAGTGTTTGTACCTTACACAACTTTTGGGTGGCATTGATGGACATGTATATGAACTGCCCAGAGTGTATGAGGACAACCAAGGTACAATTGCTTTGAGTAAGAACCCAGTCAGTAGGCAGCGATGCAAACATGTGGATATTAAGTACCACTTCATTCGTTCCACTGTAACCGAAGGTAAAGTGTTGCTAGAATACTGTCCAACTGACCAGATGTTAGCAGATGTGATGACCAAGCCTGCAACAAAATTTAAGTTGACTAAATTTGACAGATTTATGTTTGGAGGTGACTGAGAAACCATAGTGATGTAATATGACTGTAATATTTTTCTTACTGGTTGTGACTGTAATGTTTTTTGTTTTTTTTTGCTGATGATAATGTGAGAGCAAGTGGGGGTGTTGAACAATGCTCTCAATTATTGTTTATTTATTTCCTTTTTGTGTTTCATGTAGGAACAGTCATTTGTGACGTAATTTTGATTTGTGGTTTGATGTACATGCGCCACCTGTGTGGGCGTGGCCAATAAATATCCTCCTGCACGCAGCTGCTGTGGATTACAGTGAGTGACTGAACAAGCAGCAGAGCATGTCCTTGATTTTTATTTTTTTCCCCTTTTTGTCACCTTTTACTTCCATTCTTCATGTTCGGTGCTATAATTGAAACGGTTCACAATTTGTAGCCACTGTAAGGGCTTACTCTGCCAACAACATTATTTATTACATTTATCTTCTGTCATCTGCAGTTGTTGTGAGACTGACAAATTCTTGCATCTGTTTATATATTTACCACTTGCAGATTTGAGGAATACCAGCAGCTTAGAAGCCTCCCAGGTAACCCTCAACAGCCTACAATCTCACAGTTCCTTGATGCACATCAGGGGTATTACAGCACAAGTCATCCACAGCAGAAAGCCATAACGAATGCTATACTGTCTGACTTGATCATTGATTGCAACTTGCCACTGTCCATCATAGAAAACAAGTGTTTTCGTCACTTTCTATCAGTTGTTGACAGCAAGTACAGTCCAGTTTGCCGCAGAACATTAACAACAAAAGCAGAGAGCCTGACTGCCCAGCGCCGTTCCAAATTAAAAACACAGCTGAGCAACACCAACCATGTATCAGCAACTGTGGACATTTGGTCCGACAGAAAAATGAGAGGGTTCCTTGGTGTCACTGCACTGGATAGAGAGAGATGAAGAGAGGATACAGCTGAGGTCAAATCTTTTGTCATGTAAAAGGTTCAAGGGCTCACACACTGCTGAAAAAATCTGTGAGCAATTTGACGCCATATGTGACGACTATGAAATTAAACATAAATTGGACTACATTATCAGTGACAATGCAGCCAACATGCGCAAAGCATTTACTGTGTGTTTTCCTGCTGAACAAGAAGATTATGTCCATAATGAAGAATGCCTTGATGACCCAGAGCTCTGGCATGACCTCACCCTGGAGGATCAAGAAATGGTGGATGCTGCAATGGGGAAAAAACAGTGCTTGCAGTGTTTTGCGCATACACTCCAACTAGTAGTGGCAGACGGTTTGAAAGAAGCTAAAGTGGCAACTCCTTGTCTTTCAAAATTATCAAAACTCAGCTCACTGTTGCACAGAAGCACAACATTCAAAGATGTGTTTGATGCAGAGTTTGGGGAACACAGAGGCATCCCTGCTTCTGTCAACATAAGGTGGAACTCAACACTGAGGCAAGTGAAGGCAGTTCTCCAGTGTGAACATCCTAAGCTCTGTCAAGTTCTAGACAAATCTGGACACAAGGAGTTGCTGTTCACATCACGTGAGTGGAATCTGTTGAAGGAGTTGGTGGACATCTTGAAGCCCTTTGGAGAGGCAACAGATTTGACACAAGGAGAGAAGATGGTCACAATTAGTTTTGTTGTTCCCTCTGTTCTGTCCCTCAATCACCACCTTGAAAAGCTGAAGCCTCGAGTCTGTTTCCTGAGCAGCCTAGTCAGAAGTCTCCAAGCATCCCTCAACAAAAGATTTCTTGGAATCTTCATCAATGGGAAAATGGCCAGGAAAGAAGATGGAGTTACTGCCTCCTTCTCAGATCCAGTCTACCTCAAAGCAGCAGTGTTGGATCTAGCCTTTTCACTGCTCTGGGTGGAGCACCATGTGCTTATTTTTTTTGTTTAATCCATCGTAACACCAACACTGACTGTAATATGGGCTGCTTTGTTTCTGCCATTATTTTCACATGTTTTGCCAGACCTCATCCTGCAAGATGTTACAGAGCCTAAGCAACATATTCCTCGCATTGATGTAGAGCAGCAAGAGGACTGTGGACATGGTGAGAGGCTGTTTGCTGCATACCATAAGAGGCTGAAGAAGGCTGTTGGGACCACTCCAGCAATACAGCTAAGTCACTACCTTGACATGTGTGAGGGACAGAACTACCTATTGTTCTGGGCGGGCAATGAACATGAAAACTCTTCCTTCACTATTCCAAGTGGCGGAAAGGGTTTTGGCAGTTCCTGCCTCCAGTGCTCCGGTGGAGCGAGTTTTCAGCCATGGTGGCATCATACTATGGCCCCATCGAACACAAATGACTGACACACTCTTAGCTAATTTGATATTTTGCAAATGCAACGCATCATAGAGAGATAAACATAAAAAAACTCATATGAAGGAATGAAAATATCATTGAGTTTCTATGTTTTTCAACTGTTAGTGTTCAACAAAGTGTCAGTATAAGAGTCAGTGTATACATTGAATGAAGACCATTTTCTTCATAAAATCTTCTCAGGTCCTGTTGATGTTTTTTGTTTATTCACTAGGGGAAAGTCATTGTGTTCACACAACTTGATGTGAAGGACTGGTAATACTGTAACACCTTAAATCTAATGTTGACCAGTCAAACATGTTCACTTACACACACCAACCCTATATATCCACTCACACACCCTGCATAGACACACACTCACCACACACACATGCACACACAGTAGATGAGTTAAAATGACTGTACATCTTCAGAAATTCATTTATTGTTACACTGCTTAGCACTGATTGTATCCTGAATGCTATGTCAGCTCTCCTTTTCTGTGATTAATTTCTGTCATACTGGTCTTATTTTATTTAAAAAATAAAACAATTCAACATGCATTCATATTATTTGTCAATTTTGATAGATTGTTACATTGTTAAATGTGCATTTTATTTGGTAAACAGTGCTTATGACTTGTAAGGACTTGAAAATTCTAAGCCTGTGACTTCGGACTTGACTTGACTTGTCTTTACTTGAGACTTGACTTGGACTTGCACATCTTTACTTGAGACTTGACTTAAGATTTGGGATTAAAGACTTGAGACTTACTTGAGACTTGCAAAACAATGAATTTCTCCCACCTCTGATTTACCAACCATGCAAACTGAACATGTCTATTTTCCCAATAATTAGTAATTTAATAGCAATACCAGCAAATTACATTAAGCTAATTAACCTGTAAAATTGTGTTTCAGTTTTTCGAAAGATTGGCCCTCAGTAATGAAAAAAGTTCCAGTTATATAAACACTTGTAGTCCATCCATCCATCCATCCATTTTCTATACCGCCTATCCCTTTCGGGGTTGCGGGGGGACTATCCTAGCTCTCAATGGGCGGGATAAACACTTGTAGTCCTTTTGCTAAACTTGCGTCACATATCTTGCTACACTACCTTCTGAATGAAGCATCTTAGCACATTGACAGTGACAGGCAGATATGGTGTCCAAATAGTGTCTGGGACAGTCTGCAGGAGCTTTTTCCAAATATGTTTACCTCTATGTACATAAACCTATAGGCCGGACAAAATAACTGGAACACGTGACAATGAAATTCAATCCAGTACAACAGCTCTACAAAAAAAGAAAAACCTGACTATCCATCCATCCATCCATCCATCCATCCATCCATCCATCCATCCATCCATCCATCCATTTTCTCCCGCTTATCCGGGGCCGGGTTGCGGGGGGAGCAGTCTGAACAGGGACGCCCTGACTTCCCTCTCCCTGGACACTTCCCCCAGCTCTTCCGGGGGGATCCCGAGGCGTTCCCAGGCCAGCCGAGCGACATAGTCACCCTAGTGTGTCCTGGGTCTTCCCCGGGGCCTCCTCCCGGTGGGACATGCCTGGAACACCTCCCTAGGGAGGCATCCAGGGGGCATCCAATAGAGATGCCCGAGCCACCTCAGCTGACTCCTCTCGATGTGGAGGAGCAGCGACTCTACTCTGAGCTCCTCCCGGGTGACAGAGCTCCTCACCCTATCTCTAAGGGAGTGCCCCACCACCCTGCGGAGGAAACTCATTTCAGCCGCTTGTATCTGGGACCTCGTTCTTTCGGCCATGAACCAAAGTTCATGACCATAGGTGAGGGTAGGAAAGTACATTGACTGGTAAATCGAGAACTTCGCCTTTCGGCTCAGCTCCTTCTTCACCACGACAGACCGGTACAGCAACCGCATTACTGCAGCCGCTGCCCCGATCCGCCTGTCAATCTCACGCTCCATCCTTCCCTCACTCGTGAACAGGATCCCAAGATACTTAAACTCCTCCACTTGAGGCAGGAACTCTCCCCCAACCTGAAGGGAGCAAGCCACCTTTTTCCGGTCAAGAACCATGGCCTCGGACTTGGAGGTGCTGACTCTCATCCCAGCTGCTTCACACTCGGCTGCGAACCGCCCCAGTGCATGTTGAAGGTCCTGGCTCGAGGGAGCCAACAAGACAACATCATCCACGAAAAGCAGAGACGAAATCTGGTGGCTCCCGACCTGAACCCCCTCCAGCCCCTGGCTGCGCCTAGAAATTCTGTCCATAAAAATGATGAACAGAACCGGTGACAAAGGGCAGCCTGCCGGAGTCCATTATGCATTGGGAACAGGTCCGACTTACTGCCGGCAATGCGGACCAAGCTCCTGCTCCGGTTGTACACGGACTGTACAGCCCTCAATAGAGGGCCTCCAACCCCATACTCCCGAAGCACCTCCCACAGAATGACGCGAGGGACATGGTCGAATGGCTCCTCCAAGTCCACAAAGCACATGTGGACTGGTTGGGCAAACTCCCATGAACCCTCAAGCACCCTGTGGAGGGTATAGAGCTGGTCCAGTGTTCCACGGCCAGGACGAAAACCGCATTGTTCCTCCTGAATCCGAGGTTCGACTATCGGCCGGATTCTCCTCTTCAGTACCCTGGAATAGACTTTCCCAGGGAGGCTGAGGAGTGTGATCCCCCGATAGTTGGAACACACCCTCCGGTCCCCCTTTTTAAAAAGAGGGACCACCACCCCAGTCTGCCAGTACAGAGGCACTGTCCCCATCTGCCACGCGATGTTGCAGAGGCGTGTCAACCAAGACAAACCTACAACATCCAGAGACTTGAGGTATCTGGGCGGATCTCATCCACCCCTGGCGCTTTGCCACCAAGGAGCTTGTGAACTACCTCAGTGACTTCAGCCCCGGTGATGGATGACTCGACCTCCAAGTCCCCAGTCTCTGCTTCGTCTACGGAAGACATGACAGTGGGATTGAGGAGATCCTCGAAGTATTCCTTCCACCACCCCACAATTTCCCCAGTTGAGGTCAACAACTCCCCATCTCCACTGCAAACATTGTTGACAGAAAGCTGCTTCCCCTTCCTGAGGCATCGAATGGTTCGCCAGAATTTCCTCGAGGCCGACCTGAATACTCAATTTTTATTGAGACTGTCAGAGTATTGATTCATCTCTTGTTGTTTAGTTTTTATGTAATTTATGTTTTTTTAAATGACATTGTTGCAAGGTGTTCCTCTTATTTATACTTTCACAAATATGTATTGTTACTTCCAATATAATTGAGCATCATAATTAATCCAATGAAAGATACATAGTAAATAACTCATGGTATAATTAATTCTAAATGATATATACACTGGAAGACTTCAAATTCTGCTGAAATAATTTCCCAATGATTATTTAGTGTCCACAAACCATCAACTGTTAAAAGAGGGATTATTTCTGAAAAGTCCAGGTGTACCTTAAGTCCAGGAGTAAATTCAGACTCTGTAAGTCTGAAAGTTCCTTTGGTGTTGACAATATCAGAACATCTCATGTTGCTTACTTCTGACTGTTGATACAGTTGCCATTAGTTCAAAAGGAAGTGCTGACATGTTGTTCTGAAACCATTACTTGATCTATACAAAATTATTTAACATGATTGGTGTGCACGAATTGTCAAGATTTGCTGCTCTTCTCTGTTTTATATAATTGTAAACATATAATATTCTGTTAGTTGGACTAAATATTTGACGATATTACCTTGCTCTTGATGTTTTTTTTTTAAATGTATTTTACAGATCAAACTATTTATTAATTCAGTTCAAAATATATTATAAATTAAGCAAAAATAATGATAAATGAAAAAAATTAAAGGCAAGTTTGGCCATTAAGCAGAAGACGGGCTAAAAAGACAGATTTTCAGTTTGTAATGGGAGATATCAGCACAGCTCCCATCACATTCTCAGGCTGCTCCAACACTTTACAAAGGGTTTGCACTTTGAAATAACTCTAAGCAGCACCACTGAAAAAGATAGTTACACCACTGCCATTCTGTTGAAACTGTTTTGTAGGGCATATGATGGTATGAAACACTGAATAGTTCCAACACTGTACTCCATTCATTTTTTGTTTTCCAAGAATGCTCACTGGTAAGTTGTTTAAATTACTGTTTTTTTTTTTTGTTTTTGTTTTTTTGACATTTTAATGCATTAGCTGACCTCTCATGAATCTGCTCAGTGGTGATATTTATGTATCTAGCTAGGTTTATCTTAAGATATATAGTTATATTCTAATTGCAGTTAGCTAACATGAGCAATACTTCACTAGTTACCATGGTGTAATGCTTAGCACTCTGAATGCAGTGATCCGAGTACAAATCTCAGTGGGACCTGATTTGGGTGGCACGGTGGAGCAGTGGTCTGTCGCCTCATAGCTAGAAGTTCCCGGGTTTGATTCCCGCTGTGGATGTCGGGGGGCATATCCTCCACCATGCCTTTGGTGCCTGCTGCTCAAGGAAAGGGGCCTTTCTGTGTTGAGTTTGCATGTTCTCCCCATGTTTGCCTGGGGTATTTTCCTTAAGAAAAAAAAAAAACCCAAAGGAACCAAAAAGCAACAAGGTATGTAACTGTCAGGCACAGCTCTCCGTATCCTCCAAAATAATCAATACTCTCATTCCTCCCATCTCAATGCACCTTCAGTCCTGTCCTCCCATGTCCCTATATGTCCACCTTCCCCCTTTTGTCTGGATTTTGTGACAGAGAAGCCAGTTCATTACAGTACCAGGAGAATGAAACTTCCTCATTTCAAGAATGTTGTACACTCAGTGGGCACTTTATTGGCTACACCTGTACAAACTAATGTAATTCAATTCAACAGTTCTGCCATAAATTCTACTTTTATGAAGTTCATAATGTTCATTTTTTTTAACGGTCACAAATGTGTAAATGCAATTATATTTTTCGCTGAGTTTATAGTTAAAGGTGGTGTTGTACCGAAATACAATATATTGAGAGGTGCTTCAAATTTTTTAGGCATCCCTATTTACATACATAGGAGGGCTGTGGAGATCTACAGTCTTCCCTCCTTTTTCCCCACTGTGCTCCAGTGTTTCCCCCTCCTGATATCTCCTGTTTTTCTCTCCCCTGTCAGTCTATGCTGTGTCTGTGTTGCTATAGGGTGTGGCTGGCTGGTTGGGACCAGCACACACCTGCAGGCAATCATCAATTAAGACCCACCTGCTTACTCAGCCTACGTTTACGCTTAGGGAAAACGCATATGTTTTCATGCAGTTTGGCCTCTCGTTTACATGCAAACAGAGTTTTTTTTTCACAGAAAACATCATTTTTAAAAACTCTGGCCAAAGTGGAGATTTCTGAAAATGCTGGTTATGTGTTGGCGTGTAAACAGGGTTAAACGGCGTTTTAGGTTCCGAAACATCACAACATGACTGAAAATGCTTAACGTCATGTGAGCAACCTGTTTACACTTGCACCCAGACTACACCTGTTCTGTCCGCACTCTGCTCTCAAGGAAGAACTCAGATTAGTCTGTCTACTCTCACTCTCAGGAAATTGGATCTACCAACACTCCAACTCAGTACAATAGACTCCCCTGAACTCATACATTGCTCATTGTTCATTTAAACAGTTTAACCTGCTCTCTGCATCCTGCCTCATCTGTCTGAGCCTGGCACTTTGGGCCCTGTAAACTCTGCTAAAACCCAACAAGGGCAGAACATTAGAAGCATCTCTGTAACTAATGCAGCTTAGTGCAACAGTACCAATACAGACTTTCAGCTGTAATATGGTGTTTAGCTTTGGCATTTGTTACTTGGTCTTCAAATTCAAAAACTTAAGGTGAAAAACCTAAGTACCTGAAGTCCATATTCATTATTGATTTAAATCTGTCTGGACTGCAGAGCCAAAATAACAGAAATCATGCCAATGTCCAAATAAGTATGGACATAACTGTAGGTGTGTACTCACAATTCTATATGCTCAACCTCATGGAAATGTCTGGGAAACATTGACTTTCTATGTCTATTTATTTCCTATGTATTAACCTTATTACTGTTTCATCTCTCTTGACCTCTCCTTTCTTTACCTCTCTCAATTCTCTACAGCAGTGACAGGCTGGACTCAACTCAAGCCCTAGTCTCCTCTGGGGCACGTGACGTGTTCTGCCTCTGGCATTGGAATGCTCTCATCAAACAATTCGAGTAACTGTAGCATTACTTGGGCCATAGAGTTTGACTGGTTTTGCAATCATTTAATGGATAAGTATTTGACTCTGTGATTGTTATGGTTCGGCTGGGAAAAGGACTCAAGAGCAGACACACAGGCACGTGATAGTGGTGATTCGTAGTTCCAAGATACGCTGGTGGAGGGAGTAAAAAAGAAGCCTGCTCCTAGAAGGGATGATGAAAGTCTGATAAGGGCAGTAGTGAGAAAGTCAGATATATTTCTCCATGGCCTCCATTTCATGGCAAGCTATGAAGACTGAGCAGCACTAAAGTGAAAAAAAGCACAGTATCTTATTAACAAATAGAATATACAGTGTATACATGCATAAACACACAGGCATGTACATATATAAATATATACATACATTATATTGAGTTGAAAACAGACAATATATGTAATGTTTTACCTTATAAAGTTCAATGATTTTTCTAAATGTTTGCTTATTCTGAATTTGATGCCAGCAACACATTTTAAAAAAAGTTGGGACAAGGGAAACAAAAGACTGCTGTTTGGAACATTCCACAGGCATACAGGTTCACTGGTAACAGGTGATAGTGTCATGATTAGGTAAGGCTCATGCATTCACGAGCAAGGATTGGATGAGGTTGTATTGTATGATTGTATAAAGTATATTATATTACTACATTACAGTGGCCGACAAGGGCAAACACGCTGCAAACGGCAAAACGCTGTAAACACAGGAACATAACAAACACAAACACATAAAACAAACACATAAAACAAATGCAACAGAAAAATGCTGCAATCACAGAAACAAAGCAGAAGCAAAAACTTACAAACACACAAAACAAATGCGAAAGAAAAATGCTGCAAATATCAAAACACCCACAACCCCAAAACAACTGCAAGAGAGAAACGCTGCAAATTCACTCCACATAGCGGAAGTGCCAGGCCACTAGGGGGACTCGACTTGAGGGATGGACCGGTGATTAAATATTTCAATCGATAGCATGAGTAAATTCACATGAAAACTCCCATTTATGTTAACCAGGTATCCTGTATTATGACTTCCTACTTTGATAGACTTAGTACATGCTTTTGAAGGTGCAGCTTCACTCTACCAATATGTTGGCTGTTCTGTGGTAACTGTGGGAACTCGTGTTTGATGTATGGATTCTATTCAGCCAAGGACATGATTTTTAATCATAAGATAGACTACAACTAACCAGTACTATAGCGATGTGCAATCGATTCACCTTAGACACAAACAGGCACACAAACCCTCGCCTCACACAAACAGGCAGATGGCTATGTCCACGGTCTGTGTACTTTGTGGCCATTGGAATTACATAGGAAGCAAAAAACAATCAATTTTTCGTTTTTTGTTTTGTTAACAATGGCAACAATAAAAAGCCATTCTTAAATCCATCCATCCATCCATCCATTTTCTATACTGCGTATCCCGGGGGGGTGCTGGAGCCTATCCCAGCAGGGATAGGCTCCAGCAGGTGAGAGGCGGGATACACCCTCGACCGGTCGCCAGTCGATCGCAGGGCACAAACACACAACCATTCACAGTCACACTCACACCTAGGGGCAATTTTACAGTCACCCATTAACCTAATGAGCATGTTTTTGGTCTGTGGGAGGAAGCTGGAGTGCCCGGAGAAAATGTTTGGGATGCTCTGGAAGAACATGCAAACCGGCAACCTTGTTGCTGTGAGGCACGCGCACTACCTGCTGCACCACCGTGCAGCCCTGTTCTAAAATGTTCAGTTTTATCACACAGCACAATGCCACAGATATCGCAAGTTTTAAGGGAGCTTGCAATTGGCATGCTGACTGCAGGAATGTCCACCAGAGCTGTTGCCTGTGAATTGAATGTTCATTTCTCTACCATAAGCCGTCTCCAAAGGTGTTTCAGACAATTTGGCAGTACATCCAACTGGCCTCACAACTGCAGACCACGTGGAACCACACCAACTCAGGACCTCCACATCCAGCATGTTCACCTCCAAGATCATCTGAGACCAGCCTCCTGGACAGCTGCTGCAACAATCGGTTTGCATAACCAAAGAATTTCTGCACAAACTGTCAGAAACCGTCTCAGGGAAGCTCATCTGCATGCTTTTCATCCTCATCGGGGTCTCGACCTAAATACAGTTCGTCGTCGTAACCAACTTAAGTGGGCAAATGCTTACATTCGATTGTCTGGCGCGTTGGAGAGGTGTTGTCTTCACGGATGAATCCCGGTTTTCACTGTTCAGGGCAGATGGCCCATGGTGGCGGTGGGGTTATGGTATGGGCAGGTGTATGTTATGGACAACGAACACAGGTGCATTTTATTGATGGCATTTTGAATGTACAGAGATACCCTGAAGAGATCCTGAGGCCCATTGTTGTGCCATTCATCCATGACCATCACCTCATGTTGCAACATGATAATGCACGGCCCCATGTTGGAAAGATCTGTACACAATTCCTGGAAGCTGAAAACATCCCAGTTGTTGCATGGCCAGCATGCTCACCGGACATGTCACCCATTGAGTATTTTTGGGATGCTCTGGATCGACGCATACGACAGCGTGTTCCAGTTGCTGCCGATATCCAGCAACTTCACACAGCCATTGAAGAGGAGTGGACCAACAGACCAGATACTGACTGGTTTTATGTACTGTACATGGGCTGCACGGTGACACAGCAGGTAGTGCGCGTGCCTCACAGCAAGAAGGTTGCTGGTTCGATTCCCGGGTCGGGCCTTTCTGTGTGAAGTTTGCATGTTCTTCCCGTGCATGCGTGGGTTCTCTCCGGGCACTCCGGCTTCCTCCCACAGACCAAAAATATGCTCATTAGGTTAATTGGTGACTGTAAAATTGCCCCTAGGTGTGAGTGTGAATGATTGTGTGTTTGTGCCCTGCGATCGACTGGCGACCGGTACAGGGTGTACCCGCCTCTCGCCCATTGACAGCTGGAATAGGCTCCAGCACCCCCTGCAACCCCGAAAGGGATATGTGGTATACAAAATGGATGGAGGTACTGTACATATTCTAAACAACTCACGCCCTCCCTCCATAGACTGACTCTTTTTTTGCCCCAAAAATGATGACTGGATTTTTATCTGCAAAAGAGGTTAAAGCTTCTGAGGGCAGAGTGGCCAAAGTAGAGAAACAAGACAGCAGGTAGTATTGTTTTTTTTCTACATTTCAATTGAGAGTGTAGTGGGATGGAATTTCACATATGCATGGCGTGTACAGTTTCCTCCTCAACTGCATGTTGTGTGTAAAAAATGTGACGAATGAAGGAAATTCTTCTTCTTCTTCTTCTAGAATATAGGCATTTAGAATTTAATCATAGAGATAAAGGATTATGGAATTTTTATAATAATGTAGTTCTTATATTTTAGGGTGCCCGAAAATCTGAACCCAATACCCTACATTGGCGAATATATGGGTCACAAGCTTCATGTAGATCAAAATGTGAAACTTTTCATGTTTGCAGTGACCCATGTAATGGCTATAGATGGTTTAAGCAAGCAGGCTGTCAGTCACTCCACCATGCCAGTAAAGAACATCATCATTTATGATGGAGTGTGTAAGAATTAGATGACTTACTAATCCTGGGAATCAGCCTACAGTGTGAATTGTAAAACTCTTTATGGCCCTTTGTCACTGAGGGGAGAAAGAGGATCAAAGGACATTCAGTGGGGGACACTGGATAGAGGGGGAAGGTAAAGGTACAATTCACTGTACCTGAGGAGTTTATGGTATAGTATAAACCCTAAAGAAACGGATGAGTGAACTCCCCCAAATGGTCGTTGTCTTTGAAGGAAGGTTTATGATTACCAGGTGTGTGTGTGATAACCATCTGTCCTTTTGTTGAAAAGTATAAAAGCCAAGACATTGTGGAGATCTGCAGAGAACACTCTGCATGAGTCTTCCCTCCATGCTGCATGTATTAAAGAGACCTGATTCATCACACCGAGTCTATAATTCTTCAGAGAATTAGCAACTCTCAACAAGCAACAAGGAGAATTTCCCTTACATTTTGGCGACAAGGATGGGATGGACGCTCTACTGATCGACACCTGAGCCTGGACTGAGGGTCAACTGCCGGCAGGAGTCTCATACGACTCAGGGAAAGTTCCGCTCCGACAAACGGAGGAAAGGATCCCGCCTAAGGTCGGGCACGGGTGGCGGACAGTGGACGCTCCATCTATTTTACTAGGTGAGTGCGGTGTTATGAATCAATCTCTGGACGAGTTGTGTAATGCCTGTGTGGTCTCAACCGTCAGTCCCCATGTAATTCCTTCGTGGTCTTGGGGACAGTTCCCATGTAATACCTGTGTGGTCTTGGGACAACTTTCATGTAATACCTGTGTGGTCTTGGAAGTTTTAAGGTATTGAGTTCCCAGGTAATTCCTTTGCGGTGCTGGGACAGTTTACACGTAAGACCCGCGGGGCAGTGTAAACCGGTTTCAAGTAATTCCTTTGTGGTGTTGAAACTGTATGAGCAGAAAATAGAAAAAAAAAAAAAAAGAGAGATATCGGTGCAGCAAGAGGCTGTTGTAAATCGTGATTCACGTGAAAAGAGCTCATTATGTATACATCTATATGCGTATGTGTGTATATATGCCTACAACGTTGTATGTATGTCTATGTGTATGTTATGTGTTATTAAGAAATAGCAAGGAGTTTGAGATAATCCTTATAGAAATACAGAAATTCTATTAGATATAATTAGAGATTGAAATAAAAGTGGTTGATGCTAATATAATATATATATATAATATACTATATCATATATCACAATATAAAATGGGCGTATGAGTGGAGAAACTGTAACATAATGCAGGAATTAAACTTTGTTGTGACTCGTTCAGTGTCTAGTATGCATGCATACTAAAGGGGTGCATTGCTCGGACTGTGTCATACAAACCACCTGGCTGAATGAGTTGCTCCAACGTAATGTGTGTTTGATAAGATCCAATCATACTTGTATGGGAAGATCAGTGTGACTGTGAAGTTTGTGTGACTGATAAGCCCATTGAAAGTCTAAAGCACACCTGTTCCAGTAGTGAGTCAGTTAGAATTATGGGGAACAAAACGGGGAAATTAAAACCATTACCTGACCCTCTTACAGGCCCTGCTAAATTAATGGCAGAAAAATGGGGAAGAAATGTGGTTGAGGATGTTCCACTTTGGCACCATGTCACTGAGGGGGTGTTTCCATTGATAGGCACATTAAGTACTGATTGTTTAAGAAGGTGTAGAGTACTGGTAGTAGAAAACATGCAGGGAAAAGAAAGTAGGGTAAAGAAAGATGAACTGACAAGCTTATCAGAAATGAAGGAAGTGAAGTCAGTAGCAGGACTGATGTTAAACAAGAAATGAAAGAAGAGAGTATGTGTGAAGGAAAGGGAAAAAAAAAAAATGTAGGGCAAGAAATAGGGAAATGGCTCTGCCTCCATATGTTGTCTCCAGGCCTGCAGCCCCTCCTTCTCAAGGGACAACTTCTCAGCAGGGGTCCACCCCTGCAACCAAAAGCCACCAGAAAGACTCTGAGGGGGAGAAGGAAGAACAAGCATTGTACCCTGACCTGTCCGCTCTCTCTTTGACTCCAAAAACCCAGCAGACTAACCTTGCTTCTCCCAAGAAGTCTCTGTCTACAGCAGTATACCCCATGCCTATGATGGTGTTTCTCAACCCCCAACCACGACCAACGGGTGACGAGGCACATGCACATTGGGATCCAGAGGTGCTTGTGTGCAGGCAATGGCATCCAGATGAACTGAAGGAGATTGCTAAGGAGCTACCTGATCTGCAAAAAGACTATAGGGGGGCTCACAACATCTTGGGCAAAGAAAATGGTCTCACCAGAAAGGCAGAGGGAGAAGAAGACTGGGCCCACAGCCAGCATTTCAAAGACAGCTGGATGGCAAGTTGAGATGCTACAGATGTGAAGGCGACGGGCACATCTCACAGGGTTGTGCAACCCCTGAGACTTTCCAACAGACCAGCTCCTGGCCACATTCACCACTTAAAGGACTATGTTCATTCTCCAGGACTCCCAGTAACACAGCCATAGGAGACAGCGGAGGCAGGTCAGAGTGTTGAGCAGCATACAAACACAATCACACACCCAGACACCCATGATGACATTAATGAACCAGTTATCACGTATCACCAGTGTGTACAGTTAACATTAGGAGCTAAAACACCCCCTAAATTGATTCTCAATGTACAGGGTGTTAATGTGACATTCCTTGTTGACTCGGGAGCACAGGTCTCTGTAATACAATCTAAAATTCTCCCTAATGCACCAAAGACGACACATTTCCTAAAAACAGCAGGAGCATCAGGCATTCCAGGATTTGAACCAATTTCTGAACCATTAACCGTGTGCTTTGGAGATTACAGAGGGGAACATCCATTTCTCCTCTCTGATGTGTGCCCTATTAATTTACTGGGCCGAGACCTTATGTGCGCTCTGAGCATTGAAGTACATTGCGATCCTACGGGTATCAAAATAAAATGTGGTATTGCCGGTCTATATCCTATCTGCTCCTCTGAGGGTGATTATCATTACTCTTGGGACCTTACCGATCCAGGGGATATGGACAAACTATTGGCCACAATACCTCAACTGTCAGAGATACCTGACTGTCTGCAATGCGTGTCACATGTCTCATCAAGTACGCAAGATCATACATATGAGCAAATTTGGGATCTGGGTGGAACTGACTTGATAGAAATAGATACGGTATTTGTGGGCTCAAAATTTCCGGCTGCATCTGTGCGTCTTTCTGAATCTCAAAGGAAACTGTTTTCACCTAGTCTTGTGCCTCACATTCCATTGACAAAACACTCTGACTGTACTTGGAAGGCCATAGGACCTTGGGTTAAAATAGCTCTGGAGACCTCAGACTGGCAAGCCAGAGCAGATGGAAGCTCTTTTTCAGCTTCCTATCCTTTGAGAATCAAGGTGACAGTTGTTCAATCTGTCCACAGGCACATACCAGAAGTCAACCTTATGCCGTTGACTGCTGAGCAGGAAGCATTACTTTCAACAGTACCTGATATTTTGTGGGCAAAAAACAAGTTTGATTTTGGCAACATAAAGGGTGCATCTCCTGTTATTGTCCAGCCAAAGTCAACTTACAGACCTTGCAAAAGACAGTATCCGCTCAGCCCTGAAGCAAGTGAAGCCATTGCTCCTGTCATTCAGTCTCTCATAAATCAAGGTGCTGTTGTGGAATGCCCTAATTCACCATGTAACACCCCCATCTTGCCTGTAAAGAAACCAAATGGGAGTTGGAGACCAGTCCAAGACCTCAGGGTAGTAAATGAAGCTGTTCAACATCCAGCCCCAATTGTACCTAATCTTGTAACATTAATGTCACAGGTTCTGGCAAACTCCTGCTGACTTACAGTTATTGATTTAGCGAATGCATATTTCAGCATTCCTGTACACCCTGACTCACAATTCTGGTTTGCTTTCACTTTCAATGGTAAACGTTACACTTGGACGCGGATGCCACAAGGTTATGCTGCCAGTCCCACTTTGTTTACGGCGGCTGTAGCTGAAAACCTGTCGCATTGGCAACCAGTGTGTGGCAGTGCACTTATTCAGTATGTTGATGATCTTCTAGTGTGTTCTTCTACACGGGAAAATTGTCAAGCTGACACAGTGGCATTGCTTTGTTTCCTGGCAGAAAACGGTCACAAAGTTTCAAAGGACAAGCTGCAGCTTGTGGCGCAATCAGCGCGTTATCTTGGCCATATTATAACTCCGGAGGGTTGCAAATTAGGTCCGGACTGCATCCAGGCCATCTTGGATGTTCCAAAACCACAAACAAAAAAGCAGATGATGTCTTTTTTGGGTTTAGCAGGCTATTGCCGTCCATGGATTCGTGATTTTGCGGAGATCTCCCAACCCCTGTATGACATCACACATGGGGGAAAACATTTGACTATGACTGACTCTTTGACTTGGACTTCTGATGCAGAAACAGCTTTTACTGAGTTAAAGCAAGCCTTATCTAGTTCACCTTGTTTAGGACTCCCAAATCCTACCATTCCTTACAATCTCTTTGTGTCTGAACGTGATGGTTTTATGTCAGCAGTCCTAACACAGTCCCATGGTGACAGACAGTGTCCAATAGGTTATTATTCAAAACGACTTTCCACAACAGAAAGGGCTATGATAGCGTGCCTAAGGGCTGTAGCAGCCGCCACTGAAGCAGTTATGGCCACAGCTGACATTGTTGCTATGTGTCCTCTTGTTGCGCATGTTCCCCATGCTGTTCACTCCCTCATTCTTCAAGCAAAAACTGCTCACCTAACACCAGCAAGACTACTGCACTGGCAAAATGTTCTACTAACAATGTCGCATGTGACTCTAAAACGCTGTACTGTCCTTAACCCATCAACTCTACTTCCTACGACCGAAGATGGAGAACCTCATTCTTGCTTAGAGGTGGTTGACATTGTGTCAAATCCACGTGATGCGCTGTCTGACACACCCCTGTCTAACCCTGACTGTGTTTTCTTTGTAGATGGTTCTGCCATGAGGGACCCCTCAAATGGCTCCCCTTGTGTGTCCTATGCCATATGTACAAACCATAATGTAATTGAAAGTGCCAGATTACCTAATAACCTATCTGCTCAGGCAGCCGAATTGTTTGCACTAACCCGTGCTTTCATTCTAGGAAAAGGACAAACCATCACAGTTTACACAGATTCTCAATATGCACTTAATGTCTGCCACAACTTCCATGCTTTGTGGAAAAACCGTGGTTTCTTTACTTCTACGGGCAAACCAATTGCTCATAGAAGTCTCATTATTAACCTTTTGTCTGCATTACTTCTACCAACCTCAGTAGCAGCATGCAAATGTCAAGCCCATACAAGATTTATTGACCCTGTGTCACAGGGTAATGCAGCTGCAGATACTGCTGCGAAAGCGGCTGCTCTCTCACCTGTCTCCCCCATTTTGCAAATGCCTTTGTCTGTCCAACATGATGTCTTTTCTCTTAATGATGTCTCTGCTGCAAACAGGAGCTGATAATGGAGAAAAAGCATTCTGGAGACGAAAAGGGTGTAATGAACTCCCAACTGGAGTCTGGGTGAGCTCTAACGGCCTCCCAGTTCTCCCAAAATCCATATTCCTTTTCCTAGCTAAATTGATACATGGTCCTGACCATGTATCAAAAGGGGGGATGATGGATATTGTAAATAGATTATGGTATGCACCAGGATTTTCAGCATTTGCTGAAAATTTTTGCAAAAAATGTTTGATTTGTGCAACAAGCAACGTTGGCAAAGGTGAAACAATGCCCTTGTCAGCTCATCCTAAACCAGAGGGTCCTTTTGAACATTTAATGATGGACTTCATTGAACTTACTCCATGTAGGGGTTACAAATTTTGCCTTGTCATTGTTGACATGTTTTCAAAATGGATTGAGTGTTTCCCATGTAAACATGCCACAGCTGTCTCAGTTGCAAAAGCATTGTTGAGAGAAGTAATCCCAAGATGGGGACTTCCATCCAAGTTAACCAGTGATAATGGATCTCATTTTGTTAACAATGTAATTCAGAGCCTTTCAGACAGCCTCCGAATAAATCTGAAAACACATTGTGCCTACCACCCAGCTAGTGGAAGGGCAGTGGAAAGGGCTAATCAGACTTTGAAGACAAAATTGACAAAGTTAATGGCAGAAACTGATCTGTCATGGATTGAAGTTTTACCACTCGCATTAATGTTCATGAGAGGCCGCCCACATAAGACAACTGGACTATCTCCTTATGAGATACTTACTGGGCGGCCTATGCGAATGACCAACACCCCTTTTCCACAGAATAGGTTAACACTGACAGGAATGGATGATGACATGTTAAGATACTGTTGTGCACTTAACCATGTCTTGAAGCTTATGTTTCCTAAGGTGAAAGCTGCCCTTCCTGAGCCTACAGCAGTACAGCTCCATAACATCCAACCTGAAGACTGGGTGTTGGTGAAGGATCTCAGGAGAAAACACTGAGAGACACGTGAATTCATGCATCGCAGTGCAAACCTTTCCCCAGTGATGCCTTGGACACAAAAGAAACAACTCAGCCGGCAGGAAGCTGAAAAGGGTTCCTGGTGGAAAATCCTGATGGCAGTTTTCATCATGTGGTTGATCATCACCGCTAGCATAGTCCAACTGCAGTTTCCAGCTGAGCAGCAAGATGGTAGCTATTCCTACAACCAGCTGAACTCCAGAGAGGATGGTGATGGACTATTATCATCGAGGGCGCAAGAAGACACAGAGGGGAGAAGTGGCATTGGCATGCCGCCAACGCAGGGTCAGGAGACCCCAGAAGAAGATGACATCAGAACAGCCAAAATAAAGCAGTTGATTAGGAGAAAGACACAATTGTTTGAACGGAATGACCGGAGACCCTGGGGGTTTGATGCTGAAATCTTAAACTGATCACTTTGGCCCCTGGGGTACCATGGCAATTCATGCTTTCATTCCTGTTTTTATTGGTTTTTGTATGCTTTTGTACATGTGTGCTTACTTGTATGCAGGCCCTGATATATGAATGGATAAATGGGGTAGTTGGGGAAGAGAAAACATCACTGCACGTGAAAATACCCTTTGAACTAAGTAATAATGATGAACCAGATTTTCACCCTACATCAGAATGGGCACCAAGAAACCCTTATAGTGAATCAGATGATAAGTTTGTGTAACATTGTTTTGCTTTTATTGGGATCTGTATTGATGATTTTTCAAATTTGATATTTTGATGTAATTCCTAAATATGTTGTTGACACTTTGTGTCAAAAGGGAGGAATGTAGGAATTAGATGACTTACTAATCCTGGGAATCAGCCTACAGTATGAATTGTAAAACTCTTTATGGCCCTTTGTCACTGAGGGGAGAAAGAGGATCAAAGGACATTCAGTGGGGGACACTGGATAGAGGGGGAAGGTAAAGGTACAATTCACTGTACCTGAGGAGTTTATAGTATAGTATAAACCCTAAAGAAACGGATGAGTGAACTCCCCCAAATGGTCGTTGTCTTTGAAGGAAGGTTTATGATTACCAGGTGTGTGTGTGATAACCATCTGTCCTTTTGTTGAAAAGTATAAAAGCCAAGACATTGTGGAGATCTGCAGAGAACACTCTGCATGAGTCTTCCCTCCATGCTGCATGTATTAAAGAGACCTGATTCATCACACCGAGTCTATAATTCTTCAGAGAATTAGCAACTCTCAACAAGCAACAAGGAGAATTTCCCTTACAAGTGTACAGGTAAATTAACTCTGCTTGTGCAAGAAGTACTACTCTAAAAAGGTTAGAGGTTAAAATCTATATTTGTAATGTAAATCATGATTTCTTGCAATGTAGGCTCATTTCTGATGAGAGAGAGAATGTGGTTGGAGGTAAATGCCTGAGTCAGCTACCCTTTGAAGACAGCTTTGGTACATCTTGTGGACATGAAAGAACAGGACAACACATCCAAGTATTGTGTGTCAAATCTGACATGCCAGATGACTAGGATTGCATCACAAATGTCATACAGGCATGGAATTCACTCAGAATCCCGGGTATGAGTCTTGTTCAATAAGCAGTTTAAATTAATTTCGCCATTGTAGATTTCTGTCTGAATTGGGCTTACAAATTAATAGCTGACATTACAAAGCAGTAAATCCAGTTCTGACTGATATCTACAGTAGAGGAGCAAAATCAGTTTGTAAAACATGTTGCCAGTGAGTTAGTCCCACATTATTTGGATGTTGACAATGTTCTCGTATATATATCATATTCATTGTTCTCATCTCCAGTATTCTGTGATAAACAACTAAAATACCAATATTTTTTCTTTTTTAAGAAAAGTTTTCATTTGGTATCACCTAAATGTAACCTTCTCTTTTTCCTGTCTTGCAGGAAGGGAGTACTTTGAAAGTAGCCTTGAAAAAGGAATCTGTTTTTGGATGTGTCCCTTTCCCTTCTGAAGAAACCCTGTCCTTGACTTGTTATCATTAAACCAAATTGTGGTTCCCCATAACTATGACCCTTTTAAAAATGCAGATAGGTCTCTAATGAATGAAGAAGCAGAATTCTTCCAAAATATCCTGTTTATTTTTGCAATTAAAAGTTTGTAATTAATCACTTTATTCTTTTAGTGTATGCATGCAGGTAGGAGTTGGGGGACCTGGCTTGTCTTGGACACAGGCAAGGGGGGGCTTCAAGGAAAAAAAGGTTGGGAACCACTGCTTTATAGGATGCAGACAGTCATCTGGCATTAATCCTCCTTCTTCTCCTGGCCTTTGCAAGCTCAGACAGCTTGTTTATTGTTGAAGTGATGTCATGACAACCCTCAGCAGCTTGCTTTAGTTGGTCAATTTCACCAATGACCTCCTGTAGGCTCAAACCATCTTTGGACCTTTGACTTAAATGTAAAAGCAGAAAGAGAGGATTTTTTTTTTTTTTTTTAGATGGTGCATTTCAAATGCTTAATGATCTGTCTAAATATTTTATGTTTATACTGGAACTCCACCAAGTCATCTTCAGAGATGGCATAGACTTTTCTGGAGTTCAGTTTCCAGTAATGGAAACATTATGAGTCAG
The DNA here is from genome assembly GCF_039877785.1 of Chaetodon trifascialis. Classification (NCBI taxonomy): domain Eukaryota; kingdom Metazoa; phylum Chordata; class Actinopteri; order Chaetodontiformes; family Chaetodontidae; genus Chaetodon; species Chaetodon trifascialis. Next base: position 27,461,138 of record NC_092066.1, read on the forward strand.
AAATCATTTACTTCTCTATTTAAAAATAAAACTTAATTAGAAACCACAAAATAGAAACAAGTTGCTTGTAACTTATTTCTTGAGCCCTTTTCTGACTGTGGAGGAGGTAGAGCGGTCGTCCACCAATCAGGAGGTAGGTGGTTCGATTCCTGGCCTTGGCAGTCCACATGCCAAAGTATCCTTGAGCAAGAACCCCAAAAGAACTGAACCCCAAAAGCCTGCCCCCGATGCTGTGCCATCGGTGTTTGAATTCATATGTATGTCGCTTTGGATAAAAGGGTCTGCCAAAATGACTAATTGTAATTTCCTTGGCTGTCGGTCAGGGCTATGTTCTCGCTCTCCATGGACCTCATAATGACCGCGATGTACAAGATTTAGGGCGCAAAAATGTCCTGTTGCCACTGACCTGTTCTAATGAACAGAATGAAATTACCTTCAAAGTTTAAAGAACATTGCAATTAAACAGTAAAAAGACAATTGCTAATCTCACAGATCGACTGTTATTATTCTGACATAAACCTCACGTTGGCACCAATAAAATTACTGAAAACTTAAATATATAGTATATCATATTTAAACATATTTTAAACAGTAAACTATATAGCGACATTACATTTAATTGACATTAGTATTAACTCACAATACTTGTAGAATCACATACCATCAAGCTAGTGAAGGCGCTGTGATGTGAACGCATAGTGCACAGCAATGCCACAACAGTTTACCTGCAAAAAAGTTGATTATAAGCAGTTCATATAACAGTACCTATCTGGAAAATTCTGCATCTTTTATCCATGGACTTGTCATCATTCTTCATTGTAATGCGTTTGGCTCCTCAAAAAAGAACAAAACTCTCCATCCATTGTCCATCCCATGGGAATCCAAGAGAAGGAGAACAACAAGGGGTAGACTGTCATGGTCTCGGGTTTTGTTCTGGCACTTTAATTAATATCTACCTTTCTTTTCCCTTTTCTTCAGCTGTCATGGTGTGGAGAGGTGGGACCGTCGGCTCGGGGGCAGCCACCCATCCAGAGGGGTGTCCCCCAGCACACGAGTCGCACCTGCAGCTCATCGGCAATTAGCCAGCTTCATATGCTCCACTCACTCTCATTCCTGTGCCAGACTATTCTTCAGTCCAGCCGTGTTCCCTTGTGTCTCCGGCTCTCAAGCCTGTCTCTAGCCTCCTGTTTTTGTAGTGTGATATTGGAACGTATTTGTGTCACCTGCCAGTTTTTCATATTGAGTGAGTTTTCAGTTACAAGCAGTTGTAAGTCTTGTCTCTCCCTTTTGGAGTTTTTTCTGTTCGTTTGTATACTTTGAGTTTCCTGTTACAAGGAATCTTCCGCCAGTTTTTGTATTGGGCGTGTTTTCAGTTACAAGCATTAGTAAGTCTTGTCTCTCCCTTTTGGAGTATTTTCGGTTTTATTTGTTGTACTTTGAGTTTCCCGTCATGGTGAATTTGGGTTGCACTTTGTTTTCTAATAAATCCCTGATTTGAGACTCTGCATCTTTGGGTTCGGGCCTTGTTTTTCCCTTGTAACATAGACATTGCCATAATGCTGAACTTTCTGCAGCGCGCCCTCAGCTGACATCCTGCCCCTTGCCTAAATGAGTCGATCAACCACCTTGTAATATGCTTACAACTTACAACTTCCAGGGCACAACAAAAAATCAATGCAAACCCCCTTCTGGAGGTTGTTCCAAGAATTGGGAGCAGCATATTTAAAAGCCTTTTTGCCTAAGTCAGATCTAACTCTGGGGACCAACATCTGTAGAATGTTTTGAGAACGCAGGCAGTATTGATTTTCGATTTTACACATGTATGTGCACAGATAAGAGGGAAGCAGACCAAAGAAGGACTTAAACCAGGGCCGGAGTGGGACTCATTTTCAGCCCTGGAGTTTCATGCCTCAGACCGGCCCAATTTAGATCACAGCCTATTATTATTAAAATCATGTAATTATAACCTGACATTTTATGTCTACAATAGCGCACTGTTATGTAAAGCCTTGTAATTCAGTCTATTTTTCTAAAATATTTCCAATTCAGTGCAAGTGAGGGTTGCTTCACAGTGTAGATTTATATCAACGTGAGTGCACAACCTCAACATTATTCTTTAACACATCCTTTTCAACAATATCTGAATCTAAGTGTTCTCTAAGTGTTCGTTTGGGCATAAAAAGTGGTTATATTGGAACTAATGCTTGCTTGTTCACACACTCTGTTACAACAGCTCACCTGCTCCTTCCATACTGACAGGAGCAATCCCCTCATCACTACTGGCTCCTGGCTCTGCTTTCAACACCAAATCACATTTTAAAAATGGTCATAATTCTCAGCACAAATCTCTCCTTTTTACAAAGCCTTCTGATCAATTCAGGTCAGTCTCATTAATGTAGTGCTGAATCATCTAGCATCTCAGGGCACTTTTTATATAGAGCAGGTCTACACTATACTCTTCATTCTATTAATTGTTTATTCACTCAACAAGCAATCCTACCTGTCCACTCTCAACTTGTGGGCTCAAGGCTGGTGCTCGGTGCTGGATCTTACTTCTGACTCTGTGGGGCTACAAGACAAAGTTTCCCAGTTATGTGGCATTGTATCATACTATAATTTAAATAATGTTATAGTTTTAATTAATTAATTAATTAATTGATGTTTTATGTTATATGCCACAATGCTACACAGTTCATTGACAATGATTAATAATTAATTAACTTGAACGGTGGTTTGCAGGCAAAGTTCAACATCTTGCCATGCCCGAAAAAAAAAAAAAAGGTGGCCAAGGGACAGCGGTAGCAGAATACATGATCAGTCAGTGTCCAACTTCTTAAGGCATTGCTCAGATGCACCCATATAGAGCAGATCACCGTAGTCCAACAAAGGTAAAAACATGGCAGAAATCAGGCGTTTCCTTGTCTGAAACAGGATTTGTTTCTAAAAAAGGTCTCAGTTTCACCTTAGAAACAAGGTCGTTGATGTGTGGCTGAAATGGCAAATTCTGATCAACAAAAATACCCAAATACTCATATGTTGAGACCATTTCAATTTCAGCCCTGTGAGAGGTTAACATCTTAGGAAGGACTGATGATAGTTTTTTCCAAATGTAAACGTATACTTAAACTCCAGCTGACAGCAATTGCCCCTTCTCTCCTTTCCCACTCCAAAGAAAATGAACCAGCAATTCTGCCTGTGTGAGTTTGTATTGTGATGAAATTTGACAGTCTAGCATTGGAAATAGTTCTTGTAAATTTGTGGTGACCTAATGGTATGGTAGCAAGTAGGAGTGTGAAGCCCTTTTTGTTTTATTCCCTTTTTTCTCCTGTTTATGAGTTAGGAGCCTAGGTTAGTTTTCTTGTTGTTTATTTGTTTTATTTGATTAGAGAAGTTCAGGGCTCAACAATGAGGTTTTGTGTGTTATTTTGGGCATAGCTCAGCTCTGAAGACAATTGAAGCTACCTTTACTTAGGACTTATTCTGTGTCGCTGATCTTTCTTGGGAGTGGGTACACAACATGTTATGCCTGGTCCTCCCCTAGACCAGGGCCATAAGAAAAACCAGCTCCATCTAGCTGAGCATTTTAGCACTGTTTCAGACTGTCTTACATGCATCGCAAAGCTGTATTGCACAGGTGTGACTGTTGCGAATTCTCTCATGGCAGACCTATTTTTAATATATTGGACCACAACTATCACATAATGTTTTGTAATATATAAATTTATGGGCTTATGGGGTGACAGCTGTGTAGAGTGGATTGTCCACCATTCAGAGGGTTGGTGGTTAGATCCCTTTCAGTCTTGTGAAATTTCCTTGCTCAAGATATTGGGCTCTATTTTTGATTCCGCGACCGGCGCTGTGCAAAGTCAGGTGCTTTTTCAGCTGCCCCATCTATACCCCTTCTCATCTCAGTCCCACCAAGAAGCGCAACTCAGAAAGAGGGAGGTGAGAAGGCGTGGAGTGGGTTTGACACAGCTGAGTCAAATCTTCACCAATCACACCAGCTCCTCACCTCACCTTTAAAAACGCCGCTGGCGAGGTGCATGGCAAGTTTTGAGGATGACTGAGCCTGCGCAGGAAAGTGTCCGACGCCTAAACCTCTCCCAGGAGGAGACTGACGTCACTCACGTCTAAATATGAGGTCTTTAGATGGTAAGTCCTTGGCCTCCTCCTCATCCTCTTTAAAGCAATGATGTACTCCATCTTTGCAGATAACGTTAAGCATTACAATGATAACATTTATATTTGGAATGAAATGACGTGGGTAGTAGTGGACGATTATCACTTACGTTTTTTCCGTTTGTCTGTGTCTCTCGAGTGCTCTGAGATAGATGCAGTATATATGCTCTGTAGGATGCCACGGCTGTTTCTGGTTGGCACAGCGACATTAATTGATCAGTTTGCATCCCTGTTTCACCTGTGTTCATTTGGTCAGGTTGAGTGACCATTATGCGTGCCGAACGCGCTTGCAATGTGGTCAGATGAGATACTGATCAAAATATATAAATTTAGGTCTGACTGTATGTGCTGACTCAGATAGTTGCATTGAATCGTGGCTGTTGCTAATTATTGATCGCAGTGTGTGTTCGATGACTGACCAAGCACTGCTGAAAACACCGTTAAAACCACGCTGCTGTCTTGTTGAAGGTGTGATATATGGCATCATCAACCGCATTTTCAGTGGATAGCCGTTATCACCGAGCAGCCACCCATCCAGAGGGGTGTCCCCCTGAAAGACTGTAGGGATGCTAGAATTCGCTGGGATGAACAAGTCATGTGCCGACCTGGGGAAATTGGCATACACGTTTGTCACCAGGTAATTTGAGTCACAGATCACCAGACATCCCTGTTTCACCTGTGTTCATTCGGTCAGGTTGGGTGGCCATTACGCGTGCTGAACGCGCTTGCGACGTGGTCAGATGAGATACTGATCAAAATATATAAATTTAGGTCTGACTGTATGTGCTGACTCAGATAGTTGCATTGAATCCTGGCTGTTGCTAATTATTGATTGCAGTGAAATGCCTGACTGTGGAAACCTGACTGTGAGGTATTGGTGACGTAAACGCATGACTCCGCTGGTTTACGAAAATCCACTTGCCTGGCAGTGCGCCACTGGCACACAGAGTCGACCAGATCCGGGGTGCGAGCTTTTACGCCACCCGCGTGGACTGAAATGAAATGAAAATCCAAATCCGCCAACTGATTATGCAGACACCTCCCCCTACTGCGCTGCAACGCCTATCCTGGCGCACCTCTGTACGCCTTGGTTTTACCAAAATACCAAATGAGCCATGCACCACGAAAATGCCACTGCGCTGGGTGCACAGCCTGCGCCGTGCCGGCAGCGGAATCGAAAATAGAGCCCATTGAACCAATGGTTGCCATCATGTGAATGGCTGAATTAAGTGCTTGAAGTGGTCAAAGTAGACTAGAAAGGTGCTATAAAAATGCAGTCCATTTACTTAGAGATACAGATGACAAAAACAAAAAAGTCAATTTGGCCATCATGCAAGCACAGTGCCAGACTTTCGCTTTTGGTTTGGCCCAAGTAATTTGGACTGGGCCTTTTAATTACAGAAGTTAAAGCTGCAGTAGGTAAGATCGAGAAGAGAGCAGACTTAGCCTGAAAACTTGAAACAACACAAGTTCATGTCACTCCCCCTCCTTCTACCCTGCCTGCAAGCCCCTCCTCCCTGCGGTGTCTGCGTGGCGGTATGGGCAGTTTCTCCTTTGCGGGTGGCTGTTGCTCTGCCATAGCTTTCACTAGCCTCCTGACACCACTCACAGAGCTGTTTGACTGAGCAGCAGTCAGCAACATAAGCAGAGGGAGGGAGCGGTTCACAGCATGGTGAGTAGTGATTGACAGATGTCAGACACTCCCTCAGACGCTCCTCTGGCTCTGATTGATTGTTTTGTGTTGGGCATGGTGGATTCTTGCAAATCGCACTAGGAGCAGTAGGTGGGACCAATGGAGCTGTTTTTTTTCCTGCAGATTACATGTTCCATGTACTGCTCTCTGGGCATAGGGAAAGTTTTAAAAAAATTACTTTTATACAAGTTACCTACTGCAGCTTTAATACTGTTTTCCTTCCCACAATGATTTCCAACTGGTAGTCTTGCTAAATAAAAAAATGACTGATATGCTGTGGACGGTGACTAGCAAGTCTGGTTGATTATTACACTTTTTAAATCTTTTTCTAAAACATTATAACAATAATATAACATGATATTTTAACTATTTTAGGAAATACCGTCTTGACATGGCTAGATAATTATTTGTTATTTTAACGAGAGGGTGGCATGCTGCACTGTCATAAGCTTGTCTCAACAGAAATGATATATGCATTCAAGCTAGTATAGAGACAATCAAGTCAGGCAGGAATTTTCAGTTGTACCTCCAATCTTGTCTTCTTTTTTCCATGCCCAGTCCACACGTATAGAGGTGTTTTTAAAAAACAATCCCCACAATCCCAAAACAAACACCCCATCCACAGAGCTGTTATAAAAGAAATCTCCATCCAAATGAAACGCAGAAACACAAGCCATCATTTAACCAAATCCTAAAGCCATTTTTGCTAATCAGAACCTGAAAAAATGATGTTTCCATTCGTCTGCATACCCCTAAATTATGAATCCTACGATGGCGAAGGCATTGTGACAAGGTCACAATGTTGGCGGCGGGGCCTGTGTCGTGGGAGTGTTCAATTATGAATTGGTACCTTCTGGTATCATCTCCCAGGACCTCAAGTGGGAGCCAAAGACAATGATGGTGCACTTCTACACAGCCATCATCAAGTCCATCCTCAGCTCCTCCATCACCTCCATCACCATCTGGTACGCTGCTGCCACCGCCAAGGACAAGGGCAGACTGCAGCATGTCATTTGGTCTGCAGAGAAGGTGATTGGCTGCAATCTCCCATCTCTTCAGGACCTGTACACCTCCAGGACCCTGAGGCGTGCAGGAAAGATTGTGGCTGATCCCTCCCAACCCAGACACAAACTCTTCGAGACATTCCCCTCTGGCAGGAGGCTGCGGTCCATCAGGACCAAAACCTCACACCATAAGAACAGTTTTTTCCCGTCTGCTGTCAGCCTTATTAACAAGGCCCAGAACCCCCCCGACACTGTTCACACTCTACCTCTGCCTCATCTTGTCATATTGACATTGCCATAACCCTATGCATTACATTAACGCTCTGCTTGGACTTCCTTCTGAAAAAACTGACTGTGTTCCTGAAATAACAGACTGTGCTTCTGGAAAAAACAAAAACAAAAAAACAAAAACAAAAACAGACTCAGACCTCTAATCGCATGATTAAAGGTTGTAATTTGTCATTTCTGTTTTTTTTTTTTTTTTTTTTTTTTTTTCAATTGTTGCTCACATTGTTCTGTTTCATAGCCCATCTAATAGAAATATTAATGAACTACAATTAATGGTAATGTGACATGACAAATCAACTTGTCATTTTTGTTGATATCATCACTGTTGGGTAGTGTGTGTCCTCTGTGCATACGATTCAGCCTTCTGCTGGTCATTCCTACAACTCTGGAGCTCTGTTAAATAATTTGTCTGATTCCATGATTATCGCCACTGGTCTTAACACTTGGGAAGGTTTCTGCATGACACTCTTATTTTCAGTTGTAAGAATATGACCAAAATTATGTCATAGAATTTGCAAACACAAAATGTTACTCTGATACTATGCACCAACCCGGTCTGCTCAAAATGGTCCAATCCTCAGAAACAAATAAATTCAATAATAATAATAATAATAATAATAATAATAATAATAATAATAATAATGTTAGGATTTGCTTTTTGTCTTCTAGAGTTTTTCTCTTTCCCTTTTGCCCTAGTGTTATTTGTCTATTTGTTTGTCTGTCTGAGACTGGGCGTGTCTTCCTCGTGCACTGCTGGCCCTGTCTAATTACCTGCACACCGCATCCTACCTTCCGTGTGAGTTTTTGAGAAAAAGAAAACCTTTGAAAGCCCTACTTCTAAGATCTGTCCAGGATTTTCCTGTGGATCAATTTAATTTTTGGACTCTTTGTGCCTCTCAACTTCAGTTCTCCAGTATAGTTTCTTTGCTATTTCCACCCAGTTTGAGTGCGTTTTTGGTTTTCCTTCTGTAAATAAATTGAATAGTTTAATTCTGGCAATTGTCTTCGTTTTGGTCTGTTACTTTGAGTCCTGAAATATTTAATACTTAAGGCTCAGGATTAACGAATAATCCCAGAATACTCTTGCTTTGACCTCACAGAAAAAAATGAAAGAACAAATAAACAAACTTGAGGCCAGAAAAATGACCACAGTGTACTTTATTAAATGGATTTTGGTAGTTTGTGTTGCATTAGATTCAAATAAAAATTTACAAAAATCCCATATATACAAAAATGACATTTTGTTCATGTTCATCACTCTTGATTTATTTTTACAATAAAATGTACTTTTCCCCCATTGAATGCATTTTTAGCACTTCAGACTTTCATCACACAATGCAACTTACTGAAAAGACCAATATTTTTTGTCTTACACATTTGTATCTTTTTTAAATACACCACATACACCACATTTATCTGTTTTTTTTTTCTCCATAGTATATTGTCATAGTTACAGTCATGGTGGCATCAAACCCTTCACAGCCAGAACTCAAAAAAAGAGGAATGTTCTTTTTAAACGTGTACACTTTGCATACATTTATTTACAGATAAGTTTTAAAGTTGAGCAATTCATTATCTGTGGTATTCCTTGTTCAATCAATTCTCTAAACTGACATCTGTACAGAATGATAATACAAGCATGACTGGAATCCTTCAAATCATTTTTTACCTCCTGGGTACTGTGCTTGTACTAAGGACGTATTATCTAATCTGGGACTGTTGCTGCTGCACACACCCTGTCCTTGTCATTTTCTCTGATTAGACAATTGTGAGCTAAGAGTTATAAAGTTGACTTCTCTGTTGTTTGAATGGTATGTGCAGGCTCCTACAGCAGAGCTTTGATCTGTTGCAGCTGGTGAACAGAGACAGCCCAAGGGATGCTCAGAAGGCCTGTTCACGTCTCAGAGAACTACAGAGGGCATGGAAAAACAATAGTCAACAGCTATGTGAGCGCACTGGTGTGACTGTGGATTAATTGCTAACTCCCACTGTGTATACAGCCTCATCTCGCCTCCAATAAGTCCTCATACCTAAATGACAATGTGGGCATTTGGAACCTATCAAAATGACATGTATGACTGACAGTTTTCTGTGATTTGAATGTCACATGAATTCTGCATTTACATTTGTTAATTTTGGGCAACTAAGATTGGGGAAAGATTGTCTCAGAGACTGCTGAAGTCTCATATTAGCTTCTGCTGAACTGAAATGCATTTTTGCACAGACTTGGTTCCCATCTTTCACACTGGTGGTCAGAAAGAAGCTAATTTTCACTTTTGGTAGGAGATGAGATGTTTTCCAGGATGGACAGTCTTGCTTCAAATATTGCCCCAGGAATCTCACCCCCTTTGTATGGGTAATCCAACTGGCCAGTAACAGTGCAGCAATAAGGGCATGATCCCTCATTGGCTGCTCATTACTGAGCACTTGTGACCAAAGATGTGCATCCAGTTGTTTTGGATGTGGCACTTGCCCTCCATGTACATATGAATGATTGTTATAATGTTGCATATTTTTTTTACTGTATATCCTTGAAACTGTAAATTCTGATCATGTAATTCCCTACAAATAATTGAATTTCATTCCAATTATTCAAGAACCATTGAGATGTTCAGGGATTTGTGAATAACCTTTACTGTTACTGTCATTACAGTGTAACTGTTACTTCATGTGGAGTTTATAGGCTAATTTATGAGAGTGCAGAATGAAGAGGTGCAGCAGAAAAAAACAAAAAACCCCTGAGGCAGAGAGGGGAGACTCAAAATTCTTTCCTACAGTGAAAAACCAAGGATATGCCATGGGAAATAGTATTTTTTTTTTTAGTGTTAGAATCCCCTACATTGCTTATTTATTCCTTCATAGTTTTTTCACAACTGATGTCTTTCATTACCACCAGAGATAATCAGCAGCCACATAATCACAGCTGAACACAAAGCTTTTCATCTGAGATATGTTCAAGCTGAGAGGATGGAGGGAAAAAGTCTATGCAACCTCCCTGTTGGACAATGACTCTGTCCTAGTATAAGCACAGTAACTGCTGTTGACACATTACTCATTATTATGAACAGTGTAAAAAGGACACACACACACACACACACACACACACACACACACACACACACACACACACACACACACACACCAGGCGAACAAGAGAACCAAACTTAGTCTCAGTTCAACCTCAAATAATGTCTTCAAATATGAGGTCGAAATAAAGACAAAAATAGAAATATTTCTCTTTAAGGCAAACAAAATACAGAAAGCAGCTTTTAAGAGTCATGATCAAAGTGAGGGAGGGAGGCTGTTGATGTGTCATGTCCTATGATACACTTCCAGTGAGCAGGATACCCACCACCAGTCTAATGAGGAGTCGTGCTTTTACGACCACAACTCATTGTTTGTTTTAACAGTGAGATTAAAGTTGGAGTAAAGCTTTATGGCCACATTAAAAACTGTGCTTTGGAGTCCAGTACTGTCATGCGTGTCATGCAGTTTCAGTCATCTGTCCATTTGAAAACAGTCCCATTCACTTTCAGTGTTATACTTCGGAGCACTCTGAATATCATCTGTTAATGGACTCAGACTCATTGAGTTCCTTACAGAAACAGAAAGCTGAACCTAAATTGTCACTGGACGCCAATGAGAGGGTGGAGGGTATTCTGTCCATTAAACAAACTGAGGTAGCTTAACCTTCCGTCTATATCAGTACACATCATATATATCAGTATGTAAGTTAGTTCATGACATGTGATGAGCAAACAAAGGGTGGATTTGGGAGACACTGCAAATACATGTACTTTCACGTCCCTTTCAAATAATATGAGACTGCATTTACACAGAGGAGACAACAGAGGTGAAATCTGGTTTTCAACCTTCAGTCAGACTTCTTCATAGTCCATGACGATTCTGTCAAATTACTGTTTCCTTTTAACAAATGTCTGACAAACAACCAGGTCAAATGAAATCTTGTCTGATTGTATAAAATAATGGCAATGTTTTCAGTGAATGTACATTTATTTCATTTTGCACAACTCCAGTTTTGACTGATAAGCACAGGACCTCTGCTGGTGAATTAGACCTGTAGTAGAGAACAAAGATATGCTGTCTCTGTAGTTATTTTACCAAAGAACAGTCTGTTCAATGTGATACCTATGATACTTTCAGCTGTCCTTTAATTCTTGGTCTCCTGTCATCCACAGCATATGTATTATCCCAAAGTTGACTGAATGATAAATTGATTTAGAATGAGAATTAATAGATTCCTTCCAGGCAGAAATTACATATAGGCAGATTTCTCCCTCTTCATAGACATGAAAAAGAGCTGAGCATGAGCTCCTGCAGCGCTATCTAAATGCAGCCTTGTACAGTGAATGCCCAACTCTAACAGCGTTGTGCCATCCTAAAACCTGTGCTTCTTCTACTTAGATGTTTAAAAAAAACAACAACAAACAAACAAACAAAAAAACGGTGTGTACATTACCCACAATACAACTTGGCCACTGACAGTTCAGCAGGAAATTCAGGTGTGTAATGCCAGCAGAAATAAGGAGCTGGATATAGATGTCTTGTAAGCTCACTTCTTCTAACGTGACACATGCAGATTCAACCAACACTGACTCAAGTGACATCACATGAGGCAATTTATCCAATTTTAAGCACCTTCCTCTGAAACCACAAATGACTTTACAGAATGTATACTTCTCATATTTACTCACATTCCCCAAGTCCTGTTTTATGTGTAAAATTTAAGTAAGCTCAAAATTAAGTACAAGATGAAAAAAATAATTCAAAAGAGCTATGGTCAAAACAACCAAACTCTACAAACTGTTCAGTACAGTAGAACACTACACACATTGATCAGAACACACAAACATGCACACACACAGTAGTGTGGTGGTAAGAAGGCAAATTAATAGTAACAATAAAGTTTTGTGACTTATGCTTCAATATGATGTTTCATGAACCAAAGTCCAAACTTAAAGGATAAGACACTATAAATGATGATAAAGGTAGCCAACCTTAAACTGATAAAAACCTTGACAAACTTAAAGAACCATACCACTGTATTTGCAAATTTGGTTTCTTACTATACATTATGTATACTTTATATTTTTGCAACATTTTTTTAGTTGTGTGCTATACACTGTTAGATTTTTGGATGTATTTTACCTTCAGTTCCAGGTCTCCGTAGGTTTCCATTCATTTTCGTACACTATGAAATAGTAGGTAATGCAGACAGATTTACGGCAATGATGTAGCTAACAACAATATAGATTATGTTCACTTGATCACACAACTTAAGTGCAAGTTTTATACTACAATGCAGTTGCAGTAAAAAAAGGAAAATTACATTAAAATTCCTAAAACAGCATGATTTGCAAAAAAATAAAAAAAATAAATTGACAGTGACATGAAATAAATGTGACATGGCTAAAGCATGCAAAACCACTGGTATGGTGCCTTAGTGAACATCTCTGACAGAATATAGCGTATCTGTTCATAAGCACCAAAATATGAATCATTTAAGATCATCCAGTATTCTTGACTTTCCACCACCAACAAAGCACAATTATTATTAAAACTTAAACCTTACATCTAGTGAGAAAACCACAAATAAAAGCTCGAATATATTTATCAGGTCAGTGGATCATGGAAACACGTACTGTTGGTTCTCTCTGTGGTATATATATATTGGGCTACACACTAATCCTCTGTTTAGTGCTATATTATTGTAACCAAAATAATAAGATGATCAATTTACTTTACTTTATAGATAATCTATAATGACCTGCAACACAATTCTGACTTCATACACAGAATCACATGACCAGCTGAAGTCAGAAAAACTTTGTACACCTGCGGCTTTGGTTAAGCTGGAAAAAACCAGTCTACAGTCTCATGCCGTGATCATTCCATGACAGCTCATCTACAGTATGTGATGATGTCATTGCCTCTGGCTTCCCAGCATTCTCTGAAGTCAAACTGTTTGTGATTGAAATTTGCTATTAGTTTTAGTGGCTCCACAGGATGAATCTTAATGGAGAGGCCATGATCTTTCCCTCCATGCCACCATCAGGACAAACCTTCAATTTTCAGCACCACTTATTGGTAAGCTCTAAGCATAACAAAATTCGCAGTATGCTGTTTGCGATCTTCTGTTTAAGAGCTTAAGATCTTTAGTCTTTTCTCATCATCAGATACTATCTTGTCCTGAGCAAGCACCTCCATACCACGCTGCTGATTTTGATCTGATCCTATGGAGCCTGGACATTTAATCACCCAGGCAGTCATAAACTATATGAACATTGGGAGGAATGTTGAAAATATGAACTCACTAGATGTCAGGCAATTTCTTGGTGACTTCTAATGTTGGGGACATTATCTGGGGACACATTACAATTGTTTAACCCATGATAAATATGAATATGAACATGACAACTGATTAGGCCAAGTTCAACCGAGTCTGCTCCAGTCTGAATCAGATGATGTTCATAGTCAGGAGTCATTGTGATCCAGTTGCTTCCTGTCATTTTAATTAAGAGTATTTATATTTTTGACAAGTGTGATATGACTGGAATAGGGCACTGACATCAGAACAACAGCTTAGCTTAAGTTAAAGAAAAAGTTCTCTACCCTCCTGTCCTCATCTCTCTGCTCACCATTTTATCCAAATTTAGCATTTTCCTCTTGTTTCTTTCCCATTGTGGCATTAATTAGCATGGCAAACTCTTGATGAACATGTCTATTTTGGCACAGGAACATACAAGGATTAGATTCCTCACAGATGAAAAATGCCAGAAAAAAACAAAAACAAAAATGAAACATGAATAACATGACAGAGCTCTCTCTGTGTTGTGTCATTTTGAAATAAATCTATATCTCTTGGAATTGTGTTTTTTTGTTACTTTATACCCATCTGCAATTATTTTTTATTTTTATTGTTGTTGTTGCTGTCTTTTCCAGCAATAGTCACTCACTGAAAATGTCTGTATTTGACCATGATATGTGGTGTGATGGTCCTGCATCAAGCTTTTATAGTGGCACTTCAGTTTAAAAAAAAATAATTTTGTTAACATTAGTTACTAAATTTCCCCAGTGTGGGTCAATAAAGTCTTATCTTATATCTTATCTTATCATTAGTCATTGAAGCTAGTGGACACTACCAGCACCATACTCACTTCTGTTGTATGGCTTGGTGTAACAGTGTTGAATGCTGTTCCTGGGTTAGATTGAGGACAAAAACAGGAGCATTTTCACCAGAAGGTGATGTGTTTATCAAAGATCAAGCAAACTTAAATCAAAATGTCAAGATATACCTTCACTCATCGATGATAGCACAGAACCGTTTTAACACCACACACACACACACACACACACACACACACACACACACACACACACACACACACACACACACACACACACACACACACACACACACACACACCTGATCACCTGATATCACCTATCATCAACACATAAACATGTAACCACAAAAAACACAGAATTACAATGTCTTCAGTACCCTCTACATCATTTCTAAAGTAAAAAATGCTGCATGTGGTATCACAGTACTGTACATCCAGGTGCTTGGTTTAGTTTGGCTGAGATGGCTGCTTGTCTACGTTTTCTCTTCTGCATCACCTACTCATTTCCGTTTCTTGCATCTTGTCTCTCTCTCTTGTCATCTCTTTTTCACTGCTGTCTGGTGCTTTTGAAATTTCTTCTGCTCTCCCCCCCACATTCTCCTTAACAAACGAGCAAAGATCGGTATCCTAGCACACCCAGGTTTATGAGGCTGGACTGCAAATAGTTGAATTCAGCTGCCAGGAAGATTTTTTCTTGGCATGGTGTTATTTTGTAGACCTTATGTCTGTCCAGCTTTCACCCCCTCTGTTTTGCTCCTTATGCTTCATTCCAGCCAGGTTTAGTAACACAATACAATGACTGGGTATAGATGCTACTTTGACTATTGTCTTCATGTAGTTCACTAACATTCCGACCATCTTCCAGTATAGACCAGAATTATCCAAGAGGAATGAAATGTCAAGGCCAGAGAAGAATATTTTGGACTCCCCAACCATTTCTAAGGTCTTCCACTCTCAGGAGCAAGAAGACATTTCCAAGGAACCTTTTTGGCACTAAGAGAGCAGGAGCAATGAGTGTTACCATGTAGACATTGATGGAAGCACCCAGCCAGTTGTGGCTGCTATGGGAACACGTCATTAGAACTTCAAATCAGTTAACACTCTTCCAAAAGCATTAAGATGGATATAACAGTTCAAATTTCTACTGTTGCTATATGAGGAATTACATCCTTTGTTCAACACATTAGGGGAATTTCTGTGTAACTCAGGTGTCATTTGGGTTAAAGTGGTATATCTGATCATTTAAAAATTGTCTAGATGGACATGGACACATGCTTATTTTATCCTAAATTTTTCCAACCAAAACAAGACGGCGCATCGCCTTTCTGTAGGGTTTAGGTGGGTGTCAAAGTGCTCTGTGGATTTGCATTTAGTTTGTACCAGACAGGATTTCCCTGATGACAGGAAGTAAAAACAACTGCAATAACCTACAAGTACCCAAATACATCCAGCAACATCAACTGCATTGCACACTAATTGCTCCTCCCATTACTACCAACTAGGCGCTGATGCAAAGGAGCAGAAAAAGAAAAAGGGGAATGAGAGATGAAAAGTGAGATTGTTGGTAGTAACAAAATTCTTATTGCCACAGTTCCTGTTGCTGTTGATGTGATAGCAGATAATCATCTGAAGACAGCACCCCTGAATGGGTTCCTAGAGCAGGGTGTAACTATAATGTGGTTTCATATTCCAACCTCTCCTGCACCAGAGCATCATCTTTGTACTGCAGCCGTGGAGCAGTCAGGGAGCAGTCTATAGCCAGAATTGCCTTGCGTATACTGCGGTCAAGAACATGGCGCTCCCAAGCTGGGTAGCGGTTCCGACAAAGATCAATCTTGATGACAGTTTCCTCAAGGCGTGGAGCACGAGATGATGGTGTGGATGGCACTGTGGGTCGGACCTGAAACACAGGCATGCAGCCGTCCCGCTCAGAATACTTCCCCATGTCACGCTCTAGGGTTGTGGTGGCACCGCGGTTGGAACGAAGTGAGTTGGTGGCACCTTCAGATGGTAGTGTGGAGAACTGAGCGGTGGGGTCCAGGTCGAGTCCCTGGCCGCTCAGTGACCGTCCAAAGCGCGGCCCATTAGGATGGAAAAAGGCATAGTACATGAGCATGAAAACCACACCAGTGAGGAAACTGCTGAAGATGACACAGAGTGCTGGTACTGCAAAGGCGTCAGTGGTGTGAGGAGACCGATAGAGGTACCATAATGCACTGAGAGCTGCATTCTCCACCAGGATTACTAGGTAATAGATGAAAAGCCGACATCTAAACAAAGACATGAAACATGATAAGAATAAATTAATAACATAGAGTGAAACAAATCAGTAAGCAAAGCATGAAGCACTGTTCTCCAGTATTAGAAGGATAGGTACGTGTTGTTGGCAGTGCTTATTTTGTATTTTGACAGTGAGCCGTAAGGGTGGCTATACTGGTCATGCCTCTGTAGCAGAACTGCCCTTTAACTGACCCTTCTCCCTTGCAGTTCCAGCTGCAAGGAGTTAATGCAGCTAATGTAGGGAGACGTGATGTCTGACCTGAAGCTTTCCTCCCCCTATTCCTTCAGGACGACTGGAAACGAAAGCGATCAACTACAAAGGATTACCTATCAGTTAAACTGTTCTCATGGAGATGGAATTTTTTTTTTTTTTTTTTTTTTTTTTTTTACAGCATCACATCAGATGAGGACATTAAAACCATCAGGATGGACAAGTAACATGTCTTCAGAGAGACTCCAGAATCAGATAACTTGGACAAGCTGTAAATCAGACATTCCTGTAGCAAACTGTTTTGTGTGACTGTGCTCTCTTTTCTATCACATCAGGATAATGCAATCTAAACAGTGGATTCAACTTTGGATGTTCCTACTGTTATGGTTTTCACCAAATGTTTTTGCTTGGACCCAAAGATGCAGACCAGAGAGAAGGTATAAAACGAACACAATTTATTAACAATAAATAATGTTGAACAAAAGACGCACTCAAGAGGAGTGGAGAATTAACTAAGAACAGAAAGCGCACTCAAAAGAAGTGGAGAAAAACAACTAAGGGAGCTCTGTTGCGACGGGTCTGAGGCAAGGCACATGCTGACGTGGCAGGCAGGCAACTGAAACAGAAAAACACACCTGAGTGGTAGTTCATGAGAGGAACATTATCACACTCAAGAGCAGAGGAGAAAGAGAGTTCGTTACTCAAACTAATGAAACACACGATCACTCCAGGAGTCCTGGACTCAGGAGGAACGAGTCAGGAGAAGTCGGGAGGAAGGAGTCTGGAACAATCCGGCAAAAGGTAGGAGAGAGCTCTTCCCTTTTAACCTGTGCCCAATCAGCGTCATGCGCATCAGGTGCGTTCCGGGGAAGGCGGACCTGGCCAGGTGAGACAAACCCAGCTAGACAGACAGGGGAAACAGACAAAATCCACACCGGGGAAAGGGCAAGAAGAAACACGAGGATTAGACAAGTCTGCAGGATCCTAACAGTACCCCCCCTCAACGGATGCCTCTTGGCGTTCCAGAAGGCCTATCAGAGTGGGCTCAATGGAAGTCATTGATGAGGGTGGGGTCAAGGATAAAAGAACGCGGCACCCAGTTTCGCTCCTCTGGACCATAGCCCTCCCAGTCCACCAGGTATTGGAGTCCTCTGCCCCGTCTTCTGTCATCTACCAGACGGCGGACAGTAAAGGCAGGGTCGCCGTCAATGACCAGGGGAGGCAGAGGGGGTTCAGAAGGAAAATCAGGTAACTTCATAGAATCAGGTAACTTCAGCGTCACCGCCCGAGGGTTGACAACTTTCAGGATGGGAAACGGATGTGATCGGCCACTGATGCAACGGCAAGGGAACAGCGATGGCTGATAACCTAAAGAGACTTCAAAGGGGGGAGAAACCACTGGCAGAGGAAATCAGGGAATTATGAGAATATTCCACCCACGGGAGAGGAGTGCTCCACTCCGACGGGTTGTCAGAGCATAAGCACCGTAGCATCGCTTCTAAGTCCTGGTTAGCCCTGCCCATTAAACTGGGGATGGAAACCAGAAGACAAGCTGGCCGTGGCCCCCAATGCTTTGGCGAAAGCTTTCCATACCTGGGAGATGAACTGGGGTCCTTGGTCAGAGACAATATCATGGGGAATACCATGTAGTCCAACAATATTGAGAATTATTAGCTCAGCTGTTTCCAGAGCCGAGGGCAGCCTCTGTAGAGGAACAGAGTGAGCAGCTTTAGAGAAACGATCTACTACTGTCAGGATGGTGGTTTTACCTTGCGACGGTAGCAGTCCAGTGGCGAAGTTGATCGCAATATGAGACCAGGGTCTCCCAGGTCCGGGCAGCGTAAGGAGGAGACGGCCAGAGCCTTGTGAGAGGCCTTGCTATGAGCACAGGTGGAACAGGCTGCAACGTACTCGGGAGCATCAGCCTCCAGAGATGGCCACCAGAAATGCCGTCTCAGCAGCGAAATGGTACAGTTCGCTCCAGGATGGCAGACAAGGCAGTTAGCATGGATCCACTTAAGCACCTGCGAATGAACAGTGTGAGGTACAATCTATGCTTGGGTCCCTCACCAGGGTCTGGATGCTGCTGCTGGGCATCCCGAATGACTCCCTCTATCTCCCAAGAGAGAGCTGCGATGACTCTGGAACGATGGGTTCAGGTTCGGCCTCAGACCGGGGGGGACAACTGGCGGGACAGTGCGTCAGACTTGGTATTCTTGGACCCGGGTCTGTAAGTGATTGAAAAGTTAAATCGACTAAAGAATACTGCCCACCGGGCTTGGCAGGAGTTCAATCTTTTGGCCAATTTAATATAAGCCAAATTCTTGTGATTAGTCCATACCACAAATGGCTGCTCAGCCCCTTCCAGCCAGTGTCTCCATTCCTCCAGTGTGAGCGTTACAGCCAACAGGTCCTGAATGCCGACATCAGAATTCTGCTCCGCTGGGGAAAGGCATCAAGAGAAAAATGCACACGGGTGCAAACGGTTATCTGGCTCGGCGTACTGGGAAGGTACAGCCCCTACCCCTGTGTCAGACGCATCCATCTCCACTATGAATGGCTTAGCAGGCTTAGGTTGAACCAGAATGGGGATGTAAACAGCCCCTTGAGTTTCTTAAAGGCCCTGTCAGCCTCCATTGACCAGCTAAACTTCACTTTGGAAGAAGTCAGCTTCGTCAAAGCGACGGCTATTTTACTATAGTCCCGGACAAACCTGTGATAGAAGTTAGTGAATTTGAGAAAATGCTGAAGCTCCTTTTGGATCTACGGGACCGGCCAACCGAATTTGATATATTGTTCCATCACCTCCCGCTCTGGGCGTGACAGGCTATAGAGCCGGCTGGTGGGCAGGGGGGGCACACCCGGGAGGAGGTCGATGGAGCAGTCGTAGGGACGATGAGGAGGAAGTGATAGTGCACGCTCCTTGCTGAATGCTTCCTGGAGGTCATGGTAGTTGGCAGGAATGGAGGAAAGATCCCTGGGGATCTGGAGGAGAGGCTGCGCAGGACTCTACCTGCAGAAGGGAGGGCTGAACAAATGACACTGGGAACTCCACCCTGAAATTTTCCCCTGAGCCCAATCGATCTGTGGGTTGCAGAGCCGTAACCATGGATGTGCTAGGACCAAGGAGGCATGTGGAGATTGAATGAGGAAGAAGGAAATTTCCTCCTGGTGATTGCCCAATATGATCATCTTGACAGGGGTTACCTCCACCATAAGCTCCTCCACTTGACAGCCAGCCCCGAAAGTAAATAGTACTTTCGCTTGATTGGAACTAAATGACCATGGTCGCTGGCGAAAAACCATATTACATTGCAACAAAAACCCCCGACACCTACTGTGAGTTCTGTCGAATGGTTCGGGAGTAGAAATCTGCGCTTCCACAGAAGGAGGTTTGGGGGGGACGGCATGGGGAGCTATCTGCTGCTTGATCAAACTAGTGAGCTGGGCCATGTGGCATAAGAGCTCAGCCACCCGAGACGCCATATGCTGATTGGAATCATAGAGCGCCTGGAATAATTGCTTGTGCTGGCCGAGTAACATGCCCTGGATCGTGACTTCTTTCTTCACTGGGTCTGCTGGGTCCATACTGGCCAGATTGTTCTGTTATGGTTTTCACCAAATGTTTTTGCTTGGACCCAAAGATGCAGACCAGAGAGAAGGTATAAAACAAACACAATTTATTAAAAATAAATAATGTTGAAAAAAAGGCGCACTCAAAAGGAGTGGAGAATTAACTAAGAACAAAAAGTGCATGTTGCGATGGGTCTGAGGCAAGGCACATGCTGACGTGGCAGGCAGGCAGCTGAAACGGAAAAACACACCTGAGTGGTAGTTCATAAGAGAACATTAGCACACTCATGAGCAGAGGAGAAAGAGAGTTTGTTACTCAAACTAATGAAACACACGATCACGCCAGGAGTCAGAACTCAGGAGGAACGAGTCAGGAGAAGTCGGGAAGAAGGAGTCTGGAACAATCCCGCAACAGGTAGGAGAGAGCTCTCCCCCTTTAACCTGTACCTAATTAGTGTCATGTACATCAGGTGCGGCCTTGGGAAAGGCGGAGCTGGCCAGGTGTAGAGACATACCCAGGTAGACAGACGGGAAACAAACAGACAAAATCTACACTGGGGAAATGGCAAGAGGAAACACAAGGACAAGTCTGCAGGATCCTAACACCTAAAGCGCTAAACTCATAATTTGTATGGTATCAGTGTTTTTCTAGCTTGTAAAATGACTAAACTATAATCTTAACACTCATGATATTTTTTTTTTTTATCCGATTTCTACCATGGAACCATATTGCCATTTAGAGACTAGAAGCGGTTAGGTTTCAGATAGTGACATGAGACAGTTATAATTGTTGATGCTTAATTCACCAAATATAATCTGCCTTTCCTTGTTTCTTTGTTCTATTAGTTACTTATGGTATTAATTATCAGATGTGTTATTATGAGTATGAATGTAGTCATTATTCATCAAAAGGTGTCTGACGCATGTTTGAATGATGTTGACATGTCATTGAAAAATTGATCATTTAAAATATATGTGACTGACCATGGTGAGAAGCACATGAGTCCATCGTACACAATCATTAGTTAATGTTGTCTCACTATAAGATGAAATCACATTGTTCACCTGTAAATTATTCTACATACACGCAGGTCTGTTTGTCATGCCATCGAAGACACATCCTGCAACGTGCATCAAGTGCTCACTTCTTCTTTGTCATTCTTCTACGCACTTCTTCCATTCACTTTCTTCTTTGTTACACATCTTCTTGGACATCTTCTTCTCTTCGTTGTCTCACTTCTTTGTTCGAGACCTGTCTTTACTTGTTCTTTACTCACCCCTTTTTTGGCATTTTAATCTTTCTTTAGTTTTTGTAACTTAAATTTTTGCTTGTTGGTTGTCTTTTTCCCGCCTACTGGCGAGATATTTTAATCTTTTGTCTTATTAAAGCCAAACTTTTCTTTTCTTTAAGCATTAAAGCTGAATCATGTAAGAAGATTTTTGTAGAGACTTTTGACAGGCCATCGAAAGTGTTCTCAACTTCATTATTAGCCGAGACGTTTTTGCCATACGACTGTCAGCCTCTTTGGACCGAAGTCCTGCAGCCAGCCTCAACCCGTCTGTCTGGGTCAAACAGCCGCCAAAAGAGCGGCTTCTCATCTGTTGCCAACACCGGAGGCCTTCCAGCTCCTGAAACATCCCTGTCCCATATCAGCTCTCAACCGCAGGCACGCACGACAGCCTGATTCAGTTCAGGACCGACAACCATTGGAGCACTGCTGGCACAGAAGTAGGCATTTTCCATGCAGCTTTGAAAAAAGAGTTGGTGTCGTAGACTATAATAATCTCAATTTTCATTAGACTTGCTTAGTAATTCCATCCATCCATCCATTATCTATACCGCCTATCCCTTTCGGGGTTGCGGGGGGCTGGAGCCTATCCCAGCTACAATGGGCGAGAGGCGGGGTACACCCTGAACTGGTCGCCAGCCGATTGCAGGGCCATTTAAGTTGTTTTCAGACAGTGTCCTTTTGACCTGGGAATAGAAGATTCCCCTATCTCCATCCAGCTTAAACACCCGTCAGTTGCACTGAATATTTAAAATACACTTTTGGACACTCCACAAGCTTTCCCTTAGCACTAACAATGAGTGAAAAGGTCAAAGTACACAAGATAAAGAAAATAGACTTCAGAGATTAGGAAATTTGCTGTGGATGTTGGCAGTCCCCTGAGGATAAATCCCTCTTATTGTAATGACACCACAACATTTATGAGAAATTTACTAAACAGTTTGATGGTATCAGAGGAAAAACTTTGAATTTGTTAAGCCATGACCTGTTCTACACTGCCATTCTGAGGTCAAAGTTCTGGCATCAGGGCAGTTTTTCAGAATACAGAATAAAAAACCCTTCAATTCAATTAACGTTACTATCGATAATTAAGCCACTGAAATAGATCTTTTCTCCAGTTCTAAATCACACTAAATGAAGCTGAGTGTCCTCACCTTGTCCGTCCCTCCTTGACGTTGAACCAGGAAAAGATATAGATTATGCCCACCACCATGTCAAACACAATCTCCTCCCACTTGCTGATGCAGAAGTCTGTCTCACAATGGACAATCCAGAAGGTCATGATGCACCAGTGCAGGACAATGAAGATGCCAAAGTAGAGTTGAAACACTGAGGCAAACAAGGCAAAGGTGATGACCCTCGCAGCAATAGTGAAGAAGTGCCAGCAGAACTGGATGATGACAGCAAGGTAGCTGATGGGCTTCTTGTCATCGCGAGACTCTCGAAGGGCCTTCTGGTACGAGGCCAGGGCCCAGGCCAGAGAAACAAGGGATGCTGCTGCTGTCATACCTGTAACAAACGGGCACACAGTAACACAGCAGGTTTGATTTCAGTACCATATTTACGTATAATATTTTTGCGGTCTACACAGCAATCTGTAACTTGTCAATAAAGAAGAAAAAGAAAAGAAGACATCCTATATTAGTCACAAACAACACAACATGCAGAGTTGGGGGGGCAAACTGCACACGCCATGCTTATGTGAAATTCTTCTCCGCTTTTGACCCGTCCTTGGTCAGTCCTTCCTCCGTGGCAGACCAGGAGTGATGGGCTGCCAGCCGACCAGCGCCCAGGGACCAGTTCCTTCGTCACCATTGGTCAGGTGGTGGTCTTCTTGCATGTTTTTAGTGGGTGTTTTTTATGGAGGATACCCCAGGTGAACATGGGGAGAACATGCAAACTCCACACAGAAAGGCCCTTTCTTGAGCAGCAGGCACCGAAGGCTTGGTGGAAGACATGCCCCCAGTGACCCAGGTGGGAATCGAACCCGGGACCTTCTAGCTGCGAGGCGACAGTGTTACCCCTGTGCCATGTTCATAAATTTCATTTTGGTTTCATTTTATTTCCTCTGTATTTGCCTCTGTTTTGTTACCATGTTTAGGATCTTTATTTTTCCTTTACAATGAAGTGATATGTAAAGTCTGTTGTGGTATGAGCACTATAAAGAAATCATTATCCTTCTAATGTTTGATAATAATGATTGCAGTATCATCATCGGTGAGGTATGTGTTTGCATAGGGTCCAACATACTTATTAGGTAGCCAGCAGGCCCTTTTCACACCAGACAGTTGCCCTAGACTTTTTGTATGACAGTTACTATATATGTTAAAAAAAAAAAGAAAGAAAAGACAAATCAGCATATAAGGAATTGGAACAAGCAACGTATAGACTACACAAGTTTTTTTTTTCAAGAAAAAAAGAAAAACTTCGTCAGAAAAAAGCTATAATCAGAAACAATTCCTATACACAGGGTCATGTCCAAACTATTCCACAAAGGGCCGAGTGGCTGAAGGTTTTCTTTCCAACCAAGCAGCAGCACACCAGACTTGACTCATTTCATCAGCTGATCTCAGTCTTCACACAGCTGATTGGTCAGACTGCAGCCTCTTGATTGGTTGGAGGAAAAACCTGCAGCCACACGGCCCTTTGTGGAATAGTTTGGACATGCCTGATCAAATGAATCTTCTGGCATGGGGTAGAAAAACGATTGAAAAGCTTTTATGTTTTACTGGCTTAAATTAGAATGACTGAGACTAAGTTACAAATATCTATTATCACACAGTGTTTCTGTGTGTGTGTATGTGGACTTAATACAACAGTAGACTATAAGAAGCATCTTGAATTCAGTAATTCTGTCTCATTCAGGAACACTTTTTTTAAAAGAAACATGGACTAAATATGTCTACTGAGAATTAGACAAGAAGACTTAACAAAACAACTGAGACAAAACTATAAAAACACGCAGGCAGCGTGCCCACATTTATAGAACGGTAAGCTAATGTAACATTAGTGCTGTGGAATTAACATTAATGTTACCTTCAGTTGATTATCTGTAGTGCTGCAGTCTGAAAGAATGAATAAATTACAGGATTAACCATCTAAATGTTGCTGTAGATATTCTCTATTTTCTATATTCTCTAAAGAAACATCACTACATTATCAAATGATTTTGCTTTTACTCTCAAGCTTAACACAGAGACGAGTATATTTCATTGAACAATCCAGCTTTGGAATGAGTCTACAATGGAGAGCACAGCTAGCTGTGGCAATGCTAGGTGAGCAGGAACAGAGAGAAAGTTGTTCTGTCCAAACAGCTGGAGTTTGGAATTAGCAGTTGGACTTACGGAGGAGAGTCAGTCTGTTGTAAAGGGAAGAGCGGAGAGCAGAGTGACATGAGCACTGTGTTTTAACAAGTGTCTTTTCCACCAACCGTGTGCAAGAGGAGATCCACACCTGTAGTAGTAACAACATAGTAACTACATAACAACAATGGCAGCCATAGTTGACATAAAAATGTTAAATTATTATTATAGTTATTGATTAAAACTAGACTACTTGTCTTACATTTTGGTTGACAACAAAAAATAAATGACTAAAATTTCACTAAAACTACATTTTTGTGCAAACACTAAGACTAAAACTAAAGTCAGGTGCCATGAGCCTCAGTCTGGAGAGAGTTCCGACCCTTTGGAAAACTTCCTGTGTGGTTCCAGTCCCATCCCACGGAGCCCAAACACCTCCCACCTGATGAGGACCTTGGAGAGGATTATACTGAACCACCACCTCTGTCACCTGGCGGGCAGCCAGCTGGACCCCCTACAGTTTGCATATCATCTAAGCATCGGTGTGGAGGACACAGTCATCCACTTGCTCTATCAATCTCTTTCCCGTCTGGAGCATACTGGTTCTTCGACTTCTCCAGAGCTTTCAACATGATCCAACCATCACTAGTTGGAAGATGGAAGGAGCCAGCAATTCTTTGGCATTTACTATGTTTTTTATAATCTGTACAAATGTACATATACATAGTAGTTTTTTTCTGTTCTGTATCTTGTGTACTTTATACTTAATTTATATACGCATCTGATAAAGGATTTGTCTCTGTACTAGTCTTACTGGATCTTAGTGCTGCATTTGACACCATTGACCATGGCATCCTATTGCAGACACTGGAACATTTCATTGGCATTAAGGGAACTGCGCTAAGATGGTTTAAATCCTACTTGTCAGATCGCTCTCAGTTTGTACGCGTTAATGACGACTCCTCTGCGCTCACTAAAGTCAGCTATGGAGTTCCGCAGGGTTCTGTGCTTGGACCAATTCTATTCACCTTATATATGCTTCCTTTAGGTAAGATTATCAGGAAGCACTAAATAAATTTTCATTGCTATGCAGATGATACCCAGCTATATTTATCAACGAAACCGGAAGAAACCAGTCAGTTAACTAGACTACAAGCATGTCTTCATGACATAAAGACCTGGATGACCTGCAATTTTCTGATGCTAAACTCAGACAAAACTGAAGTTATAGTAGTAGGCCCTAAACATCTTAGAAAGTCACTTTCTGATGACATAGCAGTTATGGATGGCATTGCGCTGGCCTCCAGCACCACTGTAAAGAATCTGGGAGTTATCTTTGACCAAGACATGTCCTTTCACTCCCATGTAAAACAAATTTCAAGGACTGCCTTTTTTCACCTACGTAATATCGCAAAAATCAGGCATATTTTGTCTCAAAATGATGCAGAAAAACTAGTCCATGCATTCGTAACTTCCAGGCTGGATTATTGCAATTCTTTACTATCAGGCTGCCCAAATTCGTTGCTGAATATTCTCCAGTTGCTCCAGAACGCTGCAGCACGTGTTCTGACAAAAACCAGGAAGCGAGATCATATTTCTCCAATACTCGCCACTTTGCACTGGCTCCCTGTAAAGTTTAGAATAGAGTTTAAAATTCTCCTCCTTACTTACAAAGCCATAAAAGGCCAGGCACCTTCTTATCTTAAAGAGCTCATAGTACCTTATTGCCCTACTCGAACACTGCGTTCCCAGAATGCAGGTCTACTTATGGTTCCTAAAGTCTCAAAAAGCAGAACAGGAGTCAGAGCATTTAGCTATCAAGCTCCTCTCCTGTGGAACAATCTTCCAGTCTTTGTCCGGGAGGCAGACACTGTCTCTACATTTAAGAGTAGGCTTAAAACTTTCCTTTTTGATAAAGCTTATAGTTAGGGCTGGCTCAGGCCAAGAGGTTTCTGCCTGTTAAAAGGAAGTTTTTCCTCGCCACTGTCGCCAAGTGCTTGCTCATGGGGGAATTGTTGGTTTCTTTGTAGATAAAAGAGCTTGGTCTGTACCAGCTCTATATGGAAAGTGTCCTGAGACAACTTCTGTTGTGATTTGGCGCTATACAAATAAAATTGAATTGAATTGAATTTAATTGAATATACTTTATGCCACTGTGCTTGCTTTTTGTAACTTGCTGGCTGTAACGACTTAATTTCCCCAGTGTGGGATCAATAAAGTCCTATTTTATCTTATCTTAAATAAATACTGTTTGTGAGAACCAGTTTCTCTTTTAAGCCAGGGCTAGCACTTAGCTGCCTTAAGTCAATGCATTCCAAGTATAGAAAGACAAACAAATGTCTGTGTGTGTGTGTGTGTGTGTGTGTGTGTGTGTGTGTGTGTGTGTGTGTGTGTGTGTTTGACAGAGAGAGAGAGGGTGTACCTTGGACAGCCTGGAGCTTGTGTGTCTGTATGATGATGCACAACTGCAGCACCAGCTGAGGAGCACTCTCAAGAAAGGTGGCCAGCAGATGCAACATGCTCACATCTGCAAACTCATAGACCATCCTCCAGTAGTAACGCCAGCGCTCGGTCTCAGCACTCTGACGACTCCGAATGCCCAGGTAGATGGTATGGAAATACCTGAAAGGAATGGAGAAAAAAATATCATTTCTCAATATCAACTAGATAGGACAAAACATAACATGTAACGTTAACAATACTATAGAAAAAAGCAATGGTAACATCCAATAACATCTGAGAGTCAGATTGCACTGATTATACAATTTAAGAAAAAAGGGGTTCTGATCATCACATTTTACCAAATCTGATAGATAGAGATACACCTGGAGTTGTAAGCAAATGTTATCCAAATAGTAGTCAGGCTGTACAAGTAAGATTTATTGTTATTGATTCATTGTAATGTGTCTATATGCCCATTCAGGAACACTGCCCAATTTGAAGGTGAAGTTCTTCAATTTGGTCATAGGGTTCAATTGCACCCAAAATTCCTCCGAGCAACCACTGGAACAATTTCATGCAAGATCAGGGGGTGAACTGCACCAGTGTGCCTTTAGTCCAAAACAAAATCATTTTCTATTCTATATATTGTGATGTTCACAGTCTGCTAATAGGGGAGATTATATCTGTGTCTTTTTCCTGAAGCTCGGGTCCTGGGAGTTTGAGGGTTCTGCACAGTATCTTAGCTGTTCCTAGGACTGCACTCTTCTGGGCAGACAACCTCAGATGATGTTTCTGGAATCTGATGCCACTCTCCCAGTTTGTAGGTCACTGCCCCCAATGCTCCAATTACCACTACTACCACTGTTGCCTTAACTCCCCACACTTGCTCCTCTTTCAGCCCTTGGTATTTTTCGAGCTTCTTCTGTTCCTTCTTCTTGATGTTGCTGTCACTTGGGATCACTACGCCAATCACTTATGCCTTCTTCTGTTTGTCTATCAGCCTGATGTTTGGTTGGTTAGCCACCACCATCTTGTCAGTCTGGATCTGGAGGTCCCACAGGATGTTGGCTTGGTTCCATGTTCGCTTTTCCTTCAAGCATCTTACATCCTGCTACTATGTGCTGAACTTTCTCAGGAACACCTCTGCACAGCCTGCACCTGGGGTCTGGTCTGTTGTGGTAGACCCTTACCTCTATTGATCTTGTACTGAGGGCCTGTTCTTGTGCAGCCATGATTAGTGCTTCTGTGCTGTTTTTCAGTCCAGCCCTTTCTGGCCACTAGTAGGATCTCTTGGTATCAGCCACTTCTTCTGTCTGGTGTTGGTGGATCCCGTGAGGGGCTATTCTCTCCATGATTGTCGGTCCTCTTCTGCATTATCAGGATTCTGTTTCCTGAGGTATTCATTTAGCAGCTGATGTTTGGGGGCTATCTTGATGTCTTCCTGAATCTTAGTTGTTTCATCCTGGACAGTGGCTCTAAAACTCACCAGTCCTTGGCCTCCCTTGGTCCGCTTAGCATACAGTCTCAGGGTGCTGGACTTGAAAAATGATGAAACCCTTGATGCATAGTGAGGTGCTTCCTTGTCTTGATATCAGTGGCTTCTATCTCATCTGGCAAGCTGATCATACCAGCGGGGTATCAGAGGCAATTTCGTGTACTGATGTTTGGCATTCCTGATACCACAGGAGAGGTTGGTGTTCTGGGCCTTCAGCTTGTGGACCTCACTTGTCAGTCATGGCTTCTGGTTAGCTTGGGTGGTGATGGTTTTAGTTTGTGTCACATCATCATCAGTGTGTAAGTGTAAGCGGCTGCCTGCTTCAACATGTCCCAGTCTGGGGTGTCCAAAGGCCCCCTCCACACACACGTACCTGAAACGGTTTAGTGACTTTTACCTGGGGTGAAAAGGATGCTCTTTTTAGCATAAAAGTGATACGGTCAGAGAGACTGAGGTGGGAGAGGAGTGATGCCTTGTATGCTCCCTTGTCTCACAGTATATTGAGTCTCTTACCTACTGCCCGCCAGGAGAAAACCAGCAACAAGTCGGCCTGGCACAAGTTGTGTAAACAAAGAAAAATCGATTTTTCCATGCCACTCCATGTTTCAAATCACAGTATCAGGGGCCTTAAAACCGTAAACTTTGTATTTGAATTTGGGTTGTTTTAGCGGAAATTTTCGGTCCTAGTTGGGAGTGTGGCAATTCAACAGAAATTAGCATACTGGCTTTCTTTGGCTATTCACGTGCTTCTGTTCTTTTTTTGGCCAATCAGCTGCACGTGATGAGAAAAAAGAACTATGAACTGAACTGAATTGGAACGGTGAACTTAGTTCAAAATTTTGAATCATGAACTATGAACTGAACTATGATCAGTGAATGTCCTCTCAAGGTTAGAAATAAAAGTATGTATGAGTATGTTACTGGTGCTGGTCTTTGTAAGTCTAGAAGTCAGACTTATTAACCTACCACTCAGGCTTCCCACTGAAACTGAAGGTGGCCCTCAGTTGTCACATCTACCGAAAAGAAAGTTTGTCCATTTCCAAAAAAGTTGGGACACTGTAAAGTGTATGTAAAAACAGAATGTGACGATTTACGAAACACTAAAATGCCATATTTAATTGGAAATAGTACAACATATCAAACATTGACACAGAAATTTTCCTTGTTTTTTGACTGGAAAATTTGTGAAATGCTGAAAGAGAACACCTGGTGCAACATGTCACGGTTTAAGGTTAACTGGCAACAGGTTAGTTACATGATTGGGTAAAACAGAGCATCCCACAGAGGCTGAGTCTTTCTAAAGTAACACTGTGGAGAGGTTCACCACTCTGTGACAGACTATTCTGGCACATTAAGTTTTATAGCTAAGTTCAGGACCACGCCCCAAACACATCCCATACAGAGTATTTAAGCTCATCTGATTCGTTCCTCTCCCCTTTGATTCTGTCTTCGCTCGACATGTAACAAACAAGCATTACAGCAAATCGCTCATGTTACACCACGGACTAGGAGCTCATTTTCAACCCTTCACACAGCAATCTGTTCCAGGTTGTGCCAGATCGGGGTGAAAAGTGAAGGTGTCAGAGTGGAGTTAGTAATGTTGTAGAATTTCCAGCAGGCTGTCAGGGCCGATGATATTGTGGGGTTTTGGAAACAGGGGTGTGGGGAGTGACTAAGGAATGGTAAATCTGAAATATGGATGTCTTTGCTAACTGTTTATTCTATGTCTAACCAAGTGTTATCTGACTGAGTGGGGTGGGTCCATTTGTAGATGTATTGAAGTTGATTTGCTAGTGAATAATAATGAAAATTTGGAGCACTGAGTCCGCCTAATCTTTTTGATTTTTGAAGAGTGGCCAGTTTGATTCGTGGGGGTTTATTTTTCCAGTAAAATTTATTGATGGATGAATCGAGGGAATGAAACCAGGTGAGAGGTGGATGAGTGGGGATCATTGAGAATAGATAATTGATTTTGGGGAGCATTGTCATTTTAACTGTTGCTATTTTGCCTAGAGTGGATAGTGGGAAGTTCATTTATCGTTGGATATCGTCATGAATTGTTTTTTGTAGTGGAGTAAAATTCAGGTTGATCAACTCTGACAGCCTGGGGGAAATGTGGATGCCTAAATAAGTGATGTGACTTGTGCAGAAGGCGATGGATGTTGTAAGGGCTGCCACATCTAGACTGTTGGTGTTTAATGGGAGTCTGGAGGATTTGTTCCAGTTTATTGAGTAGTCTGATCTCTGATTACTTCTTGTAGTGATGATTGTGGATTCTCAATAAAAAGTAATATATCATCTGCATAGAGGCTGATTTTATGGTGCATGTTGGGGGTTTGGATTCCTGTAATGAGGGGGTTCTGACGGATGGCTGCTGCTAGGGGTTCAATGAAAATGGTGAACAGAGAGGGAGAGAGTGGGCAACCTTGCCTGGCCCCACTGTGAAGAGTGAGGTTGGTCCGTTAGTAATAACTGTGGCTGTAGGTGAGGTGTAAAGTGTTCTAATCCAGTTAATAAATGATTCCCCGAAGCCAAAACTGTGTAGGGTGTGGATGAGGAATGACCAGTTAACTCTGTCGAAGGCTTTTTCTGCATCTAAGGTGGCTATGATTGAATTATGGTTATGTGTGGCTGAGTGGTGTATTATATTGAATAGTCTGTATGTGTTATTGGATGAGTTTCTTCCTTTGATAAATCCTGTTTGGTCCGGATGATTAACAGATGGAATTATTTTTTCTAATCTGTGGGAGAGTGCTTTGGCAATAATTTTAATGTTGACGTTGAGGAGTGAAATGGGATGGTAACTTGAAGGCAGGGTGGGGCCTTTGTTTGGTTTGAGAAGGAGTGAGATGGATGCTGTAGTCATGCTGGGTGGAAGTCTGGAGTTTTGTTGTATTTCGGTTAACATTCTGTGGAAAAGTGGAGCTGAAATGGACCAGAAGTGTTTGTAGAACTCAGGGAAGCCATCAGGACCAGGTGCTTTATTGTTAGGCATTCTATTGAGGGCAGATTGGATTCCTTCAGTTGATAGGGGTGTGTCTAATGTGTTTTTTTGTTCGGGGGGAGTTGGGGTAAATTGAGGCTGGTGAGGAATGGTTTGATGTCTTCTTCCTTAGGGTTTTTATCTGAGAAGTAATATTTGATTTATTTCGTCGGGTAAGTTTGTTGACTTCCTTGCTGAGTTCATGATGGTGGAGATTGTGGATTTTTCCTTATTTCTTTTGATTTGGTTTGCGAGATATTTAATGGATTTGTTATTGTGATGGAAGTTTTCCTGTTGGAGTCTGCTGATCATGAAGTTAGTTTTCTAACATTTTCATTTATTTCTAGTTTATTTTTAGCTTAATTTCTTCTTGTTTTCTTCTGTTGGGTTAGTTGCATTGACAGTTTCTAGCTGTTTGATTTCTTCCTGTAATTCAGATTCTTTGTGTGGTTTGTGTGGTCTTGGTGGGTTCCATTTGAATGATACTGGGGCATGGTCACTGATGATGATGTGGTGGATTTGGTGATCAAAGATATCTGAGATGAGTGAATTACTGGTAAGAAAGAAATCGATGCATGAATATGAATGATGAACTGATGAAAAAAATGAGAATTCTCTTACAGTTGGGTGTTGTAGGCGCCAACTGTCGCCAAGACCAAAATCACTCATGAACTGGATTATTGTTTGTGTGGAATACATCAGTGTTTGGGCCAGATAGATTACCAATTGTCAGTGGGCTATTGTTGATTAATATGTTAATTATGATAAAACGTCCTTCTGGGTCTGCGATGGTGGTCTTATGGATAAATGATATTGATTTACTGATTAAAATACAAACTGAATGAATATGAGTGAGTAAACTGAGATGATTGTAATTTGATGTTGTCTGATTCTGAGAGATGTGTTTCCTGCAATAAACAAATATCTGCATGGAGTGAGGTGAGATGATTAAAGCCTTAACTTTTCTTAGCCTGAGTACCAATGGCACGGATATTCCAAGAAACAAATTTTATTGCTAACATGTCGGGTGACTGTTATCAAAAGGAGAGGGATTCATTATGCTGAGTGTGTGTGTGTGTGTGTGTGTGTGTGTGTGTGTGTGTGTGTGTGTGTGTGTGTGTGTGAATGAATCTAGACGTGGTTACAAAACAAAAAGGGACATATACAGTAAGGTTTACACACATAAGAACAGGAAACGAAGCACAAACACTTACCAATAAAGAACATAGAGAGCGCTGCCTATCAGAGCTCATACTGTGCGGAGCAAGACGTTGGTGCGTGACTATTTATGATTGTCCTTATGAGTTATTGCAGACAATGGCGTTTACAGGAGAGAGGGGGAGCTAGTATAACCAGTGGGTGATGTCCTTGCTGTGGTATAACTGTCCGTTTATGTAAAGTTTGTCCACTGAGATGACTGCTTTCTTTCCTTCTGAGATCACTTGTTTGTGGATGGGGAAGAGTTTTTTGCACCTGTCCATGATTTGATCATATTGATCATTTAGTCCATAGTCCGTTCCTTTAAGCTGTTTTCCTTGATGTTTGACCAATTCTTCCTGTTTACAGTGTTCGAATTTGGTGACAATCGGGCTGGGTCTGTTGTTGGTGGTGTTTTTCTGTCTGTATTTTTTTTATGTTTTATCATCTTCTACGTTTTTTCATTCCTGCTGCTATTGGTGCTGTCTGTAATGCCCTAATTTCCCCGGTATGGGGATTAATAAAGTTATATCTCATCTCATTTCATATCATACACCGCTGGAAATTTAGATTCTTGTGAATTGTTGTTGCAAGCCACTTCAATCACAACAGGAGGCGCAATAAACACCAACAGCAGAAAAAGAACTGTTTGCAATTGACGTAATATTGAGGCTACGCACCAGTTACATCTCTTACATCCACAAATGTTCAGAAAATCCACTGCAGTTAAAATAGGTGTTCCAAACAAGATGGTAATCCACAGTTTTCTCCTTTCCAATTAGTGATGTGGTCATCTTCCACTTGTCTTCCATATTTTCCCCATTAGATTGCTGAAAATCCAATAACATCCAAAGAGGCAGCTTCCTGAGCCTCAACTCCCCCAGTTCCATCTCAATTCCTCACTGGCAGCTCACACTGGTCCATCCATCCATCCATCCATCCATCTATCCATCCATCCATCCATCCACAGCCTAGATCTCTCCCCTTCATCCCTTCATCCCCTCATCCCCTCATCCCTCACCCCTTCCTCCCTCATCTCTCATTCCTCCTCCCCTTAATCCCCTCATCCCTTCAACCCTCTCCCCTCATCCCTCCTTCCCTACATCCTGCTATCCCTTAATCCCTCTGTTCCTTGTTTTGTTTTGTTCTATTTATTTGCACATAGGAGGACATATAGATATTACACACGAAGAAGTTAAAAGCTGGACAGGAGAGGAGAGAAGCGCATGAGGGCTTATACGAGTCCTCACCTTCATTTCAAAGCTGTTGAAGAGATACTAAAACGACCAGTACAACATGAACTAAAGAAAAAACAAGAAACACACATACAGAAACAAACAAACACGCAAACAACAAACAAGAACAATTAGATATCTACAGTATAACAATCGAGGAAAAAGAAAAATACCTAAAAATTCAAGATAGAAATAATCAAGAATCAAATGATATATAAAACTTTGACTATAAAACTATAATTAAAAATTCTATTATTAAATTATAATGCAGAATGTGCATGCAGTGTTTTTTTTTCCAAGTAAGCCTTTCTTCTAGGATGACTCCCCAAAATTTTGCAGATGGAACTTGAATCAATTCTGAATTATTTATCAATATTTTAGCAAAATCTTTAGAACATCTATATTTGTTGCAAAATCAGATTTTTTTGACATTGACAATGAGTCTCGTTGTAGTGTGACAAATAAGGGATGTCTTCCTTTATTTGCAAGTTGAATTAATGCTTTAAAATCATCATGAGGGTAGTATCGTCAGCAGATAAAATAGGGAAACATTTTTTGGAAATCATAGGCAAATCATTAATGAAAATGTGGTAATCCACAAGGTAATTTCAATCGATTTTATCCACGCTTTTCTCCTTATTGGCATTTAAGTCACCCAAGTCAGCTTGGGAATAGTGCAAACTGGCTTTTAGCTCCTGAATATCCTTAGACATGCTTGTGATTATCTTAACCCTATAATGCCAAATGCATCAAATTTGATACAAGCATTTCTGAGACCTATTGCATCATCTTATGATAAAAACTTCACTCAAAACCCTCTTGTATCCAATCTGACACTTGTCTTCCATCCCCTGGTGGATACCTTTATCACTACAATTCAGACACAGTACATGGGACAATCCAAGATGGCTGCCTTTAGATAGTTCCCAACTCACTGGATCAAGGTAAAGAAAATTGTGATTTTCAGGATTTTCCACTAATATTTTCTATGAAATTTTTAGTAATATTCTAACATGAACACTTAATCTGTTGAAGCAAGTTATAATTACTGATTTTTTTTTTTTTTTATTTTTTTTTTGCATTTTAGTATATAGTAAAATCGTGCATAAAATTTGTGTTCAAATTTGATACTACAGGTAAAAAGTGGAATTTTGTAGTAAATCCCTCAATTGTCATTATCTTTTTTTTCTTGGTGCAATATGCATTATATTGATCATTGTGTATCATAAAAATGTTTTGATCAATCAATTACACAAATTACAGATTGAAATGTGATATTTACAACAAATAATTGCACTCGAAAATTGATAAACCTATATTTCTGTACTTTAGATGGCTAAATGGTACAGTGTTGATGTCCTACGCTTTCTTGGTGGCAGTTCAAGTGACATAGAGGAGTTGATGTCTGCAGATGATGAAGTGTTGGATAAAGATTGGACTTATAATGCAGACGATGATGAAGAGAACTTTTGTACTGGTAGTAGCAATGAGGAAGATAAAACTCTTGATGATAGGCTTGAAGAGGAAGAGGAGCATCTAACAATGTCACAGGCAACAAGACAGTGTGGTAGAAGCAAAGTGAAAAAAAGAGAGAAGAATAGAAAGGCACATATAGCTGCTGACTTTGATAAAAGTGATGACCAGATTAGCACAGAAGAAGGAGGTCCAACAGTAACACAGGCCAAAAGAACAAATAAGTCTGCAAAGAAAAAAGTGAAAACGAAGGAGTACAGGTGGAGAAAGGCAGAATTTGACCCTCCAAATGTTCCATTTATTGAGAGTGCTGATGAAGGGATTGAAGAAAGGGGAAAAAAAGGAAGGAAAAAAATCGCCTGAACTGCTGTTTTCATGTTTACTACTGTTCATAATACAAGAAAAAGTTACTGGAAAAGGTGGCAGTTTGAAAAAATAAGAGGCCAATGTTCTTGTTGAATAGCCTTAACTGCTGTTTTCATGCTTACCACTGTTCATAATAATAGAAAAAAGAAGAGGCCTAAAGAGGCTGATGTTCTTGCTGTATCGCCAGAATTGCATGTAATGCCCAATGTATCATTTATGATACAAATGAAAAAACCTATATGCAAATAATTTTTTTTCAAATTCTGTGAAAAGGCCAAATAAAGGCTCCAGATTCAAGAAATCAGAATTTTCTGTCCATTATTTCTGGGGTCAGGCATTATAGGGTTTTAACAAGACCATCAACACGGGAGATAGTAGAGTCAACCAAAATTTGCATACATTTGAAAGCTTCATCTCTCGACCTTCATGCTAATGTATTCTCATTCATCATCCATGCTCTCCTCCATCCATAATATGCATTAAATCTGCATCTTATCGGTGTGGTCTTTGTTTGTGAAATTCAATTTTAGTTGTTTCAGGAACAAAGATCATGCCCTGAACACATCCCACTTCTGGACAGATAATTTAAGATCACCTGATTCATTGATTTCCCCTTGGACTCTGTCTTCCCACCCACTCCCCAAACTCCTTTCCTCTCTTCCTTGTGTCTCACTTCAATAGAGGACCCACTGAGGCTTTTACTGAAAATCTGAGAACACCTGAAAAGGTGGTCCCCCACCCTTAGCCTCAACTTCCCCAGTTCCATCCCGTCTCCACGCTGGCAGGTCACGCTGACCCTTTGTCACACTCCATCCATCCATCCATCCATCCATCCATCCATCCATGACGGGTGTTTGGGCTAGCGAGTCCTGTTATTCAGATAATGTGCATTTTATGAAGCAGTTGCTGTAATTCTATCCTGGATTCCAGATGGTTTCAAATCTGATTTTTGTGGGGATCTGCAGTCTCTCCCCTCTCTGTCTAGTCTGTGTCTGTGTTCCTACAGGGCGTGAATGGCACGTTGGGACTGGCCTCCTAAACTAACCTGCACGCAATCACCAATCAAGACCCACCTGCTCACTCTGTATATAAGCACCTGGATTACTACCAGCATTTGTCATATCATCTTCCTTGATGTGTGGTAACAATCTACAAGAAGTTCATGTTAAGAAGTTTAGTTGGGTAGTCAGTTTTTGCCTTGTCTACTTTCTGTATACCTAATCAGTTGCATTCCTCCTGTTGTGCTCAGGTACCTAACCCATGCCTGCTTTGCTTGTGTCCTGCCGGTCTGCTCTCAAACCTGCTCTGTCCGTGCCTTGCCAGTCTGCTCTCACTGCAGAACTTGGATCAGTCTGTTTGCTCTCACTGTGAGACAAAATGGACATATGTTGGAAGCAAATTATGCCCAGCAACAAGCCATGTGGAATCACATTAACGCACAAACAGATTTTTCTT